>NC_143566.1:111042500-111728750 GCF_054136105.1 Typopeltis vanoorti
AGAAAATGTAGGGAGAATGAGGAATTGAAGTGTATTTCGGATCGTGAGTGTGATATTTTTGTCAAACTTCAGAATGAAGAAAATAGGGATATGACAAGAAATGGCGAGGTTGTACCAGAGAATTGTGACAGTGTGAATGTAGAAAGTATGAATGATAGTATTAATGGTTTTACAGAGAATAAAAAAGATGAGATAGATGCAGCGAGTCAGACCGCATTGTTGAATGGTGCGATACAAAGGGCAAAACAGCAGCTAGAGCATATGAGCAAAAGTCGACTGAATGAACCAACCAATAATAAAAAGTATGACAGGAAAAATAGGCGTATGAGTGTGAACATGAACAAAATGAAGGATAGAGTGCTGTATGGAGACGCGTTAGTATGAGGTGTGTTAGTAGAGGATTTGACAAAATCGTACCAACCTGGTGCAACCATAAAGGATGTAACTGAGTCTATTAGAGAGCAAAAGGAAAGGGTGAAAGAAATGATTGTTGTGGCAGGTACGAATGATTTGAAAGGAGATAAAATGGAAATGATAGAAGACCTGAATGAATTGTTTGAGGTAGCAAAAGAAAGGAGTGAGAGAATTAGAATGATTAGTCTTTTGCCACGGTATGACAGTGAAATGTTTAAAAGGAGAGCCATAATTGCGAATGACTTTATGCGTGGGTTATGTATGATGAGTGGTGTGGAATTTGTGGAGTGAGTTCGATGGGCGAAAGGATCTATATAAGATGGATGGCTTGCATTTGAATGGTTATGGTGTAAGGAGACTTGAGAAAGTGTTGCTGAATGTAGTGGATGTGCAAATTCAGGGAGACTAGATTTATTAAGGGCGGGGGGGGGGGGGGTAGATATACAGTCCTTAGGGAGGTAGTTGAATGTATGAATTGTATAATTTGCTCAGGAATATATAATATGCCTGAGCAAATAAGGACAACAAATCAGAGTGGGATAGTTAATATATAGGGTTGGGGCTAATGGGGGGTCTTAAATTCATGTACACTAATGCTAGGAGTATTAGGAACAAGAAGGAAGAGTTTTTGGCCATGGTTGGCACTTCCAGACCACAGGTTATTGGTATTAGGGAATCATGGCTGACTGTAGCTGATATAGCTAGTGGGATTGAATGTAAGCTGGAATGACAGGGAGAATAAAATGGGGGGAGGAGTATTGTTGATGATAGCTGATGAGCTACAGCCAAGGAGAATAGAAGTTGAATTGCAGGATAGAGAAAAGAGCACATTTGAGGCCATTTGGTGTGAGATTGTGGCTAGCAGAATTAAATATACAATTGGGTGCTGCTATAGACCAAGTGATGGAAAAGATGGTGATGACAGTATGCACAAGCAAATAGAAGAAATGAGTGGAAGGAGGATAATTATTATGGGAGATTTCAACTATAGTCGCATTGATTGGACTAAGGAGAGGACACACGGGAGGAAGGAATTGGATTTATGCGGTTATTAAGGGATAACTACCTGCGACAGCATGTAATGGAAAATACTAGGGGTCATAGAGTGCTTGACCTAGTAATTACATCTGAGGATTTGGCTAACAAATATGACCACATTGCCACCAATTGGTGAGAGTGATCATGGGGTCTTGACTTGGGAGGTGGCTAAAGGTGTGGAATTTTCAATTAAGACAGGGTACATGTGGAATTATCGGGCTGGAAAGTATGACAAGCTTAGGTGTGTGCTTGGCTCAATGCCATGGCATGTAAAACTGCAAGTGCTGGATGTTGATAGTGCATGGGAGGTGGTTAAGAACTGTTTGCAGGAGGCAATGGTTGACTATATACCAAGAGTCCGAATAATAAATCAAGTAGGGGTTAAATGGATGAATAACACCATTAAGCTTGAGCTGCAAAAAAAGAAACAACTATGGAGGGAATTTAAGGAGAAAGGTGATCGCAGGCACATGAACGGTATAAAGCGCAGGCCAGAAGGGTAACGAGTGTGGTAAGAAAAGCAAAAAAGGATTACGAAAGAACATTTGGCCATGCAGGCTAAAGAGAATCCTAAAGAGTTTTTTAGATATGTAGCAAGTAAAAGGAAAAATGTACATGGCAGAATGATTTTAAAGAATGCCGATGTTTGGGAGGTAACTGAATCAGTTGATATAGTTGAGTTACTGAGTGAGCACTTTGCAAGTATATATCATTCGTTTCTGCAATGTCAATTGCAGAAACGAATAAACCAGTAGATTATACGGGAATTGTGGTGAATGAAGTGGAGGTGAGTAGGCTATTGCATAACCTCAATGTCAATACATCCGTGGGATTGGATGGTATACCAGCTCATGTCGTACGAGAAGCAGCTAAAGAATTGTCAGTACCCTTGACCATTTTGTTTAATTTGAGTCTCGGGTCTGGGTTAGTCCCAAGGGGGTGGAAAGAGAGGGAAAATAGTTCCACTGCATGAAGGTGGTTCCAAGACTACTGTTGTAAATTACCGGCCAATTAGCATATCAGGAATCATTGTCAAGGTCTTAGAGAAATTAGTCAAGAAAAGAATACAGGATTGGATAGATGAAAATGGGATACTGTATGGGGGACAACATGGTTTGTGAAGGGTAGATCATGCCTCAGTAACTTGCTCATGTTTTATAACACAGTGACGGCTGAACTGGATAGGGGTAATGGGTTTACAGTGATACTACTGGACCTTGCCAAGGCCTTTGACAGGATACCACATGGAACCCTAATCAGTAAACTGGAGCAGATGGGGATAGATATAGGGTTGGTGAGATGGATAGGAGGGTAGTTGAAGGAGAGATACCAGAGAGTGGTTTATGCAGGAGTGGAATCTAAAAGATGGCTTGTGACTAGTTGCGTGCCGCAGGGCTCTGTTCTTGGACCACTGCTTTTCAGTTTGTTCATCAATGATATAGGAAAGGATTTGAGAGGAAGTGTTCACTTGTTTGCTGATGATGCAAAGTTGCGTAGAGCAATTGTGAGTGCACAGGATGTCAAAATTTTACAGGATGATTTGGATAGTTTGGAGGACTGGGCTAGGAAAAATGGATGTCAATTTAATGTGGCAAAGTGTAAGGTTATACATTTTGGGGTGAAAAGAATAGCAGCAGTATATCGCATTGGTGGAACCATACTCCAGGAGATTGAAGAGGCCAGGGATTTGGGAGTGTTGGTGGATAGGGAATTGAAGTTTAGGGGGCACATTGCAAAAGTGACTAAATCAGCTCATCAAATCACTTGGCTTCTGAAAAATACCTTAACATGCAGAGACAAACAAGTTGTTCCTCTGTATCGAGCCTTGATAAGACCCCATCTGGACCACTGTGCCTAGTTACGGGCACCAGGGTTTCTTCGTGATGGGGAGGAAGTGGAAAGGATCCAGAGACGAGTGACCAAGATGATAGAAGGTCTGTGGAATGAACCTTATGAGAATAGGTTGAAGATTTGTGGGTTGCAGAGATTGGACGATAGGCAAAGGAGGGGTGATATGATTGAGACATTCAAATTACTGAAGGGTTTCTACAAGATTGATCCAGAAGATATTTTTGAAAATATGACTGGTGGTGGGAGGACTAGGGGCCATGCATGGAAGCTGGGCAAGAGCATGGTTGACAAGGGAGTTAGAGCTAGGTTTTTTACTTGGAGAGTAGTGAATGAGTGGAATAAGCTTCCAGAGTCTGTTGTGGGTGCTATGACTGTGAATGAGTTCAAGGCAATGTATGATAGATACTGTGTCAATGTCGAATAGTTGTTCTTGACATGATGTTAGGGCCTCCCTCGATGAGTCTGTCAACTCCTTGGAGTTGCCCAGAACAACAACAATAATAATAAGATATGACAATATTAGAGTGCTGATAAATAGTAAATTAACTTAGAGAAAATTGTTGATAGATTATATAATAATAGAATAATATATAAGAATAAGAGATACAAAGATATTAGATAAGAGATAATGAGAGAATAGAATAATAATAGTAACTCTCTAAAATATAGAGCCAAAAGGCTTCAGTTCAGCTATGCAAAATTACATAAGAAAAGTGAATATTAGATCCAGCATTATTTCAAAGCTGAATGTGGAAACTATGAAAGTTCGTAAGGTAAGTTGACCACAGAGAGAGCCTACAGGAATACACTTCCCAGCATTCACAAGTTGTCTTAGTGTGGACTACTTAAGAGACATAGGAGCTGCCCAAGCATCTATGTATTTGCCTTTATTAAGCCCATAAGCTCTCTGGTCAGCTTACCTTACAAAACTTTCATAGTTTCTACATTCAGCTTTGAAATAATGCTGGATCTAATATCCACTTTGCTTATGTAATTTTGGATCGCTAAACTGAATCCTTTTGGCTCTTTATTTTAGTAATTACTTCTACACATCGACCAAGAGTTTGCTTACAAAAAAATACATTTCTCTGACATTTCAAGTTCCTTAGTACTGAACAAGAGTTTTTTTTACTCTCTTAAGGTTTCTGCCTGGTCTCTGAAGAGAACCAACCAGTTTGAAACAGCTGTCAGACCAGTGAAACTTTAAAAATGGACTAAAAGGCGAATATAGATGCTTGGGTGGCACATATGTCTTTTAAGTAGTCCATAACTAAGGCAACTTGTGAATGCCAGGAAGTGTATTCCCGTATACTATCTGGTCAAACTTACCTTATGAAACTTTCATAGTTTCTACATTTGACTTTGAAATAATGCTGGATCTAATATCCACTTTGCTTATGTAATAATAACTATCATCATATCCTACTCACTCTTTAAAGGTACATATCAGGACTTTGATGACAATGAATTTCCCATCATTGTACAGGGCAATCAAAATTGAAGTATTCCCTGTTTAGGGTTTTGTGTAGAGCGCCTCCCAGTGATTCAAATGCTACAAAACTTTGCAGGAGTGCATTGTGCATCATGCAGAAGTGATATCTAAGAACAAAAAAAGTAGTTCCAAATTCACTGCCAGGGGTGTCATATAATATATTGAATGTAGATATAATAATTTTTTGTGTGCAAGAAGAAAAGTGACATAAGCATACGTAACACATTTTTATTCATTTTGATTATGCATTCATGGGCTTTACTCTTCCCGTTATGCCACAAACTGCATCTTTTGCAGTGTTTGACTGCAGAACACAGGTGGTCAGGACTGATGCTGTGTTTCAGTGCTGGCAAGTTATCAGGATGACCCAATAAACCCTGTCTTTGAAAAATCATGGAGCCAGAGGTCAAAGAGGGTCAGATCAGGTGAATGAGGTGGCCATGCAGTGGGAAATGTATAGCTGCTTTGGCTTCCTCAAAGAACTCCCTGTATCGATTAACCAGTGTGCAGATGGGCCCCATCCTGCATGAAAAATTACTGACCGATGAACAGGCACTGCTGTGTCACATCAAAATCATTTATCATATTGCGATACCTCTCAGCAGTAACTGAGCAGATCACAGGCCCAACAGGCAAATTTCCTCAAAGAAAAATGGTTCAGTAATAAACGAAGGTGTAAACCCTATCCAGGCATTGATGTTGAAAGTTTATTTTCCACTTGGTTAGAGTATAATAAATTTAGTTTAATCCTTTATCCAAGTGTGAGCAAACAAAGTTTGCGCCTGAAAGTATCTTCAGGACTGGGTTAAGGTGGTACACACCAGGGCAACTCGTTGCAAAGGTGGAGCAAGCTACCAACACTCCTATCCTAGTATCTCCTATAATGCAAAACACATCTCCTTGCGGATATGTCTATTGTTATGCATTAAGGGAAGGGCCACTACCCAGACCGGTTTCGACCTTTATTGAGGTCTCTTCAGTGGGAGCCAGGCCCAAGTCGAGATATCAGGCAGAAGCATTTGCAGGTCATCTCCACCTATAGGAATTGCCAATTGGTGTGCCACCCTTTTTTAATAAATTACTCTGGATTTAGAGAAAGATGTTGAAAGTTTATTTTCCACTTGGTTAGAGTATAATAAATTTAGTTTAATCCTTTATCCAAGTGTGAGCAAACAAAGTTTGCGCCTGAAAGTATCTTCAGGACTGGGTTAAGGTGGTACACACCAGGGCAACTCGTTGCAAAGGTGGAGCAAGCTACCAACACTCCTATCCTAGTATCTCCTATAATGCAAAACACATCTCCTTGCGGATATGTCTATTGTTATGCATTAAGGGAAGGGCCACTACCCAGACCGGTTTCGACCTTTATTGAGGTCTCTTCAGTGGGAGCCAGGCCCAAGTCGAGATATCAGGCAGAAGCATTTGCAGGTCATCTCCACCTATAGGATAACCCAGTCCTGAAGATACTTTCAGGCGCAAACTTTGTTTGCTCACACTTGGATAAAGGATTAAACTAAATTTATTATACTCTAACCAAGTGGAAAATAAACTTTCAACATCTTTCTCTAAATCCAGAGTAATTTATTAAAAAAGGGTGGCACACCAATTGGCAATTCCTATAGGTGGAGATGACCTGCAAATGCTTCTGCCTGATATCTCGACTTGGGCCTGGCTCCCACTGAAGAGACCTCAATAAAGGTCGAAACCGGTCTGGGTAGTGGCCCTTCCCTTAATGCATAACAATAGACATATCCGCAAGGAGATGTGTTTTGCATTATAGGAGATACTAGGATAGGAGTGTTGGTAGCTTGCTCCACCTTTGCAACGAGTTGCCCTGGTGTGTACCACCTTAACCCAGTCCTGAAGATACTTTCAGGCGCAAACTTGGTTTGCTCACACTTGGATAAAGGATTAAACTAAATTTATTATACTCTAACCAAGTGGAAAATAAACTTTCAACATCTTTCTCTAAATCCAGAGTAATTTATTAAAAAAGGGTGGCACACCAATTGGCAATTCCTATAGGTGGAGATGACCTGCAAATGCTTCTGCCTGATATCTCGACTTGGGCCTGGCTCCCACTGAAGAGACCTCAATAAAGGTCGAAACCGGTCTGGGTAGTGGCCCTTCCCTTAATGCATAACAATAGACATATCCGCAAGGAGATGTGTTTTGCATTATAGGAGATACTAGGATAGGAGTGTTGGTAGCTTGCTCCACCTTTGCAACGAGTTGCCCTGGTGTGTACCACCTTAACCCAGTCCTGAAGATACTTTCAGGCGCAAACTTTGTTTGCTCACACTTGGATAAAGGATTAAACTAAATTTATTATACTCTAACCAAGTGGAAAATAAACTTTCAACATCTTTCTCTAAATCCAGAGTAATTTATTAAAAAAGGGTGGCACACCAATTGGCAATTCCTATAGGTGGAGATGACCTGCAAATGCTTCTGCCTGATATCTCGACTTGGGCCTGGCTCCCACTGAAGAGACCTCAATAAAGGTCGAAACCGGTCTGGGTAGTGGCCCTTCCCTTAATGCATAACAATAGACATATCCGCAAGGAGATGTGTTTTGCATTATAGGAGATACTAGGATAGGAGTGTTGGTAGCTTGCTCCACCTTTGCAACGAGTTGCCCTGGTGTGTACCACCTTAACCCAGTCCTGAAGATACTTTCAGGCGCAAACTTTGTTTGCTCACACTTGGATAAAGGATTAAACTAAATTTATTATACCTATCCAGGCAGTAACTTTGGATGAATACAAAGGAATTTATTGGGTTGCATATGGGTTTCGCATAGCCCATATATAAATACATTATACCCAGCAGTTGTACATATTCACAGCTCTGTTCAGGTGAAAGTGAGCCTCATCTTCCCACAAAGTCATCCACAGCCATATAGCATCCAACTCAACTCAAGCAAGGAATGTTAAAGCAAATGTCAACTTTCAAAGTCCTTTAAGTGCAACTCCTGTATCAGTGTTATCTTGAATGGGTAGAAATGCAGAATCTTCTGTAGAATTTTCTAGACAGTTGTGTAAGGTACATCTATGTGTCTTGATATAGCATGTGCATTACAGGAACGAACATTGTTATTCATGGCCTGCTCCACAACAGTAGTAGCAACTTCATTCACTTATTGTGAACTGATTGGGCAGTGGTAGCATTCCATGCTACAGCTGCAAGCTGTTTCCTAAGCTTCTCATAATCACCAGCCTTGTACCCTTTGCTGACAGAAGTCCGCTCATGGTTAGCAACCACCAAGATAATCACTTCAGTCACTTTCACCAACTGGAGGAAGATTTGACATCTCATTTTTAATAGCATCCTCTGATGAGATGATCAATTCCAAGATTCCCAATCTCTATATTGCTCTCATTAAAATCATCCTTTTCCTGTTTGCTTGACTAATTTGCTTATACATTGCATAGTCACTACCCTCCACGTTACCAGGTCTATAGTGTTAAATTGTGAATGAAACTATGTTGTGTAATTTATTTTTTTCATTCACATTTAACATTGCTTATTATGTATTAATCATGATTTGTATAAAGATTATTTATTGTTCCTTAATTAAGAATTACTATTTAAGTATTTATTCTAAATTTAACCTACTATTAATTCATTAAATAATAATATGTGTAGAAATTTATGATAACTAAAATATATATGTAAAGTAACGAAAAGTGTTATTATAAATAATTGTATACGTAATGAAAGAGCTGATTAAGTAGCTCAAATATTCTGTTTATTCTTATTTGTAAAAATTTAACATTATGTAATCACTTGTGTAGTAGTAGAGCATTATATTACATTAGCAAAATGTTTGCGTTCATGCGCTGTCATGGAGACGCATGAAATAAACAAGCACGAGTCGAAGAGTGCTGACCTTGGAACCAGAAAGGAGAAAGGGAGGCAATAAGAATTTTATAGAAAGAAAAGGAAAGAGTTTTGCGGAGCCTGAAAGAAAGTAGGATATAAGCAAGGAAGTGAAAGAAAATTGTAAATTCTTTAGGGCAGAAATTCAAGAGCATAGTGTTTAGAAGTAGCAAGGAACGTAGTGAATCTTATACTCAGCTGCAAGTGAAATCAGCTGTTGTTGTAGAGGAAAATTGATGTCGTAATCGGATAAATAAAGAACTGGACATTCAATGGGAAATTCTGATTAGTTCCAGTTAGTCTAGGATTACGTCTTAATTCTGTGTTGCCCTGAGAAGAATTATAATGAAATTAACTAGTTGGAGAAAAGTAAACAAGGAAAGATATCAGTACCTTATTGCTGTTGTTTAGAGTAGTGAAGCGCGATTAACAGTAGTTCAGTTAAAGCGTTGGAGAATTTTATTTAATGTTTTCCGCTAGCTTAAATAAGTTAATTCATAAGTGTGCTCACAATAAATTGATGTATTGAAGATTGTATCTGGTAAGAGTAGTCATACATGTTTGTTTATTCTAACATTAACTATAACGTATCTTCGAAGTTCAAGGTCCGAAATAAGATTGCTTGGAATATTGTCTACCTTGATTAGTGCCTGCTGTGAATTTAAACATTAAGTACAACTGATAGATATGTGCAGACTGATCAAATGAGAAGTTTTGTTTTATTAACTTGAGTTAAGAAAGCTTGTAATTTTGAAGCTGTGAATTGTATGTTAAAGTTTAGAAGATTGAATTGCAATGAGTGACTTAGCAAGATGTATTAAGTTATTTGTATTGTTTCATTTAAAAGTAGAATTCTTGTATTTGTTATATATCATATATTAAATGTTTTATTTTATCAATCTAAATATTGTGTTTGCCTGAACTCCCTTTTATTGCACCGTTCATAAAAAATTCGAATCTTGCGGGTGCCCCAAGTAGAATAATAATAAATGATTCGGCCTAATGAGAAGACTGCTAACTTAATTAAGAATTGAACCTACTATTTTATATAGACTAATCTAAAATAGGGTGGCGCAGTATAATTATAAATTTCCCTACTTTTGGATCGGTGATCAATTCGCAATTAGTTATTTTATTTATAAGAGTGACTTGAAACTAGATGGTAAATTAGAACACAACATGAAAATAGAACATCACGACAATAGCAACATCCAATGAAGTATTTCATCCATTCACCTCTCACACCATACTACCTCAAAAACACTGCCACTATTTCTCCCTTACATTTCTACCATGTATGGACATAATTTTTTTTCTGTCTTCAATAGCACTCTACCATACTTTTTATCTTTTCTCTCTTTACAAAATACATCATACCCTTCCATCTCTATTCCTGTCAGGATGTCATCCTCATCCAGCCATGTCTCATCTATTCCAACAATTTGTTTTGGTGAATGAACTCAATCAATGTAACCATTTCCCTTGTTTCTGATACTTCTAGCATTCATACACAAACATAATAGTTCATTCCAGGATCTATAACAAGTTTCACCGATACCACTTATTACATGTGACTTCTCCTTACCTTCCTTGAGCCATTTCTCTTTTCTCTTACTCATCCCAGAACCTTCTTCAGACGATTTTTCCTACATCCCAGGCCATCCTATTTCATTCTTGTCTGCACACACATTCACATCCTCTTTGAGAATCAACCTTTCTCATGTTGTATTTTCCTGTGTACTCTGAGTCTCCTTGTTTTTCTTGCACACTTCTCATTCTCTGTACTCATGCTGCACTTTTTTTCATTCATAAGCACCACTTCAGTCTCTCCTTCCTTACTCTCCTGTTCTTTCACATCACCTCTTACTTGCTCAGATTCATTCTCTGCATTGATTACTCTCCATTCCAGCAACAGTCTCTCCAAATGACTCGCACTGAAACCATTCAAATGCAATCCATCACTCTTATACAGTTCAATTGATCCTTCAAACACATTGCATACATAGCAAACTGCACTCCTTTCTCTTCACTTCATTTCCACTAACGTATCCTTGCTCTCCACTTCATCTCATCACTATCATACCTGGACAATACACTGCCCACCTGGAAATAAATCTGAAAATAGAACAGAATAAGCAAAGCTGATATTGGTGGATAGCCTGCCGAATAAATTTATATGGAATAAGAGAGAAATTAGACAAAACACCAAACTAGCAGTATACAATACAGTGTTCAAACTAGTTTTAAGTTATTGATCTGAGAGTTGGGTTAGAAATAAAGCACTTGATCAAAGATTAGAATCCACAGATATGCAAGTTCTTAGAAAAATTAGGGACCTGAACAGATGGCATCAATTGCAAAGTCATATTAAATATGAAGACATTAGAAAGAAACTTGACATTATTAGCATTCAAGATTGTATGAGCAGAGTTAATCTAAGATGGTATGATCATTTAAATGGAATTGGGTAGCAAAACAGGTGTTTGATGCCAAGATGGTATGAAACTAACCCAGAGGAAGACCAAGATCTAGATAAATTGATTCACTCAGAAGTGCCTTAGAAACACAAAATGTTAGATACGACAATATTGGAGTGCTGACAAGTAATAGACTAATTTGGAGGAAAATTGTGGATATGGGATAAATAGTAACATAAACTTAATTATGTAGAGCTATCATAGTACCCTGAACACCTGTTGAGGATACATATCAGGAAATTGATGATGAAAAGATGAATACCTAATGCTTTATCCTGTAATAATGCTAATCAGAATTTTGAAAAAACTGTAGAAAATAATTATACTTGAATATTTGAATTTTTTTTTAATTGAAATTTATTATTATTTTCAGGATATTCTTGAAATGATTCATATTCTTAAATATTTTAAAAATATTTTTGAATAATATTGATTATTTTTTTTGGTAGCCTTCTCCCAGCTGGAATAGCATTCACTCAAGGCACTATGGAAGACATGAAAAATAGGATGACCAAAATTTTTGCTGCCAGACCTAGTACTCCAAGACCTAGCATTCCAAATATTTTCCAAATTAGAAAGAAGTAGAATAATAAATGGGTGATTTGATGATTAGAAAGGAATGAAAAAAATATGAAGCTTGTAAGATAGATTTTTATCTTTTCAAAGGATTCTGTGATTAGATTTCTTTTATATCATTGTTTGCTAACCCCATTAGGTTTCTATATTAGCATGTTGTTATTTTATAGGGGTCGTTGGTATAACAGGAAAACATCTAGTCTGTGATTGAGTGATAATTTTCTTTTTTTGTAATTGTTTGCTATAACATTAAAAGTGGGGGCTTGTATTATTCAGAACTACAAGTGCCATTCAGGGATATTTTATTGGTATTATTAGTTAAAATGGCTAGAGTAATTTCTAGTTTACTGAGTTAAAAATTAAAATATTGTTCATAGTGAATATGTATGAATTCTGAGGAAGATGAAGCTGACTTCCATCCAGTTGTTTAAAAGGCTCTTGAAGACTTAATACACTTCTCACCTACAGTTTCACTCATTAATCATCCTCATATATTGGAGTCGAAGAAATTGCGAAGTTAGTAATTAGCCATGTAGACATTTTATTACTCAAAAATCATCCTGGTAAAGATGTCATTGTTTTTACTTATAAATATCATCTGCCGGAATGATTACATAAATTTAATGTAATAAAGTTTAGTATCGTTTTTAAAATTATACCTGTTCGTGATTTCACTACTAGACTTAGATAGGATAGAAATAATTTAAAATTTTATATTAAAGAACCACAAGCAGTGTATTAAATACTATGAAGAAAGCATCTTATTTTTGTTCAACTGGGTTTTCTTATTGCACTGGCATTAAATTGTCTACCAGCTCTCAGTAAATTTGTATATATTTGTGTTCATTATAGAAGCATTTGTACCTTAGGAATTTTAATGATTGATACCATTAAATAAATATATGTATATTCTCTGTTAACCAGAGATGTATTTCTGTAGTTAAGCATGGTGTTTATTTATTGGAATAGAGGATCTAGTTGTGATTCTTCCATATTATCAGTGATTCTGTGTTTGTGATTGTCATTTATCAACATAAGTATTTTATACATTTGTTTCTATAATATGGTTCACATTTCCGAAGATACTTTCTGTTCGATTGTACAGAAACTATGTGAAGTAATCTAAAAAAAAGTTTGTTTCCTTACAAAATTTTTATTTGAATAAAAACATTTACTTCTTAACATTTCTAATAAAAAAAAAAATGGGCAACGTTGAGGCATAAAAGTTATATTCGAGTTCCTGTGTCTATTTAAAGGCACTTGTTAATGCCTTTAAATAGACACAGGATAAATATACATTACATAACTTGTTAATAAGTTATGTTGATGTGTTGTTTCTTTTTAAAGTGTTTGAGTTACAATCATAGTAGCAAATGATTGTAGCAAATGATAGTAGCAAATGTTGACAGAAAGATAAATAAATCACATAAATACAGTTTTACTGCAGCTAATACATTTTTCTATATCATGTATATATTGCTTTTCCAGACTACAAAAACAGTTGAAATTAATTGAGATATATATGCAGACAAAGATTAAAAATCTTCTTGTTCTAACTATATATCTTATTTGGGGATAATTGCAGTAGGAATTAAATCATCCTTTTTAAAAAGTTTAATTCTTATTCATTGTTTCATAAATATTACGTACAGCAAATGGTTAGAAGATGAATTTATTGTTTCTAAAAATTCTTATTAAGCATGTGATGTATACATAAATAGTTTTATGCATATATAACTTTTATTTATATATATTACAAAGCTTTATATTATAAAGCCAGTAAAACAAAAATGAAAATTTCATATTGCTGAAAGAATTTTGAATATAAACAGAATGGAAAAAACAATTTTTTTTTATTCTAGATAACATAGCATCGTTCAAAGGGTTTTAAGATTTTGAAATGGAGAAGCTCTTGGCTGGTAGCTGTTTAGTTTGATGGTTATTTAATTCCAATTTGGATTTGTATGCATGTATGAATTTTCAGATGTTAAATTTTTAAAGTTTTGAGAAATTTCAGAAAATTTTGTCTGAAAGTTTAAGCTTTTCTTTTAGGTCTTTGAACACTTTGAAACATGATAAAAAAAATTTCATCACTGGCTGGAGAGATGTCAGTCCCTAGTACCTCTTAAAATACTTAAGACATGTTTTTGTTTCATCGCTTTTTTTTGCTGCACTTTGGTGACAGTATATGCTTATCAGAAATCACTTGGAGCAGATTCATTTTTTGAATACTTGTAACACCGTCAGAAACAAGTGATGTTTTGATGCATTGTGTTGAAATTCAAAATGTATTATATTCATTCATCAGTGATGTATGCTGTGTGGAAATGAAGTTGAAGCTATGCTTTTTGGATTCCTCATGTTGTGCATATGTGTAATTTTTCTTCCAGCATCTTTTGTGTTATGCAATTGATAAACATTATGTATTCCAACCTGCACACATACATTACATTTGTGTGTATTTCTAACAGCATAATAAATGGTCATACATTTTCCACATTCTTTTTGAAAGAATTGGAGTATTGATGGTTTATTATTTTATTACCCTATAATGAGCTCATGAAATTGAAAATTGACTGCTATTTAGTTTTGGTCATGCTTTTTGCAGCATTTGCAATTTCATTCAAGTGGAGATTATATGTGGGATGAGTGTTATCAGGATTTTAATTAGTCAAGAACTCTAAAAATTACATGCTCTTCACAAATTTTGATATGGATACTAAACAAAATTTATTAAACATATTTTCCATACTAACATACTGTTCAGGTAAGAGGTGTCAGTTGGGTTTAATCATTTTTTCTATTCATTATCCATTTCACATCTGGAATACACTGTTACGAGTTTAAATTTTCACTGTTTTTTCTTCAAGAGTAATTTTTCTCTCATTGGATACATCTCCTTTGTTCGCTCAGGTAATGGATGATGTGTGCGTGCTTTTCCATGTTGAATTCATTGGGTGGTAATCTTTGGTGATATGGTTTATAGTTTTGAGTTATTTAATTGGTATTTAAGTCTTTTTCATATGTTTCATAATTTGTTTTTGATTTTAGTGATAATTTGTTAGAAATTAGCAGGAAATTGCATTATGTCACTTGTCCTTTCCCCTTATTTGGTATGAATATTTAACATAACACTTGTACATTTAGTGGGTGCCATCTAGTGTAAATTGGTGTCATAATCTCTATAGTTTGTATATCCAATCTATAGAACTATGAGCATGTTCATATGGTGTGAATTTTGTTATAATCTTGTTAGAATACAATTTACTTTTAAAAATCTAAAATGAAAAAAGATCAAAATCTAATATAGTAATTGATATGTTGTCTGTTTGCTCAGTATCCGGTTACAAACTGGTGGTTTCTTCTGACTGAGCAGATGATGGCCAATTTGTACTAAGAGCCACATAATCTGGCTGGCCGAGTGGTTCGAATCTCGCCGTGGGCATGGATCTTTGTGATTGTCTGTGGAAATACTAGTGGTGGTGGTCGGCGATAGATGGCATTGTAGTTGCGGTCAGTTGGTGGGTTGTGAGTGGTGGAGACAATTGTAGAGGGGATGCCCTTCCTCGATGAGTCTTTGGACTCCCTCGAGGTTACAAATAATAATAATATTGAGTAGTCTGGTAACATGGGGTGGAGCCCCTTTGGAGGGTAATTTTAATTGCTATTTGTATAACTTATTCACTTTATTTACTGAGCTCATAATAGCCAAGTTCTCTTTCTTAGACATGGTGTTCATAAAAATATTCAGTAAAAACTTGGCCAGTATGTTTCCTTTTATACACTTTCAAAATGAGACATACTTTATTCTGGTGCAATATGGCCTTATTTGCTTGTGTTTCAAAAAATTACAAATTAAGTACTGGTGTAATCTGAATACAAATGTCACTATAGAATTTTTTTTCATGACATCACTCAACATCATGTACAGGTATGACTCTGTTTACACCAGGGTTAGATTCCTAAGATTCTGGCATAAATTGAAGCAAAAATATGATGGAAACATATGTAAATACATTAGGTTCAGTTCCAAGATTTTTCAGTAATCAACACAAAATACTTGAAATATGTTTTATTTTATGAAATTTATGTATTGAAAATTGTATAATATTTAAAAAAAAAAAAAAAAAAGATAGACAATTTACTTCTTAAAAACAATATAATAGATGTCTGTATGGTTTCTTCTTCTTTTCTTTTTTTTTTTCTAATAAGTTATAGTATGGCTATAGAAGTGTCTCAATTCCTCTCTTAATGATTGAGTTCCACTCCCAGTTGGGGTCATTTCTACTTAATCTGTGGTTAATGTAATTTGCTTTTTCTCATCGCATTTTATATTTTCCATTTTTTGGTTAATTATTTAAATTTTAGGCCATAGTTTAATAATTTAGTATTATAGTTTTATTACAATGTCGGGACCATCTATGTCTAGGAAGTCAGGCTGAGTCATGACTCATCACTCCTTCCAAGTGTGATTTGCAAGTAGTGCAAAAGTGAAAAGTGGGTGTAAATTGAAGTGGCATAAACAGTCATATCTGTACATATGTTACTTCAGTGAATTTCTCATGTTTTAAGCCAAAAAAGGAATTTAATTTCTTTGGTAGTCATTTTAGCATTTTCTTCAACAGTCATGATGTGCCATGGACATACCAAACATAAATAAAACTTTAAATGTTCAGTTTCAAAAAATTTATATTAGTTTTAGCTATTATGTGTCACCTTAAAGTCAGAAAATGTTTATAAATACTTGTTGTATCTGACTTAGAGGCAAACAGGTTTCTTGGAAATATTTGGTTAGAGCAATTACAAAGGAAGGGAGACCTTCTTTTGTAATTGGATGAAACTATAAGATGGCAATTTTGTGACGCCCTAGCCAAACCCTATTAAATGCATTTCTTTAACATTTCCATGTCACGTATCCAGAGGTGGACGATGTAGGATATATATCGGCTGTATATTTTTTGAAGCAACAAAGAATTGTCAGTGCCATTGACCATATTGGGTTAGTCCTGAGGGGGTGGAAAGAGGGGAAAATGGTTCCATTGCATAAAGGAGGTTCCAAGACTGCTGTTGCAAATTACTGACCGATCAGCATATCAGGAGTCATTGTTAAGGTATTGGAGAAATTAGTCAAGAGCAAAATACAGGAATGGATAGATGGAAATTGGATACTGTATGAGGTGGGGGGGGTCATAGTTTTGTGAAGGATAGCTCATGCCTCAGTAACTTTTTAATACAGTGATGGCTGAATTGGATAAGGGTAATGGGTTTACAGTGATACTGCTGGACTTTGCTAAGGCCTTTGACGGGATACCACATGGAATTCTAATCAGTAAACTGCAGCACATGGGGATAGATAGAAGGGTGGTTGATGGAGAGATATCAGAGAGTAGTTTATTCAGGAGTAGAGTCCAAAAGAAGGCCTGTGACTAGTGGTGTGCCACAGGGTTCTGTTTTCTTGGACCACTACTATTTAATTTGTTCATTAACGATATAGGAAAGGATCTGAGAGGAACTGTTCATTTATTTGCTCATGATGCAAAGTTGGGCAGAGCAATAGTTAATACACATGATGTCAAAATTTTGCAGGATGATTTGGATAGATTGGCAGACTGGGCTAAGAAGAATGGATGTCAGTTTAATGTGGCAAAGTGTATAGTTATCCATTTTGAAAAGATTAGTAGCAATATACCACATTGGTAAAACTGTACTCCATGAAATTGACGAAGTCAGATATTTGGGAGTGTTGGTGGATAGGGAGTTGAAGTTTTAGGGCACATAGCAAAAGTGGCTAAATCAGATCATGGTTATTATTGAAGAATACTTTGACGAACAGAGATGCCAAGAGATCAACTTTATCTTTAGGTGATGGTGCATCACCTAAAGATAAAGATAATTCAACTTCATCACCATTTAGGTGATGAAGTTGAAGCACAGATTGACAAAAGTTGCGCCCAAGAGCTTTTGTGAAGGACCAGAAGGCAGTGAGTTTTTCTTTATTTAACCCTTTCAAAATCAGACTTAGCCCTGTTGATGATGAACTGTAAGTGCTGCAGGCTTCAGTATAGGTTGTGAAAGAAGTTGGAGTTTTTGGCTTACACCACTTAAGATAAGCTGTTTTCTTTTCTTGGACCACCCAAGCACATCTCTGGAAAACCATAGGATGGAAATTTTGTACAGAGATGGGAATGAAGACATATTCTGTACAAAATTTTCAACATAGCATGTGGGATGACTTCTGTAACACAATCACAACTGGATCTGAAAAATGGAAACAGCAGTCTGATTGTGGAAAGGAGTAAAAATCTTGGAAATCTTCCCACTTGGCATTGTTGTAGTAGCAAAGTACACAAGGTTGTAAATGGAACAGTGTACCTGGAAGGAAAACTGGTTAAAATATCCAGATAATCTCCACTCATCCATATATCCAACTAGATATATGGTTGAGTGGAGAGGATTGTCAGGAATTCTGGTTGGAAGATGAATGATTTGCTTTAAGTTTGTTGCTTACAGTATATACCTCCACTCTTCGTCCAGATTGGTCAATGGATTTGGAAAAGTGAGCCAGTTAGAGTTCTGAACGTTAACATCACTGAGAACTTCACAGTAAGGGAATTTGGATTGCATTAAATCAGGCTTTAAGGATATAATCTCTGAGAAGTCAGTGATTTTCAGAATTGGAGGAATGGCAGTAGATGAATGATTCATAATGAAATTTTAAGTTACAAAGTCAAAAAGGGGAGATTCAAGATTCCATATTTCAAAAGTGAAGAGATAAAGAGCAGAGGACACATACTATGGGAGGGGATACTCTGGAGTGAGAGATTGTTCATACAAAGATCATCCTGTCTCCATGCTGTAATGTGGCCTAAACACTACCTCTCACATAGTTACATTGTCTCCCTCCAGGCACAAACCTGTCAGCAAAATTATGCATCAGTTGATCATAAAGCCTCCTTGAATGGATTACTACCTGGTTTTGTGGTGTGGCTGTAGAATTGCTTTTTTCTGCTGTACCTTCAAATATAGAGGAGGTTCATGATCAAAATATGTTTGGCATGCCCCTGACTGGTATCACTCACATAGCATGTTAGAAGATTGGGAGGAGGACAAACAGATCTTCTCTGGAAATGAACATGGTAGCAACCACCTCAGGCCTCTGGTAGCAAGGTAGTTTCACTGGGAATTGAAGGTCATCACCTAGTGAGTCTTGGCATTTCCTCCAACTTGGAAGGTATGTTTTTACAGCAGGAAGGTTTACTGAAATTGTCAGAGCTGTTGGGGGGGGGGGGGGGTTGAACAGGCCACACTTCAAGAAAGTGGGATTGACTTGACTGAGAGAGGCTGTATATTGTGCAATACCACCCCAGACTTATTCAGAGGGTATTAAAAGTTATGAATGTGTCTATTGTTATTGTAATAGACAATTTTGATTTCAGGTTCTGTACTTCCTCACAAAGCTACAGGGATTTCCTCTGATTATAAAACAACTTTTTCATAGCAGATAATTAATCTTGACCAGTACTGTATTCAGCTTTAAAAATATAAGACTCGTAAAATATGTTAATTTTTCAGTAGAAATGGGTTTTCAGCTGCAATTAAAAACTGATGATATATAAGAAACAGTAAGATACATTTTACAAAAAAATCATTGGTAAACTATAAAACATGAGATAATGTTAAGTTATTAGTGCTTAGCATTAATATTAGCTTGCAATATTAAAATTGGATCAGATTTCCTTAAATGTTAACTGTTTAGGAAAATTCTTGAATTGGGAAATCTTTATATCCCTCATCAAGAATATTGATATGTTGCATATTTAAGAATGCTGCAAGTTTTATTAGTAATTATAAATGAAATCTAGCTATAGATTGGGCTTATGCCCAAAATTCTAAAATAGATTTCATAAATTAGTTTGCATATGCATCTTACATGTTAATCTGTTAGGAAACATACATACATTCCAACTTTTTGTATATGCAGTAATTTCTCTCTCTCTCTCTTTTTGACCATCTTCTATATGTTCTTGATTTCTACACCAAAAGTATATTCTATTGGTTATTTATCAAACTGCATTACTGCTTTGCTGTCCTTTTTATATTTGTAAGCAAATATGCAGCTCTGATCAGGTGTACTATATCTTTATACCCATAATTTATAGAAGACAAATCATAGCTATATTAGAAAAACTGTCATCAGATTTTCACATTTCTTTTTGATGGATAGTAAGATTTTTTTTTCACTTGAGTGATGTCAAGTTCTGTATTTCAGTTATTAATAAATTGTTGTCTTATAGTTGTATAGAACAGTTTCAGCCTGTGATAAAAATCAATGCATTATATTAAATCTGTATTTGAGAAATTTTGTTAACAATTTGCTAAATGCACTGTTTTAATTTAAAATATATGGAGAAATGAATATTCAAAACTGAGTTTTAATACATAACATTATTTCAGTGAAATCTATGTAGGTTATGTGCATGCTGTGCTTATTTATGTATAATATAAAATGAAAAGAGAATAAATTTTATATACTTTATTTTTATAGTTATAATGAACTTGCTCATCCATAGTAGATCACGTATATTTCCTCGTGCTTTTTTTTTGTCATATGTGCTTTCTCTCATCATTGAAATCTTAGAATTCTGTATTTTGTGGTGACTGAGATATTCTAAATTACTATGGACAATAAAGGGCATATGACTGTAAATATTTCAGCTATGTTGATGCATGTGTTATCATTATTTAGAAGAAATTAGATATCAATGGGTTCTTAGTGGGCAATGAGATATACATAGGTGTTATTTTTTTCTTCTTTTATTTGATGCAGTGCCTTTTGTCATTTTTTTTCTCTTTTACACCAGCTGTCCAAATAAATAAGTGATGTTATTTCACAAATCCTGCCACATGGTATTTACCATCTATGTAGGTTAAAGTATTTGAGCTATACTAAATGAAAATGTGCAATGTCTGATAATATATATATATCTTCTGTGTTACTACAGAATAAGATTTAGTGATAAAAATACTTTCTCACATAAACTGAACTGACAAAAGCCACACAGTGGAATTCCATGCAAAATATTGTAGAATAAATGTTGTATTTTATCTTTATTCTTGTAAATATATGTATTTTTAGAAAAATTAAAACATAATATTGCATTCTGGGAATGATATTTCTTTAAAAATAGGCATTTAATAAATTATCATGTATTTGATATCAGTTTTATATCAGTAATATACTGTTTATCCAACCTTTCAGTTATTAGAGGAGCATCTGCTTATAACTGAAGTCAGATAATTGAAGTTACAATTACATGGTGCCGTATCAGAAATTTGTCAATGTGCAGTTTTTGTTGTTTTAAAGATTAGATAAACACTAGATTACTGTATTTGCATAATGAATTAGTATGGAAAATAGTTAACATCAGTTGCTAGATTGCTTAATCAGATTCAGTTAAAATTTGGTAAAAGAATCATCAGAAACTTTGAGAACATTTTGCATGCTTTAAAAACTTTGCATTTTTAATAAAACTTAAATAGTTTTCATTCAGTTCTTGAACATCTTCAGTATATTTTAAAAGATAGAATAATAACACGCCCATAAAAATTATTACAATGTGACACCTCCAAGGATGAAATAGTAATTTATAATGCAAATATGGTTTTATGAATTGTGGTAAAACAGCATAGTTTAAATTGTAGCTGAGTTCCTAGTATGGTGCAATAAATGGAATACATTTGACAAAAATATACTATAAAAATTATAATAAAAAAAGGCAATGTTAAGCATTTTTACTTCCTATGTTAGGTCAAACCACAAAATTTAAGATTAGGATGTGATAATGCATCAGCTTACCTTATGCTTTTGATTCTCACTATAACAAGCTAATCCTGTGGCATCTGAGAGTTTGCTGTAAAATGTATTTTTTTTTTTTTTACAAAATTTTCTGTTCAATGTGTTATTCATTTTTATTCTTATCAAAACATTGATCACTTTCTTTAAATCCATCCTTGAAAATTTTTGTCCATCTTTTTGTTGGAATATAAGAATCGAGATATTAACTATTATCATTAGCTTTAGTGTTTTCTCCAGATTTTCTCAAAACATTTCTTTCACCAGTATTCATTCCTTTTAGCTGCTTGCCAGCTGCCTTTTAAATGACTAAGAATTCCTCTGCTTCTTCCTTAGCCATCTGTAAGACCATAGGAACAAGTCTTAATTTTCAGTTCCTCATTTTTTATATATACCCACGTTGCTCTACTTGAAATTGCCTACCATTCAAGAACATTCCTTCCATGTATTTTGCTGATCGTAATGTGAAGGTGGTCTGAAAAGTTCTCAGCTATAGATGGCAACGTTATCAGCAAGATTTTTTTTTTCTAGGTTGGTACATCTATCATAAGCATCGAAACCATTGATGAAGTGCACAATATGGTATTGAATGACTGGTGAGTCAAAGTGCTTGGAATTGTAAATGAAAAAGCTTTGCGCAAGAGATGCTGCGCTTGCTCACAGCAAATCAAAAACGCACTTGCATGAAAATCTCTGACTACTGCTCAGAGCATTTTAACAAAAATAAAACTGATTTTGTGCATCAATTCATTACTATGGATGAGACTTGGATTCACCATTACACACCAAAATCCAAACAGCAGTCAAAACAGTGAACAGAAGCCCGTTGTTCAGTGCCAAAGAAGACAAAGTCGGTTCCATCAGCAGGAAAGGCATCAGTGTTTTGGGATGCTAAAGGCATTTTGTTTATTAATTATCTTGAAAAGGGTAAAATAATAACCAGGGAATATTATTCTGATCTTTTAACCAGACTAGACAAAAAAATTCGTGAGAAAAGACCCAGTTTGCAGAAGAAAAAAAAAATCATCTCATTAGGACAGTGCATCTGCCCACAAAGGTGTTTTGGCAACAGGAAAATTAAGGGATCTGCTCTATGAATTGTTGGAACATCCACCCTATTCCCCAGATTTGGCTCCCTCTGACTTCTATTTCTTCCCAAAACTAAAACTCTTCCTCGCAGGCCTGCATTTTTCTTCGAATTAAGAGGTGATTGCAGCTGTAGAGGGGTATTTTGCAGATCTTACTGAGAATCATGAGACAGGATAATGGCACTGGAGCATCGCTGGAATAAATGTATTAGTCGTAAGGGAGATTATGTTGAAAAATAAAAATAATTTTGAATATGAATTCAAAATACCCTCGTAGTTACTCCTTCCTTTCCCAGGTAGTTATATTTTTTTCACTATTTTTTTTTATATTATTTCAAGCACAGAAAGCTTTGCAAATCATTGAATAGACAGTAGTAGTCTATAGTTCTACCACAGTAAGTAGCCTAGATCTGAGACTAGTCTCATGAGGACAATGCATGAGCAGTTTAAAATGGCAGCTGTAATAGATGCATGCATGAAGGAGAAAAAGGTAGTTTAATTTCTTAATGTGAAAGACATGTGAAAGTTCCAATCTGTCTGAAAAAGAGACTAGTATTTGGTCAGATCCTTTAAGAGTGGTGAAACCAAGATCAGATAATCTCTAGTGATGCTATTGCTCTGTAATGATGTCTACCTTGTCATGGTGTGGGACTTACACATCCCAATGACCCAGAGAGCTATGCCAGCAGTAATAGTTACCACTAGGGCCTCCCATGCCAGACAGGTCAAAAGGTAGTGACCAATCTAGGAGATACACCCTGGTCCTCCAGGTTGGAGGTTGTTACAATGGGCTGTCTAATGTAAAATAAAATATCCACAAGTCATGAAACCAGGCACTATGTTTACAAACTGGACTGTTCGAAATGGCAACCGACTGGAACTAACAGATTTCGAGTCGGAATGTAGAATATAAAAACTTTGCTTAAACCAGAATCTCTTCAATGTGTTATTGATGCAGTAGAAAATTATATCCACTTCTTAGCTATACAAGAAACCAAATGGCAATGCCATGAAAACTTGCAATCAAATAATAGGACAATATCCTACAATGGACTATATAATGATAGACATGAAAATTGTGTGGGTTTTATAGTGCACAATGACATCTTGCCATGTGTAAAAACTTGTACACCACCAACTCTGTTGTATCTCTGGCTATTTAATTTTGCAAACATCATTTATGTGTCAACAGAAGATATGGATGGTGTCAAGATGAATTTTATTGAGGATATATGATTCATTACATGGTCATTGTATAAAAGTAGTCATGGGTGATTTTAACACTAAAATAAAATAAAAAACAAGATAGAGCCAAACAGTTGGGCCAGGTAGTCTGCACAATATTAAATAACAATGGAATTAGACTTATTAATTTTGCATCCTCCAGAGGGCTTAGTGGTATATACCTTCCCAGAAGAAATTGGGTATCTGTCATCAGAAGGTGTATTCCATATACCTATTACTTTCTTGGTCACTCGCCTCTTGATCTCCTCACCACCTCATTGCAAAGAAACCAAGGTGACCAGACCCGCATGCAGTAGTCAAGATGGAATCTTATCAGGGATCAATAAAGAGGTATAATAACCTGCTTATCAGAATATTCTTCAGCAACCAAGTGATCCAGTGAGCTGCTTTAGTCACTTTTGCAATGTGCCCTCTAAACTTTTACTCACCTATTCACTAACACCTCCAGTCATCCATTTATTTCAGTTTACATGTAAGCCTTTTCCTGGAATACAGTTCCATCCATCAATGTATTACAACTGGTAATCTTTTCATCCCAAAATGCATAAACTTACACTTTGCCATGTTAAACTGATACCATTCTCCTTTGGCCAGACTGCCAGTCTATCCAAATCATTCTGCAAAATTTTATCATCTATATTAACTATTATCCTATCCAGTTTGCATCATTGGCAAATAACTGAACAGTTCAGATCCTTTGCTATATCGTTAAATAGATTAAATGGTAGTGGGCCAAGAACAGAGCCATATGGCATTCCACTAGTCACTGGCCTTCCTCTGGACTCTGCTCCTGAATAAACTACTCTGATATCTGTCTCTCCATCAACCATCCTCTTATCCACTTCACCAAATTTATATCGATTCCTCTGTGCTGCAATTTACTTCCTTTCACTTTGCAAAAGCTTTTGACTGGATACTACATGGAATTAGAATTCCATGTAGTATCCAGTCAAAAGCTTTTGCAAAGTCCAGCAGTATCACTGTAAAACCATTACCTTCATCCAACTCAGCTGTCACTATTATAAAACGTGAGCAAGTTACTGAGGCACAAACTACCCTTCACAAAACCATGTCCCCATAGAGAATCCCATTTCCATCTAGCCATTCCTGTATCTTGACCAACTTCTCCAGTACCTGGACTATGACTGCTGATATGCTGTTGAAAGTTTTTTCACTTGATTATATTATATTCGTGGTTTCATCCTTTATCCAAGTGTAAGCAAACAAAGTTTGTGCATGAAATAACTTGACTGGGTTACTTGCATATAGAGGCTAATGACTTCACATCGATTGCCTTAGTATCCCTTAATGTCTAGTACATACCCTTAGGGACACGTATAATGCTGTTCATTATGGGAAGGACTACTACCTAGACCAGTTTCGACCTTTGAGGTCTCATCAGTGGGAGCTAGACTAGCAAGTGATACCAAGGTTGAATTAAATCAGAAGTCATATTTTCATATACAAGTTGTAAAAAGATATTACACCTTATTACTAAAATACTCTGGATTAGAGACAGATGTTAAAAGTTTTTTCACTTGGTTATACTATAAGATAAAGATGCTAAGAAATTATAGTCTTGGTTTCATCCTTTATCCAAGTGTAAGCAAAGTTTACACATGAAGTAACTTCATGACTAGGAGGTTGAAATTGGTCTGGTTAGTGTCGCTTCCCATAATGCAGAGCATTATACTTGTCCTTAAGAGTATGTGCATTGCATTAAATTATGCTAAGGCAATTGATGTGAAGTTACTTCACATGCAAACTTTTTTTTGCTTACACTTGGATAAGGGATGAAACCAAGAATATAATTTCATTTTTGAAAATTATGGAGACAACTACCATGTTTGAATAAAAACTTTAGTTTAATATAACTAAAATCTACATTCGACGTTTTGACCTTTATGTCAAGGTCATCTTCTGGAGCATGCAACTATACACAGAAAACAAGCTACACTACAATCAAACTGGTTTGCTAAAGATACTGACCAACCGTTACAACAATTGTTGGCCTGACCTCTGGTGAAAAAAAAAATTATACATCAACGCTAGAGTCTTATTGTTATCTGTTGGTTGTAGAAATACATTGGGTGCAACAACAAGTATCTATCTATATACATACAGGGTGTTCGGGATAAATTTGACATATTTATAATTAATTATATTTTTCCGTAAGTTACATGTATTAACACACACTTCTCTTCATTTAAAAGTTTGGACCCTTCTTCATTCATATACAAGATGTCAGAAAGGATGGATAGCTGGAACCCACCTGAATCATGGAAGAGAATAACTTGTATCATGATGATTCGTGCCCGCCATCAAAATAAGGATATTACGACTGCTGCCCAATGCTCCCTGAATACAGTAAAAACAATCAGGCATGAACTAGAGACTTGCAATGGTGACTACGAGGATGTAGCAAGAAGAAAGATCCCTAGCAGACGATCTGATTGCGTTCGTACAGCAGAAATCCTCGCAAATCTGCAGGAACAGGTGTTGAAGAACCCTGGCATTGGAATTCGGGCTTTTTTCGTGGAGTTGCTAACTGTAGTCAAGCCCTGGATAACAAGGGTAGCCAATGGTAGGCCGTATGTATGGCAGCAGGATTCGGCCCCTTGCCACACCTCTGGGAAAAGTCAAAAATGGTTGTCTGAAAATTTCTACGACTTCACCAGTCCAAATGTTTGGCCTCCAAACTCCCCAGACCTTAACCCCATGGATTATTTTGTATGGGGCGCAGTTGAAAAAGACACCAATCGCACTTCCAGTAATACAAAAGCCCAGTTAATGGATAAAATTAAAACAGTTTTTGCGGCCCTTCCCAGGGAGACTGTAGCATCAGCTTGTTCGAGGTTCCGAAGCAGAATTGAAGCTGTGATCGATGCTAATGGTGGTTATTTTGAGTAAATCTTGTTGATAGTATTGTAATTAACTCTGCCTGTAATGTTTTTTTGTCAATTCATTAAATTTAATAGATACAAAGAAGATTTTCTTTTTCCTTACGAAACTGTCAAATTTATCCCGAACACCCTGTATATTAACATCATGATTATACTTGTATATTCCAGCCAGTTGGTATGGAATGGTTTCTAATACTAGCTGAAGATTGGTTAGAGTCCTGACTTATGCTGGATCTTATATATTAGGTAGGCTGAATGTGTGCCATCCAGATCCTTTCATGCGATCTTTGTTGTTGATATTTGGGTGGTTTATCAGGATTTCGCAGGCTTCCTTAAATTTCCTTTCATACCAGGTATAAAGAGTGGGTGCTTTTCCAGTTGATTTGGTGTAAGGTGTTGAGTGCATGGTCTGAGATTCCTGCTTCACCATAATGATTTTAATGTGTTCTTTCTTGCGTATGGGGATTGTCCGTCCTGTTTCACAATTTACGGTAAGTTATAGGTGCAGCGGATGCAATAGACTCCAGGATGTGCTAATGGGAGGAGAGGATCCTTAGAGGAGTTGAATATGGTTTTAAGTTTAGTGGGTGGTTTAAAGGTGGCATTGAGGTTATAATGTTGTAGGATTCTGTTGATTTTTTCTGATAACCCTTCAATGTATGGGATGGCTATGGTTTTTGTTGTTGTTTTATGGAGTATTTTATTAATAGTATTTTTGTTATAGCCATTATTTATGAATGTGTCGCTGATGATTTTTAGTTCTTGTTTCTGTTTTTAATTGTGTTAATGACTCCATATTTTTGTGATGGGTGGTGGTATGAATTAGCATGTATGTATTGGCCAGTGTGTGTCGGTTTTCGGTAGACCGTGAAGGAAGACGTGTGTCTAGAAATGGGAGCGAATTTTGATTTTCGATTTCGATGGTAAATTGAATGCGTTCGTGTTGTTTGTGCAGGTGGCTAAGGAATGTGTTTAGCGTTTGCCGCCCGTGCGGCCAAATCGCGAACACGTCGTCAACGTATCTAAGCCAGACTGTTGTCTTAGCATGGCACAATCAAGAGCTCTTTGCTCAAATGTTTCCATTTAGAAGTTAGCGATTGGGGGGGGGGGGGGGGGATAGTGGTGAGCCCATGGCTGTACCATCTTTTTGTATGTGAAATTTGTTTTGCCACACGAAGTAACCGGACTGTACGTGGGCAAAGAGGGTGTAATGTCCGGCAGAAATTTGTTCTGTAGTAGGAGAATTGTGTCATTGACGGGGACATTAGTGAAAAGGGCAGAAACGTCGAAACTGACTAATAAGTCGTCTTTGTCGAGTGTTATGTTTTTAATTTTGTTTATAAAGTGTTTTATGTAGGAGGGGGGGGGAATGACCTACCAACTCCTCAAGTGTTGCCGCTAGCTGCTAGTTCTGTGTTTGTGAGATTGTTCTGTATGGTTTCCTTAGTGTTCAGGACATTACCAGTTTGAAATCGTATTTTATCGGCTATATTGTTAGATAGGGACCTAATGCCTCTTTCTGTGTGGTAGATAAAATCCAATTTGTTCAGGATGTGGCTTGATAGGTTGATCACATGATTCTTGCTTGCTGATTGGATGGATTCCTGTGATTGGCTGCCATATTTTGCCGTTATTTCAAACTGTGGAATTTGGTCTCGAGTTTTTCTTTATTCTTTTCCAGGGTATATTTGGCCGAATTGTCAGTAATCTGATATTTTGGATATTTGTCTATAACCAAATTCTCGTAATGCAATTACTAGATCTGGCCTCAGGTAATTCTTACTTAGCAACTGCATAAATTCCCTTTCCTCCTTCCAATCTATGCTTCCATAGTTGAAATCATCCATAATAATTAGCTGCCCTCCACTCATTGAGCTTATTTGCAAATGCATTCTATCTCCATTATTCTTTGCATCCCCTCGTCTACTGGCTACTATCTCACACACCAGATGGTCTCAAATGTGCTATGTTCACTCTACTGCAGTGGAACTACTCTCTTTGGTTGCATGGCTGTATTTATGCACGAGGCTCTAGCTGGGGGTCCAACTAATGAGAGAGGGTACCTGGAGCATTAGTACCTCTGGAAGGTGTAAGTTCGGCTCTGTTTTGGTTGCAATTCATCGGCTATCATCAATGATACTTCTCTCCCATTCTTTTCTTGCTGAACTCTCTATACCCTTCACATTCTATCCTACTTTCGATAGGATGTGAACAGTAAGCAACCAAATAGATCATGTAATGATAAACAATAGGTAGAAGGCATCCATAAAAAATGTCTATCTGCAGAGAAGCTTGTGCAGGTATCAATCATTACCTGGAAATAGCACATTTTGGACTAAAGCTCTCTCTCAGATGGAGAAATGTTAACCAATACAGGAATACTAATTGATAGAATATAATATTAAAAAATGTGAGTATACAAACATACAAAGACAATATGCAGAAAAGGTAAAGCAGGAAGTATGGTATTCAAACAATCTATACCTGTGAGAGAGAGAAAATAAATGGAACTCTGAACAAAAATATTAGTATTCATTGTGCAGAAGAAATGATTCAAGAATGTATGTAAAGAAGCTATAAAGAAATGTAGTGACTTGAATTTAAAATTTCTGCAGTACCCATTGCCATATATAATGCTGAGAATTATAGGACCCGTAGAAATTTATCTAGTAAAATTTTGCATAGGAAGAAATGGCTGGCAGAGAAAAAATAAAATGAAAATAATACAAATTCTGATCCTTCAAACGCAGTGGGATACTTAAGACTATATAAACCACAAATTCGGATACTAACGACATAAGTCTGACTGCTTCAAGGGAAAATTGACATTTTCACTCTGAGAATTGCTAGAAAAATATGAATATGATAAAGAATTACATCTGGTATTTGTGGACTAAACATGCATATGACAGGATACATCAAAACTCACTATGGTATGCAATGACTAAAATACCACAGAAGTAAAGTATATAAATATGATAAGACCTTGTAATCACCATACTCTGTAAGGTATGTTTACTCCAGGAACATTCAAGTTTTGAAATAAAATCTGAACTCTGCCAAGGAGATGCTCTCTCACCAAACCTTGTTCAATCGAGGTTTGGAAAAGTCATCAGAAACCTAAATCAAAGGATGGAAATAAATGATAACAGTATACCATTGGCTTATGCTGATGATGTTGTTATCGTGCGAGTATTATGAGGATGTTATACACACTACTCGAATTTCATCAAGGCAAGTGAGACTGGTTCTTGTCATAAACAAGGAAAAGACTAAATACATGTGCATTTCAAGGACCGTCAAGATCGATTCAAATTGATTCTTGATATATCTGAGCAAGTAGATAATGTAATCTAGGATTGCAGACAAAACATCGCATTTTAAAGAAAAGTAACAAAAAATTTTGAACTATCTTACAATCAAAACACTGGATTATATGAACGAAGATGATGAACTACGAGACCTGTTTCAAAGACCCAATATCCTATCGTGTAAGAAGCAAGAGCATTTGAGTGATTTGACCATGTTTGGAGTGTAGGTGATTTACAAATAAAATTCACAGGAAGACCTGCACATGATGGGTGGATGTGGTGTACATCCACCCATCATGGTTGTATGCCATAAGACAACTGTAAATTATAAAGTAAAGGTACCAAGAAATATATTCTTGGTTTAATCCTTTATCGGAGTGTAAGCAAACAGTATGCTTGAAGCAGCTTCACGACACACTACTTCTATACTGTAAAGTCATAACTTCTCATTGATTGCCTTAATATATATATATATATATTATATATAATGCAAAACACATTAGACCCATTTTTGGACATGTATACTGCTATGCATTATAAGATGTGCCACTATCCAGACCAGTTTCAACCTGTATTTAGGTCTCATTGTGAGACCTCAATACAGTTTCACTGAAGTCATACTTATTAACTTAACTGTCAGGTTGGGTGAAAGACAAGCGCTTTTCATATTCTCCTTTGTAATGGAAGTTATTTGGGAAAGGGAGTTTTGTGAGTAATTAAGCTCGCCCTCTGGGGGAAGTTGTGTTAGCTGTTATCAGTTGGGAGTAAACTAGCCTTAGGTCTTTTGTATTTGTAGTACTCTGTTTCATGTAATTGGCAGCTTGTACGATCAACGGGTTTGAATGTGAACTTGACGAAAAAAATTTCTGCGAGATCAGGAAGAAGGGAGATGTATGGAATGCTGGTTTCTTGATGAATGCGAATTTCTGATAAACCATGGGGCGTCTAGGATCATCCTTAGCCACTTATTTTGGATTCTTTTGTAGTTTTGAAATGTTTGATCGTGAAGTGTGACTCCATGCTAGTGAGGCATAGGGTATAATTGGATGTATGACCATCTGGTAAAGTAGTAATTTATTTTGTAAGTTCAGTTTGTTCTTGCGGTTGATCATTGGGTAGAGCTGTGCTATTACTTAAGAAGTCTTGGAGCCAATGAGATTGATGTGCTTGTTAAAGAGGAGTTTCTTATCCAGTAGTATCCCAAGATATTCGGTATCTGATTGCCATGGGATCTTTTGACCAGAGAGCAAGATGTCTTCTTTAATGCAAACCTTTTTTTATAGAGAACAGCATGGCTGAGCTTTTGAGGGAGGAGGGTTTCTTGAATCCTCCAGTTGGTGAACCAGTTTTCCAGCGCGTTTATACTTCCTTGGAGTCGAGTGGTTGCCAGGCGAGGACTGAGAGATCTTGCTAGAATAGCGGTGTCGTCGGCATAAAAGGCTGTAATGGTTCTTGAATTAAGAGGGATGTCTGATACGTAAGTTGTGAACAGGATTGGGACCAGAAGAGAACCTTGAGGTACTCCAGCTAGAATTTTGCACCTTCATGAAACGGTTCAGTTAAGCTTTACTTGCATGTATCTTTCTCTAGGGTATGAGTAAATAAGTTTCACTAGCTTGAAGATAAGGCCTTGGCAACATCCAAGAACACAGCAGCATATGAAGGTACCAGTTAAAACCATGGGTGATGTGTTCTGTTAATTGGTGAATTTGTTGCACTGTGTTGTGAGCTTTGTGAAAACCAAATTGCTCATTTGGAATTATTTTATGTTTGTCCACTGCTAATTGTAGCCTTGTTAGGAGGACTTTTTCTGTTACTTTGCTGAGGCAGGAAAGAAGACTGATGGGCCTGTAGCTTTTGGGGGAGTTATTGGTTATTACCAGCCTTTTTTAGAGGGATGATGTCAGCAGTTTTCCAAATTGTGGGACAGTACTGGAATCTTAATATGGAATTGGGACTAATTTTATTATTCTATTCGTGATGTCATCGGGACCAGGAGCCTTTTTATTCTTCAATTGGGGTATAATATAATATTGATTATTTCTGTAGGAGTAGTGGAAGGTGGTGATTTCTGAATCATCCTTAGGCTGTCTTAAGGCTTTTCTGACTTGACGATGAGCTTTATAAATGAGATTAATATTTAAGTTTTTGTAAAATGGACTGCATTGATTTACCAAATTTTCAATTAGGGCTTCTACTTTTTCTTCATCTGAGTGTGCAATTCCAAGTTTGGTCTTCATAGGGGAAGGGGTTGTCTTTTAGTACAAAGAGATTTTAGAAATTTCCACATGGAGTTATCTTCTTGGTTGATTTCCGTAAGTTTAGATTCCCATTTGGAATTACAGTGTTTCCGGAGAGCTTCATTAACCTGTCTGTTCAAGTTGTTTAAGGTTGTTTTGTCCTGCAGGACTCTAGTGTTGCGATATCGCTTGCTGGCTTTGTTTTTGGCCCTAATCAGATCCATTATCTCTTCCGGAATCTGACGACATGAGACAGTGATTTGTGTGATGATGTTATTGCTGTGCTGATTTGTCTAGTTAGGTTGCTTACAGATAAGTCTATGTCTTCTTTTTTGCTAATAACAGGTGGCGGCTCGAGAACCTTAGAGAGCTTATCCAATGCTATAAAAGAATGTTGAGGAGAGAGCTGGTCCTGGGTACTTAGCTTGAGCTGGATGGGATTATGATCTGAATTAAGCTCATCTAATGTCTCCAGCTGGAATTGATATGTGATGTTCCTGATTATAACTATGTCTAGTACATCAGAACTTCCTGATGGGCTGTAGTGGGTGGGCTCAGTAGGTCCAGCTACTATTGATGAGTTGAGTGACGTGTAGTTAAATAATGTATGGCCTTTGGAGTTGATTGACGAACTGAACCTGTATGTTTTGAGTTGAGGTATCCTGCTATAATTATGGAATCCGAGATGGAGTCAAAATCTGATGGAATGCTGGGAGGATTGTACGCTGCATAGATTTTAAGATTACATGCATTGTTTGTGTGCACCTCTGTCACTTCAAGGATTAAAGTTTGAGGGTTAGTTAATACATTGTAGCTTAAATAATTTTTAATAAAAATGGCTGTGCTGCCACCACTAGAGTTAAGTCTGTCTGTCCTATATAGAATATAACATCTAGTCTTGGGTTGTTTGATGGTCTGAGGTGGGATTCGTATCAAGATTATGTCAGGATTGTATCTGTTTGTGAATTCTTGCAGCTCAAGAATTTTATTTGTCAGGCCGATAGTATTCCATGCTATAATCATGAGGGAGTTTGGTTTGAATTTTTTATACATTATAGAGAGCTGTCAATATGGATTGGGTTTCTAGATAAAATCTCTTTCTGGAAGATGGTGAGGTGCTTGCTTTTTTACTAAATTCATGTAGCATTATGGCAAGTGAAGCAGTTAGAGCTGATGTTAGTTTGGAGCTTGTTGGCTCTTGAGATGAAGGAACCTGAGTTCGTGCCACCTCTGCATATGATTTGGATATGGATGAAGGTCAGCCTTCCTGTTCTGCTGAATGTGAGGTATTTCGATAAGGAGGGTGACCTGCTTGGTTGCTTGTGGTGTCATTGCATGGTGGAGCATGGTTGCTCTTGCTGACCCACGATTTTTTGGGTGGGAGAGGCACCCCTTGTAATTTTCCGGATATGGTCCTTTACAGTTGGCACAACAGGCAGGCGTGAATCTTGGCTTGGTGCAGGTATTGGTCTGGTGGCCCTCTCCACATTTCAGACATCTATAAGCTGCTCTGCACGGCTTTTGGGGTGTCCGAATTTTTGGCATCTGTGACATTGCCCTGCCGATGCCTTCTTCCTTAGTGGCTAGGTTGTAATTTTGAGCCTGCAAATATCTGTCACTTCATATATCCTTTTCTGTGTGTTGCCGATTTCGACTAATACCAGTGGCATTGGCCTTTTATCAGATCTCAACATGCTAATGACTTTGATTATGATCAGTCCTTGATTGATGAGGTCAGCAATGATCTCATCAGTTGTGATGCCCTCAGCAACTATAAGATTTTCTCGCTTGCTAGCGCAAAGGTATGGAAGGGCAATTTAGAGTTGTCCATTTTCGTCATCTTACGATAATCTGAAACAGTAATAGGATGAATCTTTACACCTTCATCACTATTTCTTGCCCAGGAGAAATTGATGTTTTGTTCTCCTAGGGACCTTGAGACAGGTTTACTTCTCTTTATCTCGGAAGATAACTGGAGAGACCTTTTTTTCTATCTTGGGTATCATGTGTTGTTACATCCTCTTCCATACCATCTTCAGATGTTCTACATCTTTTATTTGATTGTTCCTATTGTGAACAATCGTGCTATCGGGGAGTCTTTGGAGGTGGAACAGGTGTGAAGTCCCCCTTCAGTGTCCACATCATCTTCTTCCGTATCATTAACCTGAGTGAAGAGATTCAGAGAACCAGGATATTCTGTCTCGAATTTCTTTAAGGTGAATTTAACAACGTCAGGTGTCAGAACTTTGTTTAAATTTTGAATTGTATCCTTAATGTCTTTTACATTCTCCATCATTGCACACCGTATACTCACAAAGAATATTCCGTTGACTTTAGATAATCCTATAGACTTTGGAGGGTCCAGTGACAAATCTTGTAGACACACACGTGTGTCTACCAACAAAACAATATATGTTAGAGTTTATGATGCCCTAATAACAGGGAAAAGAGTGTCAAGATCTCACCTGGCCACAGAGCAATTCACTTTATATATATATATATATATATATATCTATATATATATATATATATATATATATATATATATATATATATATATATATAGAAAGTATTTTACCTTGAGTATAATAAATGTTAAAAAAAAAGCAATTTTAAACCTGGTTTTACTCCATTTCCCAAGTACGCAAACAGACAAACAAGTCAAGTTTGCGCCTGCAAGTGATGCAAGTCTCCTGCAGGTAGTGCAAAATACTTTTCTGGTAAAATACTTATAAGCTCTGTATTACTAAATCTTGATATTTTCTAGCCTGGCTCCCACTGATGAGACCTCAATAAAGGTCGAAACCGGTCTGGGTAGTGTCCCCTTGCTTTTAATACAAAACATCATACATCCCTTTCTTGGAGATGTGTTTTGGCATTAAGGCTAAATATTAAGATTAGTGATCAGAGCTTATGCCACTTTTACCACGAGTTGCCTGGATTTTGCACTACCTGCAGGATCAGCTAGAGTTGCATCACTTGCAGGCGCAAACTTGACTTGTTTATCTGTTTGCTTACTTGGGAAATGGAGTAAAACCAGGTTTATAATTGCTTGGTTTTTTTTTAACATATATATGTATATGTATAAAGTGAAAATGTGTATCACCTTATTATTAAATTACTCTGAGAGATAGATTAAAGTGTTTTTTCACTCGGTGATACTATAAATTAAACATGCGTAGAAATTATATTTTTGATTTAATCCTTTAACCACTATAAGCAAACAAAATTTGTGCTTGTTCACTTAAGACCGCTGGAGGAACATCATATGTAGCGTATGACAGACAGATGGTGAAACCTATTGATCGAACCATTAGACCTAAACGGTCTATTAAGGTGATTATGATGATGCAATTGTAACATTTGACTGGACTGCTCTTCCGTATTCTGTTAAGATCTGGCATCTTCTACCACTTGTTTGGCGCTGCAAAGAAATCACCCTGATGACTTTTGAAGCTGAGGAGCTGAAACAAGCTGTTCGTGAAGAACTTAAAATATCAGAGTAGACTTTCACATAGCTTGTATATGCCATTCCACTTGGCAATGGCAAAAGTTTATAGAGAAATATGGAGGATTAATTGCTGTAAAAGCTTTTGTTAAATAAATTATATTTCGGAGAGAAAAAAAGCATTACTTTTGTTCTTCCCCCCCTTGTAATATCTTTAATTAACTGATTTTCTTATTGCACTAATCTTCATTTCTGCTGATATTATTTTGTTCTAGTAGCTAACCTCACTATTTGCCCTGACAGAAACTGCAAGAGACTGTTTAACCAGATGATATCCCAGCTGGCTTGGTTTATTTTTATAGCATCATTTTCTTTTAGCCAATGCAGAATAGAATTTGGTTTGCTAAATACAGAATACCCAGCTCATTCTCATTTATCCAGCATCCAAATGGATAACTACCAACACGGGTACTCTCCTAGATGAGCATTGAGTTTTGGGTCACAAGCCCCATTGGTTCTGTTCATTCCTTGAGTTCTGTGGAGGTCTCCTATTTGTTTAGCTTTAACTCCTTTAAGCAAACCCTACATTAATTATTTTGGCTGTAAATAAGGGATCACTGAAAAGTACATCTTCAAAAAGTAGGATGTATGATAACGGATTTCTCCTTCGTGGCACAGACAATGAGTTAGAACTGCATCTGATACATTGAGACATAAATAATAGGTTAATACTGTTTGAAAAAATATATTTACAGTTTTTGAAAATGAGAATCTCTCAAATTTTCAGTAAAAATATGCAATTGTTTTAGTTGAGGATTAGTTAATGCAGTAAAGCTAGTAAATTCACTTCCTCGACTGCTCCATTAAGGAGCAGGAAAAGGAATGGATCAAGAAAAATTCGTTCTTAGTTTGAAGTGAAATTGAACTGTGAACAGGCGTTAAATTGCTGCTGGATGTATTTTGACAGGCCTAGAGGAAAGCAGCGGTATTAGCGATATCAATTCTCATTATCAGTGACAATGAAATATTTGCAGAAACAACCGTCTATGTGAAAATAGCGTGAATTGGGTATTAATTATTATAGGACACCACATATAACTAAGGAAGGACACTCTACACTACACTGCACATCCGACTGTCTATACTACTTGTCCATCATCGTCTACAGCAATGTTATTTTTATCTATTAATTGCATCTGTTCTCTAGCTGGTTTGTTTGTAAGAGGATGAAATACCATGACAAAAGTCGAACTCAGATACATTTTTAGTTAAAGGAGCACTGTCATCATTCTTACTGTTGTTTCATGTAGGTGCATAAGTAATTAATCCACCTAATTGCTTTCTGGTACTATTATTAGGGAGCTTTTATTACCACGACCAATACTCCAAATGTAAATGCAGTATTCAGTGGCTGGGCAGGCATTTGCATACATTGGTTGGTTGGCTTTCCAACCATCTAGCGCCTCCGTAGCGCAATTGGAAGAACGACGGTACATTGCGCCCTTCGATTGGAATAGGCCTAAGTTCGATTCTCGTCGCGACGGGAGGAATCTTTATCTGGTCGATTTCAATCGAAGGTGAGTTAGCCGATCTCATATGGAGGTAGCAGGGTTTTTTCTCCCGGAAACTCGGGTTTTTCATCCCGCATACATACAAATCGGCCCATCAGAACACACGCAATTTACAGACAAAAATTACTAGTTGTGGTGGTGTTGGAAGTGGGCGGTAGATGGCGTTGATGGAGATGATTCGTAGTAGAGGTTAGGTGTAGAGAGAATTGTAGATGTCCTCCCACGATGAGTCTTCGGACTCCTTGGAGGTATCAGGAATAATAATAATAATAATAATAATAATAATCTAGCTTTCCAACCAAAAGGCATTGTCAGTACAAGTTGTAATATGTTGATATCAAGAAATTTTAAGGATTTAGAATTATCGCAAGGTATTAAATCTCATCCTGTCCAGAAATAGCTGTTTTGAAAAGATATGAAAAAAAAGTTCTGTTTTGTGAAAAATTAATCAGCATTGGCACATATGAGCATAATAATAATAATTTCGTATGGTGATACAACGGCCATAAGTCCCCTTTTTACGAAGATGTACGGTAACCACCTCATTCCCCCCAAATTTTATCCGGGCTCGGAAACGACATAGTTGACAAATCAGGCCTATTGCTGGGTGAGTATTTCGTGTGTTCACGGGGCCGGTTTGCTTGCTTTGCGGAATGAAAAACCCCAGATAAACTGGTGGAAAAAAAACCTGCTGCTCAAGTCCAAGACCGGCTAATTTGGCTATGGCAGATCCTTAAGCTTCTCACGTTGTCGACGAGAATCGAACCTAGGACACTCGTTCCCCGGGCATATGGTTGCGAAGCGCAAAGCAACTAGGCCAACGAACATAGACAATGACTTATAAGTTGTAGATATTGATTCTGAAAATTTTGACAAGTCTTGTAGTGCAAAATACAAAAAATCGTAGGAGGAAATGTAGTGAGAAAAACAATCGTATTTGATGAGCAAGCCTTCCCGATCTGATAAATACTTGGGTATATCATTGTAGCTTATTCTTTGCAGAACTCAAAAATTATAAACTTTCAAGCATACCAAAGTACATTTTATGTGTTCTATTACCCATTACAAATAAGTCTCCATATATAGCAAATAGAGGAGCCTGTGTAGCTCAATGGATGTGGCGTTTGCACTCCACGGTGCTTGGCTGCACGAGGAAATTTTTCAAAGCCTGTTTTCGACCGGTTCCCGAGTTAGTCGATCTCTAGCAAGGGCAAGCGGGTTTTTTTCTCCTGGAAACTCGGGTTTTTCGTCCCGTAAACTCAAGAAAATCGACTGTAGAACCCACATTATTTCAGACATTAAATGCGAGTGTTAGGGTTAGGGACCACGAGATGGCGACACCTGTAGAGCCGTCTCTCTTCACTGCATGGCGCTTAATTAGTGATAGCCTTGGGCCAGCTATCTCTAATTGGGTACCAGTGGAGATTGAACTGTCCACTCAGTCTCCAAAAAGTTAGATAGGACTAAAAACGGCCTTGCCTCCTCCCTGTATGTACGTGAATAAAAAGGCGTTAGCTGATCTTTTATTTATTTATTTTTTATAGCAAATAGAGTGAGCTTTGAAGTACACTAGTTCTTATGCACCTGTTTTTATATTTATGATGGTGAAATGAAACACGAATGTAATATCAAAATAAATTTTCTTCCCAAAAACAGTTGAATGTCTGTTAAGTGAATTAGTACTTATCATCAGAAAAAAATCAGCTAACGCCTTTTTATCCCTGTATATAGGGAGTAGGAGTGGCCGTTTACCCCTATCTAACTTTTGGAGACTGAGTGGACAGTTCAATCTCCACTGGTACCCAATCAGAGATAGCTTACCCAAGGCTACTGCTTAGTGGTATCCTTGGGTCAGCTATCTCTACATTAAGCGGCACGCAGAGACGAGATGGCTCAACAAGTGCTGCTATCTCGTGGTCCCTAACCCTAACACTCGTATTTAATGTCTGAAATAATGTGGGTTCTACGGTCGATTTTCTTGAGTTTTCGTCCCGAAAACTCAAGAAAATCGACCTGCAAACTCGGGTTTCTGGGAGAAAAAACCCGCTTGCCAGTGCTAGAGATCGACTAACTCGGGAACCGGTCGAAAAAAGGCTTTGAAAAATTTCTTCTAGTCGCCAACTAGATTCGAATCCAAGACGTCTTCCTTCATGCGATTAAGCACAGTGGTGTTCAAACGCCACATCCACTGAGCTCCACAGGCTTGCTATATAACACCCAGTGATAAGTTGACAAAATCGTAATAATGGTCCCTTAAATCTTCATAAAATTCAGATTTAAGGGATTTTTGGTCTTTCATTATGAATTAATGATATCGAATCGAAAACGTCGAATAACAGTCCGATTAACATTGCACTCCAAAATATGCGCACTTTTACTATGAGAGAACAGAGCGATTTATATTTGAATTAAAAATACTATATCAGTCAAAATCATGGCAATCACACTAAGAGTAAAAAAAGTATATAAATATATTCACTTTTAAGCAGCGAATGTAACAATAAAACAATGTATTACATATTAACACACTTAATGGACTGTAGTCACTATACCATACTCTCTCAACACGCAAGAAGTAAACTCACGTATCTCTCGATGACGTATAAGATAACAAGCTGTCATGTGGGCATCGAAAATTGTTCTTGGTATTCTCAGTGGTTCTCTATAGAGGTTCGTCTCACGTCAGAGTAAACTTAGATACGAATCTTAGCTGTGGTCTTAGATGCTACTTACCAACAAAAATATGGACTCAGCCATTGTAAGAACTGATTTTTTATTATTATTTTACGTGACACCTCCAGGAAGTCCAAGGGACTCATCGAGGGAGGACACCTAATCTAGAACTCTGTCTTCAACATTCAATCCACCAACTACAACGAACTGCAACTACCATCATCATCTACACCAACGTCATCTAATGCCTATCCACTGGTATTTCCACAGATAATCACAAACATCCATACCCACGGCGGATTAGAACCTGCATCCTTTTGGCTGGAGAGCGGATACGATAACCACTTGGCCAACCAGGCTGGCATGTTTTACGTTAGAATTCCATTTTTCCTTTGAAGTATTTTGTGCACTGTGTCATTCATTTTCCCTACTGTTTTATGAGCTTTTGGTAATGTCATGATTTCAGTTTTCTATGAGAAAGGATGTAAAGGAGTTGCTAGAAGAGTCAAAATTGAAGTCTCCTACCACGCTATGATAGAGGCGAACTGAGGAGCGCATTGATAGCCAGTGAGTCTATGCGTATATTCTGTAAAAGGAATGAACGTAAAACTGGTGCATCTGTGGTCTCTGTTGGACAGAAAGAAGGAGTTTTACAATGCGGATGGAAGGCATCTGAATGGTTTTGGTGTTAGGTGTCTAGAGAGAGCTTTCTTCACTGAGTATGCTGACGTGCAAATTCAGAGAAACTTAAGCAATTAGGGTGGAAGCAAGTGAGTTTGTGTGAAGGCACCCATAAAGCGAGTGAGTGTGAGAATGACCAAGTGAGGAATTTAGTCTCTCAAGTAAAAAATATTGAATTGGGCACTCAACTCAGAAAGTAAAGGTGGGTGGGGAATAAAGGGACGTTTCCGTTTCTATATACTAATGTCAGAAGTATATCAGGAACAAGAAGGAAAGGTTTTTGGCATTGGTTAGCACAACCTCGCCAAAACATATTAGCATTAGTGAGACTTGGCTAAGAGCAGATGTAATTACAGGGATTGAATGTGAACAGTTTAGCATTTTCAGGGATGATAGAGAAAATAGGTTGGGAGATGAGTACTGCTGATGATAACAGATGAATTGCAACCAAAAATAATAGGAGACAGGCAGGAGAGTAGCTGTTCATTTAAAGCAATTTGGTGTGAGATTAAGACCAATAAGACAAAATATAGTTAGTTGTTGATATAGGCCAGGGAGTTCCACAGATATCTGGAAGAAATGCATCGTCAAATTAGTACAATGAATACAGGTCATGTAATTACTATGTGGGGACTTGAACTATGGTAATATAGACTGGAAGGAGGAAAGATGACATGGCAGAAAGGAAATAGAATTTATATATATATTAAAAGATAATTACTTAATGCACCATGTGATGGATGGGACTAGGGGTATGAGAGTATTGGACCTGGTCACAGGATTAGAAGCGCTATCCATAACCAAAGTGATATTTTCTCCAATTGGTTCAAGTGACCATGCGGTAATTACTTGGGAGATTGTAAAACATGATAAATATTCTATCAAGAAGGGTTATTTGTGGAACTACAAGGCAGGTGATTATGACTTGCTTAGGAAAAAAGCTTAAATCTATAGCATGGCATAAACACTGCAAGGTAAGGATGTTAGCAGCGCATGGGATATAGTTAAGGGTCATTTACAGAAAGCAGTATTAAATTGTATACCTAAGTTAAGGAGGATTAATTGAATAGGAGTTAAATGGATGAGTATTATCATTAAGCACAAGCTGCAGAAGAAGAAAATGCTATGGATGGTATATAAAGAGAAATGTGACCAGAAAACCCATGAACAGTACGAGGCTTAGGCAAGAAAGATGACCAGCATGAAAAGGATGGCAAAATCAAATTATGAGACGAATTTAGCCAAGCAGGTCGAAGGAAATCCTAAAAGTTCTTTTGTTATGTTTCAAGTAAGAGGAAGAATGACTATGGAAAATTAACTGTAATGACTGATGCTGTTCACGAGGAGACAGAATGAAACAAAATAGTTGAGTTACTGAGTGACGACTTTACAAGAATATATCTTCTTAGTGAGGTTATTGATTTTACCTATGTGACAGATACTAATGTTGAAAGAGAGGTGGATGAATTGGAGGTTCTTAGGATCAGTGGCGCACCCATAGGGGGCCCTGTCTCCCCAAAGAAAAAGGAAAATTACACTAGAAAAATTTCCAAATTTTTTTTCCTAATTATAATTAATTTTTTTTACCACCTTACTGGCCATTATGGATCAAACACGCATCCTCATACACTTCGTGTCCATCATATATTTCAATATAATATCAATGGCATTACATTTTTAATATGCACTTCGCATCCATTATAACCTTCACGTCTATTGACGTCCTGGCCGGCAGCGTGGTTAAATTTATGTTGTGTCGTGTCTTCTATTTCTATACTACTTATGAATTAGCGATCACTGCAGATGCTCAGTCATAGGTCGTATGCGTTGCGTAGTGTGTATTCTCAAATCGTCTACTGAACTCGAGCACCCCCCCCCCAAAAAAAATAAATCGTGAGTGCGCTGCTGCTTAGGATATTGCAGAATCTCAATGTAAATCAGCTGTAGGATGGGATATCAGCTAGAGTTTTGCGAGAATGTGCGAGGGAACTGGCAATGCCTCTGACCAAGCGGTTCAATTTCAGTCTCAGCTCTGGTAGAGCTCCAATGGAGTGGAAAGATGGCAAAATTATTCTTTTTCATAAGGGTTGTTCTAAGACTACAGTAGCAAATTATAGACTAATAAGTATATCAGGCGTGATAGTAAAAGTATACTAGAAAAATTGGTAAGACAGAGAATTCAGGAATGCGTAGATAAAAATATGATATTGTACTAGAGTCAAAATGGGTTCGTGAAGGGCCAGTCAAAATTTAGTGTAACTTATTGTAATAGAATAAAGCTGAGTTGGATAAAGAAAATGGCTACACGATGATTTTGTTGAATTTTGCGAAGGCATTTGACAGAATTGCACATGGAACACTGTTACACGAATTAGAACAAATGGGGATGGATATGACACTGGATAGGTGGATAAGAGGGTGGATGGTTGACAGATATCAAAAAGCGATATATGGAGGGGTAGCATTGAGGCGAAAACAACTAACCTGTGATGTGCCACAAGGTCCAGTGCTGGGACCATTGCTGTTTAATTTGTATATAAATGATATAGGAAATAACCTGAAAGAAAATATGTAGTTGTTTGCTGATGATGAGAAATTATGTAGAGTAATAGTTAATAAAGCTATGTGGAGAGCTTGCAGGACTATTTAAATAGGCTGTCAGTATGGGTAAAAGTTAATGGTGTCAGTTTAATGTAAATAAATGTAAAAGTTATGCATTTTGGGATAAATAGATTACAGCTGTATACCACATTGATGGCATTTTGCTCCAGGAAATAGATGAAGCTAGAGATTTAGAGGTGGTGGTAGATAGAGTTAAAATTTAGAGGACATATTGATAAGGTTGCTAATGTAGCCCATAAGATTACTTGGATAGTAAAGGACACATTAACTAGCAGAAATAATGAAGTTGGAATTCCTCTTTATAATTTTATTCGCCTACATCTGGATTATGCCGCTCAAGTCTGATAGGCTGGGTTTCGTAGGAGTGAGGGAGCGGTGACTTTGTGGTCAGTCTCCTATGAGGATTCATAGGAGACTGACCAAATGCTGAGTGGTCTGTGGAATGTTCCATAGGAGGATAGATTGAAGTTGTTTGGATTGCAGAAGTTGGTTGATAGGAGAAAAAGAGGGGATATGATACATTTAAGTAACTTGAAGGATTTTTAGGATCGATGCAGGGGATACGTTTCAGCACTTACCTAAAGGATTAAAACAATGGGTCATCCCTAGAAGTTGAAGAAAGGTGTGGTCAATAGGTGTGTCAGGAAGAGATATTTTGCCTGTAGAGTGATGAATGAGTGAAACGGGTTGCCAGATTCAGATGTGAGTACTTTTTCTGTTAATGGGTTCAAGGAATGGTATGATTGGTTGTCTGGATAGATTTAATCTCCCGTGATGAGTCATCGGACTTCAAGGAGGTGACCATATATTAATAATAATAATAATAATAATAATAATAATAATAATAATAATAATAATAATAATAATAATAATAATAATAATAATAATAATATCACCATGCATTTTTATAGAAACTTAAACAACCCATTGCAAAACTGCTTCAAACAGCTGATGTGGGAACTGCCTATTCATCATAGCTGATGTCAGACAGCTATTTATAAATGAAATCCTAATGGATCATTTCTTTCAGTTTCATGCATAAACTCTATACGAGGATGGTCTGAAAGGTTCTCGGCCAAAACATTGAAAAAATGAAATTATAATTTCAAAATTATTTTTATTTTTCAACATAATCTGCCTTAAGACTAATACATTTATTCAAGCGATGCTCCAGCGCCATTATCCCGTCCATGTAGTGGTTCTCAGTAAGAGCTGCAAATCGACAGCTGCAATAACCTCTTGATTCGAAGAAAAACGCTGACAGCAGGGAAGAGTTTTAGTTTTGGAAAGAGATAGAAGTAAGAGGGAGCCAAATCTGGGGAATAGGGTGGATGTTCTAACAATTCATAGTGCAGATCCCTTAATTTTCCCATTGCCAAAACACCTTTGTGGACAGATGCACTGTTCTGATGAAAGATGATTTTTTCATTTGAAAACCGGGTCTTTTCTCACTAATTTCTTCGTCTAGTCAGGTTAAAAGATCAGAATAATATTCCCCGGTTATTGTTTTACCCTTTTCAAGATAATTAATAAACAAAATACTTTTAGCATCCCAAACTGATGCCATGACCTTTCTTGCTGATGGAACCGACTTTGTCTTCTTTGGTGCTGAACAACCGGCTTCTGTCCACTATTTTGACTGCTGTTTGGATTCTGGTATGTAATGGTGAATCCAAATCTCATCCATAGTAATAAATCGATGCATAAAATCAGTTTTATTCTTGTTAAAATGCTCCAAGCACTGTTCAGAGATTTTCATGCGAGTGAGTTTTTGATTAGCTATGAACAAGCGCGGCACCCATCTTGTGCAAAGCTTTTTAATTTGCAATTCTTCATGCAAAATATATTCTACACGTTCTTTTGAAATGCCTATAGTCTTATCAATTTCACGCACTTTGACTCGCCAGTTATCCAATAGCATATCGTGCACTTCATCAATGATTTCTGGTGTTGTTACACGCTTTAGATGTTCTTCAAGTTGATCATCTTCAAGGCTGGTACGGCCAAGTTTAAACTCGGCAGCCCATTTCTTAAAACGAAGGAGAAGAGTGCCAATAAACCTTTAAGAACTTCAAATGAATTTCTTTTGCCGTTAAACCTTCTTTTACAAAAAATTTTATAACCGCACGATACTCAATTTTATCCATTTCGAGGGATACAGAAACACTTTTGTTTCTGGCAGCTGTATAAAACAAGCTACTTTGTAGAATGCCTTGCCATTTCACACGGATGCTTATGACAGATGTACCAACTTAGAAAAAAAAGCTTGCTGATAGCGTTGCCATCTATGGTCGAGACCGAGAACTTTTTCTGACCACATCCATACTTTTATCAGACAAGAATTTTACAAATCCTGAAACTCTGTTTATGAACCATGGCATGTTGCAAAAATGTTATTGACAAATCTCTCCCGAGCTGAAGCAGTAGGATAAATGTTGTACAGAAGTTCTCCATGAAATACTTGGTCACTGTTGACAAATTTTTCTCTTCGATGATTTTGTCTAGGTTGTTGACACTAAAATAAAATAAATAATCTAACATAGTTTATTATACAATCAGTGTTTGATAATATGAAGGGAGAATGGTTATGTAAATTCAGAGTATTTTCCACGGTCATGTGGGTGATTGAATGAAACAGTAATAATAATAATAATGATAATTATCATTATTATTATTATAGGGCATTTAAGCGCCACTTATTATAATCCATGGCGCTTAAATGCCCTCTACTTATCCACATTCACTTTAGTACCCATCTTTGGGGCCTATCCAATTAACCAAAATTAACCCAAGTTTGGGTTAGTTGTGGCGACTCATTTGCCATTATGTCGAAAAACTGTTTTTTTTTATCCTTTTTTAATAGAAAAAATTATAGGCAACAGACATTGAAGAACTTTTTTATTTTATTTGATGCACTTGGATATACAAACTTTTATATACAGTTATAATGAAAAAGGGTTTTGTATACATAACAAACATCAAACATAAATAAAAAATAAAATATATTAGGTATTACTTTTAGTAACAAACAAAAAAAAAACGACATATCAAATTCTCACGTCAAAATAAAGACTAAGAAAGAAAAAATAATAATACTTATTCTTAAAAATAAAATAAATAAAACATTCTAGGAGTTATATAATGTAAGTTTTTTAATACATTAAAGAGACATTTAAAGGGTAACTCTTCTGCATTTTTGCGCTGCAAATTCTTTTAGTTGATCATCACATTGTAATTCTTTGGTTAAATCACAGTTTATGGAAAGAATTGATAAATAATTTAATCTTTCATTCGTCACTGTTGTCCTATATTTGTTTTCTATATAGGACAAGGATCAATTAACGCCACAACTAACCCCAGAGAAGGATCGCTCCGCCACACAGCTGGTGATTGGCAAAGCCAAAAATTTTTTTAAGATTGTATAGCAATTCCAAAAAACATCGACAAGATTCTTTTCATAAATTAGCTTGAATATATCACCGCATGAGTCTGGCTTAGTCTGTAAGTAGGATTTTAACTGAATGCATTTAGTGACTAAATGTTCGTCTATATCATCCGAATAATAACTCTGTCCATCACAATTTTTGCTGTCTTTTATATGAGACTTGTTTTTTACTAATTTGGGTGCGCTGATTTCAAATATCAAACCCATTTTTCTCTATCGTCTCAGGTTTTACCTCTATGGCATTTTCTTTTTGCTAATTTGTAAGTTTTTGATAGTTTTAAGGAGGCAGTGCTATTTAGAGGATCAAAAAAATCGATTTTTGAATATTATTTTCTGAAAGTATGTATGTACTTTTAAAAATCTCTTCCTAACTTTTTATCAAGACATTCGAAAAATTCCCGAAGATATAGCCTATTATTCAAAGCGGTGCGCAGATCAGAATCGGAGCGCTCACCGCTCTCGCTTGTTAGCAAACGAATAAATGCGTAAGAACCTGCAACGGCACGTATTGGCGCTTTGAATGCGAGAGAGGCCGATAATTAGATACATAACTACTTAACAATATTCATTAAAAATTACAAGAATATTTATAAAAAAATAACAATTTTACTTACACATGAATTTCAGGTAATAAATTTTTGTTTGTAGGAATTTCTGCTGTATGTTCTGTTTTGGCAATCCCTTTGAATACTCTAACAGTAGTCGGCCATCATGTGAGAATCCCATCTTCCTTGGTACCGATCTTCCATAGTTTTTAAGTCTTGATGAAATCTTTCGCCTTGTTCATTGCTTACAGCACCTAAATTCTCGGGAAATCTATCAAGATGACTGTATAGGAAATAAAGCTTTATGCTCATGTTGCAACCTGGGTGCTGGAAAATTTCAAGCATTGTTTCCACTAGATCTTTGTAATTGCACGCATTTTTTTTTCCAAGAAAATTATTTGCAACTATCGTAAATGAAGTCCAGGCCTCTTTCTCAATTTCGTTCATAGAGTTGATGAAATTTGGGTCTCTCATTAAAGTTCTAATTTGCGGTCCATCAAATACACCGGCTTTAATTTTTTCATAACTAAGTCGTGGAAATTTTTCACATATGTATTGGAAACAGTCACCTTGTAAATCTAAAACATTAACATACTGCTTCACAGTGGCGCACTCATGATTTAATCTTGGAGGGGACCGAACACTCAAGATTTAATCTTGAGGGGGGGGGGATTGAGTAGACGATTTGGGAATGCACACTACGCATTGCATATGAGCTATGACTGAGCATTTGTAGTGATCGCCAATACATGATACTCGTGATATCCTCTGGTTCGGCTCAGGCAAACGAGCGCCCGAGCACTACTTCGTTCGCCTTGCGTTCACACCGGTCAGGATTCCCGAGAGCTATAGGATATTCCCACCTTATGTGACCACTAATTCATAAGTAACATAGAAATAGAAGGCAAGACGCAACATAAATTTAAAAAAAAAAAAAAAAATTTAATTAGGAAAAGATTTTTGGAAATTTTTCCAGTGGTTTTTTTTTTTTCGGAGGGTGCCAGAACCCCTTGGCCCCCTCCCTGGGTGCGCCAATGCTGCTTCATAAGACCTAGTTTGATGTGTAGAGGTGGAAAAATGATTTTTTCTCTGTCTAGTAAAGGTTGATTTATAACATTCTGTTCTCCAACATTTAAGGATATTCTAAGAGGCCAATGTTTCTGACTCCAGTGTTGGTTTCTAGCTCGACTGTCCCAAAAGCATAGAAAACACGGAAACTTTGTATATTGAAAACCAAGTAAAAAGTTCACCATTTTAAGATCCACACAGATGATCCAGTTATGGTCTGTATATTTTAATAACTTCAGAACTTTTTTAATGTCCTCATATGTTTCCTTTAAGTGGACTGAATAGTCAATAGGAATTGAGCCATATACATTCCCATTGTGTAGTAAGACACACTTGAAACTTCTGCTTGAACTGTCGATAAATAAACGCCACTCATTTGGATTGATATTGTACAACACTCATTTCAGTTAGTAAACCTGACACATTGTTACAGTAAACAAACCCACACTCGTGTTTAAAATATTGTACAAGATTACTTTCCCTGCTATATAAAGTTATCTTCGTATCTTGCTCCAGTAAGTTTTTTTCATTTAATCTTGAAGCTAACAATTGTGATGATTCCTTTGATAGGCCCAAATCTCTTACTAAGTCATTCAATTCCGCTTGAGTAAAACGTTGCGGTCCAGAACTAGAAATTAAATTTTCATTGCCTAAATCAACATCCGGGGTCTTGCTTCTCAAGAACATCTGGCATATCCCGATCATGCTCGTTCTGAAGTAAAGGAAGTCCTTTATAAATTGGCACGGCTATTTCATTGGAATGAGCAACTGGCCGAATTGCTGAGTCCAGATTTGGATACACAATTTTTTTCTTATTCTTCTTATTATAACCAGAAGTCTGAACTAAACAAAAATAGCAATCATCTACGTGATTTTTCGGTTCACGCCAAATCATTGGAATGCCAAAAGCTAATTTTTGGCGTTTTCCCTTGCTCCACTGTCGTAAATTTTCTACACATGACTTACACACTTTATTTGAAGCCCACGACTTGTCCTGATCTGCAATTTTTATGTCAAAGTATGCAAAGTACACTTTCTTAACGAAATCAGTGATATTTGTCCTTTGACTGGGAACAGTAAAGCTGCCACAAATGTAGCAGAAGGAATCTACACTATTGACACAATTTCGAGTAGTAGACATGATGTATTTTCTTCACTGCCGACTAACATGCAATTAACAAGACAAAAAAAACCAGAGAACTTTATTGAAACGTTATAAGCGCTCATCATACTTTCACGATCGATTAACGATTGATTTTGAACGAATTGAACGAATTGAACGAATGATTTTGCTATGACGCATATAGCATTCACTTGTTTTAGGCAGTTGTCATCGCCTACTTTTCATCACCTAAATGTATTAGGTCGGTTATCGGCCTCTCTCTCTCGCATTCAAAGCGCCAGTACGTACCGTTGCAAGTTCTTACGCATTTATTCGTTTACTAACAAGCGAGAGCGGTGAGCGCTCCGATTCTGATCTGCGCACTGCTTTGAATAATAGGCTATATCTTCGGAAATTTTTCGAATGTCTTGATAAAAAGTTAGGAACAGATTTTTAAAAGTACATACTTTCAGAAAATAATGTTAAGAAATCGATTTTTTTGATCCTCTAAATAGCACTGCCTCCTTAAAACTATCAAAAACTTACAAATTAGCAAAAAGAAAATGCCATACAGGAAAAACCTGACGTGATAGAGAAAAATGGGTTTGATATTTGAAATCAGCGCACCCAAATTAGAAAAAAAAAAACACAAGTGTCAGATCATAATCAGCAGAAAAAAAATTTTTTTTTTGTTGGCCAGTGTAATCAATAACATTACATGCACTTTCCAAGTCAATATTTTCGATATTAATGTCTTGCAATTCCATTAAAAATTTGAATCTTTTGCAAACTTCCCTGTAGACATGGCCTCTTCTGTTTAAATCCATAATCAACTAATGCAACTAAAATCTAATGCAAAGTGTAGCATATACGTTTAAATTTTTCTGCTTCATTTAGCGAAACTTTCTCTGTTGATTTTTCCGAAAATTTGGAAGTAATACGTCTCTTTTTTAAACCACTGTATTTGTTTTACACACTAGTACTTAATTTTATGGCTGTCTCCTCGCATTGGTAATCAATTTCTCACCTTCACATATGTCTAAGCCGCCTGGGGGTCTGAACGTTTTTGTTAACTAAATTGAATCGCTCTAAAATTTCTTCCCAAAAAACAGTTAAAATCGCAGGTTCAAGTTTCGCCAAGTCATTATATAATTTCTGTGCCTCTCTTCGAAAATCAAGTTTCTCATCTGTATTGTCACTAAACGTTTTTAATATGTTCATGATATCACCGTAACTATTTTTTAAAGCTCTAACAGCATCATAGTGACAAGATGGAAATTTTAGTTTTTGACAAGATGTATCGAAAATTTTAGTTTTGTTTCACGATTTAGAAGCTCCCACCTATGGGTGGATGCAGAAAAGAAAACATATATTTGTTGCACTATTCCAAAAAAGTTCACAATTTGAGTTGCAACTTTAATCGCTTCTCCTCCAGCACACGGCACATAATCAGCGTATTTGTTTTTTTGTTTGAGATGTGCTTGCACACCATTGTATCGGCCGGACATATTTGCCGCGTTGTCAAAAGACTGTCCTCTACAATTATCCAATGGCAGTCCATTTTTTTCTAGAAATTTTTATAAGGAATTGAATAAAGATAGGCCCAATGGTGGCTACAAATTTTGATGAAAGATACACATCTTTCATACACTTTTCCCTCAAAACAATATCGTGCTATAATAGCTAGTTGGTCATTGTGGGACAAATCTTGTGTTGAGTCCATTACAATTGAGTAGTACTCTGCATCGTCACTATTTATTTCAGCTATAATTCTTTTTATTACTTGTTTTCCCAGAATCTCTATTATTTGTTAATAAACTGTTTTTTTTTTTGATAAGTATTTGCTCATGAATGGATCGAACTCTGCTAGTAATTCCAGAGCCTCCATAAAATTATCATTGTGCGGAGTGTCAAATATTTCCTCGTGACCTCTGAATTCTAAGCCTCTTATACTTAAATATTTCACAACTGCAATAACACGTTTTAGGACATTGTGGTAATATTCCGCATCTTTTCTTAGTTACTCCTGCAACTGTGTGTCAATAACAGATTTATTTTCTTTACGTGTTAACCATACTAACAATGATTTCCTATGTTCATCAGAATTTTCGTGACTTTCTAAACATGGTCCTATATGTTTCCATTCAGAGAATCCGGTTGTGTATTGAGAAGGGATTTCAGAGAAATGTTTGCACACCAGACAAAAAACACTTCCCATACTGGTAGAATAGCACAACCAAGACCTTTCCAGTAATTGACCATTTTTAATTTTTTTCGCAAAGAACTTATTTGAAAATGATCTGTTTTGTTCTTTGTAATACCTTGTTGAAACTGGGTATATATTTTTTGGGATTTTTATTTTGGAAATAAGTCATTTCATGTGAGAGACAGTGATTAATAAAACTATCATTTAACTGTGTAGGCCACACACCTACGTCAACATATTTAGCAAGCAACTCTGCATTTTTTTAAAGCCTCTTCTGCCTCTTTATCACTATCTTCTTGCAAAACAGCAACAGAGACTTCAGAGAGCTGGTCATCGTCTAGGTCTTGTATATTTTTATCTGATACTGAATGTCCGTCAACGTCAACATTGTTTTTAGAGGTTTTCGCTTGTGAATTTAGTCCTAGTAATTCTTTGTTATTGTTATACACATTTTGTTGTTTTTTCTGTTTCTCTTCGGTTAAGTTATTCTCTCTTTCGCTTATTACTGCACCTATATCGTTTAGATTTTCATTTTTATTTTCCAATACAAAAAAAAATTGAAATTTTGGCACATTTAATTCTTTCTTTTTCTCTATTTAATTGTATTTTTCGTTTTTCAGCTCCACTTTTATATTTTCTACCCGACATTTTTTAGGTATTTATTTAATCTGAAAAGAAATTAAAAAAAAATAAAACAAATCCACCACCATATCAGGTTGTTTAACGTTTAATGTATATTTATTTAGTATTTAGTAAACTTTGCGGATACTTACCAGTGAAGAAACGAAACACCTGAACACGAACAAATGACTATTTCATATTCAACTATACCAGTGGTGGCGAACCTTTTTACCCAAGTGTGTCAGACATCTTTTTTTTTTAAATGTTGACGTTGTTGATGTGCCACTTGCATTATAAATTTAACTACATAATCATAGATGGTGACTTATACATATCATATTAGGCTATTTATTTAATAGGACATTGATATAAAATCTATGAATTCATATTTTACAGTTAATTTAATAAAGTGAAATTACAAACTTCCATTACATTTAATGACTTTTCTGTTGCTGAGTACTGGAAGAAAGTTGCTTTATAGAAGGGAGAGCTATAGTGGGTACATTATAATGCTACACAGGCAGCGCTTAAATCATTGCTCAAATCTATTTCTCCCTTTCGATTTGATATTATTTAAGGCAGAAAATAGAGTTTCACAAGAGCATGTAGAAGAGCTTTAGCAAAGATTTTAAGAGCATGAAAGTTTTCGGGAAGGCTATTCCACACGCTTTTCAATAACACCATATTGTTTCTATGAATATCTATCAATAACACCATATTGTTCAGTCCAGGCACCTTGGAAATTTCTTCCACTTCCTTTCTGTGAAAATTTTAGTTTTTTATTAGTGCTAGCTGCCATTGTAAAAGGGTTCACAAATTAAAAAAGAGCACAATTATATACAGCAGTAATTAAGCAGTAATAATTAATAAGAGCTTACAATTACTGGAAATGAATTGTACACCAGCAACTCAAATTACTTAAGTGACAGACCATGGAAGACTACCAGTATTTCTTTCAGCAGGGTTGCCAGATTTATTACCGGTACGTTCATAGCAACCTTGTTACGTTTTACTCTCTATCATGCTACTAAATAGCAACTATTAGTGGGTTTTGTTGAGACGTCATCGTAAGTTGTTACTATTTGCATTATTTAACGAAATTTACTGAATTTATTGCAACTATAAAAATATTTTCATTATTTACTCAGATAAATTCAATATTTAATGCTGCGAATTATATTTTCTGTTAAAGTGGTTTCAAATATGTTTAGAACTTGTATTACTCAGTCGAGAGACTTGGAATGCATACATGAACGAATTTCAGACAGAAGTCAAATGAAAACTTTCCGTTTATAATATATAAAGCACGTATTTATAAGTTTGTATCGTATAATATTGATAATAATTTTTATAAGATTTTATAATATCATATGACTATGTATAAATTATAATCATCAAGAAAGAAAACATAAACTTAAAACACTCGCTGTTTATAGGGTAGTTACGAAATAAAATAGAAATAGGCTAACTATAAATTATAGTTGTTTCAACGAACCGAAACCTGCCTTCGCCTTAACTGAGAGCGATCTTACACGACTTATCGCAGTTTCTTCATCAGAATACTAATATCTTTCAACATTCAAGATGTGTCACCTGAAATCCTCAAGTGTGTCAGTGCTGACACACGTGTCATAGGTTCGCCATCACTGAACTATACTGTACTATACATAACCTCACATGTCAAACGGTGAGAGCAGAAAGTAGATATGTGAGAGCTACGCTAAGCTAACAAGCTTTAGATAAGCTGGATGAGCTACACTTGCACTCCCATTCCGACGTTGCTATATTATTTGCATAATTGACAAATGACAAAGTATATTTGGATTTTACCGACTACCGACAGAGGCGATAGAAGACAGAGCCGTATTTACTATTTACTGCAATTTAAAACATTGATATTTGATATTTAATAATAATCATCATCATCATCATCATCATACGTATCAAGGATTTAGGCCTAGCATGGCCTGTTCCGGCCCTTAGAAGTCATCGTTTAAGAGGACGCCCTGGTTTTCTTTTTTCTAATGGCCTGTACTTTAAGGCTTGTTTTGGTAATCTGTCTGTTTTCATTCTTTGAACGTGTTCCATCCATTTATGTTTATATTTTTTAATTTTTTTCTATTACTGGTTCTTATTTTAATTCTTTCATAATTACTTCGTTTCTTTTGTGATCAAATAGGGTATACTTTGCAGTTTTTCTCATAAACTTCATTTCTGCTGTTATTAATCTTTGTTTGTCTTTTTGTTTTATTGTCCAGATTTCGCTTCCATACATTAAGACCGGTAAGGCTAATGTATTGTATACTTTTAGACTGATTTGTTTTTGAACTAGGTTTGGTTTAAATAAAGAGTTAATTACACCTGTTGTTTTTAAATATTTTGCAATTTTTACGTTTATATCTTTTTCATTTTCATATGTGATCGTACATCCTAGGTAGTTAAATGAATTCACCTGTTCTAAGATCTTGTTATCTATTACTATTTTAGTTCTTGCTGGATCTTGTCCTTTAAAGGCCATAGTTTTTGATTTTTCTGTTGATATTATCATACCATAATCTTTGGATATCTCATTTATATTTAAAATAGCTTTCTGTAAGTTATCTTCAGAATTTGTAATTATTATTTAGTCGTCTGCAAAGAGGAAAGTGTTTAAGTTTACTGTAGGAGAAAGTTTAATTCCTTGGTGTAAATTTTTACTCCATTTTATTATTATTTCATTTAAGTAGATGTTAAAAAGAGTTGCTGAGAGGGGACATCCCTGTCGGACCCCTTGGTTTATCTCTCTTGTATATGATAGCTCGTGATTTAATCTTATTTGTATTTGATATTTAATTCAAATCCAATATTGTTGCAAATTAACGATTTTAACGTTACCTAGGTACGAAAAAATTTTGTATAATTTATTTTTCTTAAATTTGTCATTTAAATTGTTTTTATTATTATTTTTTGATAGCGAAGGGGCCCTTTGATTGAACGGGGCCCTGGACTGAAGCCAATAAAGCCCATGCCTAAGTCTGCCCCTGGTTATATGGTAGAGACATGCCCAACTTCTATCAGAGTTCGACTAATTTGGAAACCGCTCAAGGAATGTTTAGAAAAAGTTCCTCTTTCTTTGGAAGATGAAAACTCCATTTCCACTGCAATGCAAGCACAGAACAATGAAAGAGTATCAAGGCTAATTTGAAAACAAAGTTTAGAAACTATTTCTAAATTCCAAGGGTTTTTTTCTGATATAAGCAGATTTACGTTTACAGAAGGAGATAATACCATAATTATTTAGTTTATTAGGTAAACTGCTGCAGCAATAACGATAGCATTAACCTGCTAATTGATTGTGCAAATGTTTTTACTGGAGAAGAAGATTTATTAAATATTTCAGTTATTCAGGACTGATTCACAGCCCAAATAATGTGGTCAACATCGATGTTTGGCTTTCCTACTCTGTGCAATTATTCAGCAGATCTAAAAAAAAAAAAAATAAATAAAAACTGAAGGTTGTTACTGTCATCTTCTTGATTGTTGCACTAGGTTCAACTGTTCCCACTTGACATCTCGCTTTCACATCTTTGTAGATAAAATCTTAGCAAATTTACAGTTGGAATATATTGCATATTTCACCAGATGAATGCCTTGTTTATGAACCGTATGTTGATCACATAATTTATGCGGATGTCTGTAGTAAGTTTCCAGTTTTGTTTGAATTATGCATTCCATTGGTCATTCTAGTATTAAGAAGTATTTGATATGTGAGTAGAATTGGTTGCAAGCAGATGATAGGTGGAACAGATAATTAGCTAATATTAAGACAAGGTTCATTTAACTTTCCTTTGTAACATGAACCATGTGTTTGATATTAGCTGACCATATTATGTTTGTAGAAACCCAGTGCTTTACATTTGCACCAAAATTGGTTGTGGAAGTGCAGTTTTATGTAGAAATAGTTTGAAATAGCTGAACTGCTCCAAACCAGAATATTTTCTGGTTTAGCTTACAAAGTTCAAAGTTGTGTCCGTTGAACAGAGTTTATAATAAGTTTTAATATTCATCAGGGTGTGTGAAATCTCACTGCTTTCAGGTTACATTGATTATCTTGATGGACCTGTGATTTCAGTCAGTATTGCTCCATGACTGCAAGTTGTTAAAAGTCCGGCTATTCCTGTCTTCGGCCTTTCTTCTCCATTTTCTTCCAACTTTCTTAATTATTGGGTCTTCTGACCATAAAGCTGATCTTTGAGGTTTCCTTTTGTTATCTCTCGAATACCAATTTCTTACTCTGACTGTCAATCTGTTGACTCTCATTCTGGCGAGATGGTCTGCCCATCTTCTTTTGCTGTTGTAGATTTCTTTTATTACATCTTTGAGTCCAGACTTCTTCCTGATTTCTATGTGTCTTAATGTGGTCTATTTTATTTATATTGCACATTCTTCTTTCTATTGCAAATTGAACTGTTATTAAGCTTTGTTCTTCTTTTAAAGTTGGGTTCCAGGTTTCACTGCCACATGTTAATGCTGGTAGGATGTGACCACTGAAAAGATGGACTCTTATTTCTATATCTATGTTTTGGTTGGTGATTGTTGCTTTTGTTTTGTTGAACGCTATCCAAGCAGCTCTTTTCTCCTTGCTATTTCAATTGATATGTCGTTATTCATTTTTATGGACTGTCCGAGGTAGATGTAATCTTCAACTTTTTCGATGGTGTGGGATTCTAGAGGGAATGTATAATCTTTACAGTATTCGGTTTTAATCCATCTTATTTAGTCCGAATGTACTTCCAATCAATTTGTTTGGCAATTTTATCGACATTACGACATAGGCAAGCAGGTTTTTTTCTACACGAAACTCTTGGGTCGGGGAGTTCCATTCTGCAAACATAAAAAATTGAATGTAGATGATGAAAATGATATGTCATTATTCATTTTTATGGACTGTTCGAGGTAGATGTAACCTTCAACTTTTTCGATGGTGCAGGATTCTTGAGTGATTGTATAATCTTTATAGTGTTCGGTTTTCATCCATCTTGTTTTGTCCAAATGTACTTCCAATCGAATTCTTTGGAAAGTTTGGCTTATGTCATTGATCATTGATTCTAATAGTTTGGGGGAGTGAGATAATACCACATCGTCGGCAAATAATCTTGGCGAATCGTGGGTGAATAATATACTTTCATGTAGTGTCCATTAAGCAAGTTTATAGTATCTGGTTTGATGCAGCTTAGTTGCATAAAAGTAAATCGTATTTTTTGTCTGAAGATGCAGATTTCTCGCACGCTATGCAGGTCACTTGATCTATAATTCAGAAATAAAGTTAATTAAAATTCCTTATAAGTAGCTTAAATATTTCTATTAATATTAAAGGTTTCTACAGAATCTGCCATCAAAAGATTTTCCTGAGACAAATTAATACAGAAGTTGAAACAACTTCTGAATTAATGGAACTTTACAACCTTCAAGATAAACAGAACAAACAGCCTATTGCGGACCACTGCAGGTAGTAATGATGTATTAATTGTCTGAAATAGTAGTCCTACGTATTCTTATGTTTGCAGAATGGAACTCCACCCCCCCCCCCCGAGTTTCTTGTAGAAAAAAACCTGCTTGCCTATGACAGAGATCTACTAACTGCGGAACTGGTTGAAGAAAGGTTTAGGAAAAGTTTCTGCAGTCGACAATTAGAATCGAAATTAGAGCGGTTTTTCTTTGAGCCATCTAGCGTTATTAGAGATGCAAATGTCACTTCCACAGAGCTACGCACGCCTCTTGTTTATTGAGGAATCATTAATATTATCTAAGAAAATATTAGCTTTCTAATTTTCTTTCATAGATAAATCTTGACATATCAAAAATAACTTAGATTTTAGAAAAAACCTATATTAATAGAGAGATATTCTAAATAATCTTCCTGAAACTGTATCTGAAGTAATTTTGACTCATTTAAAAAAAAATCATCATAGATTCCTTTCTTTTTAACTACTGACGATACATGTGGCAAGTTAATAGATATAAATTCTCTATATCTAAGACTTAGATTGTGATTCTGGTTTATATGTAGTTGTGGAATTACGTGATTTCAATATGATTGGGTGCTAGAGGCACACTTACTGGCTCATACTCTCTAAATTATCGGGATAATGTGCTGTTTAAAAACTTTAGTCCCTAAGAAGAGGAAAACCCCTTGTTTACCTCATAGATAGATAATTCGGCAGCTGGCTGTGGAGACAAACATTTGAAAAAGTTGTTCTACATCGGCAGCTAGAATCGAATCTATAGTAATCCATAAAATCAATGTAGAATTCTAGCAGAATTCTGAAAGTATTACCACAAAGCTTCACTGGCGATGTGCAATTTTAAAGCGAATCCCACCACACAAGGTCGTGAAACTCTATATGTTGTCAAAGATTAGATAAGTCGAAAACTCTGCTCTAGAGGACAAATGCAGAACTGTTTCTAGCATTATAGCTTCTAATAAGCAGTGTGAAAGTTTCACACTGAGCTATGATATTCCTCTACTGCGTAAAGGAACTGAATGAATCAGACTCAACAAGTATGCTTACTTAATATTTTTATTATTAAGCACAGAATTATCGCCCAGGTTTCAAGGGCATCTTCAGTATGACTCAAACAAGGAGAACAGAATCCAGAAGACTCAACAATGAAACGGGTGAGCTACATGTACATGATATGGAGTGACAAACTCTGAAATGCAGTTAATGTAACCATCATAGAAAACTCAGTTAAACATGCTGAATAAGTAAACTGGGTTTGATTTTTGAAAATAATTTTTCAAAAGTTTCAAAACAGTTTTTGAAAAGATGTATTGCAGTTTCTTTTAACGTGCAGTAGGAAGGTTTAACAGGTAAATCCACCTGTTGCATGGTAAAAGAAACTTTTCGGTCTCTCAAAGCTCATCGAATTTATTTATGGTATAGCGTCTCGTTATCTTACATCTGTGAAAGCTTACATTAGATTTATTAAATAAGAACATTGGGTCTGTTTACGATGGATTAGTTGCAACTCTGTCCCTAGATCTGTTTGAGGTGGCACAATATCTACATGTTTTTGCTCACCAGAAACAATACAGATATCTGATCTTTCCATACTATGATGAACTGGAAAGAAAAATTGCAGAATATCAAGAAATCGTGCTCAATCCAGTTCATCTCAACACTAACCTCAGTTATAAACTCTCAGATTATTATTGCGCTGCAATCCAACTTTGCCGTTCAGGAGGTCTTGAATGCGTGCGCATGCCCAACAATCAGGGCCGGTTTTATCATTAAGCGAACCGAACCTAGGGAACCCGAAGTCTTAGTGACTAGGGGGCGCTAAGACCTCGGGCCGCCAGATTTTGCTACATAGTTCGGGAACATATTTTTTCGAAAAAAAAATAGTAAAACCTTGATTAATCATAAAAAACTGAAATAAGTCAAGCCTTCCTGGTGCTCGCTGATGATCCTACATTATTTTCGTCTTTCTCTGTTTCTTCCACTCCCCTACTCTTTGTATACTTAACCTCAAGTGCAGAGATTTTTCCTCCTCCTGCCATCTCTCTCAAGATGAACAGGGAAGTTCCAGGGTATCCCTCAAACTAACAATCAGTGGTCGCGACTAACCGACTGTTCTTACTTCTTATCTTCATTCCCTATAGACTTAATTCTGTTAATTTTTAGATTAAGCCCTGTTTTTGCAAACTCTATGAGATCGAGAAGTTGGGTATTACATCATTCATTATCTCACAGAATCGTCTTTTTAATTCAGTTCGGTTTAGTCTAAATCAGTATAAGAATGCCGTGGGAATTTTCATAGAATTGCAGTGGCAGGGATTCTGATCTTATTAGTATAGGTCTTATTCGTGAAATAAGACCTATGCAAAAATATTTGCAAATTATTATTATTATTATTATTATTATTATTATTATTATTATTATTATTATTATTGGCAACTCCAAGGAGTCCCTAGACTCATCATTCACACAGTATCTATCATACCTCGCCTTAAACTCATTCACAGTCATGGCACCCACAACAGACTCTGGGAGCATATTCCACTCATTCACCACTCTCCAAATAAAAAACCTAGCTCTAACACCCTTGATAATTACACTCTTGCCCAGCTTCCATGTATGGCCCCTAGTCCTCCCACCACCAGTCCTATTCTCAAAAATATATTCTGAATTAATCTCATAGAAACCCGTTGTTTATTATTTTAACGGTATAATAGAACACAGACACTAAGTAAATAATTGATTTATTAACTTGATGCTGATATTTCGCTGGTATTATAACCAGCATCTTCAGAGCACAAAAACACTGTTTGTCACAATACGCGAGACTAAAACAACATGGTGTACATTAACAAAATTGTAGCAGCAACACAAAGACTAGAGTCCTGATTTTGGCGCCCTCTATCTGAAAAAAAAAATTAATACCGAACTGTTTTAAAATCAAAAACAAGTTCCACTCGGCCAAAGCCCAACGCATCTATAAACGAGCGAGTGTAGCGCTTTTACGCGAACAAATTAACACCACTCGCCGGGAATTAGCACAAGCAAATACAACCATCAGCGCATTACGAGAATCACTGCATAATATTCTAAATACTGAACTTTGGCAGATCTTAGAGAACATCACCGACGCAACGGCAAAAAAAGAATTCGACAGAGTTAAAAACCGGCACCAAAAGAAGTTCGAAAATCTACAACAACGGAACACCATACAACGACCGCAATTACAACAAGACCTCGTCGTTGTGAATCTATCGTCACTCACCTTAAGCAAAGAAGCCACAACTGCTTTAAGTCGAGGGCACAACTTTGCCATAACTCCCAAGCAAGTTCCAAAAGCCGAAATAATGGCGTCCATCGAACGAGGAATTTACGACCTGCCTCCAACAATAGCTAACAACATACGTTTAGATGTGGCCAACATCCTAATCAAGTCCAAGCCTCCAAAAAGTAATATCCCACATAAGGAATTCATTGCTATAAAAGAGCTACACAACAACAGCCAGATTACCATAACAAAAGCAGACAAAGGAAATGCAACCGTGGTGATGGACACAACTGAATATGAAAACAAAATGCACACACTATTACAAGATCAGTCAACATACAAAATTATAGATCGCAATCCCACCAACACACAAAAGAATAAGGCACGAAAATTATTAAAAAAAGTCACTTCCTGGCCCAAAGACACAGTTAACAAACTCAAACCCTTCCATGTTAGAACACCGAGGATCTATGGATCACCAAAAATTCACAAACCAGGCACACCCCTACGCCCAATTGTGGACAGTATAAATAGTCCCACATACAAACTGGCTAGACATTTAGCAAAGCTACTAGCCACTCTCACTAACAATTCTCCCTCCTTTATCAAAAATTCAGCACACCTAAAAAGCATCTTACAACACCTCACCCTAAAAAGCTCAGACTTAATAGTAAGCTTTGACATCACTTCACTATTCACAAATGTACCACTAATAGAAACCCTCAATCTACTGAAGTCACACTTCCCCCCTGATATATTTGAACTATTCAAATTCACAATACATGCAGGATATTTCACATGGAAAGGGAAAATATACAAACAAATTGATGGGACAGCCATGGGCTCCCCCCTTTCTCCCCCCCTAGCCAACTTTTACATAGAACACCTGGAAAAACAAGCAATCAATACAGCCACTCTCAAACCAACACTTTGGCTATGCTATGTTGATGATGTGCTTGCCATTTGGCCACATGGCCCTGAGACATTGAAAACATTCTTAGCACATTTAAATAGCCAACACCCAAAAATCCACTTTACTATGGAACCAGAAGCCAACAACTGTCTGCCCTTCCTGGATACACTCATCACACGTCTCCCAGATGGTTCCTTATCATTTTCAGTTTTCAGAAAACCCACACATACAGGCAGATACTTACACAAACAATCACACCATCATCCTTCTCAACAATATGGCATATTAAAAACGCTAACCCATAGAGCGAGAGCAATCTGTTCAAATGATAAGGCTCTTACTGCTGAACTGACTCACTTATGCCACACCTTCTTGGCCAACGGCTACAATCCACAAAAAATAAACAAAATACTAAACACTCCTAAGAAACCCCTCCCACCATCCACCACAGAGAACTACAACAAAACAGTCACCATCCCTTACATTAAAGGCACATCCGAAAAGATCTCAAGAATTCTCATTAAACATAAACTACGCACTACATTCAGACCATGTAGCAAATTAGCCACCCTCATCCGCTCACCCAAGAACAGCATTCCTCCTTTATTACATCCAGGAGTCTACCAAGTACCCTGCTCATGCAATCAAGCCTACTACGGTCAAACAGGAAGAACTGTGAATATCCGCATCAGCGAACATAAACAATACGTCCGGAAATATCATTATGGGAAGTCGGGCCTAGCAGACCATGCTCTGGATACCCCTGCACACAGGATCAACTGGAAAAACACAAAAGTACTACACAGAAACCCATATAAATCAGAGAGATTGTTCTTAGAGGCGACAGAAGCCCTAAAACACACTCCAAATCTCAACAAATATGGCTGTATTAACTTGCCGAAGATCTGGGAGACAGTCATATTAAGGAAAAACTAGCACTTTTCTAGGACTCTAGCAATATATGATAGCGTTTTTTTTTTTTTTTTCAGATAGAGGGCGCCAAAATCAGGACTCTAGTCTTTGTGTTGCTGCTACAATTTTGTTAATGTACACCATGTTGTTTTAGTCTCGCGTATTGTGACAAACAGTGTTTTTGTGCTCTGAAGATGCTGGTTATAATACCAGCGAAATATCAGCATCAAGTTAATAAATCAATTATTTACTTAGTGTCTGTGTTCTATTATACCGTTAAAATAATAAACAACATGTTCGACGAACACATAAGTCTGTCCACACGCTCATAGAAACCCTTCAGTAATTTGAATGTCTCAATCATATCACCCCTTTTCCGCCTATCAACCAATTTCTACAACCCACAAATCTTCAACCTGTTCTCATAAGGTTCATTCCATAGACCTGCTATCATCTTGGTCACTCGTCTCTGGATCTTCTCCACCTCCTCCCCCATCAAGAAGAAACCCTGGCGCGCATATCTGGGCACAGTAGTCAAGATGGGGTCTTATCAAGGCTCGATACAGAGGAACAATGACCTGTTTGTCTCTGCTTGTTAAAGTATTTTTCAGCAACCAAGTAATTTGATGAGCTGATTTAGCCACTTTTGCGATGTGCCCTCTAAACTTCAACTCCCAATCCACCAACACTCCCAAATCCCTGGCCTTGTCAATCTCCTGGAGTACAGTTCCACCAATGTGATATACTGCTGCTAATCTTTTCATCCCAAAATGCATAACCTTACATTTTGCAACATTAAATTGACATCCATTCTCCTTATATATTATAATAAATGTATGTATTAATAAAAATAAAAATATATGAATCATACATATGCAAAAATAATTTAGAATATAGTATTCCAAATGTGTTTATTGCTCTGAGAATTTTTTGACATTGCCAGTATCGGTAGCAAGTTCGGAACGGTGTTTCTCGAAATTAAAATTTACAAAACTTACACTCGCTCTACCATTGCTCAGGAACGACTCACTGGTCTAGCAATAATATCTATAGAGCATGAAATTGCATCTACAATCCATATAGATGAATTAATTCAAAAAAACTTTGCCAAAGCGCCTGAAAGATTAATTTTTCGTAATTTTTGTATTTAAGATGTAATAATTTTCTTGCTATACAGATATTAGGAGTAATCATATATGGATACAAATGTATTGGTTTTGATTAATAAATGTATTTAATGTTTATAATGATATTATTTTTATAAATATCCACATGTGTAGATGTACGTGTGCTTGTGTGAGTATGACTAAAATATATATAGGGAGACAATGTATAAGGGCGCCTAAATTTTCTTTGCCTAGGGCATTGGTGGCGAACCTGTGGCACGCATGCCAGAGATGGCACTCCGGAGAATTTTGCTGGCACGTCAACGATTTACTGGTGACACCCTTTTATACGCTTATAAATTATTCAACCCTTTTTTTAATTGTTACAATACGTACAAGTTAAATTTTGTTTTGCAGGACAGAGCGGCTATGAAGACATTAATTTGATTGGTGCGGTATTAACAAAAGATTACGCGACCCAAAAACAAATGGAACCGACAATTTTTGAGTTGAAATGCTAATTCTCTTCAACCGAATTCCATAACATCTGCAACTGTCATAACAACATTCACTATATATTTCTTAGTTTTAACACATTCACGACGGAGTGCCGTTTATCGTTCCGACAGAATTTCTCATTACCGGCGGGCTCAACTGACACAAAGTTTCAATCCTTGATTGATTTTCATTGCTGCTTCTTTGTTTTCGATCTGGAAGGGGAACTCACACAAGAATTATATGTTTCAATTCGTGGTAGAATTTTATTTGAAGTTAGCCTCTGTGATCTGTCATGATGACATCGAGAATTTCAAATGCAATCAAACAAATACTTATTTCATGTAATTGAAAAATTGGACAATAATTTTAGTTAGATATTGTGTTTCCGGTGCAACATATGGTTTTGCTTGCCTATACAGAGTAGTTTCTGTGAGAGGGGTAGATGTGATTCATTAGTTAGCGCCGTTTTTATTCCAGCTGTCTCTAATTGCAATATTTGTTGAGAAATATATTACGCAGACTGCAAAAGCCTCTGTACCTTATTCAGGGATATAATAAAACTTCTTTTTTTTTTTGCGGAGGGCGTGTTGTTTTTTGTGTGGGGATATATATGAAAAACCTTTTAATGTCTTTTTTCGTAAAGTTAATCAGGGGTGCCAGTTATACGCGAGGGCAAGTTATATTCGACGGTAAGCGTTCCCCGACAAGTCGACATCCTTCTGCTGCTTCCCCTGACTTCTATGGTGAGTTACAATGCATAAATATTTTTCTCACTACCATTTTTTTTTTTTCAAGCCAACATCATTAAAATCAATTTAATAATACAATAAGCAATAATTTTATACTGAATAATATTATAAATGTTTGATGATCAGAATGGTCAATAAAACTTACCACAAGTTAATTTAATGATGTTGGCCTGAGGAAATAAATGCATACTTTTATATTTGTTAACATGCTACACCTCATACATAAGTGTATTAATACTCTTTATGAGTATGCCATAATTAATTTTCTCCTCTACATATGCTTGTGAATCATTATTTTCCGAAATCAATTTTATAAAATACAGTTTAAGAAATAGAATGACTGACGAATCTAGCTCCGGGTGTGTATTACTAAAAGTGACAAAATATGAATCTGATATAAAGCATTTGGCATCTAATGTACATCTAAATGTAAAAATCTCATTAATAAATTGATATATTGATATTGATGAATTTTGTATAAGACAATGTGCATGTCAAATTATGAATTCATTTTTATGAAATTATATGTTAATTTTTAAACTCGCCTCAATAAAATTCTGCAATTTATTTTGTATTAATTAATGTTAATTAATTAGTGTTGTATTAATTAGTTGTGACGTGCCCGGCACGTCAGCAACTTGATTTGTAAAATTGGCATGCGAACATAAAAAGTTTCGTCACTACTGGCCTAGGGTATCCGATACTCTCGCACCGGCACTGCCAACAGTGAAGAAATAGACAGAACGCGTTCAAATGTTAATGATTTATTATTATTATTATTTGACACCTCCAGGGAGTCCAAAGACTCATCGAGGGAGGGCACCTGCTCTACAAACTCTGTTTCAACCACTCAACCAACTGATCACAGCTACACCAGCGCCATCTACCGTCAACCACCACCATCTACCGCCAACCACCACTGATATTTCCAGACAAACATCCATGCCCACGGCGGGATTCGAACCCGCAGCCTTTGATGTTATCGTTTTAATGTATAGATTTTCACTCGCAATGTTCGTTGGTATTTCTCTCATGTTATGCACCGATGAAGTCTTCTAAGAAGACGAAATTAGTTGTGCTGTTTATTTATTTAAAATAAAGTATAGTTTATATTAGTTCAAAATAATAATAATAATAATAACAATAATAATGTAGATTTTTATTTAATAAGGTTAAAACACCTTATGGTAACTTGTTTTGGCGAAATACTTACAAGCTCTGTACTACTAAATCTTGGTATTTCTAATTCTAGCCTAGCTCCCACTGACGAGACCTCAATAAAGGTCGAAACCGGTCTGGGTAGTGGCTCCTTGCCTTTAATACAAAACATCATACATCCCCTTCTTGGAGATGTGTTTTGGCATTAAGGGTAAATATTAAGATTAGTGATCGGAGCTAGTTCCACCTTTGCCACGAGTTGCCCTGGTCCTGCACTACCTGTGGGATCAGTTAGACTTGCATTAATTGCAGGCGCAATCTTGACTTTTAGTCTGTTTGCTTACTTGGGAAATGGAGTAAAACCAGGTTTAAAATTACTTGGTATCTTTAACATATATATATATATATATATATGTGGCGATTAGTTTTTACTCGGTTGTTATACATTTCAAAAAATAGATTTAATGACTCCAAGACCGAGATAACATATAAAGATTTTAATGATAAATACTACTAGTTTCGGCATATAGCAGCCTTCTTCAGGTATTTATAAAGGAAAGGAATACTAATAAACATTGAATTATTTAAATAAACAAACTGGAAATTACAGGTATAAATTGCCTCACATAATCGATACATAAAAACGTTGTATTTTTCAAGTTGTTCCAACTGGCGTGCCATTGTTTGTTGCAATTGTGCGTGCAAGTTCACGTGAACGCCAATATTGAATAACTGCAGCATGGCTATCTGGGATGTTATAACTTAAATTATTATTTAAGTGGACCGGGTTCAGTAGGATTTCCCGTGATTCTACGATTTTTCTTTCAAACTCATCTTCACAGCGAAAAATATTTTCTGATCTATTCCAGCATACAGAGTGGCTTTGTTGGTCATCATTAGGATTATTTGAAAAAAGAACATGACTGGATAAAGCAGTTGCATGAGATCTTTTGTATGAGATGTCTCTCTTATGCTCTTCTATGCGTTGTTCAATAGATTTGTTAGTTTGACCAAAGTATGGGATATTGCAATCACACCACAATTTATATACTCCAGGGTACTTAAGGTTGTGATGAGTAGGTTTTGGATGGCTGATTAGAGAGCGGATTTTTGGAAGTGTGGTGAAGAAGGTCCTGATATTATATTTTTTAAGGACTTTAGCTATTTTCTTAGAGACTGTGCTAATGTATGGAATAGAGATGCTACCTTTAAAATTAATAGTCTCTGTTGTGCACTGCTTAGGAGGGTTCAGAAGAAGTTTCTTAATTGTTTTTTCAGAGTATCCATTTTGTTTAAAAATAAGAGTGAGGTGATTCATTTCTTTTTGTAGTTCATCTTGTTCATTTAAGAGAGAACGTGCTCTGTGTCCTAAGGTAGATATAATTCCAAGTTTTTGTGGTGGAAAATGATGAGAAAGATTATGCAGATATCTATTGGTATGCGTAGGTTTTCTGTACATAGAGATTTTTAATCTTTCAGAGTATCGTGTAAGCATAACATCCAAAAAAGGTAAAGAGTTATTATTTTCTATATCAGCAGTAAATTTTATATTAGGATGTTGGATGTTTAGATGACGAAGAAAATCTGTGAGAGCTGTGTGCCCGTGATTCCAAATAATGAATATATCATCAACATATCTTTTCCAAACTTTTGGTTTAAATGAGAAGGAAGTATATATATATATATATATATACATATATATATATATATATATATATATATATATATATATATATATATATATATATATATATATATATATATATATATATATATATGACAGAATGATCATTTACTCGGTTAACATACATAGTTTTATGAAAAAAAATTGAATGACTAGAACCGAGATTTAAGTAAAAAGGTTTTAATATAAAAACACTACTAGTTTCGGCCTGTAACAGCCTTCTTCAGGTGACATTATAAATATTATGAAGAAGGCTGTTACAGGCCGAAACTAGTGTTTTTATATTAAAACCTTTTTACTTAAATCTCGGTTCTAGTCATTCAATTTTTTTTTTCATAAAAAAAAAAAATATATATATATAAATATATATATATATATATATATGACAGAATGATCATTTACTCGGTTAACATACATAGTTTTATGAAAAAAAATTGAATGACTAGAACCGAGATTTAAGTAAAAAGGTTTTAATATAAAAACACTACTAGTTTCGGCCTGTAACAGCCTTCTTCAGGTGACATTATAAATATTATGAAGAAAGCTGTTACAGGCCGAAACTAGTGTTTTTATATTAAAACCTTTTTACTTAAATCTCGGTTCTAGTCATTCAATTTTTTTTTTCATAAAAAAAAAAATATATATACAGTATATATATATATATATATATATATATATATATTAGGGTTACCAAGTAATTTTATAAACTTGGTTATTTTACTCGTAATCCCAAGTAAGCAAACAGTTAAGTTTGCGCCTGAAAACGTAATTCAAGTCTAAAGGTGGTGCAACACCAGGGAAATTCATTGTAAAGGTGGGTAAAGTTCTGATCACTATTCTTAGCATTTTCCATAATGTAAAGCATATCTCACTAAGAGATGTATACTGCAATACATTATGGATGGGGTCACTACCCAGACCGGCTTCAACTTTTCAACCCTTTTTTGAGGTCTCCTCAGTGAGTGGCTAGACCCTAAATACCAATGTTTAAGTAATACAGAGCCTTATCAACTTTACCTATACAAGTTGCAACAAGGTCTTTTTATTTTTAATAATCTCTGGAGAAAATATAGATGTAAATAAGTTTTTTTTACCTTGGGAATAATGTACATTAGTGTTACCAAGTAATTTTATAAACTTCGTTATTTTACTCCTAATCCCAAGTAAGCAAACAGTTAAGTTTTGCGCCTGAACGTAGTTCAAGTCTAAAGGTGGTGCAAAAAAAAGTCCTAAAAAAAGGTTGAAACCGGTCAAGGTAGTGACCCCACCCATAATGTATTCAGTATACATCTCTTAGTGAGATGTGCTTTACATTATGGAAAATACTAAGAATAGTGATCAACACTTTACCCACCTTTACAATGAGTTGCCCTGGTGTTGCACCACCTTTAGACTTGAACTACGTTCAGGCGCACACTTAACTGTTTGCTTACTTGGGATTAGGGGTAAAATAACCAAGTTTATAAAATTACTTGGTAGCCCTAATATACATTATTCCCAAGGTAAAAAAACTATATATATATATATATATATATATACACAGAGGCGCTTATATATATAAAAGCGCCTCGTAGCGCAATTGGAAGAACCACAGTACATTGCGCCCTTCGATTGGAAGAGGCCTAAGTTCGATTCTCGTCACGACCGGAGGAATCTTTATCTGGACGATTTCAATCGAAGGTGAGTTAGCCGATCTCATACGGAGGTAGCAGGGTTTTTTCTCCCGGAAACTCGGGTTTTTCATCCCGCATACAGACAAATCGGCCTTTCAGAACACACGCAATTTGCAGACCCAAAATACTAGTTGTGGTAGCGGTAGATGGCGTTGATGGAGATGATTCGTAGTAGAGGTTCGGTGTAGTGGTTGAGACAGTTGTAGGTGTCCTCCCGAGATGAGTCTTCGGACTCCTTGGAGGTGTCACGATTAATAATAATCATATACATATATATATATATATATATATATAATCATATATATATATATAATCATATATATATATATATATATATGATTATTATTGGTAGCCCTAATATACATTATTCCCAAGGTAAAAAAACTATATATATATATATATAAAATATATAAAAATATATAAAATATATGATATATATATATATATATATATATATATTAAAGATACCAAGCAATTTTATAAGCTAGGTTTTAATCCTTTTTTTCCAAGTAAGCAAACAGATAAGTAAGTGAAGCTTGTGCCTCACAAGCCTATGAATTACCCAAATTGATATTTATGAAAGTACCCGAGGAAGTAACTACTATGAAAGATGTTTAAGGTTGGTTTTAAGTTTATTAAAAAATTAGAACACCCACAGGAAAATGTTGTCTGGAATTATGGCTGAAAGAAAAGGCATGTCATTAATTGTATTTTTCTGGATGATTTGCCTGTTCAGAGGAACTTGGAGAAAAGGATTAAAACCAAGCTAATAAAATTGCTTGGTATCTTTAACATAGTATACCCAAGTTAAAAAAATTTCCACACACACACACACACACACACACACACACACACACACACACACACACACACACACACACACACACACACACACACACACACACACACACACACACACACACATATTACGGTTACCAAGTAATTTTATAAACTTGGTTATTTTACTCCTAATCCCAAGTAAGCAAACAGTTAAGTTTGCGCCTGAAAACGTAGTTCAAGTCTAAAGGTGGTGCAACACTAGGGCAACTCATTGTAAAGGTGGATAAAAGTCTGATCACTATTCTTAGTATTTTCCATAATGTAAAGCACATCTCACTAAAAGTTGTATACTGCAATACATTATGGGTGGGGTCACTACCCAGACCGTATATATATAAATATATATATATATATATATATATTTATTTATTATTATTATTTTTTTTTTTTAATTTTTAATGACTAGAATCGAGGTTTAAATAAAAACTTTAATTACATTACTTGTTTCGTCTAAATCTAGACTTCATCAGGTGGGAGATAAACATATAAATACCAGTAACCAATCTAAAGGATCTGTTTTTTTTTAAACACAGAGTAACGTATCTAACACTGAAAAGAATAAAAGCTAGAATTTAAATAGAAGAATAAACTCTGACTGTCTGTATCATTATACATATGCACGTGTATATGGTATCGAGAGCGCCAATATATATATTTAAACCGACCGGTTTTTCCGAGTTAGGCGAACTCTGGCATGGTTTTTTCAAGCGGGTTTTTCTCCCGGAAACCCAAGAAAATCGGCCGTCTTACCCACACTATTTTCAGACATGAAAAATACTGTTTTAGGGTTAGGGACCACGAGATGGCGACACTTGCGAGCTGACTTCTTCACTGCATACCAATTGACAGTCTTGGGCCAGATATCGCTGACTGCCTACCAGTGGAAGTTGAACTGCACACTCAGTCTCCAAAAGTTAGTAAGGCTAAAACGGCATCGCCTATACTCCCTATACGGGAATAAAAAAGGCGTCAGCTGATTTTTTTCTGTTATAGTGTATATATATATATATATATATATATATATATATATATATCAGGGGAGAATTCTCCATGCTTGCTATGTTCGCTGCGCTAGCTCATTAATCGAGAAAGAAGTAATATTTATTTGTTAATAAATGCATGCATTTATAAGTATTCCATTTAGGCTTTTATTTTTGTAGACAGAAGACGTCTTAAGCTTGCGCGACAATAATTCAGCTTTGCGTTGTGTATCGAAGGCCGATACCGGCTTCTAGTCAAAGCTACCTTGGCGTGCTCGATTGTAGGAGCTTCTAGGTCCTCGCTGCAGCACTGTGATTTCATGCGCGCTTAGCCATTTCCGCTCCCTTCACGTCGTCTTAAACACAGACCATACGTAGTCAAAGTAGCTCTAACCAGTGTGCTTCAACCAGCCTTTACAAGTGTGCATGTTGCTTGGGAAAGTTAAGTTACAACCAACTTTTTATGAAGATGTTATTGACCAGCTCATAAAGAAGAACCGAAGGGTAGAATTTGTATTCAAGTAGCTAAATTGAGAAAGATAGAATATCATTCGTAAAATAAATGTTGTATTTGTATGATTAAATGTATATAAATTTCTAAATATATAGTTTTAAATGATCAGTAATTCATTATTCTGCTAATCAGACTTCAATCACACCTCTCACTCCCTCACAGATAACAAGAGCAAGCGTGAATTTCAAGACCAGCATTTTCGCCCTACGGTTTCTTCTTTATGAACTGGTCAATAACATCGTCATAAAAAGTTGGTTGCAACTTTATTTTCTCAAGCAACAAGCACACTTGTAAAGGCTGGCTAAAGCTCATTGGCTGGAGCTCCTTTGAAGGGAGCGGAAATGGTTATGCCCGCACATGAAATCACAGTGCTGCAGCAAGGACCTGGAAGCTCGTACAACCGAGCAAGCCAAGGTAGCTTTGACTAGACGAGCAAGGATCGGCCTTCTATATACAACGCAAATCTCAATTATTGCCGCTCAAGTTCAAGATGTCTTCTGTCTACAAAAATAAAAGCCTAAATGGAATGTTTATAAATGCATGCATTTATTAACAAATAAAAATTTCTTCTTTCTCGATTAATGAGCTTGCGCAGTAAGCATGGAGAATTCTTCCCTGCTGTTCATTTATTAATAGTTCCTCCTCCTCCTTCTTTCCCACTAATTTCAAGTTCTGCATGATGTCACATTAATAAAATGAAATACCTTTATAAATTGCTCATTAAATATCTCAACTATATCCTCCGTGCGGTTATGGAAGCGCTTCTAAACGTTCCTATTTTCTGTGTAGAAATAACATGAAATAATTTCCCTCTTTTCTAGTTCTATTTAAATTTTGTTGTTTGTTAAATGCAATACTTTCTCCTTGTTTTGATATTTTGTACCTCAGTGTAGTTATCCATTTCATCATGCGCAACTGATACGGCGCAAATAGTTACTGCTTACTTCCGTCTTATATCGGGGAATGGGAGTATGCTAGTTGATGATTTTTTTTCGTTGCGGTGTATATGTGTTTCTTATACTCTTAGTTTTTTGATAGTAAATCAGAGGAACTTAAAATGGTTAAACAAGTATTAATTCTTGAACCTCAGTCAGAACTTCGTTTTGTAGGTAAGGCAGAAGAAAATTAATATTAGTCATAATTATCCATCGTTTTATGATTTTAGTTCTCTAGTTTCAGGTGTATATATATATTGGAAGTCTCCTTAAGCGTTTATGTATGACTCTTCTCTTTGGTGTATTGTGGTTTTTATTTAAACAGACCCGAACCACTGTAATGTAATCCCTAAATTCCATTCTGTTTCTTAACAGTACCGAAGATAGGAAAATACCGTAACAGCCATGTTATTCTCCCTTTCCAGAGTGCCATGTCATGAATTCACATTTAAAAGATATTTTGTCTATCTTTGCTGTTTGCACATACTTTGTACTGATGACGTCATTATAATTAATTTGGCTTAGCACATCTTTTTGCTTAGTAAGGCTTTGGAAGTCTGGTTTTGTTTTCTTTTGGAATTATGGGAAAATGGGTATTTTAATATGTATGTGAATGAATTAAACCATTAAAAAAAAATCGAATTTTGGAAGTGCACCATTGGAAAAATATTCACTAGAATGAACACTTTCCCTACTCACTAATATGTTATACTTATAAGGCATATTACAGGAAACGGTTTATTTTCTCGTATTTGTTGAGAAGGAATTCAGTATATATTACTACATAAAAATACACGTAGTTCTGCAGTTGTATCATCCTGATTATTAGACAGCCGTGCACAATAAGATGAACACCTCTTCCCAATTTATTAGCCTGTTCACTTAATGATTTATATTAGATTTTCATCTTATTTAACCATGGTTTCATTGAAGTATGTTATTTGCACTCAGATGTATGTCGGTCATCTGGTTATGTATTTATGCCATTTTAGAGTAACCACTGATTAAGTGATTAGTTTCTCTTGCCTTTACTTTTCATTAATAAATTCAAGATGTTTCCAGATGCTTAGGATTATTACTGTCTTAAATTTTCATAAGATATGAATTGCAAAGATTTTGAAACATAGTTTTAAGCCAACCTTGCTGTGGTTTGAATATCTTATTAGATGATATACTTTTGAACTAAAAAAAAATCCTTATTTCCAAATGCTTCCAGTTAATTACATATTTGAATTGTTTAAAACAACTTGGAAAAAAATCCAGACCTCAAAGCAGTTGATTGCATTATAAAATGAATATTGAAATGCATTCCTTTAGAAGTAGTTGACCTAATCGTGAATCAGATGCTTTGATCATTTCATGAGGTGTATAAGATAACTTGAGCTTTAGCTATTCAGCATATATTTCCTTTCCTCTAGTTTGTAAACACAGGTATGATATTTTTACAGACTATAGAAATTTTTTTCTCCCAGTTTATTCTTAGTACCTGGAAAACTTCAGTAGAATTTTGGTACTTATTGCATGAGGGTCATCAAGTAGCTCCAGAAAATCACACTTTCTGTGACCTATCTCTTGTCAGAATAGAATGAATGCTGTAAAGTTGTTAGAGAAGGAAATTAAAAAAAAAAAAAAAATCCACCAAAAAGGAAATGTTCGAGACAGCTTATAGTGTGAAAATGCAGCCTGTTCTTATTCTTGGCAAAAGAAGAAGAGGTGAGGCACATTAAAGTGGTACATAGGGATGTTGACAGCTGAATGACATTACTTTAAGAATGCAATTGTGTTCCCTCTTTGAGTGTTTATTCACCCCCCCCCCTTTCTGGCATAATCACTTTTTTTGTGTGTGTGAGTTGGAAACATTTGAAAAGACAGTTTTTTGTCGTTTCAAATGTAATTTGAAAAGAAATGCTCTGTGCCGAATAGTTTTTTTGCTCTAGAAGCAAAAAAAAAAAAAAAAAAAAAAAATGAAGAAAGAGTAAGAGCTTGATCAGACACAAATACAAGACTAATCTGGAAAAATGTTGGAAGGAAACTAGTAATGATACAGTAATTATGTTGGGTTGTTACAGTGACTGTTGGTATATACCTTCATATGTACTAGGGAGTATTATTAGGAAATGGTTATGCTTTAGATAATTGTATTAAGTTTATTCACTTATCCTGAAACATCTCTTTTCTTGACCACATTTAACTTCCAGGGATGATCTGTAGTTCCCAGACTCTCTGCCATGCGGTTTAAAAAAAAAAAATATATATAATATATAATTCTCCATTTTAAAACATCCCTTTACCAATTATTACATTCCTAATGCATCTGTTCTTTTCTACTTAACACTTGCCTGCATCTGAACTCATTATTATTATTATTCAGACCTCCATGGAGTCAAAAGACTCATCATGGGAGGTCCTTCCTAGGAAACACAGTCTATCAAGACTCATTGCGAGAGGTTCCTCCTAGGAAACACAAAGTCCATCGTACCACTCCTTAAACACGTTGACCATTCTCGCTCTCACCACTCTATCAGGCAATGCATTCCCTCCATACAAAGAAACCACTCCTCACCCTCTTGCTCACAGTTTCCTTTCGTAACTTCCAGGGATGGCCTCTTGTCATCACTTCTTCCTGCTGTTCAACCAAGTGAAAGAGCTCCCTGGTGTCAACCCTGTAACCACCTCTCAACAGTTTAATTCTCAATCATATCACCTCTCCTTCTTCTATCCACCAAACTCTGCAGTCCACATTCCCTCAGCCGATCCTCGTAACCTACATTGTACAGTCATGAAACCATCTTTGTTATCTGCCTTTGTACCCTTTCCACGGTTAATTTATCCTCTTCAAATCCTGGGGACCAAATCTGAGAACAGTAGTCTAAGTGTGGTTTGATCAGGGTCTTATACAATGGAATGATAACTTTTATCTCTGCAGGTCAGCTTCTTTCTCATTATTGCAGCAATCCTCTGTGTTACCTTCATCACCTTTGCAATATATCCCTTGAATTTCAGGTTTCTATCAATCATCAACCTCAGATCGCTTGTCTCCCCCCTAGTTCCTTGTATAGCTCCAATAGAGTATGCAGCGTCCCATCGATGTGTCCCAAACCTCAAGACCTTACATTTTGCTGCATTAAACTGAAATCCCCATTCATTTGCCCATCTGTCTAGCTTATTCAAATCCTCTTGCAGGGCTATCACATCTGTACTATTACTAATAACCCTTCCCAGCTTCACATCATCTGCAAACAACTGAATATCCCCATGCAATCCACTGGCAATGTTATTGATATAAAGGTTAAACAATATAGGTCCCAGTACTGGTCCCTGTGGTACCCCAATTGTAACCCTCTGCCTCTTTGAAACTGCCCCACCATACACAATTCTCTGATACCTATCGGACAACCAATCCTGAATCCAGTTGATTAACCTGACATCCAAACCTATGTGCTGCAACTTAAATATCAGCTTATCATGTGGCACCCTGTCAGATGCCTTCGCTAAATCCAAGAAAATTGCAGTATATGCCTTTCCTTCATCTACTGCTCTTGTAACTTTATTATAAAAGGCTAGCATATTACTAAAACAAGAGCGCCCCTTCACAAATCCATATTGACTCTCACAGATAACATTACGCTCATATGCCCAATGCTGTATACGGTCTCTCACTAATTTCTCCAAGATCTTAACAACTACTGATGCACGCAAATTGGCCTATAATTAGATGCTTCCAGTCTGCTACCTCCCTTATGCAGTGGCACTATCTTACCTTCCTTTCATTCCCTAGGCACCTTTCCCATAGCCAGACTTTCATTGAAAAGCCAGGTCAAAATAGCTGTCAGTTCTTTATCACATTCTCTCAAAACTCGTGGCGAAATACCATCCAGTCGCACAACTTTACTGACATCCTGAGTACTCAGTATTTGGAACTCACTCTCCTCCTGCACCTCTAAACCTCGAACCTGCCCTATCCCTCTAGTATTAAAATTTAATTGAACAATTCCACTATGTCCTCTACATCAGTCACTCTATTCCCATTTTTATCCCACAATATAATTCTTCCACAATCATTTCTCCAACTACTGGCCACATAGCTAAAAAAATTCACTATGATTTTCTTTGGATCTTAGGGCCAATCTCGTCTCATATTCTAGTTTTGCCCTCCTTACCATACTAGTCACTCTCCTGGCCTGTGTCTTATATTCTTCATGCATCCACTCTTCTCCTGTCATCTTATATCTCTTCCATAGCCTCTTTTTCCCTTGCAGTTGCTGTTTAATATTGTTTGTCATGCACTTTACTCTAAATTCTGTCCTCTTCTTCATTTGTGGAATACAGCTTACTATTGCTGCTAACAATTATTTCTTTACAATTTCTCAAGCACTTATGATATCCTGGCCTTCCAATTCCTTCGTCCATGAAACTTTCCCAAGTTGATGTCTAAGACTATTATAATCATGTTGAAAGTTTATTTTTCACTTGGTTAGAGTATAATAAAATTAGTTTAGATTATACAACGGCCGTTATGCCTTTTTTACAGGGAGGTACGGCACCATCTCGATCCACCCTAATTTTATAAACTAATTTTATTATACTATTATAATCACCTGCCTTATAATTCCACATGCGTTCTCTTTTCTCTGATACTCCTGCATGTCTATTCATCTTCCAAGTCAAAACCACATGGTCAGTCTCTCTAACTGGTGGAAGAGATGTCATCTCACTTATTATCAACTCTTCTGATGCTATGACCAAAATCTAAAACTCTTGAACCTCTTGTTCCCTCTATTACATGTTGCCTAAGACATTTGTCCCTCAAGAATTCTAGAAAGTCCATTCCCTTATTGCCACATGCATCTTCATCTCCCCAATTTATACTGTTTAGTTAAAATCTCCCATAACAATCATTCCTTTTATACTTGCCAAGTTCAACTGTCTAAACATCTCCTGGTCTCCACCCTCTGTGCTCCTTGGTTTGTAGAACACCCCACTAAATATCCTGTCTTGCCCACCTCTACCTTACACCATATGCTTTCAAAATCATTAGTGTCACTGCCTTTCAAAGCCTCCACTCTTAGAGGACATTAGTCGTCACTTATCATAAGCAGTACTTTGGCTTGGCCAATGCTATCAGCGCCACCAATTCCTCTCCTTTATTCCGGATACTCCTGGCATTAATATAAAGCATAAAAATGTCACTGTTTCTATACTCAGCATTATCCCCTCTAGACTCTACTGGGCGCAGCATTACCTTATGTCGTCCCCCTTCTCCCAAGTACCCATTCCCACAAGAGGCCACCCCTTGCTACCATCCACCCTTGGCATTCTAGTTTCCCTGTATTGACACACCGACTTGTTCAGAACAGCAATCTCTCCAGATGCCTATGTCCTTCCTCATTCAAATGCAAGCAGTCTCTCACATACAATTTCTTTCTGTCCTCAAATGCCCTCCAAGCATCCACATATTCCAATCGTCTCTTCTGACTCATTCTAGCTATTATGTTACTCAATATTACTGCTCTTCTGCTCAGCCGTCACTATCATACCTACGCATCATGCACACTATCTTTCCTCTCTGCATCTTATTTCGTACAACCTCAAGCAAGAATTTCATATCTCTCGCTGCCCAGTTTAAATTACCTCTCAAGTCATTTGTTCCTACTATCAGAATCATCTCATCCACCCTTTCACCCCTCTTAATTGCCATAGCCACACTTTCTATCGTTCATCCAAGCAAACAGTCCCCACACATCCTATCTTGCACTTTCTACCACTTACTCTGCTGGCCTGGTTGACCAAGTAGTTAGCATATCCACTCTCCGGCCCCAAGAGGCTGTGGGTTCAAATCCCACCAACATCATGGATGTTTGTGATTGTCTTGCTAACCAATTACCATACACACACACACACACGCACACACTGCTGTGACCTATGTCCTGGCACAGTACGATCTTTGATGTCTTTGTGCCATTAAATGTGGGGGGGGGGGAATCAAACCACTCACTCTAATCTATCTGAGCATGATATCCAGGAGAAAAGGAAAGTCACTGGTGGTGTGCCTCAGGGGTCTGTTTTAGGGCCATTATTGTTTGACTTGTATATTAATGATATTGTGAAGATTTTGGATGGAGGTATTCAGTTGTTTGCAGATGATGCAAAGTTCGAACGAACCATGAAGAGTAGAGAAGATGTTGTGGCCTTACAAAAAGTCTTGAATAAATTGAGTGATTGGGAATGTGAGCTCAATGTTGCAAAATATAAGGTTTTAAAATTTGGAAAACAAAGATGGGATGCAGAATTTATACTTGGTGAGGATATATTGTCAGAGGTGGAAGAAATAAGAGATCTGGGGGGTTACCACGTTTGCAAACGTGGTAACCCCCCAGATCTTTTACTTTTTTTCTTTTTGAAATTTAGCTCCACCAGCATAGCACATGAATGTGTTAAATGTTGTCATGACTTCAGTCCCAAAATGTGAAGACTTACCTTTGACAACATTTAACACACCCATTTACCTCTCTCCACAATACTAAACTATTCAATTCTTGCTAAATTAATACTGCATCATAGTCATTCCTATTTACACTTTCCAACTTGAACTTTCACCAGTCTGGTTAGCCAAGTGGTTAGCGTATCCACTCTCCCACCAAAAAGCTGTGGGTTTGAATCTCGCCTACCACTTCTTCTAGCAGAAGGTTTCACTCTCAAAAATCCTATGAGGTATGGGAGTGACCATCTGGTGTCCATTGACATTAAATGTGAATAATTAACTAACTTGAACTTAATAGCAGTCAGCTGAAGATCCATCTTGAAACCTAATTAAAGCAATGATAAGGTGTTTAATTCTATCTGCATAATCTATGGTGTTGTGTCGATTGCTTGAATTCTAGGCCAGTTTTTCATGTTTTGCAGAATGAAAAACCACCTTAATCTATCTGAAGCATGGGGTACGATCAAGGTCTTTGGAAAGAGCAAACAGAATTTCTCCTTATTCAGGAAATTATTCACTTTTATTAAACAGTGCATTAAATTATACACTTAATTAATATTTCATTAATATAAATATTGAAAGGTTGAAACACTTTAAATAACTCTGGTATAGAAATATCTTGGAATAATAAAATAAATATGCTGTTATTTGCAGATGATCAGATAATAATATCAGATATGGAGGACAATTTACGAAGAGCAATATGTTATTATTATTGTTCCGGGAAACTCCAAGGAGTCGACAGACTCATCGAGGATGGCCCTAACATCATGTCAAGAACAACTATTTAGCATTCACACAGTATCTATCATACCTTGCCTTGAACTCATTCACAGTCGTAGCACCCACAACAGACTCTGGAAGCTTATTCCACTCATTCACCACTCTCCAAGTAAAAAACCTAGCTCTAACACCCTTGTCAACCACGCTCTTGCCCAGCTTCCATGCATGGCCCCTAGTCCTCCCACCACCAGTCATATTTTCAAAAATATCTTCTGGATCAATCTTATAAAAACCCTTCAGTAATTTGAATGTCTCATTCATATCACCCCTCCTTCGCCTATCGTCCAATTTCTGCAACCCACAAATCTTCAACCTATTCTCATAAGGTTCATTCCACAGACATGCTATCATCTTGGTCACTCGTCTCTGGACCCTCTCCACTTCCTCCCCATCACGAAGAAACCCTGGTGCCCATAACTGGGCACAGAAGTCCAGATGGGGTCTTATCAAGGCTCGATACAGAGGAACAACAACTTGTTTGTCTCTGCATGTTAAAGTATTTTTCAGAAGCCAAGTGATTTGGTGAGCTGTTTTAGTCACTTTTGCAATGTGCCCCTTAAACTTCAACTCCCTATCCACCAACACTCCCAAATCCCTGGCCTCATCAATCTCCTGGAGTACGGTTCCACCAATGCGATATACTGCTGCTATTCTTTTCACCCCAAAGTGCATAACCTTACACTTTGCCACATTAAATTGGCATCCATTTTTCCTAGCCCAGTCGTCCAAACTATCCAAATCATGCTGTAAAATTTTGACATCCTGTGCACTCACAATTGCTCTACCCAACTTTGCATCATCAGCAAACAAGTGAACACTTCCTCTCAAATCCTTTCCAATATCATTGATGAACAAATTGAAAAGCAGTGGTCCAAGAACAGAGCCCTGCGGCACTCCACTAGTCACAAGACGTCTTTCAGACTCCACTCCTGAATAAACCACTCCCTGGTATCTCTCCTTCAACCATATTATATTAAAATATGATTTAAACATTATAGTAGAACGGTTTGGAATGAAAATATTCTAGATAAAATTAAAACAATGGCATTTTGTGGACAAACTGCAGTTAGAAGTAAAATTGTTATTAATAATAAAATAATAGAATAGATAAATACTTTTAATTATCTCAAATGTGAAATATCATATGAAGGAGAAAAAGACATAAAATTAAAAACTTAAAATAAAACTTGAGGAAGTAGGGGAGACAAGAGATCTGGGGTTGATGATTGATAGAAACCTGAAATTTAGGGGACATATTGCAAAGGTGGTGAAGGTAACACAGAGGATTTCTGTGCAGAGGATAAAATAATAGATAGATAAATACTTTTAATTATCTCAAATGTGAAATATCATATGAAGGAGAAAAAGACATAAAATTAAAAACTTAAATTAAAACTTGAGGAAGTAGGGGAGACAAGAGATCTGGGGTTGATGATTGATAGAAACCTGAAATTTAGGGGACATATTGCAAAGGTGGTGAAGGTAACACAGAGGATTGCTGCAGTATTTTGAAAGTTTATTTTTCACTTGGTTAGACTGTAATAAATTTAGTTTAATCCTTTATCCAAGTGTGAGCAAACAAAGTTTGCGCCTGAAAGTATCTTCAGGACTGGGTTTAAGGTGGTACAACACCAGCAACTTGTTGCAAAGGTGGAGTAAGCCAACATCACTCCTATCTCAGTATCTCCTATAATGCAAAACACATCTCCTTGCGGATATATATAATGTTATGCATTAAGGGAAGAGCCACTACCCAGACTAGTTTCGACCTTTATTGAGGTGGGAGCTAGGCATAAGCGGAGATACAGGAAGAAGCATTAGCAAGGTCATCTCCACCTATAGGAGTTGCCAAACAGTGTGCCACCTTTTTATTAAATTACTCTGGATTTATAGAAAGATGGTGGTACAACACTGAGTTGCCTGATGTTGTACCACCTTACCCCAGTCCTGAATATACTTTCAGGCGCAAACTTTATTTGCTCACACTTGGATAAAGGATTATACTAAATTTATTATGATTGCTGCAATAATGAGAAGGACACTGACCTGCAGAGATAAACCAGTTATCATTCCGTTGTATAAGACCCTGATCAGACCACACTTGGACTATTGTTCTCAGATTTGGTCCCTAGGATTTGTAGGGGATAAATTAACTGTGGAAAGGGTACAAAGGCGGATAACAAAGATGGTTTTAGGACTGTACAATGATAGTTATGAGGATCGGCTGAGGTAATGTGGACTGCAGAGGTTGGTGGATAGGAGGAGGAGAGGTGATATGATTGAGACTTTTAAACTGTTGAGAGGTGGTTACAGGGTTGACACTGGGGAGTTCTTTTGCTTGGTTAAACAGCAGGAAGGAGTGATGACAAGAGGCCATCCCTGCAAGTTACGAAAGGACACTGTGAGCAAGAGGGTGAGGAGTGGTTTCTTTGCATGCAGGGTGGTTGAACCATGGAATGCATTGCCTGATGGAGTGGCGAGAATGAGAATGGTCAATGAGTTCAAGGGGTAGTGTGATAGACTTTGTATTTCTTAGGGAGGACCTCCTCTCGATGAGTCTCGATAGACTTTGTGTTTCTTAGAAAAGACCCCCCCCCCCATGATGAGTCTTTTGACTCCATGGAGGCCTGAATAATAATAATAATAATAATAATAAATTTTATTACATAGTTATTATTTTAATAATAAATTTTTATTAATAATTAAATTTTTTTACAGATTATGGGCCTGATAAATAGAACAATCAATCCATATATTGTATGAAAAGACACATGAAAATATACAATACTTCAGCAGTACGTATATAATTATATGACAGCTAAATTTGGATAATAAATGAACAAGATTGAAAACAAGTAAAATGCGATTCATGAGAAGAACTGCAAAATACACATTTTTAGACAAAAAAAAAAAAAAAGGATCGTAGATATTTTAAAAGAACTAAAAATAAAATCATTAGAAGAAAAACTAAACAAATACAAACACAATTGGATAGAACAAAAATCATGAATGGCCAACACTGATCCGATAACCTAAACAGTTAATAAAACATAAAACTGGGAAGAGAAGGCTTTATTAGACCTCAAAAGAAGATATTAGATGTAAAATGAGACAGAACAGACCAGTATGGTTTGTATCCATATTTAGCATTATGATTATGATGAAAAAAGGGGTGCTTAAGGGTCAAAGCTGTATAACTGAGAGGAGACCTCCACATAGCCTTTAAAGGAATGTGGAGAACCGACCACGGCTTCTCACCTAATGTCCAATCCTCACCTTCTCGTGGTGCACCCTGTTGGGTATCTTCCTGAATACTGAACGAACTAGGATGGGCTGGCAATTTGGGATTTAGCCGACCAAATTGTAATTCTTATTGGCTTAAACCAAATTACAAAATGATGGTACAACATGACAAAATTTCATGCCGGCTGGGGCGTCGCCCCATTGTTTTCACCAGGGAACCAGGACGAACAGCGAAAAGTCAGCTACTGGAACAAATCTGAAATAATACCCCAACTCAACATCACCAGAGTTAAAGATCGGTACTATCAACGTAAGAAGCCTGAATGGCAAAGAAATGGAGCTAGCTGAGGAATTAGATAAGTACCAGATCGACATAATAGGGGTGACTGAAACAAAAAAGATAAAAACTGGTGAGATCTTTCTGAGCAATAAATACAAAATGTTATATTCAGGCAATGACAATCAAGGAAAAGAAGGAATAGCCATTGTATTTAACACCAAATACGAGGCTAATAGCTTGAATAGCAGGCAGTTTCAAGTAGAGTGATGTGGACAAATATCAGAATGGGGAACTGGACAATGAGACTTATTTGTGCCTATGGTCCGACAGAAGGTTCTACTAGGGTAGAAGTGGAGGAATTTTTTGAGGATTTAGAGGAAGCATCTGACACAATGAAAAAGGAAAAGTTGGTCGTTGTTGGGACCTAAATAGCAGAGTGGGAAACGATTGTCAGACATACAAAAATATAATAGGAAAATTTGGAGAAAATAGCAAAGCTAATAATAATGGCAAATGTTTGTTGGATTTCTGCTCAGGACATGGACTGGTTATTACTAACACCATGTTCCAAAATAAAAATGTGCACAAATTCACATGGAAAGAAGAGGCAAGAAATAAGGAAAGTCTCATTGACTATATTATTGTTGATAGTGATGTTTTCTCCCTTGTGCAGGACACCAGAGGGTACAGAGGATTTGAAATTGGAAGTGATCACTGTTTGGTCTTGAAGAGGATAAAATTGAATTTCATATTGAAAAGAATAACATGTAAGAAAGTTTTAAAGTGAATTAAAGTTGAGCAGCTCTCTGATGTGAACTATAGACTAAAATACACAAATATTATTGAAGAAAAAATGAAAAGTTTGAGAACAGGAACCAAACTTTAGAGATTCAGTGGCAAGCCTTGAAGAAAACCTTGATTGATTCAGCCAGAGAAGCATGCGGTGAGGTTGTCTGCAAGGATAGAAAAATCAGAATTCCAAGGTGGACCCAGAAAGTTAAAGAGGCAGTGAAGGAAAAGTAGAAAGCATATCAAAAGTTACTGGCAAATAAGTCTGCTTGTGCTCTTAGAGAATACAGAGACAAATGTAAGAAAGCTGAACACTATGTAAAACTAACTAAACAAAAGTCATGGGAGAACTCTGGCAAGAACATAGAACATAAATCATGTTGGGGGCTTAATGGATTTTTTACAATACTCAAAAAGAATTAAAATAGAATTTAATACCTCCTGTATTTCATCCTAGTCACTAGGACATCTACAGGGATTACAAAAACAATTAATGTAACATGCACACGCAAATCTTACAATACTAAGCCCAACCACGTCGGTGACACTAAAGTCCTATCTAGGTGGAGCGCCCTCTAAGGGCGGTAGTAGGTGGCCTGGAATGTAAGGTGGGATCTCTGGTGATGAGTGTTTCCCAAATCTTTGGAAGCTTAATGCAACCGTATTTAAGATTTGGTTTCTGAGAGCTGCTGCTGCTTCTAAGAAAAGTCTCTTGAATTTGTTGTGGTGGAGCAAGGTGGTTTTCTTCCATGATACTCTGTGGGTGGTGTCCAAAACATGGTCAGCCAAGCCTGAATGGCCATAGTTGTGTTTACAGACGTAAGACTTGTGTTCCTCCAGGCGGATGGATGCTGATCTGCCTGTCTGTCCAAAGTACGGCAACTTACAGGTACAGGGTACATTGTAAACTCCAGGCAGCGAGAGAGGAGGGAGCTGATCTTTCGTAGAACGGAAAAGGGTAGCAAGTTTGCGGTAGTGCTTATATGCTGTGTGTAGGTTGTACTTTTTTAGTATCTTGGCTATTTTTTCAGATGTACCACGGATGTAGGTTATGGTGATGGCATTTTTAAAATCTTGTTGAAGAGAGGGATGGGGAATGGGAGAGGAACTGATTATTTTTTTTTTTCATACTGTGTTTGCTGTAGCCATTGGAGAGGAAAGTGTTGTGTATGTGGTTAAGCTCAGTAGTAAGGGCGGTTCCACTGGAACAAAGATTGTGGGCTCTCTTAGTAAGAGTTTTGATGATGCCATATTGTTGTGAGGGGTGGTGGTGGGAGAGTTTGTGAATGTATCTGCCTGTGTGTGTGTGGGTTTTCTGTATACAGTGAAGGCAAGTGTATCATTAGGCAGGCATGTGACTAAGGTGTCTAGGAAGGGTAAACAGTTGTTCTTTTCCATAGTAAACTGGATTCTTGGATGTAGGCTATTAAGATGACTGAGGAAGGAGTCTAACGTGTCTGGGCCATGAGGCCAAATAGAGAACACATCATCTACATATCTTAGCCAGATAGAAGGTTGGTTTGAGTGGGGCTGAGTCTATGGCTCGTTTTTCGAAATCTTCCATATAGAAATTGGTGGCTGCACTGCATAGTTCAGAAAATCTGGACAGAGGGGCGAATTCCCAATGATTGGAGTAGTGCTCTCATAGTATCCATATATAAAAAGGGAAATAAAACTGAATGTGAGAATTACAGAGGTATTTCCCTACTGAGTGTTCCTGGTAAGATATATGCAAGTATACTTGAGAAACGGTTGAGAAGAATTGTAGACGAAAAGCTTGGTTAAGAACAAGCTGGATTCAGGCCAAATAGAGGCTGTCAGGATCAGATCTTCACTTTACGACAAACAGTGGAGAAATCATGGGAATATAACAAAGATCTCCAATTGAGTTTTGTAGTTCTGGAAAAGGCATATGGTAAGGTGCCAAGAGAGAAGCTATTCAATACGCTACAGTTATATGGTGTCAATGGGGCATTAAGCAATATTTAATCTTTATTTGAGTTGCAAGTCAGCAGTTAGAATTGAAGGAAGTACAGGAAGATAGTTTTATGTTAAATATGGTGTGAGACAAAGATGTACATTATCCCCTCTGTTATTCATTATCTATATGGATCACATTATGAAGGACAGTGGTGTTAAACATGATATCAAAATTGGAGATGCTAATGTGAGCTCTTTGCTTTATGGGGACCATGTTATACTTATCAATAAATCCGCTTTGAGTCTGCAAGATTCCTAGACTAAATTGAATAACTGTTGTAGTAGATATGGTATGAAGGTCAGCAATAAAAAGACAAAGACAATGAAAATAGGCAGAATCATTGAAAATGTCAACTGCATTGTGAACGGAGAACCTGTGGAACAAATAAAACATTTCACCTACGTAGGCACGATTTTTAGTGAAGATGGTAAATTAAATATGGAAATAGACAACAGAATCAATAAAGCTGGTATAGTAGGAAGTTAATTGAATAAATTCATATGGAATAAGAGAGAAATTAGTCGGAACACTAAATTAGCTGTATTCAAGACAGTGTTCAAACCAGTTTTAACTTATGGATCTGAGAACTGGGTCAGAAGTAAAACACTTGACCAACGACTAGAGACCACAGATATGAGAATCCTGAGAAAGATTAGAGGTGTGAACAGACTGCATCAATGGCAATATCATATTAAAAACGAGACTATTAGGAAAGAACTTGACATTGTCAGCATTCAGGAATGCATTAGCAGAGCTAATCTCAGGTGGTATGGTCTTTGAAATAGAATGGGCAGGGAAAGATTGGCAAAACAAGTATTCTCTGTCAGGTTGGCAGGAAAACAACCCAGAGGAAGACCAAGATATAGGTAGATTGATATGGTACAAAGTGACTTAGACAACAGAAATATAAGATCTGATAATATTGGAGTCTTGACGAGTAACAGACTGATCTGGAGGAAAATTGTAGATAGGAAATTAGTAATGATGGTAATTTTTCATGTAGTACTATCATATCCTGTACACCCCTTGAGGATACATGGTAGGAATTTGATAATGATATGATGATGATGAAAAAACAGGGGGGGGTGCTGCCAATTCCTGATTAGACATTCTAACTCACTTTCAATTGAAAAGACAGTGGACTCATTTCCAACCATAGGGCATCATTCCTACTGACTGAGCCACAGAGACTTAATATCTCTAATACAGTTTTAGTTCTACAGTCTAGACCACTAGATATCAACCTTTTTTGGATCATGCCCCACCTCAATGCCTCAAAGATTTTGATGCCTCCTCTGGTATAATAGTCAACCAAGTTCTGAAAAAGTATATTATAAATAGGTACTACTTTAAATAAAAAAGAAACATAGGTAAAACTGTTTTTAATTTGATTTTCTTTAATGAATATAAATTTTATATTACACTTTGTATATTATAAAACATAAATCAAACTCAACTTTGAAAAATAAGATCCAAGTTAATGTGATCCTTGAGCTTCATGTCTGCTGGAAAGAGTTTTTGTTTCAGATACTAATTTAGTCTATTTCAGTCTCAAATCCCCATAGTTTGTGATATCCAGACAATTTTATTATTTTTTTTTCAGTAACATGTTGTTTGTAGCATGAAAGCCACATTCAACTAAATAGGACGATAGGAAGGGCAGCAGTAATTTTCTTGCAAAACTAGTTGAATTTGGGTGTTTCGTTTCTGTCTCATCACATAGCTATGCCATTGATCCTTTTATGCTGAATAAAGTTCTAATAGACTCATCATTTTGCATTTATGAGAGTTCTTGATACTGCATGACCACAACAGTTAAATCCACTAGCATTGGCTGAGTTATTATTACCCAAGACCCCATGGAGTCAAAGACTCATCTGGGAGGTCCTTTTATCATACACACTGCTCATCATACCATGCTTTAAACACTCAAATTTTCTGCAGATACCATACTCTCAGGCAAGGCATTCCAATCATTCATAACTCTGCATGAAAAAAAAACCTGCTTCTCACTCCCCTATTCACATCCTCTTAGTTTCCAGGGATGACCTCTGGTTCTCTCCTGATCACCCACTATTTTCTGTAGAACCTCTCCAGCATTGATCCTATAACAACCCTTTACTAACTTGTAGGTCTCTATCATACTCCCCCCCTCTTCCTCCTGTCCACCATACTCTGCAAGTTGCATCTTCTCAATCTTTTCTCATACTCGACATTCCAGAGGTTAGAAACTACCTTAGTCAGTCGCTTCTGGACCCTCTCCAACATCTCTTCATCCTTCTGAAAACCAGGTTAGGTTATCCAATCTAATATCCAACCCTATCCGCTCTAGTTTGACTATCAACTTATCATGCGGTAATCTATCGAAAAGCCTTTGCAAAATCTAAGTATATTACTGTGTATCCTCCTTCTCTATCCAAGGAAGCAGTCACCTTATTGTAATAAGTAAGTAGATTACTAAAACAAGACCTCCCTTTAGCAAATCCATGCTGTCCATCAAAGATAATACCATTGTTGTCAACCCAATTCTGGATCCTAGTTCTCACAAGCTTCTTCAACAATTTAACTACAACACCTGACACACAGATATGCCTATAGTTTGATGCTTGAGTTCTATCACCTCCTTTATGAAATTGCACAATCTTGCCCTCCTTCCACTCCTTAGGAACTTGACCCAGTGCAAGACTCGTAGTAAAAAAATATGTCAAGGCCAGCATCAACTCCCTGGCACATTCCTTCAGAATACGTGGTTATATATTATCAAGTCCCACAGACTTATTAACATGTAGTTTACTCAACTCCCCATACACCTCTTGCTCACTTACAGTCAGTCTCTCCTCCCCATCATCAACTGCTCTCAATCTCTCCATGAAGTCACATTCACAAGATTGAAATACCTTTTTGAATTTCTCATTAAGTATCTCCACCACACCTTCCGCAACAGCTGTCTTTATACCATTTTCTCCAATGTCATCCTTCCATAATCATTCTTTCTTTTGCTGGCTACATATCAAAAGAACTCCTTAGGGTTCTTTTTGGCTTCATTAGCTAACTGCTGTTTATACCTCACTTTAGCTACCCTTATCCGAGATGAAAAATCAGTTTCTTTTAAATCAGAAAATCTGTCATTTTAAATCACAGGCCATTTTGCTAAGGCATCCTCAATAAGAAGTACAGCAGTCACCGCACACTTATTTAGCCATTAAAATTGGTCAATTTTTTTGGCTGAAACATTCTTTTGACATACTTGAAGAAATGCAATGAAGCCAAATATTTAGCCTTTGCATCAACAAGGGTCTTATTTGCTCCTTGCAGATGTCTGTCAAATAACTTACAAATGCTTGACCATCAACTGTTTATAAGAATTTCATTTCAGGTTTGTTATTCAAAAACTAAGAATGTTAAATAGTTCCATGAATCTTTTCAGGCAATTCACCTGTGACAGCCATCTCACCTCAGTGTGAAGCAATAGTCTTACATGGTCAGCAGATTTATCCTCACAAAATTGTTTCAAGAGATGCTCACATTTGGCATTAGCTTTGATAGTGTTGATACATTTTATAACTTAATTCAATATCTCACTTTTCAGAAGTGACAGATGCTATGATCTAACCATAACATGCTTATGCTGCCAAGTGTTTATGTTGAATTCTGTACTAGTGTTGCCAGCTTTTTTTCTTGGGAAGTCAGGATTGCAACAGCAATAATTTATTGCCGACAATAGTGAATTTTTGAGTATATCGGTGATGAGTTGATGAATGCAAAATAATTTTTTAATTGCCCCTGTGGGACATATGCCCCACGTTGGGAAACACTGGTTTAGAGGCAATTACAGATGTCTTTGCATAAATAATTGTTTGTCAATTTTCCTTATTAAATGGAAAATTCTGTAAGTTGTAAGGTATTGTGAAGAAGGCTGTAATGAGTAGATTTTTTACACAAAGTATGGGCAAATGGAATTCATTGCCAAAAGGTATTGTGAATGTGGGGAGTGTAAATGAGTTCAAGGTTCATTATGATAGATATGATGCTAGTTGATTGGACCTTCCACAGTGCATTTGGTGAGTTCTTGGAGGCTGCAGTAATAATAATAATAATTGTTACTTTTTAAAGCAATTTCGAAATGATTCACACTGTGGGGATGACGTGTGATGTGATGGCAAAGATATACCTAGAATGATCTTACAAAAGCTGAAGCATTTCAACCAATACGAAGGAATTCAGCAGGTATTGTTTGCCATTATAGATTTGGCTTATTTTCCGATAAGAACCATCATTTTGAAACAGTTGTCAGGCCAGTGAAACCTTAATGGAAAAGCACTAATAAAAGTCAAATATGTGTTCTTGGGTCAAACTTTTAATATTGTCATTCCAAAGTTTGCATTCCAATAAGCTCATGGTGTCAACATTTTCTCATAAAATATCTCTTGAAGGGTATACAGGATACTATTATTATTTTTATTATTATTACATAACATTTCCAGGGAGTCCAAAGACTCATTGAGGGAGAGCATCTACTCAACAGGTTTCTGTCTCCACCACTCCATCAATCTCTACCTTTATCATCTACACCAACACCATCTACTGCCGACCACCACTAGTATTTTTACAGACAATAACAAACACCCATGCCCACGGTGGGATTCAAACTCACCGCCTTTTGTCTGGAGAGTGGATATGCTAACCACTCGGCTAACCAGGCCGTCAAGTAATAATATGATAGTAATAATGTAAATAAACTTTCATGTAGTAGTAATTTCTTATCAACAGTTTTTCTTCAGATTAATCTGTTGTGTCACAACTACAATATTATGAATGTTTTTTCACTTAGTTATACTATAAATTAAAGATGCCAAGAAATTATATTCTTGGTTTCATCCATTATTCAAATGTAAGTTTGTGCATGAAGTCACTTCATGACTAGGCTGCTTGTATACAGAGGCTAATGACTTCACATCTATTGCCTTAAGCCTAGTCGCGAAGTCACTTCACTTTCATCTATTATCCAAGTGTAAGCAAACAAAGTTTGCTTACACTTGGATAATGGATGAAACAAATAATATAATTTCTTGGCACCTTTAATTTATTATTATTAAGAGAGACCTCTAGGGAGTCAGACTCATCGAGGGAGGCCACATACTACACATACACACCAGCTATGATACTTATTCTTGAATTCATTCGCACTGCTTGCACTCACAACATCCAGTGGTAATCCATTCCAATCATGCACAACCCTTTGAGAGAAAAATCTAGTCCTCACCCCCTTCTTAGCAGCCTTCATTCTCAGCTTCCAAGGATGCCGTCTCATCCTTTCCCCACCCTCCGTAAATTGAAAAATTTCATCATTTGAAATCCTGTATGACCCTTTCAGAAGTTTGTAAACCTCAATCATATCTCCCCTCTTTCTCTTGTTTGCTAGTTTGTCTGCAGTCTACAATCTTGTTTGCTAGATTGTCTGCAGTCTACAATCCTGATATAATTTTTAACACTCTCCTTTGTACTCTCTCCAATATATCAGAATCACAACAGAAACCAGGAGACCAGACCTGCACACAATAGTCTCAAGTGAAGTCTTATCAGGGCTTTGTAAAGAGGCAAAATAACATCCTTATCTTTACATGTGAACGCTTTTCAGCATTGCAATTATCTTTTGAGTTGTATTTGCAATCTTTGCCACATGACCCCTGAACTTCAACTTCCTGTCTATTAACACTCCAAGATCCCTAGAATCATCAGTTTCTTCTAGCCTAATCCTACCAATATAATATGACATTGGATATCTAATCATGCCAAAGTGAATGACTTTACATTTACTGACATCGAACTGACACCCATTTTCCCATGACCACAATTCCAGCCTATTCAAATCATTCTGCAAAGACTGCATATCAGCAGTATTCTTGATTACCCTACCTATCTTTGCATCATCAGCAAATAACTGTATGTCGCTTGTCAAATCCTTCCCAATATCATTAATGTACAGATTGAATAACAGTCAACCAAGAATGATCCTTGTGATAGACTACTAGTTACCTTTAATCTTGCAGACTCACATCCCCTGTATACCACTTTATGATATCTGTCAGTCAGCCATCCTCTTATCCATGCTAATATTCTATAACCCAAACCCATTTTCTCCAATTTATGCAGCAGTCTGCCGTGCTGTCAAAAGTCTTAGCAAAATCCAAAAGTATCATGGTGTATCCAATCTCCTTGTCTAGTTCAATGGTAACATTGTTATAGAATGTGAGCAAGTTGCTAAAACATGACCTTCCCTTGGTAAACCCATGTTGTTCATTGCAAAGTAGAGATTCTCAACCCATTTCTGAATGCGAGCCTTAACCAATTTTTCCAAAATCTTCACCACTACTCCTGAGATACTAATTGGTCGATAGTTGGATGCATCAGTCTTTGCACCACCTTTGTGCAATGGAATTAACATACATTTCTTCCATTCATGTGGAATCTTTGATGTTCTGAAACTCATATTAAACAGCCTGGTCAAAGGAATGGCCAGTTCAGCTGAACATTCCTTTAGCACACGTGCTGATATCCCATCAGTCCCTATTGCTGAATTCTTATTCAATTTGTGCAACAGCTCTAATACCTCGTCCTCATACACCTGCATTTCTTCATCTGGTGAAGGGGTAACAGTGAGCTCAATGTTGCTTACACCAGGTCGATAGCTTTTAACAAAATGGGCACTCATTAATTGAACAACCTCTTCTGCATCTTTAACCCTCACGCCATCATGATTTAGAAGAGTTATTCTTTCATATTCATTCTTTCTTTTACTTGCAGCATATCGATGGAATTCTTGTGGATTGTCTTTAGCACGCAGAGCCAGTTTCTTTTCATACTCAGGCTGTTTTCCGTACAACAGTTGTGACTATTCTAGCCTGCTGCTTATAACGTTCATAATGGACATCATCCTTATACACACGGTGTTCTTTCCACATCGTCCTTTTCTTATGAATCTCTTGCTTAATAAGATTACACATCCATTTGACTCCTACTCTGTTTATTCTTCGAACTCTCTGGACACGTGCTGATATTGCATCATTCAAGTGTTGTTTAAATGCTTCCCATGGAATGTTGATATTCTTTCCATTCAACAACCGATTCCATTCCACTGAACTCAGTATATTCCTCAGTTGGTCATGATTTCCTACTTTGTAGTTCAGCATGTAGCTTTTTCTTAATAGAACATTCATAAACTCAGTCACTTCCCAATGAGTACCACATGATCACTGTCACCAACCGGAGGAAGAGTTACATCTTTAACTGAAATGCCCTCTGACACTATAATCAAATTTGACACTCTTTGCCCTGTAGTTCCTTCTGTCACATGCTGTTGAGGAAGTTCTCATGAGATTCTACTGCTACCCAATCAGTATTTGGATAATTAAAGTCTGTCATTGTGATTACTCTTTTTGCACTCATCTTTTCTATTTGGTGATGCATTTCTTCATCACTAGCAACTGATCCACCAGGTCTGTAACAACACCCCACTATGTAATTAGTCTTGTTAGATTCCACCTCACACCAGATGGCTTTGAACTCACTGCCACATCAAATATTGTTAGTAACAATAGTACTACAATCATAGGTCTCAACTCTAACTGGATTCAAGCCATCCAATATCATTAGCAGCATGCCCCCTTCCTCTCCTATCCTTCCTAAAAATACTGTACCCTTGAAACTCGATGCCAGTTAGTATGTTTGATTCTGATAGCCAGGTCTCATTAATACCTACAATCTGAGGTCTCAACATATTGACTAAGGCAACAAATTTGTAGTATAACTAACTGAAAAAACATTCATCATCTATCTCTAATCCAGAGTATTTTAGTAATAAGATGTGACACCTTTTGACTACTTGTATATGAAATGAGTTCTGCATTACTTCAAGCTTGGTATCGCTTTTGGGTCTGGCTCCAACTGATAAGTCCTCAATAAAGGTCAAAATCAGTCTGGGTAGTGGCCCTTCCCATAATGCATAGCATTATACATGTCTGTAAGGATATTTGCATTGCATTATGAGATGCTAAGGCAATTGATGGGAAATCAGTAGCCTCTATATAAAAGTAGCCTAGTCGTGAAGTGACTGTGCAATTGTTTGCTTACACTTGGATAATGGATGAAACTAAGAATATAATTTCTTGGCATCTTTAATTTATACAATATCAGATATAGATATATCTAGGTACTGTATGTTGCTCAGTGAAACATCCCATTTACACAGTATTATTTGTATTATTTCAAAATGACACACTTTTGAACATATATATATCTCCTAACTATAACGATTCACCTAGCTCTTGGCCTTCCTCCAGACCCTTTATTCCTAGCATGAAACATCTGTTTAGATAACATTTCTTCTGCCATTCTGTTGTGACATACTACCTGTGATTAGCTCTGTTCACACATTCTTGAATACTAACAATGTCAAGATCCTTGCCAATATCTTTATTTTTAATATGATTCTTCCATTGATATCTATTCTCTCCTATTTTTCTCATGACTCCCATACCTATAGTCTCCAGTTTTTGAAGAACTGTTTTATTTCTAACCCAGCTCTCTGAACTATCATTTAAAATTGGTTTTAACACTGCCTTGGATGTAGTTTCTTTAGTGTTTTGACAAATTTTTCTCTTATTCAATATAAATCTGTACTGTTGATTCCTGCCATACCAGCTTTGCTAATTCTATTGTTGGTTTCCACATTTAATTGGGCATCTTCACTAAAAATTGTGACTAAATTGGTAAAATTCTTTACTTGTTCTCTAAGTCGTGCATGTTGCTCAGTGAAACATCCCATTTACACAGCATTATTTGTATTGTTTCAGAATGACATACTTTTGAACACTTTCACCCATATTGAGTTTAATGGGGGAAAAAAAAGATGTGTAGAGATAACATCATCTGCATAAACACCAAGATAAACAAAAATAATTACTAACTAAATTTATTTAGTTAATAAATTACTATGCTAATATTTTGCCTTAATCAACAAGCCATCTTCATTTAAACAAAGAATAAAATTAAGTATTTGCATGATGTCATATTTAGTAGAAAGCAGACAGTGTGAAATGCAGGATCTTGTGGTCCTAACTGACACCCTCTATGAGTGCAATTATGGAAACTTGCTGAGGGCCTCAAAATAACCGTCTCCCATATTTTACATAAAATGAGACAGCTGAATTTATTCAGTTTAGTGCATGTGCTTAATGTTGTGACAGATTCTAGGAATAACCTCTCTGATTTATATCTTTTCTTGTATAAAAAGGGATGTCTCCCCTCCTCCCATTGGATATGGTGATTCATATCCATGGAATGGCCTGCTCCTCCAGAGTGGCTTGGTGCATGTAATGGAAATAATTTGTGTTCCTTTAGACTAGTGGTTCTCAAACATTTTCAGACTGGCACATTTGGCAATGCAAATTTGTGTTGCAGCACACCTCTGTGTTCTTGATGCTAGACTCTCGTGTAATTAACAGTAAATTTATAGTATTTTACAGTTTACTGTACATTGACTGTATTCAAATTATATTACAATATATAGTTTTATTGTTAACCCAAACAGCCCGTGATACTTTGATGCAGTCATTATTGTATTGCTGGTGGTTGATTGGTGGCACTTTAGTTTAGCATTTGCAGCAAAATGAACCAATGTTACATAAAAATTTTGCTGGTGAAGGTGTTTCTACAAATATAATTGTATAAATAGGCAAAGGTGCACTATTTTGGATGAAAATATTTTTTACTATCAAAATTGATGGGACACTCTAGCTCTCTCATGGCACACACACCGTTTGAGAAACACTGCTTTAGACAGATGTGACAGTTCTTCCTAGATTTAGATGATGGAGAGGATCTTTTGGTGAGTAGAAAAAGGTAGCTGATTTTTGGTATAGCCTGAAGGCAGTCTGTATGTTGTACTTTTTTAAAATGAAATACTTTGTTATCTTGGATGTGAAATATCATATGAAGGAGAAAAAGACATAAATTTTTACAGATTATAGGCCTGATAAATAGAACACTCAATCCAAATATAGTGCAAAAAGAAACATGCTTAACGATATACAATACTTGAGCAGTGCCCACATTATTATTAAATGGCAGTGCAATTTGGGCAATAAACAAACAAAATAATGCATAAAATGAAATTTATGAGAAGAAATGAAAAATGCACATTATTAGACCAAAAAAAGAAATGAAGACATTTTAAAAGAACTAAAAACAAAATCAATAGAAGAAAAACTAAACAATTATAAACAAAAATGTATAGAACATGTAAACCAAATGGCCAAAACCCAATATTATTATTATTCAGGCCTCCATGGAGTCAAAAGACTCATTGTGGGAGCTCCTTCCTAGGAAACACAAAGTCTATCATACCACTCCTTGAACCCATTGACTGTTCTTGCTCTTACCACTATCAAATGTATTCCACGGTTCAGCTACCCTCCATGCAAAGAAACCACTCCTTACCCTTTTGCTCACAGTTTCTTTTCATAACTTTCAGGGATGACTCCTCGTTATCGCTCCTTCCCACTGTTCCACCAAGCGAAAGAACTCCACAGTGTCAACCCTGTAACTACCTCTCAACAGAAATCCAATTTTATTAATACAGACCAGTTTACAATAAAACTTATATTAAAACCTACCAGTTTCGCCAGCAAACTGTCTGGCTTTTTCAAGGCGTTTACGGAGATATGAAAACTAGTAAATGCAAATTGAAAGTAACATAAAAAATGTTGTAAACCAACTAGTAGCTATGGTTACACATTTTGCGTGACAGAGAGGACTTATTGTTCTTATTCATTATCACGCATGCGTTGTAGACGTGTAATGTGATTACTGGCTAGCTGTAGTTCAGATTGATTAAGAGAGAGGATCGAGTTTTTCCACGAACTGTTTAGAATTACACCCTGATTTCTGTTGAGGTTTCCGCCAGTTATTAACACTATTGTGGCTTCCTTAAATAAACGATGCCTGTAGTTGTCATCGAGATATGGCATGCATGGAGCTGTTTTGCCAATTGATGACGACTACAGGCATCATTTATTTAAGGAAGCCACAATAGTGTCAATAACCGGCGGAAACCTCAACAGAAATCAGGGTGTAATTCTAAACAGTTCGTGGAAAAACTTGATCCTCTCTCTCTCAATCAATCTGAACTACAGCTAGCCAGTAATCACATTACACGTCTACAATGCATGCGTGATAATGAATAAGAACAATAAGTCCTCTCTGTCACGCGAAACGTGTAACCATAGCTACTAGTTGGTTTACAACGTTTTTTATGCTCCTTTCAATTTGCATTTACTAGTTTTCATATCTCCATAAACGCCTTGAAAAAGCCAGACAGTTTGCTGGCAAAACTGGTAGGTTTTAATATAAGTTTTATTGTAAACTGGTCTGTATTAATAAAATTGGATTTCTATTATAAAACGACCAAATATGTATAATTTAAATACTTCTCAACAGTTTTAAAAGTCTCGATCATATCATTTCTCCTTCTTTTATCCACCAAACTCTGCAGTCCACATTCCCTCAGCTGATCCTCATAACTAATATTGTACAGTCCTGAAACCATCTTTGTTATCCTCCTCTATACTCTTTCCACAGTTAATTTATTCCGTTCAAATCCTGGGGACCAAATTTGAGAACAATAATTTCAGTGTAGTCTGATCAGGGTCTTATACAATGGAACAATAACTCAATTTAGCTCTGCAGGCTGGTGTCCTTCTCAGTATTATAGCAATCCTCTGGGTTACCTTCACCACCTTTGCAATATGCCTCCTGAATTTCAGTTTTTCTATCAATCATCATTCCTAGATCTCTTGTCTCCCCTACTTCCTCCAATACAGCTCCTCCAATTGAGTATGCAGCCTCCCATTGATGTATCCCAAACTTCAAGACTACATTTTGCTGCATTAAACCGATGCCCCATTCATTTGCCCACCTGTCTAGTTTATTTAAATCCTCTTGCAGGGATGCCACATCTGCACTATTACTAATAACCCTTCCCTTCTTCACATCATCTCCAAACAACTGAATATCCCCTGTGGGACCCTACTTCCTACTTGCCACATAACCTTCTGGCGCCTTGATACTGCCCCACCATACACAACTCTCTGATTCCTATTGGACAGCCAATTCTGAACCCATTTGACTAACCCGACATTTAAACCCATGTGCAGCAACTAAAATATCAGCTTATCATGTAGCACCCTGTCAAATGCTTTTGCAAAATAAAAAAAAAAGGCAGTATATTCCTTTACCTCATCAACTGCTCTTGTCACTCTATTATAAAATGCAATCATATTACTAAAGCAAGAGTGCTTCTTAACAGATCCATGTTAACTCTCACAGATAATATTATCCTGATCTGCTCAACATTGTAAATGGTCCCTCACGAATTTCTCCATGATTTTACAACTGCTGATGAAACACAAACTGGCCTATAGTTAGATGCATCCAGTCTGCTACTGCCCTTATGCAATGGCGCTATCTTACCTTCCTTCCATTCCTTGGGTACCTTTCCCGTAGCCAGGCTTTCATTGAAAAGCCAGGTCAATGGAGCTGTCAGTTCTTTAGCACATTCTCTCAAAACTCATGGTGAAATACCATCCAGTCCCACAGCTTTAGTTACATCCATGGTACTCAGTATTTGGACTTTTCTGATGCTATGACCTTGAACCTGCTCTATCCCTCTAGTATTAAAACTTACTTCTCCAGGATGAAATACTCCACTTATTGAACAACTTCACTGTCCTCTGCATCAGTCACTCTATTCACATTTTTATCCCACAATGTAATTCTTCCACAATCATTTCTCCTCCTACTGGCCACATAGCTAAAATACTCTCTGGGATTTTCTTTGGATCTTAGGGCCAATCTCTTGTCATATTCCAGTTTTACCTTCCTTACGATACTAGTCACTCTCCTGGCCTGTGTCTTATATTCTTCATGCATCTGCTCTTCACCTGTCTCCTTATATCTCTTCCATAGCCTCTTTTTTCCCTTGCAGTTGTTTAATATTGTTTGTCATCCACTTTACTCATAATTGTGTACTCTTCTTCACTTGTGGAATACAGCTTACTATTGCTGCTAACAAATATTCCTTCACAATTTCCCAAGCACTAATGATATCCCAGCCTTCCAATTCGTCCCTCCATGAAACTTCACCAAGTTGATGTGTAAGACTATTATAATCACCTCCCTTATAATTCCACATATGCTCCCTTTTCTTTGATACTCCTGGATGTTTATTCATCTTCCAAGTCAAAACCACATGATCACTCTCTCCAACTGGCTAATAATAACTGAGATGACATCTCCAACTGAGATGTCATCTCAGTTATTATTAGCTCTTTTGATGCTATGGCCAAAATCCAAAACTCTTGAACTTCTTTGTTCCCTCTATTACATGTTGCCTAAGCCATCTGTCCCTCAAGAATTCCAGAAATTACATATCCTTATTACTACATGCATTTCCTCTTCCCAACTTATACTGCTGTAGTTAAAATCTACAACTGCCTAAACATCTCGTGCTTCCCACCTTCTCTGCTCCTTGGCTTGTAGCAACATCCCACTAAATATCCTGTCTTGCCCACCTCTAACTCACACTGTATGTTTTTGAAACCATTAGTGTCACTGCCTTCCAAAGCCTCCACTTTTAGAGGATATAAGTCATCACTTATCATAAGCAGTACTCCACCACCTCATTTTCCATTCCTATCTTGCCGAAAAATGCTGTACCCTCCTATTTCTATTCCTATTATTATATCATCTTCTGTCAACCACATCTCAGAGATCCCAATAATATTCTGCCAGACTGATGCTATCCATGCCACCAATTCATCTGCTTTATTCCGGATACTCCTGTCCTTAGTATCAAGCATAAAAATGTCACTGCTTCTATATCTTCCAGCCGGAAGCGAATCAGTTAATCCAACACTGGTTCTTTCCATGCCATCTTGCTCCCTGTACAAGTTAGCTATCAGCCTGATAGTATGTTGAAGAAAACCCATTCTTTTCATTACTTCCCACAGTTTCACAAGTTAAACACAGTCAAAAGCTTTTGACATTAGGATTGCATGATATTCTAAAATATTACCATTCTGAAAGTGTCAATCTTCTGTCCTCCTTCCTATTACTGTTCAGCACTACTCATGTAATGATAAGATATCATTGAGATCTGTTGCTGTTCAACAACAAACTTGAACTGAACAAACAAAGATTTGTGAATGACCTTGCAGAATGAAATTTTAAAGTAAGATTTTTTTTTTTTTCAAAAGTAATGTTTTATGCTACTTGGTATCATTTGAATTTGTCATGTTATCATAAGTTAACACTAAGCATGGGTTTTTGCATTGGGTGAGGAGTAGCAATTTTGTGTGAAATATATTGCCTGTGAGTTAAGAAATGATTGTGTGTGTGTGTGTGTGTGTGTTAATCTCCCACAATGGATCTTTTTACTCCATGCAGGGATGATGATGATGATTTTAGTGTGTTATTACTGTATAATTTTTAGATATTCTATAGGAATTCTTAAGGGCAAAGAATACAGGCAAACAAACTTATTTTGTACTTTCAGGCATTGCATACCGTGCCTGAATTATATCCTTTGCCTATAACAATATACAATAGCATTTTATAGGAAAAGTGAGTCTAGGTTTTGGATACTACAATAAAGGCCCTCTAATGTGGATCAGTAGCTGGATTAAAAAGATTCACCTGTAGTATTTATAGCTGCTAATATTGCTTCTGAAAGTTTTCTGTTACTTTACGGTGGATAAAACAATTCAAATTATTTCTGTTGAGGTTGGTCATTCCAAACCAGTTGAATTTGGAATTACTGTTCAAACTATTATGGTAACAGAATTTTTCCTTCTCAGAAATTAGGGTTTTCTTATCCTCCAAAACAAGCTAGGAGAATATATGCTATTAACAAACATAATGATAATGTTTGAATAGCCTTAGTTACTTTGACCTGATTTCAGACATATGAATCTAAACCAGGGGTCGCCAAAGTTATTTGCCCGTCGACCCCCTTCAAGAGTTTTGTGACTTGTTATCGACCCCCTATATTTTACTATTATGTAATTATAATAGGACAAGCAAAAAAAGACGCTTATGTGAGTTTTTAGATTGTTTATTTTATAGTTAGTGTTTATTGTATGTATAATATAGTATATATTATTATATTACTATTACTACTATTACTATCACTAGTAATATCACTGGTATTACTTGCGATATTAATAAACTACTGGTATTAATATCACTGGTATTACTACCACCGCTGCTCAACTCTTCAACATAGAGAAGTTTAATTCATGAATGAATAACGATTGAATTATAATATGTATGTTGATGAATTTTAGAACATTAACGCTCACTTGTATATCGATACGCAAAAATGAGACTGGGATCAAATACTTGTAAGTATCAGTAAATAAGAACCACGCACGTGTTGCAATCTCGCTCCCACTACGCTGGCCGGCAGGAACCACCAACATCCGTTTATTGGTAAATACGTAATTTTGGCCTACTTGATTGGCCTCAGTAACTATTTTCACGACCTTACTCCATCTTACAGGTCCTATTCGTGGACCTGTAAGATGGAGGTACTGATCCCACGATTCACTCTTAATTGCGTTGTCATTACCTCCATGTCTTTTGTCATGGAGGTAATCCAAGTTAACCGAATTAAATATTACCCATAAAACGATGTCTTATATTTTTCTGTCGACTCCCAATTGACCCCTAACAATGTCATATCGAACCCAGGGGGTCGATATCGACCCCTTTGGTGACCACTGATCTAAACTCTTCAAACTTCTTGCCACTCCTTTTCCTGGTGATTTCCAGCTCTACATTCTAATCTTACCATTCATGAAGTCAGAAAATCATGTCTAACTGGTTTCTTCATCAGTTTTGTGCACTTCTTCTGTGTGCTTTTACATACTCATATTATTCCTTTCAATTCTGTGAATCTACCTCAAGGGGAGGTAGATTCACAGAATTAAAAGGAATTGTTTTCCCCCCTCCCCACTCACTAAAGTGAATGGCAAACCTGAGGTACCTGATGACCATGCCTTACTTCATGTAATATACATCTCTTATATTATCTGTAGACTGGTCCCAACTCTTCTTTCTTTTCTTCTTGCCACCCCCCCCCCTCAAGTTATTAGAGTATTTTGAGAGGACTAGGGGTAAACATTCCTGTTTTCCTCCCCCCCTCCCCATCCCTTGCACTGGGAGGTTGCCTTCTCTCTCTCAGGTGTTTGCCTTACCTAGTAGGCTTCCCATGACAGGTCCAGCAAGCCAGCAGTGAATTTGTTGAAGCTAAAAAGAAAGAAAATAATCAAATTGGATGGATTTAAATGATAAATGACCTGGACTGGAAACTGAGAGTCAGAACACTCAACATATTGACACTTACAGGTAAAGAGGAGTTAGTGGATGTTTTGGGTTTGAGTGAGGCAAAATGGAAAAAATAAAGAAGTTAAGAGAACTCTTTGTTTTACTTTGGAAAGGAGCAAATGGTGTCAGTTTAGTAAAGAAGTGAATGAGTGTGATGGAATTAGTGATAGAATAATGAGGCTTGTATTTGAATATAATGGAAAATGAATCTCACTTATCTACTTTTCACCACAACAAGGTTTAGATATGGAGGAAAAGGCACTATTTGAAGAATAGTTGAAGGGTGTTATTCAGAATCTGAGCATAATCATTTTAGGAGATCTTGATGCACTGGTTGGAGACAATAGAACAGGAGTAGAAAAATATTTGGGGCCCGACTTGGTTTTAGTCAAAGAAATGGGGAAGGATAAAGGTTATTAGATTTTTGCATCAGAAATTATCTTAAAATTGGAAACAGATGGTTTCAGAAAAGATTCACACAATTACAAGGTATAGCTGGGATGGTAAACAAAAATCAGTAATAGATTGTTGTCTTTAATAAAAAAAAAGATGGAGCAAGGTAGTCACGGACATCAAAGTTTTGCCTTCAGTTGCTTTAGATGAAGATCATAGGCTTTTAAGATGTGTGTGTGTGTGTGAAAAATAAATGTAGCAAGAAAAAGAGAAGGTTTGAAGCTAGGGACATTGAAACAGTCTGAATGGAGGGGGGGACATGTTGGTGGAATGAGAGAGTTAAAGAAGCAATCAATTTAAAAATAGAGGTTTATGAAGTTTAGATCAAATGATGATAGACTTGTTTATAATCAGGAAAAGAAGCATGCCAAAAAAAAAAAAAAAATCATTAAAGAGAAAAAGATAAAAAGCTAGGCTGAATTTACACATAAGTTGGAAGGTGTTAATGGGAACAAAAAATGTTGTAAGTTTTTCCATTTGGTTATGCTATAAATTAAAGATACTAAAATATTATGTACTTGGTTTAATCGTTTATCCAAGTGTAAGCAAACAAGTTTGCACTTGAACTATTTTCAGGACTGGGGCAACTCGTATAAAGAAGCTAATGACTTCACATCACTTGCCTTAGTATCCCATAATGCAAAGCACATATCCTTATGGACATGTATAATGCTATGCATTATGGGGAAAGGTCGCTACCCAGACCAGTTTCGACCTTTATTGAGGTCTCATCAGTGGAAGCCAGACCTAGAGGTGATACTAAAGTTGAAGTAATGCAGAAGTCATATTTTCGTATACGAGTAGCCAAAAGGTGTCATACCTTATTAAAATACTCTTAATATATATAAGTATATGTGGGACTGTTTATTCTATCCACAATAGAGCGTAATGGTGTACCTTGTTTGTGAATATATATGTATGTATATATATATACGCACACAGTATAATAAACAGTCCCACATATAAACTTGCTAGACATTTAGCCAAACTACTAGCTGCTCTCATAAACAATTATCTGTCTTTTGTTAAAAATTCTACCAAAAAAAGTATTTTAGAAAACTGTACTTAAAAAGTTCAGGCATAATGGTGAGTTTTGATATCACCTCACTATTCATCAAAACCCTTGATTTACTGAAGTCACAATTTCCCCCTGATATATTTCAACTATTTAAATTCACAGTACAGGCAGGTTATTTTACATGGAAAGGAAAAATATACAAACAATTAGATGCCCCCCCCCCCTTAGCCAACTTCTACATAGAACACTTGGAAAAGCTAGCTATCAGTACAGCCAAGCTCAAACCAAGGCTTTGGATATGCTATGTTGATGATGTGTTTGCTATTTGCTCACATGGCCCAGACACATTTAATACATTCTTAATGCATTTAAATAGCCAGCACCCAAAAATCCACTTTACAATGGAACTGGAAGCTAATGATTGTCTGCCATTCCTGGATACACTAATCGCACATCTTCCAGTGGGTTCCTTATCATTCTCGGTTTATAGAAAATTCACACCATCGCCCATCTGAACAATATGGTATTCTGAAAACACTAACCCACAGAGCTATAGCGATTTGTTCCGATGACATTGCTCTCACTGCTGAATTCACTCACTTATGTCACACCTTGGCCAATGGCTGTAATCCCCACAAGATAGACAAAATACTAAATGCTCCCCCCCAGACAGTGCCCCCCCCCCCTCCACTGTCTACCACAGAAGACCACAACAAAACTGTCACCATCTCATACATTAAAGGCACATATGAAAAGATTAACCTGAAATTCAAGGGACATATTGCAAAGGTGGTGAAGGTAACACAGAGGATTGCTGCAATAATGAGAAGGACGCTGACCTGCAGAGATAAAAGAATTATCATTCCGTTGTATAAGACCCTGATCAGACTACACTTAGACTATTGTTCTCAGATTTGGTCTCCAGGATTTGAAGGGGATAAATTAACTGTGGAAAGGGTACAAAGGCAGATAACAAAGGTGGTTTTAGGACTGTACAGTGTTAGTTATGAGGATTGGCTGAGGGAATGTGGACTGCAGAGTTTGGTAGATAGAAGGAGGGGTGATATCATCGAGACTTTTAAACTGTTGAGAGGTGGTTACAGGGTTGGCACTGGGGAGTTCTTTCTCTTGGTTGAACAGTCGGAAGGAGTGATGACATATAGCTCACCACTGGGGGCCATACCCAGTGGTGAGCTGTAAGGGGCTCGCGCGAGCCCATTTGTTAAATTTTTCTGAAATTTGTGAGCTCCTTGTTCTTGTTTACTTTATATTTTCAAAAAAAAAAATTTTTTTTGAAACATATTAAGTGACAAACTCATATGGTAACCTAACAAAAATTAGTCTAATCGGCAGTGTATAGATTATTTGGAATTATTGTTTCAACTCCTCTATAATGAATGCACCCAAGTTTGAAAATAAAATAAGCGCATGCACTATCTTTACCCTTCTCCCTTCTGGTAGCCAATCATATGGTAAAACCAGTAGCTAATCAAATCTTTTATAAAAGATTATAAAAGATTTCATTCTTATTATATTTTGATAGTCAGATATCCTGCACAACCCAATGTCATCCATCACGGCCCTATATGCTGATGGCACATCATTGTTAGCCAGATCTCTCCGACCACACTTCATTACTAGAAAGCTTCAAGGAAACCTTCTAAAGTTAGAGAAATGGTTCTCCAAATGGAGACTGGAAGTAAATAAATCCCCCCAAAAGTTCAGCCATTCTCTTCATGAAAAGGTCGATATCTCGTGCAGGAGACGTCATACTATTCAATACTACCAAAATTCCCTGGCAGGCAGAAACAAAATACCTTGGTGTCGTCCTCAACCAAAAATTAACTTTTAACCAACACATCAAGGCTATGTGTGCAAAGGCATCTAAAGCCATCACCCAGATCTACAATGAAAAGGAACAGCAAGCTAAACATCAGAATGAAATTGCTTTTATACCAGCTGATGATTTGCCCTATACTCACTTACGTTTCTCCTGCCTGGAGCTACACCTCCACTACAAATATTATCAAACTGCAACGTGCAAAACAAGTGCTTGCAAATGATCCTGAACGCCCCATGGTTTGTCAGAAACAATCAACTTCATCGAGATACAAATATTCTTATATTTTCTCTTTCCTATAATCTTTAGCAATGAAGTTCTTCTTAAAGACATCCATACACCCCAATGATCTAGTCCAGCAAGTTGTAGCATACGAGCAACAGATACATTCAAATATAAAAGACCAAAAGCCATTTTAACTTCCTGTAGCAATGCATAATCTCCATGCTCATCCAGAGCAAGCAAACTGCTCATAAAACTCTACCCTCACTGTAACTGTAACAGATAACAGGGAATATGAAAAGCTTCTTGCTTCACCCCTAAAGACATTAATGTTAATTGTCAATATTTTGATAGTTAAAAAATGTTTTTCTTATGTAAGATAAATTAACACAGTCAATGGTGTGCAAATATTTCATGTTTAGATCATGATATATTGGTTTAAAAATCATAGCCTTTAGAGGTCGATTGTCCTCTCATATTTTTTGATTGGAATTTGTACACAAGCTGTATTAATAAAAGTTTTTGTGTGAAATACGGCTTTTTTGTTTGCTCGACGATGCGAGCCCTTTGTTAAAATTTCCATAGCTCGCCACTGGCCATACCTGGAAGTTACGAAAGGAAACTATGAGTAAGAGAGTGAGGAGTGGTTTCTTTGCATGGAGGGTTGTTGAACCATGGAATGCATTGTTGCTTAATAGAGTGGTGAGAGCGAGAATGGGCAATCAGTTTAAGGAGTGGTATGATAGACTTCGTGTTTCTTATTAGGGACCTCTCACGATTAGTCTTGATAGACTTTGTTTCCTAGGAAGGACCTTCTGCGATGAGTCTTTCGATTCCATGGAGGCCTGAATAATAACAATATCTAGAGTGCTTAACAAACACCAACTATGCACCATATTTAAACCGTATGTGAAATTGGCAATTCTCATCCGTTCACCCAAGGACAGAATCTCTCCTTTATCACATCCAGGTGTCTATGAAGTGCCCTGTTCGTGTCATCGAGCCTACTATGGACAGACAGGAAGAACTGTGGACAGTTCCTTTGTGGAAGAAGCCTTAGTGAACATAAAAAAATATATCTGGCACTATCGCTATAGCAAGTCAGGTCTAGCAGACCATGCTTTAGATACCCCTGCAAACGGGATCGATTGGGGAAAAAACAAAAGTGCTGCATAGAAGCTTTTACATGTCAGAGAGGTTGTTCCTGGAATCAACAGAAGTCCAGAAACATACTCTAAACCTCAACAAGTATGGCTGTATAAATTTGCCAAAGATTTGGGAGACAGTCATCTTAAGGTTAAATTAATACCTGCCTTCTCTCTGTTTTTTTTTTTTTTTCCTCAACATAGATGGTGCTTAATTAGGACTTTAGTCTTTGTGTTGCATTACAATTGTTCAAACTAGTCCCATTGTTATACCAGATTATAGTTGGGTCGCATACTGTGATAAAGTGTTTTTGTGCTCTGAAGATGCTGGATAGAATGCCAGCAAAATATCAGCAATAAGTTAATAAATAGTTATCTTCTTGTCGGTCGGTGTTCTCACATGTACCATTAAAATTAATCAACATGTACGACAAACATATAAGCCTTCCCACATGTTTTATAACAAGTGTGTTATCTTCATTGTGATTAATAGCATCCTAGATATTGTTAATGATCAGAAAGGAGAAACAGCTGTGTTTTTCTCCTTTCTGATTATTCAGATGATATGGTGATTTGGGCACATTCAACAGAAGAAACTGGACAAATGAAATAGTGTGACACAGAACTATGGATCACATATTAATAGTAGGAAGAGTGAGAGCATGGTTTTAAATCATAGTGGAAATGTAGACATTAATGGTGTTAGACTCACTGGGCAAGATTTGAAGAGTAGTGAAAACTTTGAGTATCTGGGAAGTATACTTTCTAGTGATTGAACTTTAGACCAAGTGATAATGAGGTGGATTTTACTAGGTTATGCTTTTGTTTTAACAGTGTAAGTTGTCCACTTTGGGTGTCCCATTGTTAAACTCACTCACGTTATGTCCCTTGTCAATAAGTGAGGTCCTACTTATTGACAAGCTTTTGATTAACAAAAATTACTTTTTGCCCATTTTGACTTATGCAGCAATGACATAGAGACTAACAAAAAGAGACATGAATAGAATACATGCAATGGAAATGAAAACTTGAATGACAATGTTGGCAAAAACAAGGGAAGACAGAATAAGAAATGTAAACATTAGGAATAATTTAGGGGTAAAAAATGTCGAAGGAATGCTTAACTCTCACTTGAAGTGATGTTAATATGTAATGAAAATGAACTTAGAAAGAATACCAAGAAGAATGTATGAAATGAAATTTGAGGAGAAGAAACCAAGAGGAAGACCATGGAAAAGGTGGAGAGACCAGATAAGATCTAGAAAAGAAAAACCCGAACTAGTTCATTAAAGAAGAATTTGAAGAGATTTGATTTGCCTGACCTTATAGTTTGTCGGAATAGTTCTTGCTAAAGAAGAAGAATTCTATGAATCAGATTTGGAATTCTATGCATTTCACAGGTGCTGATCATATATGGAATGTTTTGTAATCTTAATATTCTTTTTAGTCACATGCCTCTCCATCATCACCTTTAACCAAGAAACTCGGATTTAAGTACAGTAATCAAAATGTGGGAGCTGTAATGTATAAGGAATCGCAAATTTTTAACAATATTGTTCTCTTCATCATAACCATAATGCTCTGAAATTGTTTAACATCCCTGTTCAAGTTTGTGTAAAATTTAAATGCATTACTTTTCTCTCAGTTGCCCTTATGTTAAATTGAAAATCATTTCTAACCTTATTGCTATTATCATGAAAAAAAAAAAAAAGTAGCTTTATTATTGATCACTTGAAAAAATACTGAAGTGCCTAGTGAATAGAAAGAGAGTTATCAAAAGATATATCAATAAATGTACTATTATTATTTATCATCATTATCAATATAGCTGAATAAGAATATCAGTATTTTGATATTCTTGCCTACCTTTTATCTTTGTGTTTTTGCAAAGTAAGATGAAATTCTCCACATATATGGCTTAACAAAGAATTGATTATTATTTATTGCAGTGTCCTCCTGTTTCAACTTATCTCTTCCCTTATTTATTTCCTAGAGATCTTTCAATCCAGTGTTCATAAATTTATTCTCTGTCCTTAGTTTTATGCTCATCCATGCTACTAATGCACACAAGTTGAAAAACCTCTCATAATTGGTATTGCCATTAAAAGAAAAGAAAAAAAGATTGCAGTTATGAAACTTAGGTTGCAAACTTGAAGAGTATTTTGTTTATCAAATGTATGTATGTAATGTAACATTGCTTGAATGTTACTACTCTCTTGCCATTTTAAACAAATATTTATTGTTTTATGAATTATTATGAAGAATTATGTGGAGAGAAGGAAGAGGGGAGATATGATAGAGACCTACAAGTTGGTAAGGGGTTGTTATAAGAGCAATGGTGGAGAAGTTCTGCAGAGAATAGTGGGAGATCAGGGGGAGAACCAGAGGTCATCCCTGGAAACTGTATAAAGAGGGTGCGAGTAGGGGAGTGAGAGACAGGTTTTTTTTTGTGCAGAGTTGTGAATGATCGGAATGCCTTGTCTGAGAGTGTGGTGTCTGCAAGGAGTTTGAGTGTGTTTAAGGCTCGGTATGATGAGATATGTGTGTGATAAAAGGACCTCCCAGATGAGTCTTTGACTCCATGAGGTCTTGGGGTAATAATAATGATAATTATAAAAATCTGTTATCATTTCATTCCTTGATTATTAGAAATAATCTAAGAATCCCCCCAGTATTCCATAAATTTATGATGAAATACATTAATAAGAAATTATCATAAATAATGCATTCTTATTTTCTAAAGTATAAAAGTTACATCAAATTTTATACTCATGGATGAACATTTTTGGTATCCTTCATTTTAGAATAATACAAGAAATCAAAACAAGCAGAAAACAAAGAGTCTCAGAGGAACTGAATTTAAATGGAGTAAACTCTGAGTCAGACTGATTAGCAGTCTAAATATAGCTAGAATGTCTTTAAATATTCTGCTTTAACACAGTCTCTGTAGCTAAAATGAATAACCCATTTACTCCCCAAAGTCAGCACATTATTAGGATGCTTTAAAAAACACCTGTTGCAACGATTTTTATTCTCTCATGACATTTCTAAACTAACATAACAGAATAGTGGTAATGTTAATGTAGGAATTAGTCATCTGAAAGAAAGTGCATACTTGAAGTCATACAATGATGTTAATTGTTCTGGTTGAAATGATTTATAATTTTTTTAAACAAGTTTTTCATCATGATTATAAATTAACATTTGGGCAACCTTATATATTATCTCTTGGATTATTTGGAACCTCATTTTGTGCTATTGGATGGTTTCAGTGACAAACTATCATGTACATTAATTCACATTATTTAGCAACAGTCACTTTAGTCACTTCATATCTTTATGTATTTGATTTCAGTTAGGTTAAGTCAATGAGACTGGTGATTAAAACTGAAATAAGACCCTGCCTAATATTAGCAGCTATGATGATTATAACTGTTTGGTTGGATGACACATTTAAAATGTGAGAAAACCTTGTTCTATTTCCCACTGTTGTTCTATTCGTCCAATATCCTCTTTTCTCGGTTCACTAGACTGTTGAACCTTCTATGCTTTTGTCTCAGCCCTCTGTTCCAAAATCCAGAACACTTGTATTTGTGTATGTAACTGTAATCTAGATACAGCCATCAAGGATTTATACAGAGGGATAATAAGCTTTATCCTTTGGTGTCATATTGATTATTACAGTAATTGTTTTTGTGCTACTGCTAATTATGCATGTGTATTCTCTGAACTGCATTCTTTTGTAATTGCATGCCTACTGAATTTCTTGCAGTACTGTGATCAAGAATAGACTATATTTTGAACTTAACAGATAGCCAAGAACTGCCCTCTATGAATTGATTCATTCTGCCTATCCTCTTATGTTAACCTGTAGATGCTTTCTTGAAGAAATATTAGATCTGTTATCCTTGTTGCTTTCTTAAATCTTTCTTTGCTGCTTTTTGCTCAACTTCATCTGTAAATTCAGAAATTTATAAGAATTATTGAGTTTCGGAATTATAGGATTTTTTAAAAGATAAAATCAGTTTTAATAAAGGTGCACAGTGCATATGTGTATGTGCATGCACGTATAATATTTGTATATATATAAGATATATATTTTATGTGATTCCCACTTACAAAAGGTTGGAAACTTTTAGCAGTACATTGGACCTTCAGGAGTACCAACACAGAACTTCATTGAACAGAATTACGATTTCATGTTAGGTGATGAAATTAATTTGTTATGTAAAAGTTACTTCCCCCCTACACTTTTAGTATATCAAAAGCATATTAAAAGAAATGAAAATTTCATAAGAAGCAAAATTATGAACAGAGAGAGAGAGATTCTTATAATTTTCTTTTAGTAATGCTTTTGTTGTCTTAAGTGCTGGCATAATATATATTTATTATTTATGGCTGTTTGGCCTATTTTCTTAAGGACGTGCCCCTTGTATGATGTCATTGGCCCTCCCTTTTTTTTTTTAATGATAATCGCATGTATTAGGTTCGGAAACTTTTATCATGCTCATACTGTGGATAAAAAAAAAGTTGATTTAGGAATCCTTTTCTAGAGAAATGACATGGTTTTTTACACTAAACTGTTTTCCTTTATAGAAGATTATATATAATTATTTGGAGCATTTCTATAATACTTCCTCATCATCAAATTCCTGACATGTACCCTCAAGGGGTGTACAGGATATTATGATAGTACTACATGAAGAACTTGCATCATAACTAACTTCCTATCAACAATTTTCCTCCAAATCAATCATTTTATACTGGAGAGGCTCCCACCCTGCAGCCTTTATGAATGAGCCACCACTGGCACAGCTATCATTGTGCCATAAAGCACCAAACAAACAAGCAAGCATTTCTAAGTGCCTTCATTGCTTGTTGGATGGTTGGTGCCAATATTTGGCTCCATGGTAGATTGGGGAATTTGCCACTGAATTCTCCCTCCTTATGAGAGTAAGTATTTCATCAAGTTTATCAGGACTCCTGTCAAGACTCCAACATTATCAGATCTTATATTTCTGTCTTCTAAGGCACTTTTTTACTATATCAATCCACCTACATCTTGGTCTTCCTCTGGGTCTTTTTCCTGCCAACTTGGCAGAGAACACTTGTTTTGCTAATCTTTCTTCTCCCTTTCTAAGTGACCATACTACCTGAAATTAGCTCTAACACATTCCTGGATGCTAACAATGTCAAGTTCTTTCCTAATCTCCTCATTTTTAATATGATATTGCCATTGATGCCTGTTCATACCCCTAATCTTTTTCAGGACTCTCATATTTGTGGTCTCTAGTCTTTGGTGAAGACTCCCTGACTAAACTGAATAACTGTCGTAATAAATTTAGTATGAAAATCGGCAATAATGAGACAAAGACAATGAAAATAGGCAGAAACACTGAAAATATCAACTACATCATGAATGCAGAACCTATGGAATGTATATAAGCTGTATGCACTGTCTTGTATACAGCTAATTTAGTGTTTTGACTAATTTCTCTCTTATTCCATATAAATTTATTCAGTTGACTTCCTACCATAATCAGCTTTGTATTCTGTTGTCTATTTCCGTATTTAATTTCCCTTCTTCGCTAAAAATCATGCCTGAGTAGTTGAAATGTTTTACATGTTCTATAGGTTCTGCATTCATGATGCAGTTGATATTTTCAGTGTTTCTGCCTATTTTCATCGTCTTTGTCTCGTTATTGCTGATTTGCATACCAAATTTATTACAACAGATATTCAGTTTAGTCAGGGAATCTTGCAGACTTGTAGATTCATTTAAAAGCATAACTTCATCTGCATAAAGTAAAGAGCTAAGATTAACATCTCCAATTTTGATATCAGATTTAATACCACTTTCTTTAATATTGTGATCCATATAGATAATAACAGAGGGGGTAGTGTATATCCTTGTCTGACACTAGATTTGTATATCCTTGTCTGACACCAGGGCAAATGAATGGGGTGTCAGTTTAATTCAGCAAAATGTACAGTCTTGAGGTTTGGGACATATTGATTTGACGCTGCATACTCTATGGGAGGAGTTAAATTGGAGGAAGTAGGGGAGATGAGATCTGGGGTTAATGATTGATAGAAAACTGAAATTTAGGAGCATATTGCAAAGGTAGTGAAGGTAACACAGAGGATTGCTGCAATAACTGCAATAATGAGGACACTGACCTGCAGAGATAAAAGGGTTATCATTCCATCATATAAGACCCTGATCAGACCATACTTAGACGATTGTTCTCAGATCTGGTCTCCAGGATTTGAAGGGGATAAATTAACTGTGGAAAAGGTACAAAGGTGGATAACAAAGACAGTTTCTGGACTGTACAATGTTAGTTATGAGGATCGGCTGAGGGAATGTGGACTGCAGAGTTTAGTGGATAGAAGGAGGAGAGGTGATATGATTGAGACTTTTAAACTGTTGAGAGGCGGTTACAGGGTTGACACTGGGGAGTTCTTTTGCATGGTTGAACAGCAGGAAGGAGTAATGACAAGGGGCCATCCCTGAACGTTGCAAAAGGAGACTATGAGAAAGAGGGTGAGGAGCCATGGACACCTGAATAATAATAATAATTTAACATCAAACCATCTTCCTGTGCTTCCTTTAATTCTAACTGCTGAGTTACAACAAAAATAAAGACTAAGTATTGCTTAATATAATACCCCATTGAGACTATGTAATTGTAGCATTTTGAATATCTTCTATTGGTACCTAGTCATATGCCTTTTCAAGATCCACAAAATTTAAATGCAGATCTTTGTTATATTCCAGCAATTTCTTAACTATTTGTTATACAGTGAAAATCTGATCCTGACAGCCTCTATTTGGGCTGTATCCAGCTTGTTATTCACCAAGCTTCCCTTCCACAATCCTTCCCAACCATTTCTCAAGTATTCTTGCATAAATCTTACCAGGAACACTTCTTCCCTCTTTTACCTTGCAATGTTGAGGTTTTTCTATTCATTTAACCACAACTGTACACAAGGATACAGTGTTTAGCCCTATGCCTCCTGATGTATCCTATGACTGTAGAAACGTTGAGTTCTCAAGGCAAGTTTGCCTGCTTGCGGAATAAAAAAACCCTGCAATCTGCACCCAAGACCGGCTAACTTGGCTTTGTCTGAGAAAGATCCTAAGCTCTTCATGTCAGCGACAGGAATTGAACCTAGGGCACTCTTTTCCCAGTCATATGGTGGCGAAGCTCATAGCCACTGGGCTAACCACCCAGACCAGGAACACTCAGTAGGGAAATACTTCTGTAATTCTCACATTCAGTTTTATTTACCTTTTTATATATGGGTACTATGAGAGCTCTACTCCAATCATCAGGAATTCGTCCCTCTGTCCAGGCTTTCTGAACTATGCAGTGCAGCCACTGTAAGGCTTTTATACCACCATACTTCAGCATTTCTGGTTGAATATCATCTACTCCTGCTGCCTTTCCACATTTCAAGCCCTTGATGGCTTTTTCTACTTCAAGTATGGATATGTATTCCTGACCGTATGCCTGTTGAATGTTTTTACTACTTTGCGGTCACTTTTTGTTTCATTTAGCAATTTTTCGAAGTAATTACTCCATACTTCAAGGATATCTTTTTCTCCCGTTTTCATGTCACCTTTATCATCTGTAACTCCTTTTACAGTACTCTTTCCTCCATTTCTGAGAAGCGTTTTCAACAGCTTCTGGAATATTTTGCCACCTACCTGATATTTATTTTCTATGTTCTTACCAAAGTCTAGAACAAAACTAGAACAAAAGTCTTCCCATGACTTTTGTTCTAGTTTTACACAGTGTTTAGTTTCTTACATTTGTCTAGAAACTTTCAATATGCTCTCTTCTTTTCCTTCACTGCCTCTTTAACTTTCTGTGTTCAACACAGAGTTCTGAATTTTTCTATCCTTGCAGATAATCTCACCACATGCCTCTCTGGCTGAATCAATGTTTTCTTCAGTTTGCCACTGAATCTCCAACGTTTGGTTCCTGTTCTCAAACTCTTTAATTTTTTCTTGAATACTGTTTATGTATTTTTGTCTACAGTTTACATCTGAGAGCTGCTCAACTATTATTTGCTTTAAAATTTTCTTGCATGTTCTTATTTTCAATATGAAATTCAATTTTATCCTGCTCAAGACTAAATGGTGATCACTTCCAATTTCAAATTTTCTGTATGCTCTAGTGTCCTGCACCAGTGAGAAAACATCACCATCAACAATAACAGTCGATGAGACTTTTTTTTTATTCCTTGCCTCTTCTCTCCATGTGAATTTATGCATATTTTTATGTTGGAACATTGCAATAACCAGGGCATGTCCTGAGCAGAAATCCAATAGGTATTTGCCATTATTATTAGCTTTGCTCTTTTCTCCAAATTTTTTCAAAATAGTGCTGAATACTATAGTTACTCCTGATTTCCTTGATTGTTATTGCATGAACATAATATTTTGTATGTATTATTAGGAAGATTTCACCATTTTTGTCTTTTTTTGTTTGTCATCCCTGTTTGTCGATCTGGTACTTATCGAATTCTTCTGCTAGTTCCATTTTTTAACATTCAGGCTTCTTATGTTGATAGTACTGATCTCGAACTCTGGTGATGTTGAGTTGGGGTGTGTTTCAGGATTTGTTCCAGTAGCTGACTTTTCATTGTTTGCCTTAGTTCCCTGGCAAAAACAGCAGGGATCCTTGTTTAATTTGGTGACGCACCAGCCGGCATGAAATTCTCTCATGTTGTATCATCATTTTTCTTATGGTTTAAAGCCAGTAAGAATACAATTTGGTTGGCTAAATCCCAAATTGCCAGCCCATCCTCATTCATTCAGTATCCAGGTAGATACCTAGCTGGGTGCACCACGAGAAGGTGAGGATTGAACATTAGGTCAGAAACCCTGGTTGGTTCTCCACATTCTTCTTAAGACTATGTGGAGGTCTACTCCCTCTCTCATACAGCTTTGACCCTTAAGCACCCCATACTTAATATATATAATACTTCCTATATTATATATTATTTTTGAAGACCATCTTTGTTAACATGTTCATGTTGAAATGCCTTGCTCATGCTGTATATTGTGATATGTAGTTTGAGATACAGCCTGGTGTGTGTGTGTGTGTGTGTGTGTGTGTGTGTGTGTGTGTGTGTGTGTGTGTGTGTGTGTGTGTGTGTGGAAAGGATCATTTCAAGCTTTAAATTCTACTCAACATGTCTTGAATAAATAAATAAATATATATATATATATATTTATTCCACTAATGAGAGGTACAAGGACCTATAGCATATCAGCACTGTGTGTGAGTGCAGATAAGGGTTGCTAAAGAAGAAATCCATTGACATTCTTCTGCCAATGGGTTTCTTCTTACAACTTAAAGAGTTTCAACATGCAACTTAAAGAGTTGCATGTTGAAATTGTTGAGAAACCCATCATGGAGAAGACTATTTCAGAGGGCAGAGGTAGATGAAATAAATGAAGCAGTTACGATGAATTTACAGTTAATACTGTAAAGGGATTTTAAATAGCCTGCTACTCTTGTTAAATAGGCCTAACAGCAAGTGGAGGAGTGATGTTGCCAATTCACTGGAGTAGTCACCATGGAAATACCTGTAGAAGAGACAAAGCTGAAACATTCATCTGTGAGATAGAGGCTGAAGTGAGCTTGTGAGGGGAGGGTCACCTGCTAGTTGAGTTGCTCTTCTCTGGACAGCATCAAGAATTTTTAAGGAGATTTTAGCTGCACCACCTTAAATATGTGAACAGTATTTTCAGGGTGTCAGATTTCGATTTATATAGGATTAGTAGCTGGGTGGGTGTAAAAGAGTTTCTTGAGCAAAAAGTTTTTTAGAAGCTGAGGAAACTATTGATGTGTTTGTGCCAAGAGAGAGAGGTTGGAGGTAAATATCTGTTCAAGGTGAGATTGTTCATCCTGTCTGGTGATATGTGTATTACTGAGGATGAAGGAAGGTGAGCTGAAATCCCTTTTGCAAGAGAAAAGGCAGGACCCAGTTTTGACAGCATTGAAGGTGACTATGCCCCACTGATTAGGATAGCATGGAGATCAGTGTCTAAGGCACTGGTTGTAGATGATCTTGATATAAGGAATGTCTGGGAACTACATCGTTTGTTAAAGGAGTAGGATGAGTGAAGAGTGGTATCTTTGGCAAAGCTATGGATAGGATTTGTAGTGATTGAGAATCGGTCATTTATGTATAAGAGAAAGAGTTGGTGAGAGAATGGAGACCTGAGGCACTCCTGCATTGATAGCAAAGCTCGAAGGGAGGATGTTGTCCACCATGAACAGAGAGAAAGGTGGCTATCCACTTACAGAGGGTGGCAAGTAGACTGAACAAAGGTAGTTTGCAAAGCAGACCTTGATGCAAAATATGAGCCTTGGAAATGTCAAGGGCAGTGTTACATGGTCTCCATGGCACATGTTCAGTGGTGAGTGATGTAGGCTAAAATATCAGCAATAGATCTGGATTGGCAGAATCCATACTGGTTGATGTTGATTAATTGGTGTACTTCTAGGTAGTAAAGTTCACCATTGATAACTTGTTCCCATTATTTTGGAGAGGATTGAGGTGGTAACAATTGGTCAGTAATTAGGCAGTAGGTTTTTGTCTACCTTTATTGGAATGAGTTTGAATATCTTAGTTTCCGTCAGATGGGATAGGTGCCAGCTGAGTATAGAAGGTTGAAGAGACAATAGAGGACAGGTTTTAGCTCTGGAGTGCAATGTTTGAATACATTAGGAGAGATGCCATCAGGGCAAGATGACTTTGTAGTGTTCAGGTTGTCTAATATTTTTCTTGTCTTTCTGCTGAAAAGCCACAGGAGGCATATGATGCTCGTATGGAAGGAGATGGTTTGCATTTGTCGTCTCTGCAGGAGTTAGAGGAAAAGAATGATGCTAGGAGATTGGGTTTTTCTTTGGGTGCCATAACAGTGGTGCCATCTGGATGGGTGAGAGGTGGGAGTGCAGGTGAGCAGAAGTTGCATCTAATGGCTTTTGCGAGGGTCCAGAAGGTATGGCTACTGTTTGGACAGGAGACAAGTTTTCTGCTATTGGCCTTTATGAAGTTGGATTTGCTGATAGTTGATTTACATTTATGTGCACTTCTGCACAGTCTGAGTATGAAGCTTGGGTTCTTGTTGCAGTAAGTTCTGTTTCTTCAACTGCTTTTGGCTTGAAACATGGATGATTTCTGTGACTTGCTCATTGCAGGTGTTTATCAGAAGTGTGGAAGCAATAGTCATGCCATGGGAAAAGAAAAGTAGTAGTTCCAGAGATCATCCTACTTTGTAATAGTGCCAGATGACACGAGCTTGGGTGGGCAGAGGAGGAAGGCTCTGTGAGACTGGAAACTTGCACAAGATTGTGGTCTGAGTTTGCTGAGATGACACACTGTAGAGGTAACCTCTACAGTGTGTCTGGAAGCAGAACTAGTTAAAACACAAAAAAGATCAAAGGTATTGGGAAAGTGGAGGGGATTATCTGGAATTCAAGTAGGTAGCCTGCACAATTTGCATTAGATCATTGCTTATAGTGAAAAGTTCAGCATCACATCCAGTTTGATCAGTAGTGTTGGAGAAGGGGAGCCAGTTGGAGTTGGATAGCTGGATTGTAGATCGTCAGGTTTCATGGGAGGAAGGTGAAGAGGTTTTTGTGGTTTCAGAGTTAGGAGACTGATAAATGCAGCAGATAAATGTTTCTAAGTGGAGCAAGGAAACCTTCAGCCAGAGGTGGTCAAAAGCAGGGGATTCTAAATTTGGCAGGCAATGGCAGAATGTACAGAAGTACAGATGCCACCTTTGTGGCAAAATTAACCATGAAGAGTATAGTTTGGGCATTGAAGGTGAACTGTGCTTGGTGTAGCTGCAATTTGTGTTTCTGTTAAGATAAGGGGGCCTAGTTTGGATATCTGTAAGTGGTGATGAACATCATTTATGTTGGAATTTATTCTGCTGATGTGTTGTGAAGTGGATGTAGAAATGATTTTTTTTTTGGTAGGGATTCTGGAAAGTTTGGAATATTTTTTTGGTTTGATTTGTTTGGATGAACTGGTTGTTGAGTGAGATTTATTTTGTTCACAGTTTCGCTGTCATTGTTTGTTTCATTTTTGGTTTATTTTTAGATGAAAGAGTGGGGACATTCAGTGGGTGGAGATAGACTCGTGAATGTGACTCTCATATAGATAGTGAACGGTCTCCTCATTCCGTGGCCTCGACAGTACCTCTTGCATACCACTACTCAGACTTCCTCACCAGGCATGACCTGGCAGAGTATGTGGCAGTGGGATTATGCATAGTTGTCCAAGAAGCCTCCTGACTCATAACTGACCAGTTCGGGCCCATGTACTATCTGTCAGCCAGCCTGTGTTATCACCGTTTTAACTGTTGTACCCTCAAAATGGAGGAGAGTCTTGGTCTCTTAAGTACATCAGGCATGCCCTTGAAGAATGTCAGTCACATGAGATGGGGGGGGATATTATAGTCTGAGTGTTTGAATCATATAAGAAATTGTGAAGCATGTGTTATTTTTAATCATAAATTGTTTAATTAAAATCAAAAGTTTTCCTCTGTTTTTAAATTTTAGGTCCATATACCACAGATGTAGTTACATCTTACCTAAAGTTGACAAATCCTACAGATCGTAGGGTATGTTTCAAAGTTAAAACAACAGCTCCAAAGCAGTACTGTGTGCGTCCGAATAGTGGAATAATAGATGCCAAGCAAGCAATGAGTGTTGCAGGTAAGAATTTTTCATATGAATAGATATATTCTTACTACTTCAATCTGAATTGATTAAATTTTTTAATTTGTCTTTAATACATATACATTCATACAGATATTGGGATAATTATATTAGTAAATTAGAAAAAGAAATACAGGGTGTTTCAAAAAGAATGTCCCGATTTGAAAATTGTATATTTCTGCAACCATGAACCACGAATGAATGCGACTTGTACCATTTGTAATTGTGGCGAGTGAAACTTTAGGCTTTACTTCATACTTGGTAATTTATTTTGTAACTGTACCACATTTTCATTATTAAATATAATTATTTGAAATCTGGTCATTCTTTTTGTAACACCCTGTATATAAATCGCATCTCAAAATCTATAAAGCAATAAAGTTCTTACAGAAAGAAACAAAAGAAATGATAGATATCAGAGATAGATGAACAATAATGGATAGATTATTATTCTAAACTTTCGAAAAGAAATAAACAGTCGGAATTACTATATAAAAGATTTTTAGAAAATGGAACTGTTAAGTCTCCCAAATAATATTACTTCAGAAGAATTAAATGAAGCATTTAAAGAAATGAAAAATGGAAAATCACCAGGGGAAGATAAAATCCCAATGAAACTTGTAAATTTCACCAAAAATTTCTTACTTTAATAAACAAAATATATAACACTGGAAGAAACCCAATGACTGGAATCATGCAGCTGTGATTCCCATCTTTAAAAAGAAGTAAGAATAGTTATGTGACAACAGAGGAAGAAATTTATTAAACTTAGATAATAAGATATATCCCAAAATACTGAAGAACAGAATGGTTTTAGAAAAGGAAGATCCTGCATAAATCCCATATTCATTTTTAAACTACTAATTGAGAAATGAAGAGAATTCAACTTAGAAATGGATCTAGTATTTGAAAGATAGACAAACTCTTTGATATACTAAAAAACCACTTGCCTATGAATTTATTAAAACCTCTCCACAGCCTATATGAGCTCCCCTTTTTTTAAAATGTACTTAAAATTTAAAGGTTAAAAAAAAAAATTAAAACACATATTTTTATGTAAAATTGTGTACTTTGAAAAATACATATATTAACCTCGCAACTGGTCAGGACGTCTATATACGTCCAGCAAAATCTGGATACAATGCATGCTATCTGTTGAAAGAACATGAATAAGAAGTGCAATTTGGCCATCATTTCCATTAGAAGATGCAATAATCCTTCACACTTAGAGAACACTTAACCAGATTATCTTGCGATCATAACTGCATCTCAGTTGCCTATAACAAATGCTGTTCCATATGCTGGGTAACTGGACTATTAGTTATATTGGATAGGCTAAAAATATAGAATTTATTTTTATTTTTGTTTTCTCCTTTTATTGTACAATTTTTAATGCTAGGACAAAATAAGAGATCCTTGCACACTCTCTTCACTTAAACATTGCCTTACCTTGGAGAACCAATGTCATTTTTAATATTTTGTGCTAATTTTATCTAATTGCTTAGCTTCCATATATTTTATTTGTTCTCGAGGAACTTAATTCAAGATAATTATTGGAAATATTTTTTTGGGGTAAAAAAAAAAAACGGGCTATCAGCATTCCAGAATATGTTATTTTTATTTTTGTTCAAAATCAAATTTTGTAGAATACTTCAGATTGCCAGAAGGATGCACTTTGATGACTTTGCTTTCTAGATAATAATATGAAAATCTTTAATCATATGAAATGTGAAGTGTAGATATTGTGAAAAGTATGAAATACGAAATTAGAAGAAAGTAGATATTTATAATTCAGCTGTTATATGAGTGACCATGGCAGCAGGAGAGAGGTGGTGTTAGAATACATCAAAACAAACAAAATTTTAATCAATTTCATATAGGACATGTCTCAGATATCCTATATATATTTATTTATATTGCTTCTACCCACGAAAGGTTATTTTGCAATGATAAAGAAACAGCATTATTATTATTGAAATGAGCTCTCTACAAATAACAATAATAATTTGGTTCATTTTTCACCTGTGAGTTCATTGGAAATACTACTGAATGTAATTTTGCGATATTTTGAAATTAGCCTTGAAATAAGAATGTAATGCAATTTAATGTCTTGTTCATAAAAGCAGAAAGAGTTGTTCTCAAAACAGCAGTAATATATCTAAATCTGTAAGCAACATGACTTGCATATTTTCATAAATCATAGTAGTGCAAGGTAAAATGAAAAGTAATGTTCAAACTTTATTTATTGCAATAAATTTTGCTTGATAGCATTTTTTTCAGAATATTTTAAAACAACTGTTTAACACAAGTGCAGAAATGAGCACAAAAATAATATCCACAATATTTTTTGTAACATCATCAAATTCCTGACATGCACCCTCAAGGGGTGTACAGGATATGATAGTACTACATGAAAAATTTACGTGATTACTAACTTCCTATCTACAATTTTTCTCCAAATCAGTCTGTTACTTGCCAAGACTCCAACATTATCAGATCTTATATTTCTATCGTCTAAGGCACTTGGTACCGTATCAATCCACCTATGTCTTGGTCTTCCTCTGTGTCGTTTTGCTGCCAACCTTGCAGAGAACACTTGTTTTGCTAATCTTTCCTTGCCCATTCTGTTTAAGTGACCATACCGCCTGAGATTAGCTCTGCTAACGCATTCCTAGATGCTGACAATGTCAAGTTCTTTCCTAATATCTGCTACAGTTAGTCGCTCTCATTATTTCCGATGTTCAGTTGACAAAAATAGCAAGAAAATAATCACATGCACTTTCTTTAAAAAAAAAACAAAAAAAAAACAAAGAAAGTACATTGTGAATCACACTTCATTCTGAAATCTCCACTCAATGAAAAAGAAAATACTACATATTATTAATATTATTATCATCATTAGCTGGCATTTTCTTTTAGTACAAAGAAGAAATCATTGCATATTTGGAAAAGACATTTACCACTATTTTAGATAGGTGGCAAAGTAGCTATACTTTTATTACAATTTTACATTTAAATGTATCGTTATGCTCCCCAATTGATTTACGTTTGTAACAAATGTCTTGTGAACGTAAATAATTTGACAATAAATTATTTCAGACATCAGCAGAGTGAATAGGTAGGTCCTATCCACCCCACAATAAAAAAACCTGAAGACTTATGCAACACATATGCACATTTTTTTTAAATTCAAATATTTCTTTATTTCTTAAATAACTGCATGAAATAATTTATAAGTTTTTGGTAATAAAAGTGAAATTGTGATTATTATAATGTAAGAAATTATTTTGACATTTATTTATTTACATAAAATTCTGTATAGACGTCAACATGAGTTTGTTTGTTAAAGGGAGGTCTTATTTTTAGAAATTTGCTTACATTTTTATAATAAGGCAACCATAGTTTTGGATAGGGATGATTCATATACAGTGATACTTTTGGATTTTACAAAGGTATTTAACAAGCTACCACATAATAAACTGGTGTATAAGTTACAGAAAATGGAATTGGAAAATCAGTTGGTTGATTGGATAGCAAACTGGCTTTCTAATCGATATCAAATGGCAGTGTATAGAGGTGCTATATCTATCTCTCTCAGAAGGAGAGTTACCAGTGGACTCCCACAGGGGTCTGTTTTAGGGCCACTGCTGTTTAATTTGTTTGTTAATGATATTGCGAGTGGTCTGCAAACTGATATTCAGCTGTTTGCAGATGATAATAAGCTGGGAAAAGTTATTAGGAATGATGCAGATGTACAGGTACTTCAGAGCGATTTAAATAAAGTGGCTATGTGGGTAGACAAGTGGGTATGTCAATTTAACACCAGTAAATGTAAGGTTTTGCACATTGGATCTCAAAAAAAGTAAAGCTGTATATCTTATTGGAGATGTATTATAGGAAGTGGAGGAAGCATGTGATGATGGGATACTGGTGGATAAAGAATTGCAATTCAAGGGACATATTGCAAAAATAATAAAAACAGCACAAAGAAATGCTAGTATACTAAGAAGAACACTGACAAGCAGAGATAAGAATGTGGTCATTCCATTGTGCAAGGCTTTGATTAGATCATTATCTGGACTACTTGTGCATCGATTTGGTCACTTAAAGCCTTAGGTTAAATTTTGAATCTACTTATTTCAGTGTGAATTAACTTACACATTCACTGTGTGTTTATCATCATCATCAAATTCCTGACATGTACCCTCAAGGGGTGTACAGGATATGATAGTACTACATGGAAAATTTACATCAATACTAACTTCCTATCTACAATTTTCCTCCAAATCAGTCTTTTACTTGTCAAGACTCCAACATTATGAGATCTTATATTTCTATCGTCTAAGGCACTTTGTACTGTATTAATCCACCTATATTTTGGTCTCTGGGTCGTTTTCCTGCCAACCTGGCAGAGAACACCTGTTTTGCTAATCTTTCCTTGCCCATTCTGTTTAAGTGACCATACCACCTGAGATTAGCTCTGCTAACGCATTCCTGGATGCTGACAATGTCAAGTTCTTTCCTAATATCCTCGTTTTTAATATGATATTGCCATTAATTCCATCTGTTCATGCCTCTAATCTTTCTCAGGACTCTCATATCTGCGGTCTCTAGTCTTTGGTCAAGTGTTTTACTTCTGACCCAGTTCTCAGATCCATAAGTTAAAACTGGTTTGAACACTGTCTTGTATGCCTTGTAATTTAGTGTTCTGACCAATTTCTCTTTTATTCCATATGAATTTATTCAATTGACTTCCTACCATACCAGCTTTGCTGATTCTGTTGTCCATTTCCAACAAAATCGTGCCAAAGTAGCTGAAATGTTTTACTTGTTCCACAGGTTCCCCGTTCACAACTGTTGACATTTTCAAAACAATTCTACCTATTTTCATTGTCTTTGTCTTTTTAACGCTAACCTTTACACCATATCTATTACAACAGTTATTCAATTTAGTCAGGGAATCTTGCAAACTTATAGCGGATTTATTTAGAAGTATAACATCGTCTGGATAAAGCAAAGAGCTGACATTGACATCTCCGATTCTGATATCATGTTTAATACCACATTTCTTCATAATGTGATTCATATAGATAATGAATAACAGAGGGGATAATGTACATCCTTATCTCACACCAGATTTAACATTAAACCATCTTCCTGTACTTCCTTCAATTCTAACTGCTGACTTACAACTCAAATAAAGACAAGGTATTGCTTGATATAATGCCCCATTGACTCCATATAACTGTAGCGTATTGAATAGCTTCTCTCTTGGCACCTTGTCGTATGCCTTTTCCAGATCGACAAAACTTAAATACAGATCTTTGTTATATTCCTATGCTTTCTCAACTATTTATCATAGAGTGAAGATCTGATCCTGACAGCCTTTATTTGGCTTGAAATCCAGCTTGTTCTTCACCAAGCTTTTCTTCCACAATTCTTCTCAACCGTTTCTCAAGTATACTGGCATAAATCTTGCCTGGAACACTCAGTAGGGAAATACCTCTGTAATTCTCACATTCAGTTTTATTTCCCTTTTTATATATAGGTACTATTAGAGCTCTACTCCAATCATCAGGAATTCGTCCCTCTGTCCAGGCCTTCTGAACTATGCAGTGCAGCCACTGTAAGACTTTTATACCACCATACTTCAGCCTTTCTGGTCGAATATCATCTACTCCTGCTGCCTTTCCACATTTCAAGCCTTTGGTGGCTTTTTCTACTTCATGTATGGATATGTATTGCTGACTGTATGCCTGTTGAGTGTTTTTTACCACTGTGCTTTCACTTCTTGTTTCATTTAACAATTTGTTTGAAGTAATTACTCCATACTTCAAGGATATCTTTTTCTCCTGTTTCCATGTCACCTTTATCATCTCTAACTCCTTTTACAGCACTCTTTCCTGCATTTCCAAGCTTCTTCAACAACCTCCAGAATATCTTACCACCCGCTTGATATTTATTTTCTATGTTCTTGCCAAAGTTCTCCCATGACTTTTGTTTAGCTAGTTTTACACAGTGTTTAGCTTTCTTACATTTGTCTCTGTATTCTCTAAGACAGTGGTGTTCAACCTTTTTTTTTTTACTATGCGAGCCACTTTTCTATAAAAAGTTATTCGGCAATCTGATCTCTTATATAGATCATTCCCCCAACCTGATATCTGATTACGCATAAATAAACAACTAAAAAAAAATACACAACTAAAAACTTTATTTGTGTAATCAAAATTTATTTATCACTTTTAATTATTTTAATACAACAACAAAAAACAAATATATTGGAATAAAATATTTATTTCTGTATTTTGGAAAACCAAAGTTAGAAAAAACAACAGATTGATTACAAACTAACAAGTTGCAGGAAATGCTGGTTGATTAAAAAAAAAAAAAAAAAAAAAAAAAAAAGTTAATGTGAAATTTGGCATTGTTTGGAGCTCGCAATATTTTCATAGTCAAGTTGATATGAAGAAGTGGCCAATCACAGACAGTCATCCAAATAATCATTTGTAACATTTGGTTTCTTAATTGATTTTTTATGACGTTCATATTTGAAAAAGCAGATTCTGACAAGTATGTCGATCCGAAACACGACAGAATTTTTTGCATAATATCAGTTAATATTGGGAATTTTTCATGTGCATACTTCCAAATGACCTCATTGTTTATTGATTTTAAATGTTTATTATCTCAAGTTCTACTACAGCTTGGTTTATATCAAACAGCCCACTAATTTTATTTGAAATCTCTGTGATGTTCAAGTTTTCTTGAAATGGATTATTGATAAAAGATACAATCATTTCAGCTTTATTAAAATCTTTAAATCTTGAATATATTTCTTCATGAATAAATTCTTTTAAATCATAGCGAAGCATTTCTTGATTTTGTTCAAAAACTTTTAATAAATATGGGAGATATCTAAATTCACGGTCATTTATATTTTTCGTTAATAAATGTAAGTATTGTTGGAAAGTTTTTATTGAACTTAACATGTCAATTATATTTTTATCTCTATCTTGTAACTCTAAATTTAAATCGCTTAATTTCGTAGAGAAATTTACTAAAAATGATAAGTGTAACAACCATCTTTTATCACTATTGTGGATAAATATCTCCTTTTTCATCAAGAAAAATTTTTATATCGTTAATTAATACAAGAAATCTTTCTAAAAATCGACTTCTGCTGAGCCAGCGAACATTATTGTACAACAGAAGTTCCCTATCATTATCATCTGCCTGTAATTTAAATAACCGACGTTGCAGGGCTTTTCCTCGAACAGAATTTACAATTTTAAATATAATATCCAAAACATCTTTTGTGTTTAATCTTACTACACAGTACTTGTTGGTGAATAATACAGTGGTACGTTAAAAAATCTAGATATTTGTCATCATTTTTACGTAATGAAATGAAGCCTGATTTATTACCTATCATTGCAGGAGCACCATCAGTTGTAATAGACACAAGTTTAAAAAGCGGAAGTTTGTGTTGTTTCACAAATTCATCAAATGCCGAAAAAATGTCTTCTCCCCTAGTCCTTCCCAATAATGGTATAATTTTCAAAAGTTCTTCTTTACTTGAATAATCTTGAAATACCATGCGAATAAATACCATTAACTGAGCAATATCAGTTAAGTAGTTTGAGTTATCAAATTGTAATGAAAACTCGACACACTGGTGAATGCCTGACATTCACTGAGTATTCAGATTGGCACTTAAAATTTTAACTCTTCTCATAACTGTTGTTCTGAAAAGTTATAAATCTTTAATATTCGAAATGATTTCATTTTTATTTTTAAAATCAGAAAATAAAGATTCTGCTGCTGCAAGAAACAATTCTTTTATTAACTCTCCATCAGTAAAAGACTTTTTTGCTTTTGCTAATAAATGACACACTTTCAAAGATGCAATAGTGACTGGTGTTGGTTTATTTAGTACTTTCGAAATCATATTTTGTTGTCCAGAAATTTCTACCTTTAAATTTATAATTTTTGATTTACGTATTTCGGAATTTTTGGGAAAATCTTCATCATATTTTGCATGTAACTATCGAAAATGTCTCTCAATATTACCTTTTTTTGGAATTGTTCAGATGAATTTCAAATCAAACAATAACACTTTCCATTTTCCATTGTAAAGAAATAATCTGTTTCCCATGCCTTGTGAAAATGATATGTATTCGATTTCTTTGATACACTCATGATTATCCTCAAATTAAACGAAACACATACGATGTGCTTTTGTTATATGTCTACTTTTGCTATCCAGTCGTTACTGCAACATTGTAAACTTTTATTATTATTTAACTTTGTATACTTGTAATTTACTTGTGATGTCTTTTACTCTATACTTTATTCTCTGTTATTCTAGTTTGCTGTGCGTGCTTTCTCTCTCTCAGAATCTCTCTTGTTTATCTTATTACGTGCTATGTTTATCTATCTTTCACATTACGAGTCTTATGCCTAAGATATTAGAAAATTTATTTAAAAGACTACACCACTAATATATTTGATTAGCAAAGAGAACTCAAATATACTTTTCACAGTCATGGTCTATTCTTTTTCTTAATTTCACGCTTTGGCCAACTCACTTAGATTCCTTCTCAACAAGTCCAATTTATTTTAGAAACAGTGCAGTTGTAAATAAACAAACAGGCAACACTCTTTTAACAAGAAAGCCAAATGACAATTATTTACATTACTATGAAATATACACAATTTTGACGTTAGGGAGATTTCTTTCTCTATCCATCTATAAAATCTCTAGCAAAAATTAGAACCTTATTTCTTCAACATTAAATACTTAATTTAACACACAAGGTTACCTACTCACCGTTTACAAATTTGTACTTATTAATCTCTAAGCTTACTTGTAAAGAGGTTACCTAAATCTGTGTTAAGTTATCTTTACACATTTGATATCAACCTCTTTGTCAACAAATTCTTTGTCAACCAGATGGTAGCTACAATTTTCAGTTTTTCATAAGAAGACTCATACAAGCCATTATATCCATGCTGAATCTCATCACCATTCTAATCAAAAGGCTGAACTAATAAAACATTAGTACATCGTGCCCATTCTTTGTTTTTCAGACGAACTTTTACACAAATGTTAAAACATTAATTCCACCTTTTTTATCTAATGGTTTTTAAGGTTTCTTTCATCAAAAGGGCTTTTAACAGTTATGGTATCTCTGCTTCTTCAAATTCAGAAGAAACTCTCATTCCTATCCCTTATGTGCATAGCATTAATGAACACAGCAAAAGTTTTAAAACCACTTAATATTTTTGTGCCTTTCACCCTATCAGAAAAAATTCCACCTTTCTTGCTTCTTCTTCTAAAAAGTGCCATCTAAGTAGCTAATGTAAGATAACTGAAAATGGTCAATAATAAAATGAGGACAGTTATTTCTCAGTTATCTAGGCATCTACCAGATTCCTTGATCTTGTAGGTTATCTTATTTCTTCAACTAGAACACAAGTTTTACATTAAATACCATGAGCCTGATGAACAGTCTGGACTTACAGGGAACATGCTACCAGTACTAAACACAGAGTTCATTGGAACAAGACAACAGTTTTTCATAAAAGTCATCTCCTCATAGAACAACTGTCCTAATGTAAACAGATCTGATGGTCTACATCTCGCCCCTTTGTGGGAGATGGTACTTTTTAAATCAACTAATCTATCCTAAGTTTATTTTGTCTAAATATATACAAGCAGCCCTTGGTTTACTCCTCAGTTCCATTCCTGAAAAAACAGGCGTAAAACGAACCCAATTTTAATTGGAGGTATGAAGTATATGTAACATTATTATATTTAAAGCTTTGATAATACATACATATATATTTGTTAAAATAAAATTATTAATAATGAAAACAAAACAAAATTATATACAAAAAATATGAAACTTCGAAAAGATATTACATATTTCTATGTTGAAGTTTCTGGTTTCGGATCACCTGCATTTTTTTAAAAAAAGTATCCAGTGTTAACTGCCTAGATTTTCTTCCTTTAAGGAGTTCAGTGTAAGGTCGAATAGATGCGATTACACTCCTTTTTACGTTTGCACTCTGTCCCCAATCGTGGTCATTTCGCAGAGTTCATCAGTCAATGTCTCTATGCTTGCAAGGATACGCTGTAAATCGGCCATTTTCATATCTCTCAGAGGACCTTCTTCGTTTTCTTTCTCCTCCTTTGGATGTTGACTTAATTATTTGGCTAATTCTTTAAATCTTCATTGGAAAGCGGTTTATCATGGCTCTCTAAGACTTCTGTCACATTTTCAGTTGTAATATCATACAATCCCCCCCCTCTCGTGCAAGCTTGGTAACATCTTCAATAACATTCTCCTCTTGCTCTAATTCCTCGAAGTCGTGCATAAATGCTGGAAGAAGTTTTCGCCATGCTCCTTTTAAACATTTTGCTGACACATCGTTCCAAGTTGCGTTGATGTTGTTAATGTCCTTCAAAATATAGAATGACCACCAATTGTCTTTAATAGTTTTTCCTGAAGTGTCCAAAACTCTTACCATTTCCATAAATGGTATACGGAGGTAATAGGCTTTGAAGATTGATATAATCCCCTGATCCATTAGTTGCAAAAGCAATGTTGTGTTTGGGAGCATGTAAACAACCTTGACATCCAATGGTGTTCTTACTTCAGCAAGGTTTTGAGGATGTCCAGGGGCATTATCTGAGAGAAGCAATGCCTTGGCTGGCAAATCATTTTCTTTACAGAAGCAAAGCACGGTAGGACAAAAATAATTTGTGTACCAATCTATAAAAACGTCTTGTGTAACTCGAGCTTTCTTATTCCATTTCCAATAGACTGGCAGCATGGCATTTAGACCCTTGAAGGTGCGTGGTGTCTGTGAATGGTACACCAACATTGGTTTAAGCTTCAAAGTTCTGGAGACATTTGCACTCAACAAAAGTGTGTGTATCTTTTGCAGCTTTAAAACCTGGAGTGGATCGTTCTTCACAGGAAATGAAGGTGCGTGATGGCAATTTTTTACAGTAGAGCCCAGTCTCATTAACATTAAAAATGAGATTAGGAGGATAACTTCCTTGGTCTACACAGTCTTGAAATTCTTTAGGAAAAGCAGCCGCTGCCGCAACATCTGCACTTGCCACCTCACCACATAATATGACTTGAAAGTTTATTTTTCACTTGGTTAGAGTATAATAAAATTAGTTTAATCCTTTATCCAAGTGTGAGCAAACAAAGTTTGCGCCTGAAGTATCTTCAGGACTAGGGTAAGGTGATACAACAACCCAGGGCAACTCGTTGCAAAGGTGGAGAAAGCTACCAACACTCCTATCTCAGTATCTCCTATAATGCAAAACACATCTCTATGCGGATATGTCTAATGTTATGCATTAAGGGAAGGGCCACTGGGAGCAACCTTGGCTCCCACTGAAGAGACCTCAATAAAGGTCGAAACTAGTCTGGGTAGTGGCCCTTCCCTTAATGCATAACATTAGACATATCCGCATGGAGATGTGTTTTGCATTATAGGAGATACTGAGATAGGAGTGTTGGTAGCTTTCTCCACCTTTGCAACGAGTTGCCCTGGGTTGTTGTATCACCTTACCCTAGTCCTGAAGATACTTCAGGCGCAAACTTTGTTTGCTCACACTTGGATAAAGGATTAAACTAATTTTATTATACACATAATATGACACTAGGAGGATGGCACTTCATTCGAGACTTAAATCTCATGAACCAACCTTTGCTTCCTAAAAATGTTTCTTTGCCTCCATCTGTCTTTTTAAGATCCTCAAAAATTGTTTTTTGCTTTCTCAGTTATAACAGCCTGCATCAGAGGAATGTTTTTCTGATTCAAGTCACCCACCCATAATGATAATAATTTTTTCATTTTTCATAATTGTTACTACAATTATGAAAAATGCAGACTGTTTTATTCTATCTGCATTTTTCATAATTGTAGTAACAGTCGATGGAGGTAAGTTCATACTTCTACAGACATTAGCACGTGTCTGCCCAGCTTCCATTCTTCGAATCACCTCCATCTTCTTTTCAAGTGTGATCGATTTCCACACCTTCTTAACACCAAGTTCTGCTCATTTTTCTACGCTTCTATTATCAGACATGGTATGTAATTACGTACTTTATCAATTTAAATACGTATGTACGTAAATAAAATTAAATAGAACAATTAGGAAGATTCAACATTATAACTAGGTTTGATACATATATGTCGTAGTAGCTCGGTAAACACTCAAACACTAGAGTGCCTGCTAGCGTCATTTCTCAGTCAACCACACTACAGTAAGAAAGCACGCGCAGGCAACTGGCATTATTGTGAATTGGCATAAATTGAACCGGCGTAAACTGAGGGCTGCCTGTATAATTTTTTTTTTAATAAGTTAGGAATTTATTGAATTTTTTTTAGTTATCTTACATCAGCTACTTGGGTGGCACTAGAATTCTCTTTTAATGTTTAATTGCCATTCTGTGATCTTGTACTTATGATACCTAAGTGAAATTCTACGTTAATAAAGCTTTTTACATGAGTTTTCTTCCAGTTCTATAATTATTTTCAATATTCTATCCTGCTGTATGTCATTATTGAAATGGACAACTATTACGTAAGTTGGTACAAATGGGAATGGATATGAAGCTAGTGGCATGGATAGGGGGAGGGGACAATGTGGACATACAGATATATCGAAGAATAGTATATGATGTAATGGAATCTGGGAGCATGGGAGTAACTAGTAAAATTCCTCAAGAAACTGTACTAGGGCCACTAATTTGTATATTAATGATAATATATACAGCAATCCCTTGATTAATGCATCCCGATTAGTGCATCCTTTTTTTTCGATATCCAAATTTGATTAATGCACTATACATCTTAAAAATAAATGTTACAGATTTTAAAAATTTTTGATCTATACATTTTTTATGGCTAAATATTTTATAAAATCACTCACCAGGGTGAAATAATTTAGTTACTGATTTCAAACATTTTACAAAGTTATTTTTTAATGGCATACTACGCTATTTCCATGTACGCTCTGTTCCAAATTTACTGCCAAAATTTATGTCGTGATCTAATCAGCAAAATGCTATGTAAAGCAGATTGCTGATCATATCTCGTGCAATTGTTTTCCTTATTTTTTTATTTTAAATTATTTTCCTAACCTTTAATCATAAGTAAAGAATTAGTGAGCAAAAAATAGAAGTGTTAAAATGATTCGAAAAGTAATCCGATTGGAGGAAAAATTTGAAATAATAATAAAAAAATAGTATAAAAATAATAAAAAATAAAGAACAAAGCAAGTCCAGAACAAAGATAGGACAAGAACACAAAAATGGGTGAATCAACTGCTGAATACAAAGAGAAAGGTAAGACTGCTTCAAGTTCATCCACTGCACTTGAAGTTCATCATACATGCACTGAAAATCAAAGTATTATAATGATTGAATTAGAGACTTCTTTTTACATGTATCGAAGATTGTAATCAAAAACGGATCCCATTAAACACTGGCTTTATTAAATCAAAAGTCTCTTTGTAACCTGGAAAAAAGGGCTATCAATGATGGAAAAGAAGAAGAATTCCATGTTAGTGCTGGGTGATTTGAGCGTTTCAAAAAGAGAAATAGCCTATCACAGGCAAAGCTGCAAGTGCAGATAAGGAGATATTATTATTATCTGAGACCTCCAGGGAGTCAAGGACTCATCGAGGGAGGCTGTAAATTACCCAACCCGGCTATCATATCTTCCCTTAAATTCATTTACACTAGATGCACTCACTACCCCTAAGGGCAAATTATTCCACTCACTCACTCACTGCTCTCTGAGAGAAAAACCTAGCTCTTACCCCTTTCTTGACTGAGAACAGCTTTAACTTCCATGGATGCCCCTGTGTTCTCTCCCTGCCTTCCATATAACGAAAAATTTCATCATCTGAAATGCTATAACACCCATTCAAAAGTTTATCGACCTCTATCATATCACCCCTCTTTCTCCTGTTAACCAGAGTCTGTAATCCACATACTTGCAATCTGTCCTCATAATCTAAATCCCATAATCCGGTTATAATCTTTGTAACTCTTCTTTGCACCCTTTCCACAGCTTCTTTCCCCTTGGAACCTAGGTGACCAAATCTGAGCACAGTAATCCAAGTGTGGTCTTATCAAAGCCTTATAAAGAGGCAAAATTACTTCCTTATCCTTACATGTCAAAGTTCGCTTCAGCATAGAAATTATCCTCTGAGTTGTATTTGCAACTTTTGCTATGTGACTTTTGAACTTTAAATTCTTTCCACCAATACACCAAGATCCCTTGCCTCTTCAGTTTCTTGTAGCATAACCCCACTAATATAATATGCCGCTGGATCTCTAATCACGCCAAAGCGCATAACTTTACACTTAACATTAAACTGATAGCCATTTTCATTTGCCCAGATTTCTAGTCTATTCAAATCATTTTGTAATTGCTGAATATCAGTAGCATCCCTGATTGGCCTACCTATCTTTGCATCATCAGCAAACAATTGCAAATCTGATGATAGACCCTGCTTGAAGTCATTAATGTATAGATTGAACAATAATGGCCTAAGGACTAAACTCTGAGGTACACCACTGGTTACCTTAAATATGGCAGATTCACACCCACTGTATACCACTTTTTGATATCTGTCCGTTAATCATTCCCTGATCCAAATCAATAGATTATGTTCCAATCCCATATTCTCCAGTTTATGCAACAGCCTATCATGTGGTATCCTATCAAATGCCTTAGAAAAATCCATTATTATAGTGTATCCATTTCCTTTATCCAACTCGGCCGTAACAGTGTTATAAAATATGAGCAAATTGCTAAAACATGACCTTCCTTTAGTAAACCTATGCTGTTCCCTGCAGAGTATGGAATGATTGTCTACCCATTTCAGTATGCGAGTTCTTACTAACTTCTCTAAAATCTTCACTACCACACCAGAAATACTGATAGGTCGGTAGTTAGACACATCAGTTTTTGCGCCACCCTTGTGCAATGGAACTATATTACATTCCTTCCATTCCTGTGGTATCATTCCTGAGCTGAGACTCAAGTTATTCAAAGGTGTAAAAGGTCTAGCTAATTCAGCTGAACATTCCTTTAACAAACAGGCAGATATTCCATCTGTCCCTATTGACAAATTCTTATCCAGCTTATGCAAAAGCTCTTCAACCTCATTTTCATGAACCTCTAACTCTTCATTCAATGTAGCAGTAGCACTGGGCACCATACTGCATACACCTAGCTGATATATCTTAGCATAGTGAGCACTCATTAACTGAACAATCTCCTTAGTTTCCAACACTCGTGTACCATCTGCATTCAATAAAGTTATTCTTCCACATTCATTCTTTCTTTCTTTTGCTTGCGGCATAACAATAGAATTCTTTTGGATTGCCTTTAGCTTGCATGGCCAATTTCTTTTCATACTCCGTTTTAGCTTTTCTCACAATACTCGTTACTTTTCTGGCCTGAGCTTTATATATTTCATAACTCTTCTCATTCTTATTCTCACAATATTCTTTCCACATCATCTTCTTCTTGTGGATTCCTAGCTTAATAAGACTGCACATCCATTTCACACCCAACCTATTTACTTTTCGAACACTAGGGATACATTCAGATACTGCCTCATTCAAGTACTTTTTCAAAGATTCCCATGCATTGCTGACATTTTTTCCATTCAGTAACTAATATCATGGGACCAAAGATAGTATTCTTCTAAGTCGATCATAATTTCCAGCTTTGTAGTTCAGCATGTAGCCTGTTTTAATCGGAACTTCAATACAAGTAGATACTTCCCAAAAGAACAGCATGATCACTGTCACCAATTGGTGGTAAAATAGCTATGTTCTTGACAGAGATCCCTTCTGATGCTATGAGCAAATCCAACACTCTTTGACCTTGAGTTCCTTCTTTCACATGCTGCTTGAGAAAGTTATCCTGCAACAATTCAATAAATTCCTGTTCTTTCTGATCATGAGATTTCTCTTCTACCCAATCAATGTTTGGAAAATTAAAGTCACCCATAACGATCATTTGCTCGATACCCATAAGGCTAAATTGGCGATGCATTTCTTCGTCCCCCACCATATATTTCATTCTGTTAACCTCCACTTCACACCAAATAGACTCAAACTCATCGCTACATGGGACATTGTTACCATCATTGTTTTCTTGTATTTCTACCCTAACTGGACTTAAGTCATCTGATATCATTAGTAGCACTCCTCCTCTCCTATCATTCCTAAAAATAGTATATCCGTCACATTAGATCCTACTTACCATATTTGATTCTGATAGTCAGGTTTCACTAATGCCAACAATCTTAGGTCACATCGTATTCAATAAAGCAACAAACTCAACCCCTTTGTTTCTAATGCTCCTGGCATTTGTGTATAGACATAATACCAAGTCCCTACACTGCACCAAAACCTGGTTTGAGAGAAAATTTAAAGAGTCTTGTGAAATGCTCAAACACAACCCAAATCTCAACAAAAATGATGGCCTCACCATTTCAAGAATATGGAGGACCCATCTACAACCTGTATAACATCCTAAACTAGCATTAGAAAAAATTCCCACTACAAGAATACAACCTGGTGACCTGGTGAAGTGTTTAGAACATTCAATAGCAACTGAAAGAAATCATTTTGTAACTATCCAGAATATTAATACATGAGGACTCTAACAGTTTATTGTAGTTGCATTTATCTATTTATAATATATATATATACAGGGTGTTCGGGATAAATTTGACAGTTTCGTAAGGAAAAAGAAAATCTTCTTTGTATCTATTAAATTTAATGAATTGACAAAAAAACATTACAGGCAGAGTTAATTACAATACTATCAACAAGATTTACTCAAAATAACCACCATTGGCATCGATCACAGCTTCAATTCTGCTTCGGAACCTCGAACAAGCTGATGCTACAGTCTCCCTGGGAAGGGCCGCAAAAACTGTTTTAATTTTATCCATTAACTGGGCTTTTGTATTACTGGAAGTGCGATTGGTGTCTTTTTCAACTGCGCCCCATACAAAATAATCCATGGGGTTAAGGTCTGGGGAGTTTGGAGGCCAAACATTTGGACTGGTGAAGTCGTAGAAATTTTCAGACAACCATTTTTGACTTTTCCCAGAGGTGTGGCAAGGGGCCGAATCCTGCTGCCATACATACGGCCTACCATTGGCTACCCTTGTTATCCAGGGCTTGACTACAGTTAGCAACTCCACGAACAAAGCCCGAATTCCAATGCCAGGGTTCTTCAACACCTGTTCCTGCAGATTTGCGAGGAATTCTGCTGTACGAACGCAATCAGATCGTCTGCTAGGGATCTTTCTTCTTGCTACATCCTCGTAGTCACCATTGCAAGTCTCTAGTTCATGCCTGATTGTTTTTACTGTATTCAGGGAGCATTGGGCAGCAGTCGTAATATCCTTATTTTGATGGCGGGCACGAATCATCATGATACAAGTTATTCTCTTCCATGATTCAGGTGGGTTCCAGCTATCCATCCTTTCTGACATCTTGTATATGAATGAAGAAGGGTACAAACTTTTAAATGAAGAGAAGTGTGTGTTAATACATGTAACTTACGGAAAAATATAATTAATTATAAATATGTCAAATTTATCCCGAACACCCTGTATATATATATATATATATATATATATATTTTTTTTTTTTTTTTGGTTTTCTTTTCTATCACTAGAGATCAGGCTAGAAAAAAGATTTATTAACTATGTAGATTTAGTTTACTGGTATAGAAAGCATGAGCATGTAGCTTGGTTCTGTATACAGTTGTATTCTTCTGATGAGGACCTCGATATAGAGGTCGAAACGTCAAGTTTTATTTTATTTGTAATTAATAAAATAATCTGTCCAACACGTGTGTTTTTGAGTCCCTAAATCTACAAATATGAGTGCTGATCACCATGTAACCCTAAAAGAAAGAATCATCATCATAATCCATGGAGATGTGACCCACAAGCAGTGCAGCCTCTACAGTAAGCTGAAGATACGTGTTTCTTTGTTAACGAATTGACTAGCCTTTTTGAAACGATGTAGAGACAGCAACATAATTCCAAAGCGCTCCGTATTTATGCCTGTTGGAAAAAGCCTTGTTACGAGAACAAATCCACGAGGCACCTAAAAATCTAGCATCCACCCAAACCAAAGTTCTGCAACTTAAATTTGAATTATCTGACTACGTTATTCCAGAAATTTGGGAGATTCTAGATAGGATCACTGACGACTCGGCCAAGCACTCACTACTGAAAAATAAAGAAAAACTAATAATGAAATTTCAAGCCCTACAACAACAGAAAAGCACAAGATCATCAAGACGCCATTACGAAAGGAACAGCCAACCGCAAACTGACTTCATAAGGAGCAACCAATCGCCCACAAACAATGTTAGGAGCCACCAACCACCATCGGATCAATGCTCAGTTATCAACCTATCAAACCACATTCTCACCGAAGGTGAACTCTCGCTGCTAAAGAAAGGTTTGAACTATGCCATTGCTCTGAGGTCAGTAAACAAGCTTGATATCGTGTATCATATCAAGAGAGGTTTAAGATCCCTCCCCACCATTCTGGCTGATAAAATACGAATGGAAACATCGTGTATACTAAATTCTAACAAAAAACTAAACACCAACATAAACAAAACCGAAAATCTAGCCCTTAAATCCTTAAAAAATAACCAAGATATTATAATAACGAAAGCCGATAAAGGCAATTCCACTGTCCTGTTAGACCGTACGACATACATCGAAAAAATGAACCAGTTAATATCGGACCATAACACCTACCAAAAGGTTAACTACAACCCCACAAAACGTAACAAAAAGAAAACAACTGAATTAATCAAATCCGTCCACACATGGCCCAAAGAAACGACAAAAAAATTAATACCTCAGTATGCCCGTGCGCCCAGAATTTATGGCCTGCCAAAAATACACAAATCTGGCACACCACTTCGCTTGATCGTTGAAGGAATTGACAGCCCAAATTATCACTTAGCAAAAAAATTAGCTGCCACACTCAAGGAATTGGTAGGTCAGTCCCCTTCCTACATAAAAAATACACAACATTTCATCAGTAAAATCAAAAACATTACACTCACCGACCAAGATTTATTAGTCAGCTTTGACATAACTTCCCTTTTCACCAATGTCCCAATCAATGACACGATCTTGCTCCTACAGAACATATTTCCACATGACATCACGGCCCTTTTTGCCCACATACTTCGCTCCGGATATTTCGTATGGCAAAACAATTTTTACCTTCAAAAAGAAGGTACAGCCATGGGCTCACCACTTTCTCCCTCAATAGCTAACTTTTATATGGAAGACTTTGAGCAACGTGCTCTAGAGACAGCATGTCTAAAGCCCAAAATTTGGCTCAGATACATCGACGATATTTTCGCCATTTGGCCCCACGGCCGCGAAGCTCTAAATACATTCCTTAGCCACCTAAAAAAACAACACAAACGTATCCAATTCACCATTGAAATGGAAAAAAACGACTCTCTTCCTTTCCTAGACACACTTATCACACGTCTTCCCTCTGGCTGTCTCTCCTTCTCAGTTTACCGCAAACCTACACACACAGGCCAATACATACACAAAAATTCTTACCACCACCCAACACAAAAATTAGGTGTCATAAGCACCCTTAAACACAGAGCCCTAACTATTGTTCGAATGAACAGGCTCTAAACCAAGAATACAAAATCATCAACCAAACATTTATCAAAAATGGATACAATAAAAAAACTATTCACAAGATCCTCCATAAAGATACCAGTAAGAACAAAAATGTTTTCAAGAATGCTATTGCCATTCTTTGTGTTAGAGGCATTTCTGAAAAAATAGACAGAACACTTCGCAAATACAACATTAAAACCACCTTTAAACCCCCAAATAAGCTAAGACACCTACTCAGTTCCTCTAAAGATCCTTTTCCACACCTAGCACACCCAGGGGTATACAAAATACACTGCACATGTAACATACCATACATAGGAGAAACAGGGCGAACTATCCCAATCAGACAAGACGAACACAAACGACACATTAAATACCTCCACTTTGGTAAAAGAGGCCTTTCTGACCATGCACTCCAAACATACCATAGAATTGACTGGAAAAATACCAAGTCCCTACACCGCACCAAAACCTGGTTTGAGAGAAAATTTAAAGAGTCTTGTGAAATGCTCAAACACAACCCAAATCTCAACAAAAATGATGGCCTCACCATTTCAAGAATATGGAGGACCCATCTACAACCTGTATAACATCCTAAACTAGCATTAGAAAAAAATTCCCACTACAAGAAGACAACCTGGTGACCTGGTGAAGTGTTTAGAACATTCAATAGCAACTGAAAGAAATTATTTTGTAACTATCCAGAATATTAATACATGAGGACTCTAACAGTTTATTGTAGTTGCATTTATCTATTTATAATATATATATATATATATATATTTTGGTTTTCTTTTCTATCACTAGAGGTCAGGCTAGAAAAAAGATTTATTAACTACGTAGATTTAGCTTACTGGTATAGAAAGCATGAGCATGTAGCTTGGTTCTGTATACAGTTGTATTCTTCCGATGATGACCTCGATATAGAGGTCGAAACGTCAAGTTTTATTTTATTTGTAATTAATAAAATAATCTGTTCAACACGTGTGTTTTTGAGTCCCTAAATCTACAAATATGAGTGTGTATAGACATAATAAATTACTACGTAGCCTATTCTTATAATTAGTTATGCAATGTATTTGGTCTTGTTCTAGAATTTTCTCTTTTCCCTTCCCAGACATACATAAAAGGTCCGAACCCAAAGCATATTTTTCCACTCCTACGCTACATACATAACCATGTTCAAAGGCATTTATATCTTTATCACATTTGTACCATAGCTGAACTTTCACTCACATTTTTCCCATTCCTCCCTTGATACCAATAAGTAATTTTTCCAGGCTTCTGATGCCAAATGAATTCAAGTGCAGGCCATCATTCTTATACAAATCTTTTCCGCCATCAAACACACCCCAACATGTCTAAAACAATTTTTAAAACAATCTAAAGTAATTTTTCCAGGCTTCTGATGCCAAATGAATTCAAGTGCAGGCCATCATTCTTATACAAATCTTTTCCGCCATCAAACACACCCCAACATGTCTAAAAACTCACATCCGTATCTTCTACATAGCCTGCGCATGAAATCATTTGCTATCATAACTCTCCTTCTTAACTCAGTACTATCATATCTAGGTAGTAATCCTACAATTTTTGCTCTCTCACATTTCTTTCTCGCTTCTTCCAACAGACCTTTCATATCTTCTCTCACACTATGTTTGTCACCACTTAAATTATTAGTATCTACCAGCACTACCATTTCTTTTGCATTTCTTTTTTGGTTTTCAGTTACCTTTGTCATATTTTTAATTTTCGCTCTCGGGAAACTAAAAGTGGTGACTCCCTCGGCAAGCGCAAATTTTAAAATTCATAGATATTAACTGACTTACCTTGTTGTTATTAATATTTTGATTACCGAGTTCAGTATTTTCCTGGCTGTTCTTGTTCTCATCTTTTTTCTTATCCTGTCGAAGTTTAAACAAACGTTTTTCTACGTTTTCTAATTCCCTGGTGGATTTCCTAATAATTTCTTTTAACTGAGCTATTTCTAATGTCAATGTATCCTCAGATAAATTATTATCATCACTGCAGTAGTGTTTTTGTTCAGGACAAACGCTCTCCTTAGTAGCAACTTTAGCTTTAGTCACTGCCTTGTTACGACGAGTTTTTGGCGTCATTTTTAATAGTAGTAAAAACGAATAATTTTTCTGAAATTATGTTATAAAACACTTTAGTACAATAACTACAATAATATACTAAAATAGACAATTACATATAAGAAAATACTTAATAAATCATCAAAAATCACAAATCTTTCAGGAGCTCTCTGACAGTACATCTTTTCACCTGCTAGCCTCGACACCGATAGCATGATTTTATGACAGTATAATTTCCACATTCGACAAAATATCCAGAGATTTTGAAGAAAATTGCGTAAGAAGGGGACTGTTGTGATCAACACATATTTAATGTTGATGAAATCGGCCTTTTTTTTTTGGAAATGAATGCCTTCCAAGACTTTTCTAGCCAAATCAGAGAAATCTCAGCCTGGTTATAAAGTCGCAAAGTCGAATGAAATTACTGCTAGCAATCTGCGAGCCATTTGGAAGCACATTCTTCCACATTATGCAAATGATTTTAGAGGCTTTTCAAATAAATGTAAGTTAATTAAATCTCATTCTGAGAAGTTGAGCGATTCCGACCTGCTAAATTTAGATGCACAGCGGGAAGATCCTGAAGAATATGAAGAAAATTTAATCACTGACAAGTCCAAAGAGGTTTCACAGAAACAATTTGAAAATATTTTTCGTACATTCGAAGTTTTTAAGCAGCAATGCTTAGAGACTGACCTTGTGAAAAGAGAACCAGTAAAATTTGCAGAAGAGGCCATAGGACCATATCGTCACTTGAATGAAAAAAAGAAACAGAATGCCTGCCAAACTATGTTAGCTCAATTCTTTGTTAAGAAGCAGAATAATAAATTTATATTCTGAATATGTTTTATTGTCTTTTAGCTTCATGGTTTTCCTTTAACTAGGCCCTGAGACATATCCTAATTCTTTTATAAAAAAAAACTAAGGGTTAAAAAAGAAATCTGAGGAACGAATTATACATTTTCCCATAGGTTATTATATTCGATTAATGTACCTGTTTTAAAGAATGCATTAATTGAGGGATTGCTGCATATATATATATATATATATATATAGAGAGAGAGAGAGAGAGAGAGAGACAGAGATCCTGCAAGATGAATTTAAGTAAGTTGGCATTCTGGGCGAAGGATAATGATTATCAGTTTAATGTTGCACAGTGTTAGATTGTGATAGTGGAAATTTATGTATTCCTATCTTATCACAGTCTAACATGCTTTTCCAAACAAAAGAATGAGATAAATACAATAAATTGCCTCTAAGTGTAGAAAAAGTATTATGTATACATAAATCAAGTGTGTTCTGTTATGAAAAGGTTAAATAAGTATATATTTTGTGCCATTCACGAACGTGGTTAATTTAATTTTGAAAGTGTAAAACATTAGCAGAGCATTATAAAATATGTATAAAAGAATTATAAAATGTAAGCACAAATTCAACAGTTGGGGGGGGGGGGGAGTCAAGTACAAAGGTTACGCAAGGGAGCAGCTCGCCCCAAGTAAACAACGTGACGTCAGCGTACGTGCGATAGCGGGGGAGAAATGTGGACGCCATGACGTAGTAGCACGTGTGAATTGGCTGGACATCGAAAGGGGCGAGAATCGCCGAGAAGAATAAGGGAAATATAAGGATCATGTGACCCTGTAACAAGGCTTTTGTTCCTGGATTTTACTGGATGTGTTCGTCTCTCGTGGTGGCAGAGGGTGCGAGTGCCCTCGATGTCGGACGGCTCCCGATAGGCAGCTACGGCCTTGGCGGCCATATTCTATATTAATGCGAACCTATGCGGGATATTTAAAGGGTATATTTTGGCCACGTCTGCAGAGTTAATAGGTATCATTAAGTACTGTCCTGAGATGACCTCTTGGTTGTTAATATTAATAATCTAATAGCGCTAAGTGGCGCAGCGAAACAAATAAATTTCTTGGCGTTTTACGAGAGGTAAATCTCAGGCACTCTGATACTCTGGTACTGCCTCGTTCTCGAGGAAATTCCATTGTCCCTCAGAGGTACCACGTGCTACCCGATAGAGTGTATTACGGAGACATAGCATAAAAGGTTAAAAATAGTTGTGATAAGGAAGAAAGCGACACAACATAAATAGTGGTAGGATATTGGTAGAATAAGGTTAAGATAGAAAAAGGTTTAGGTTAGAAAAGATTGAATAAAATACAACCATTGTACAATAAAAAAACAAGAATTCAATACAACAACAGTACACAATAAGGTTATGAACTTTGGGTTGAAAAGGTTACATATTGTTGAAATTGAAAGTTTTTTTTTTTCACTTGGTTATACTATAAATTAAAGATGCCAAGAAATTATATTCTTGGTTTAATCCTTCATCCAAGTGTAACCAAAGTTTGCACATGAAGTAACTTTACAATTCGACTACTTGTATATGGCTAATGACTTCACATCCCTTGCCTTAGTATTCCATAATGCAAAGCGCATAGCATTATACATGTCTGTAAGGATATGCATTATGGGAAGGGTCACTACTCACACTAGTTTCAACCTTTATTGAGGTGTCTCATCAGTGGGAGCCAGATCTAGAAGTGATAACAAAATTGAAGTAATGCAGAAGTCATATTTCTATATATAAGTAGTAAACAAGTGTCGCACCTTATTACTAAAATACTCTCGATTAGAGATAATAAAGTGTGACACCTTTTGACTACTTTTATATGGAAATATGACTTCTGCATTATTTCGACCTTGGTATCACTTCTGGATCAGGCTCCCACTGATGACACCTCAATAAAGGTCAAAAGCAGTCTGGGTAGTGGCCTTTCCCTAATATATGTGCTTGGCATTAAGGGATACTAAGGCAATTAATGTGAAGTTACTTCACATGCTAACTTTGTTTGCTTACATTTGGATAAAGGATTAAACCAAGAATATAATTTCTTGTCATCTTTAATTTAAGGGTTACATTTTGTGTATCACATTGATTGTACTGGATTGCAGAAATTGATGTTGCTAATGGTGTATGTACAGAGTTGAATTTCAGAGGGCATATTACAGAAGTTGGTAAAATAGTGCAAAAGATTATTTGGGTTTGAAAAAAACACTAACAAGTAAAGATAGGGTGGTTATTATTCCTGGATTTCTTGGAAATTGTTTGGAGCTATTGGAGAGGATTCAGAGATGAGTGACCAAGCACCAGCTTGGTCATCTGAAATTTTCCCTATGCAGATAGATTGAAGTTTAATTGATAGGCAGAAAAAAGGGCACATGATAGAAACTTAAGACACTAAAGGGATTCTATAATATTTTCGCAAAATAAAATATTCAATATATGATGGAGTGAGAACGAGAGGTCATGTTAGAAGTTGTGTAAGAGTGTAGTTAGTAAGGAGGTGTGGATTAGACTTTTTTGGTTGAAGAAGAGTGATTGAGTGGAATCCATTGCCACAAGTATATCTGGAAAGCTTAGGTGTCTTTGATTATTCATAATAGCACTTCATAGTATAAACAGCACCAAAAGAGGAAAAAATACGTGTATTAAACTTATTAAATATGTTGCTAGTTTTCTACCCAGTATCTTCAGAGCACAGTTATAAATCTGACAAACACATAGCACTGAACTAAGTGAAAGAAAAGAGTGCATTCACAATTAAAACAAAACTAGTGGTTAGGTTATTGGAGAAGCTGGTGAGAACTAGGATCCAGAATTGATTTGACAACAATGGCATTATCTTTGATGGACAGCATGGATTTGCTAAAGGGAGGGCATGTTTTAGTTTCTACTTATTACAATAAGGTGATGGCTTCCTTGGACAGAGGAGAGGGATTCACTATACTTAGATTTTGCAAAGGCTTTTGATAGATTACCCATGATAAGTTGATAGTCAAACTAGAACGGGTGGGTTTGATATTAGATTGCATTGGATCAGAGACTGGCTATCTGATAAGTATCAGTAAGTTGTGTATTCGGGAGCAATATCCCAGAAGAGGAAAGTCACTGGTGGTGTGCCTCAGGGGTCTGTTTTAGGGCCATTGCTGTTCAATCTTTATGTTAATGATATTGGTGAAGATTTGGATGCAGATATTGTTTGCAGATGATGCAAAGTTGAGATGAACTATGAAGAGTAGAGAAGAAGATGTGGCCTTACAAGAAGACTTGAATAGATTGAGGGCATGGGGATGTGAGTTCAATGTTGCAGAATGTAAGGTTTTAAAATTTGGGAAACAAAGATGGGATGTAGAATTTATGCTTAGTGGGGATATATTGTTGGAGGTGGAGGAAATAAGAGATGTTGGGGAGATAGTGTATAAGGATCTGAAATTTAGAGGATACATTGCCAAAATTGTGAGGACAACACAAAGAATTCTGGGAATGATGCGGAGAACACTGACTTGTAGAAGTAAGATTCTTGTTTCATTGTATAGGGCTTTGGTTACCCATGGACTACTGTGCACAGATTTGGTCACCTGGTTTTCAAAAGGAGGATGAGATGTTGGAAAGGATCCAGAGATGACTTACCAAGGTAGTTTCTGATCTCTGCAATGTCGAATATGAGGAAAGGTTGGAGAAGATGCAATTTGCGGAGTCTAGTGGATATGATGAAAGGGGGGGGGTTGATATGATAGAGACCTACAAGTTAGTAAGGAGTTGTTATAGGATCAATGTTGGAGAAGTTTTATGGCAAATGGTGGGAGATCAGGGGAGAACCAGAGGACATCCCTGGAAGCTGTATAAGGAGTGTGTGAGCAGGAGAGTGAGAAGCAGGTTTTTTGCATGCAGAGTTATGAATGATTGGAATGCTTTGTCTGAGAGTGTGGTGTCTGCAGAGAATTTGAGCAATTTTAAGATGCAGTATGACAAAAGGACTTCCTTGATGAGTCTTTGATTCCATGGGGGGTCTTGATGATAATTACGTAGCACCCTCCATGGGCCAGATAATCGTGAGGCTATCGTCTCAAAATAAGTCTGCCAGATCTTTGGCAAATAATTGCACAATCATACTTGTTGGGATTGGAAGAGGGCTGCAGGTTTTTGAATCCTGCCATGGTGCTGGATGTTTGTGATAGTCTGTGGAGATACTAGTGGTGGTGGTGTAGTTGCAGTTAGTTGTAGTTGGATTGAGTGGTGGAGACAGAGAGCTGTAGAATAGGTGCCCTTCCTTGATGAGCTCTTGGAGGTGTCATGTAATAATAATAAAAATGATTATAAGAATGCTCTCAGACTTACAAAGACTTCTATGTAGTATTGATGTTTCCTCCATCTAATCCTGTGAGAAGTATCCAAATCATAGTCTGCCAATCCCGACTTGACATACAGATGATTGTAGATGTGATTTTTTTTTTGTTTTTCGAGGTGGGTGTTAACTTATCTACCAGTCTGTCCAAAATAGCCTGAACTGCGGGCATGAGAAACTTTATACACTTCAGGCTGTGCAAGAGTTGATTGTAGGAGAATGGATAAAAGTAGCTGAATGAGAGGTTTTAAATTGGCATGGAGATCATATTTGTAGAAAACTTTGGCTATTTTTTCTGATATATATACTTAATATGTAGGATGGGAATGGTTTTGCTGTGATCCTGTGTGTTGTCTGCAGGAGAAATGAGGTGCCTGCAACATTTTTGTCTATTTTACAGAGGCTATTGGCATTGGTTATTAAAGTGTTGCAAAGGCTCTTGAGCTCACTTTCAGGAGCTGTGTCATTTGAATAAACAGCCCTGACTTAGTGTTTTGAGGATGTCATATTGTTGGGAAGAGTGGTGTTTGATTGCTCATATAAATACCTTCTTGTATGAGTTGATTTCCTGTAAATGGAAAAAAATAATGAGTCATTAGGAAGTCATGTCACTAATGTATCTAAAAATGGGAGACAATTATTACAATTGTATGGTGAAGTTTATTTTAGGATGTTGTCTGTTAAGATGTGTTGAAAGTGTATTCACTGTATTTGGACCATGAGGCCAAAATGCAAACACATCATCAACATTTCACAGTCACACTGTTGGTATAAGTGGCAGTATTGAGTGCTTGGTTTTCAAGATGTTCCATATCGAAGTTAGCTGGGGGGGGAACTCACTGCAGTTTCATCCAACTGGTGGTATATGTTTCCTTTCTATAAGAAATAACATGAATATATGATAAATCTGAATAATTCAGTTTTTTAAAGGGAAAAATGTGGCTTAATTGAGATCAAGGGTCTCCATCAAATGTACATTAGTGAAGTAATATCAAAACTGACCATGATATCAATTCTGATGATGTCAGAATCTCTTAAAGTTAGATTTATTTTATATTAATGTTTTAAAGTGTGGAAAATTTTTAATAGATCAGGGAGGGTGAGAAAGTGATTTGGATAAATAGCCAGTTTGTAGATTAGGCTGTCTCTGCTGTCTACTATTGGATTAAGGGATATTTAGGTTTATGAATTTTAGGGACACTGTACATCCAGGATGGTTTGCCAAATAAGTTTTAAACATTCTGGTAATCTCTTTAGGTCATGATACAACTTTTTTTTTTTTTAATGCTTTATATGCTTTTGTCTTTTGGGATTTTGTAGGATCTCAATCTATAATCTGATAAATAACAGAGTTCTTAAGGAGATTACTCTTTTTTTTTTCTTTTTTTTTTTAACTCAGGAAACTGTACTTTACTTTTGGAACCTGACATTGGAGTTGCTTGATCAATAAACTTGGAACTGAGTAGCCATGTACTGGATTAAACATACTTACTTTCTTTATATTTTTTGCTCATTCACCAACCAGTGCATGAGCAAAGGGAGTAGGAGTAAAGTTTTTGTGAAGATGGCGTAGAGATAATGAGTTTTATGGTATGAAGGCTTCTACAATGTGTTCTGAGGACTCATGGAGGGTTGATGATGGTAATTATGCTGGTCACATATGACATGAGTTTGTTAATATTTAGATGCCTTGAAATAAACTAATCTTTGTATAAACATTTTTGTTTTTCAATATAGTTTACACTCAGAATTAACAAATTAAAAATAATCTTTTATATACTTTGTTTTGTTAACCGTGTAATATATTTGACAATTTTTATGCAGTAATGCTACAGCCACAACCAGTTGAATATGATCAGGATGAAAAGAATAAACACAAATTCATGGTTCAGACAATATTTGTTCCAGATGGTGACATTAACCAAGATGCTCTGGTAAGTAATTTGATGAAAACCATTCAATTTCCATGGAAATATTTCCAACAAAAAAAAAAAATAATAATAATAAATAATAATAATTTTGAAATATGAATAAACAACTACCTGGCCTTCTTTTCTAGTTATGCATTCCATTGTGCATCATACTCAAATGAATAAATGCTTGCAACTTAATATTAACATCAGACTCAAAGAGGTTAAGACTCATCGCAGGAGATCCATACTCTCATGCAAAAATATTATCAAACCATTATGATTTTTTTTTTTTCATGAGCACTCACCATATTCTCAGGCAATGCATTCCACTGACCACCCACTGTCATGCAAAGAACCTGCTCCTCAGTCCTTTGCTAACACTCTCCATATACTGATTTCAGGGATGATCTCTTGTAATATTTTTGTCTTCCTCTACTCGATGAAAAATCTCCTTCACATTAATCTGCTAACAATCTATCACTAACTTATACATACTCAATCATATCCCCTTTCCTTTTATTCATGAGGCCCTACATTTCCATATTTTATAGATTGACACTGACTTAGTGAATCTTTTTTAATGTTTCCTCATTTCCTTGAAAACCAGTAGACCAGATCTATGCACTGTAATCTATATGTAGTCTGATCAAGGTTGGAACATAATCTTCTTCTGCATGTTTAAAAGTCTTCCTCATCATTGTCATAATCTATTGCGTTGTTTTCAAATATTAATGATGTGACCTCTAAATTTCAAGTCTCTGTCCACATCACTCTCAGATCTCTCATCTCTTCCATCTCCTTCAAAATTTCCCAATTAATTATATACTCTATATCTCATTCAGAAAGCAAAGCACTGTGTAAAACTAGCTAAACAAAAATCATGGTAAGACTTTTAGTAAGAACACAGAAAATAAATATCAAGAAGGTGGCAAAATATTCTATGTTATTGAAAAAGCTTAGAAACGGAGGAAAAAGTACTGTAAAGAGAATCAGACATGGAAAAGATAGACTTCAATTGGGTTTATATAGGTCAAATTTATTTGAAACTAAGTAAGAAATACCGACAAGTTTTGCCAACTTAGCTATTTGGCTTCTTCAGGGTAAAAAAATAATAGATACAGAACAACTTAAACACTAAAACTGTTCATGAAGGAAAGAACCAAATACAATTGTATTTTTTACAAAAACAGAAAAACGTGTACATCACATACATGGAGCGTGTATGATGTCAACTATTGTTATGCAGGAACATTCTGCATAACAATAACTGTAATTAGCAGCAAGATGTGGAGAGGATCCAGAGACGAGTGACCAAGATGATAGTAGGTCTATGGAATGAACCTTATGAGAACAGGTTTGAAGATTTGTGGGTTGCAGAAATTGGTTGATAGGTGGAAAAAGGGTGATATGATTGAGATTCAAATTACTGAAGGGTTTCTATAAGATTAATTCAGAATATTTTTTGAGAATAGGACTGGTGGTGAGAGGACTAGGGGCTATACATGGAAGCTGGGCAAGAGTGTGGTTAGCAAGGGTGTTAGAGCTAGGTTTTTTACTTGGAGAGTGGTGAATGACTGGAATAAGCTGCCAGAGTCTGTTGTGGGTCTATGACTGTAAATGAGTTCAAGGCGAAGTATGATAGATACTGTGTGAATAGTTGTTCTTGAATACTCGAATAGTTGTTCTTGACATGATGTTAGGGCCTCCCTCGATGAGTCTATGGATTCCTTGGAGTTGCCTGTAATAATAATAAGATTTAACTCTGACATGCTTAAAGATCTTATGAGAGTCTTCCAAATATAGGTGGAATTAATCCTTGTTTCTATTTAGGCTGTGTTTAGAACAGATAAATGTTATGGCTTCTTTTATGATACGGGAGCGGAAGTCTTCCTCTAAGTAAGGCATGGAGCTTTTGTCCCATTCTGTGGTATGGTTTGTACTGGAGAAATGAAGTATTAACCCCGAATTGTCTTTTTTTTTAATCATTAGGAATCAGACATGATAAAGGTGACATGAAAACTGAAGATAAAGATATTCTAGATGTCTAAATTAAATAAGCATTTCCAGCATGGTGGTGGTAGAAAACTCCAAAATGGAATTCAGTCAAGAATACATATTTGAAGTAGAAAAAGTCATCAAAAAGCTGAAATGTGGAAAGACAGCTGGAGTAGATGAAATTCAACCAGAAATGCTCAAATATGGAGGTATAAAAGTTTGCAATGGATTCACTACATAATTTAGAGAGTCTGGTCAGAAGGTCGAATTATGGATGATTGGAATAGACTTCTCTTAGTACCATCTGTAAAATGGGTAATAAAACGGAATGTTCCTGGTAAGATTTATGCAAGTATACTTGAAAAGCAGCTAAGAAAAATTGTAGAAAGGAAACTTGGTGAAGAATAAGCTGGATTCATGCAAAATAGAGGTTATCAGGATCGAATTTTCATATGAAGACAAATAGTTGAGAAACCTTGGGAATATAACAAGGATTTGTATAATAAATTTAGTTTAATCCTTTATCCAAGTGTGAGCAAACAAAGTTTGCTCCTGAAAGTATCTTCAGGACTGGGGTAAGGTGGTACAACACCAGGACAACTCGTTGCAAAGGTGGAGCAAGCTACCAACTCTCCTATCTCAGTATCTCCTATAATGCAAAACACATCTCCTTGCAGATATGTCTAATGTTATGCATGAAGGGAAGGGCCACTGCCCAGACTAGTTTCGACCTTTATTGAGGTCTCTTCAGTGGGAGCCAGACCCAAGTGGAGATGGAGATATCGGGCAGAAGCATTAGCAGGTCATCTCTACCTATAGGAATTGCCAGTTGGTGTGCCACCCTTTTTTTTTATTTTTTTTAATAATTTACTCTGGATTTAGAGAAAGATGTTGAAAGTTTATTTTTCACTTGGTTAGAGTATAATAAATTTAGTTTAATCCTTTATCCAAGTGTGAGCAAACAAAGTTAGCGCCTGAAAGTATCTTCAGGACTGGGTTAAGGTGGTACAACACCAGGCAACTTGTTGCAAAGGTGGAGCAAGCTAACATCACTCCTATCTCGGTATCTCCCATAATGCAAAACACATCTCCTTGCGGATATGTATAATGTTATGCATTAAGGGAAGGGCCAATACCCAGACTAGTTTTGACCTTTATTGAGGTCTCTTCAGTGGGAGCCAGGCCCAAGTGGAGATAACAGGCAGAAGCATTAGCAACGTCATCTCTACCTATAGGAGTTGCCAAACGGTGTGCCACCTTTTTATTAAATTACTCTGGATTTAGAGAAAGCTGTTGAAAGTTTATTTTTCACTTGGTTAGAATATAATAAATTTAGTTTCATCCTTTATCCAAGTGTGAGCAAACAAAGTTTGCGCCTGAAAGTATCTTCAGGACTGGGGTAAGGTGGTACAACACTGGGAAACTCGTTGCAAAGGTGGAGCAAGCTAACCTTCCCTTAATGCATAATATTATACATATCTGCAAGGAGATGTGTTTTGCATTATGGGAGATACTGAGATAGGAGTGATATTAGCTTGCTCCACCATTGCAACGAGTTGCCCGGTGTTGTACCACCTTACCCCAGTCCTGAAGATACTTTCAGGCGCAAACTTTGTTTGCTCACACTTGGATAAAGGATTAAATTAAATTTATTATAGTCTAACCAAGTGAAAGATAAACTTTCAACATGACTGGAACTGTAGAACTGCTTTGGCTATCTGTTGAACTTTGGAGTAGAGCTTTTCTCTCGGTTTATTGTCAATTTTCTGTAGAGCAGCAGCAATAGTTGGACAAGAATAGATATAGGCAGGTGTTAGTTCAACTCCTGGACAGTTCTTGCATGTTTCATAGCTCCTACTACTGTCTGGCTGAATTTTCATGCCTTTAAAATGTTCCATCCTTAGTCTGGTGCGATTGTGGTTATTTCTCTTTCATTAATTTCACTGATTTCATTCTTCTTCTTGAGTTTGTTTTACCTATCTTATTTTGGTGACAGAGTTAAAATCAGTTAGTGATAGTGGTGTGATTTTTGAGGTAAACATCTTGCTTCTTTGGCTAGACTGTCTGTTCTTTCATTGCCTTCAGTATTTACATGGGCTGGTATCCATTGCAGTATACAGTTCTTATTTTTCAAATTTAGCATTGTTAGTTGTTCAAGGTGAGGGACTTCAGATACTTAGGTTCAACAGTGGAAGAAGATGGAGGGGCTGAGAAGGAAGTGGGTTGTAGGATACAAGAGGGTTGGAGGAACTGGAGAGAGAGAGATGGCTGGAGTGCTACATGATAAGAGGGTGCCAATCAATCTGAAAGGCAAAATCTGTAGGACAGTAGTGAGGCCAGCTATGACGTATGCTATGGAAACTGTGGCCATGAGAAAAAATAACATCAGCAGGATGGAGGTAGCAGAGATGAGAGTGCTTAGGTGGATGTGTAGTGTGACCAGAAAGGATCGTCTGAGAAATTTACTGTGTGAGGAGAACAGTGAAAGTTACGAACTTAGGAGCGAAGGTACAGGAGGTAAGGTTGAGATGGTTTGGTCATGTGATGAGGAGGGAGGATGAATGTGTGGGAAGAAAGGTCATGCAGATGGATGTGCAAGGAAGGAGGAAACATAGGTGGCCAGAGAAGAGATTAAGGAAGCTAGTAGAAGAGGACTTGAGGATGAAGAACTTGAATGTGATGACAGCAAAAGACGGGAGGATGTGGAGGAGACTCACCATTAACAGCGACCCCACTTAAACGTGACAAGCTGCAGAGGAAGAAGAAGAATGCTTCAAGTGCAGATTTAGAGTCAGTGTAGATGGTTATTACTGGATTAGAAGGATAGAACTTGAGAGTTGTTTGTATGGCTGTTAATTCGCAAGTGAAGTTTGAAGCCATTTTGCCAGTTGTAGTTTTGATTTGCACTTCCTTGCTTCAAGGTAGAGTTAGAAAAACCCCTGAACCTCCTTGGTTGAGTGCTTCATCAGATGATCCATCAGTGTAGGCAATGACATGGTTTAGATTATTTAAGTGATGTATAGTGTCAAGTCCTTTTTTTTTTTTATTTTCTTCCTGTGAATTCTTTTTGGAACAAGGTTCTAGGGGATTTACGTTTATCATTGTGTTTTTTGGTAGAACAGTGGAAAGGAAAGATGATGAATTAAATATGGATATAGACAACAGAATTAGTAAAGCTGGTATAGTAGGAAGTCAGCTGAATAAATTTATATGGAATAAGAAAGAAATTAGTCAAAATACAACACTAAATTAGCTGAAAACAAATTTTTTATTATTTTTTTTAAATCAATTTTAACTTATGGATCTGAGAGCTGGGTTGGGAAAAAAACACTGGAGAGTTCTAAGAAAGATTAGTGAAGTGAACAGATGGCATCAGTGGTAGTATCACATTAAGAATGTGAAGATATTAGGAAAGAACTTGACATTGTTAGCATGCAGGAATGTGTTAGCAGAGCTAATTTCAGGTGGTATGGTCACTTAAACAGAAAGGGAGAGGAAAGATTAACAAAGCAAGTGTTCTTTGCAAGGTGGGCAGGAAGAAGACCCAGAGGAAGGAAGGCCATGATATAGGTGGATTGATACAGCAAAATATATAAGGATTTTTATACAAAAATACCTTATATACCGATTATACTGGTAAACAAAATTCCACTCAATATATTTGTGTTTAACTAGAAGAATTTGTATAGTTTAATAATATGGAAATAATATTTTGTGAATTACTGAATAATGTAACCACCAAAAGTTTTTGTAAAAGAACAAAGAAAGTTAAATGTGGATTAATTTGTGTCACAAGTTCCAGACAAAGATATTTCCAGACGGATGGTCTTATTAACTTACGACCTAGGGCGATTACAATCATGAAGGTCAAATATGTACGGGGGTTTCCCGCCTTAATGCAACGACCAAAAAAAGGTGGCAGGTGCAGAACATCGAAATACCCAAGGGATTAATACGTAAGAGAACCCTAGGTCACTGGAGCCAGATAAAAAAAAAAGGGGTTGCTACGGCGAGACAGGGGTTCAGTTCTTTGGTCAGCGAGAAGTTACGAGGTCATGGAGTTGAATGAGATGCAGAGACGTAGAGTTACGGAGGTTACTATGATGTAAGTTTCGGCAATGAAGGGCAAAAGGCTAGAGTCGCAAAGGACTTTTGCTGATCATCTTCAGGCAGTAGGCCATGCAAAAAGGAGAGGCAGAATAAGTGCATCATTTCTGTTTTGGATCCAGTTTCATGAAAAAACAACCTTGCATTCCAGCCAGTAGATGCCAGAAGTGTGAGACAACTAATTAGAGTTGTTTTTAGAAGAAAGCAGATACCAGATTTTCATGCCACCAAATTCCTGATGTTTGCAAATAGTAAGGGGAAATCCCACAAATCCCGGAGTAGGTACCCGTACGCATTGCCAAGATTGGAAAGTAATAGAAGAAGGTGATTTCTAGAATCATTCAGAGAGAACTAAACAACTGATTCAAAGTAAGATCTTTCTATTGTTTTACTAGAGACAGAATCATGATGGTGATTTGTTTAAAGTTATTGTTTGTAATGATACTTAAGGACTATAAGCATTTATCTAACCTTTGAATCATCTTGTTCAGTTAAATGTGAGAGAAAACTTTTTTTATGTGACAGTCGGAGGAAAATTTAATAGTATATTCCGAAAAAGGAATCGTGGAACTATGAAGTTTAAAGTGGAATAAGTATTGATAAATAAAAGTGAAATATTGCTATAGGCGTTTTAAAGGGAATATTGGAGGAAACACTAATTGGAAGATTTATAGTAGGTTCCAAAAAGGGAATTGTAGAACTGTGAATTATTTTAAAGTGGAAGAGTTAAGACTGTCAATAAGCATTAGTGAATAAAAGAAGAAATTGCTATTTACATTCTAAAGGAATGTTCAAAAAAATTGATTAGGAAGTTTCATCTGTATTAAGGACGCTGGATCTAACTATTATTTTTACTAAAAAGAGAGAGAATTGATTAAATTCTATCTCTTTTTAGTAAAATATTATAATTTATATAGATTAAATCAGGAAGAATTAATGTGCAGGCAATGACAATCGAGGAAAAGGAGTAGCCATAGTATTCAACACAAAATACGAGGCTAATCTTCTTGAATGGCAGTCAGTCTCAAGTAGAGTAATGTGGGCAAATATGAGAATGGGGAACTGGACAATGAGACTTATTTGTGCCTATGGTCCCACAGAAGGTTCTACTAAGGTAGAAGTGGAGGAATTGTTTGAGGCTTTAGAAAAAGCAACTGACACAATGAAAAAGGAAAAGTTGGTCCTTGTTGGGGATCTAAATAGCAGAGTAGGAAATGATTGTGAGACATACAAAAAATATTTTGGGAAAATTTGGAGAAAAGAGCAAAGCTAATAATAATGGCAAATATCTGTTGGATTTCTGCTCAGGACATGGACTGGTTATTACTAACACCATGTTCCAACATAAAAATGGGCACAAATTCACATGGAGAGAAGAGGCTAGGAATAAGAAAAGTCTCATTGACTATGTTATTGTTGATAGTGATGTTTTCTCTCTGGTGCAGGACACCAGAGTGTACAGAGGATTTGAAATTGGAAGTGATCACTATTTAGTCTTGAGCAGGATAAAATTGAATTTCATATTGAAAAGAATAACATGTAAGAAAGTTTTAAAGAGAATAAATGTTGAGCAGCTCTCAGATGTGAACTGTAGACTAAAATACAGAAAGATTATTGAAAAGAAAATGAAAGAGTTTGAGAACAGGAATCAAGCCTTGGAGATTCAGTGGCAAACTCTGAAGAAAACATTGATTGATTCTGCCAGAGAGGCATGTGGTGAGGTTGTGTGCAAGGATAAAAAAATCAGAACTCCCTGGTGGACACAGGAAGTTAAAGAGGCAGTGAAGGAAAAGAAGAAAGCATATCAAAAGTTCCTCGCAAATAAGTCAGCTTTTACTCTTACAGAATACAGAGACAAATGTAAGAAAGCTAAACAGTGTGTAAAACTAGCTAAACAAAAGTTTGGGGGAATTTGGCAAGAATATAGAAAATAAATATCAAGAAGGTGGCAAAATATTCTGGAGGTTGTTGAAGAAGCTTAGGAATGGAGGAAAGAGTGCTGTAAAAGGAGTTAGAGATGATAAAGGTGACATGAAAACGGGAGAAAAAGATATCCTTGAAGTATGGAGTAATTACTTTGAAAAACTGCTAAATGAAACAAGCAGTGATGACAGCACAGTGATAAAAAAACACTGACCAGGCATGCAGTCAGGAATACATATCCATACTTGAAGTAGAAAAAGCCATCAAAGGCTTGAAATGTGGAAAGGCAGCTGGAGTAGATGATATTCGACCAGAAATGCTGAAGTATGGTGGTATAAAAGTCTTACAGTGGCTGAACTGCATAGTTTAGAAAGCCTGGACAGAGGGACGAATTCCCGATGATTGGAGTAGAGCTCTCATAGTACCCATATATAAAAAGGGAAATAAAACTGAATGTGAAAATTACAGAGGTATTTCCCTACTGAGTGTTCCTGGCAAGATCTATGCAAGTATACTTGAGAAACAGTTGAGAAGAATTGTGGAAGAAAAGCTTGGTGAAGAACAAGCTGGATTCAGGCCAAATAGAGGCTGTCAGGATCAGATCTTCACTTTACGACAAATAGTCGAGAAAGCATGGGAATGTAACAATGATCTGTATTTAAGTTTTGTCGATTTGGAAAAGGCATATGACAAGGTGCCAAGAGAGAAGTTATTCAATACGCTGCAGTTATATGGTGTCAATGGGGCATTATATCAAGCAGTACTTAGTCTTTATTTGAGTTGTAAGTCAGCGGTTAGAATTGAAGGAAGTACAGGAAAATGGTTTAATGTTAAATCTGGTGTGAGACAAGGATGTACATTATCCCCTCTGTTATTCATTATCTATATGGATCACATTATGAAGGAATGTGGTATTAAACCTGATATCAAAATTGGAGATGTTAATGTCAGCTCTTTGTTTTATGTGGATGATGTTATACTTCTAAATAAATCTGCTACAAGTCTGCAAGATTCTCTGACTAAATTGAATAGCTGTTGTAATATATATGGTATGAAGGTCAGCAATAAAAAGACAAAGACAATGAAAATAGGCAGAATCATTGAAAATGTCAACTGTGTTGTGAATGGAGAACCTGTGGAACAAGTAAAACATTTCAGCTACTTAGGCACGATTTTTACTGAAGATGGTAAATTAAATATAGAAATAGACAACAGAATCAGCAAAGCTGGTATGGTGGGAAGTCAATTGAATAAATTCATATGGAATAAGAAAGAAATTATTCGGAACACTAAATTAGCTGTATACGACAGTGTTCAAACCAGTTTTAACTTATGGATCTGAGAGCCGGATCAGAAGTAAAACACTTGACCAAAGACTAGAGACCGCAGATATGAGAGTCCTGAGAAAGATTAAAGGCGTGAACAGATGGCATCAATGGCAATATCATATTAAAAATGAGGATATTTGGAAAGAACTTGACATTGTCAGCATCCAGGAATGCGTTAGCAGAGCTAATCTCAGGTGGTATGGTCACTTAAATAGAATGGGAGAGGAAAGATTAGCAAAACAAGTGTTCTCTGCCAGGTTGGCAGGAAAACGACCCAGAGGAAGACCAAGATATAGGTGGATTGATACGGTACAAAGTGCCTGAGACGATAGAAATATAAGATCTGATAATGTTGGAGTCTTGACAAGTAACAGACTGATTTGGAGGAAAATTGTAGATAGGAAGTTAGTAATGATGTAATTTTTTCATGTAGTACTATCATATCCTGTACACCCCTTGAGAGTACATGGCAGGAATTTGATGATGAGAATTAATGTGTGCTACATGAGTGATGAGAAGGATCCTATAAAAATGAAGAATAAAGTAATATATCTCCGGAAAAAGGCCTTAACAGAGAAAGAAACTGCCTATGAACATTTTGTCATTGTGAAAACAAAGTGTTTAGTCTAGTCTTAAGTGTAAGTTTATTTTTTAAAAGGACTTGTATCCAATTAATTCTGTAGTTAGTTATAGTTATGTAATATTGCTTGAAGTGTATATATATTGTTTGTGTTTTATTAAATGTGTTTATTTTGTATTTTGGTCTTGAGTCAGTGATTTTTTGGATTCTGAAAGAAATAGTAAAAAAGAAGTCATTGTACCAATCGGAGTGAACCCTTGTGCAATAAATAAAATCACTCTGAAATAAAAAAAAATAGAATTGTTGAACAGAGATCATCTCTATAAAGATTAAATAAATAATATAAACATCATCTCTATATGCAGGATTAAATAAATAAAAATCCTATATTTAAACAATGGTGCAGCCGACAGGATTAATATTATGTAATATCCTCTATAAAAACATCTTTTAATAACAATGGTGCAGTCGACTGACAGGATTGGTTATGACTTAACTTATTTTTAGAATCCAGAAAGTAAATCTTTACTCAAGTAAAATGGCTACAGGAGACAGTAATTTTAGTGGTGAAGTTTCTTTAGTTAAAGATGAGGAATTTTTTAGGTTAATTAATCCAACTTTAGTAATAACGTCTTTCTCAGGACATAGTAGTGAAAGCATAGAAACATTTTTTAAATATGAAGAAAAAATTAGAGATTTAGGAAAATGGTCAGTTTTTCATTTATTAATTATACTTCGTAGTAAATTATTGGACAAAGCCAAAACATTCTTAAACACATCTCCTTTACTGAGAGACACTGACAGTTATGCAACATTTAAAAGTCTGCTAATATCAGAATTTTCAAGTGTAAGAGAATTAGGGCCTAACATTTGGAAAATTAATCAGTATACTCAAGGTAGTAATGAATCTGTTTCAGAATACTATCATAGACTTTGTAGCATTGCTCATAAATTTAATGTTTCATCTGAAGAGAAATCCTCTTTGGTATGGTTGCTGTTTAATCAATTTAGGCATGGCCTTAAAAATAATTTGAAAGAAACAGCTTACAAGAAAAAGGTTAAAAATCTTGAACGGTCTTTGAACTTGTTAAAGGAAAGGAAGAGATATTTAGAGATATATTTCATTCCTCAAACAATAAAAAGGTAAATTCTTTCCAGTATAATCAAACTCATTCTCCTAGCATTGTAGCTACAGATAAAATGAGAGAAGGAAAGTTTCAAAAAATAAAAGGTGTTAAGAAACAGTCTAAAGAAATTTCTGTGAATTTCACTGATGAAGATCCAGAATCTGATTCCAGGGTACAATTACATGATTTGGGAAAATTAGAGGAACTGAAAACATTTCTTAGTGAAGAAATAGAAAGACAACAGAGACCAATAATAAAAGGACATGAACTTCTATTTAAGATGATATCTGATTTAACAATATCCAAGAATCTTACAGATAATCAATATTTCTCTTGTGAATCTAGTGGTATTGATAGGAATGGAATATTTCAAAGGAGATCTGTTCCAAGATGCTTTAGATGCAGTAAATCTGGTCATTTTGCTAAAGACTTATGTTGAGGATAAATCTTGTTTTCAACATAAGAAATCAGAGAATAAAGAAAAATCTGGAAATCATGATTATTCCAATATACTGCCAAAGACAGAAATGTCAAACTACTCATTAGACTATAATAATTATTTACAGATTAGAAAAATCTGGAAATAATTATTATTCCAATATACTGCCAAAGACAAAAATGTCAAACTACTCATTAGACATGGGTAAAGCTATAGACAGCTCCAACCCTAAAAGAGAGTTTGATGTATTATTAGTTCCTTATGCTAATGGAAGTAATCCTTTGACAGTTCTACAAGGATTTATTGAAGATGGGCCTTGTGAAATCTTACTTGACACAGGTGCACATATTTCACTCATTTCTTATAGTTTGTTTAACAAAATTAAAACTTTAATTCCAAATGACATTTCAGTTTTAAGTTGTCCAATTAAATTAAAAGGTATATTTGAATCAGAAATTTCAGCTGATAAGCAAATCAATGTTTTTATTTCAATTCCTTGTTTTCTGTTGAAAGTTTGTCATCCATTAATAGTTCTTCCAGAATCATCAAATCCAAATGTACAAGTAATATTTGGAATTGATTTTCTGAAACATCATGCTTTTGCATGTGATTTTGTTGGTAATTCAGTGTCCTTGTGTGGACTAGAATGCCGTTTAGACAGGAAATCAGGTGACAAAGGAAAATTAGAGTAGTCTCCTGAAGTTTTTCAAGACACTGATGATAATGATCAAGTGTTTAATATTGAGACTCTAAAGAAAGATGAGAGGGAAAACATTCAGGAATTAAAAGAGAATTTGGTGCAGAATTCAATGAAATTGGCAATTACTAGTGAAGAAAGGAATAAATAAAAAATCAGCTGATGCCTTTTTATTCCCTTATATAGGGAGTAGGTGAGGCAGTTTAGCCCTTTCTAACTTTTGGAGACTGAGTGGGCAGTTGAGTCTCCATTGGTACCCAATCAGAGATAGCTGGCCAAAGGCTGTCACTAATTAAGCGGCACGCAGTGAAGAGAGACAGCTCAACAAGTGTCGTCATCCTGTGGTCCCTAACACTCGTATTTAATGTGAAATAATGTGGGTTCTACAGTCGATTTTCTTGAGTTTACGGGACGAAAAACCCGAGTTTCTGGGTGAAAAAACCCGCTTACCCGTGCCACAGATCGACTAACTTGGGAACTGATTGAAAAAAAGGCTTAGAAAAATTTCTTCTTGTCGCCGACTAGATTCGAAACCAAGAAGTCTTCCTTCGTGCAGTCAAGTGCCGTGGTCTTTGAATTTTTCTCTGGTGTATTCACAGAGGATATTGTTTCAATGTCTTACACTAATGCAGTAGAACACTCAGTGCAGATTTGTACTCAGTCTCCTATTTATATTAAGCAATATCAGACTCCACTGAAATATATGGAGTGTTGTCAGAAACTACTGCAGGAATATGAAAGGGCAGGAATAATTGAGAAGTCAAATTCTCAGTGGAACAGTCCATTTATCTTAATTGAAAAGCGAAATGGAAGCCTGATATTTGTTTTAGACTTGAGAGCTATCAATAAGGTTACGAAGCCTATTGAGATCCCTCTGTGTAAAATTGAGGAATTATTGATCTGTTTGGAAGAGCACAATATTTTTCAAAACTAGATTTAAATTCTGGCTACTTTCAGATTCCCTTGAATAAGGAAGACAGAAAATACTTTGCATTTACTACTACTGCCATCTAGTAGTAAATACTTCGCATTTACTACTTCTTCTTCTTCTTTGAGTGCCATCTCCTATCAGAGGTCGGCGACCACCTTGGCAAATTTTGAGCGAATCTCTGCTATTCTGAGCAGTCGCTCAGAGTTCATACCAGTCCACTGTCTGATATCTGCCAGCCAAGATTTTCTTCATCTTCCTTGTCCTCTTCTTCCATTTATCTTCCCTTTTATAATCAATTGAAGTATCTTATATTTTTCATTACGAAGTAGGTGACCAAGATATGCAGTTTTCCTTCTTTTTATGGTATCTAAAAGTTCACGTGATTTCCCCATTTGTTCCAGTACTTCCTGATTGGACGTTTTTGCTGTCCATGGGATTTTTAACATTCATCTGTATAACCACATCTCAAAAGCTTCAAGTCTTTTTATTGATGTTGTCTTCAAGGTCCAAGTTTCTGCACCGTACAGCAGTACAGACCATACATAGCATTTAACCATGCATACTGTAAGCTCTAAGTTTAAACTGCGGTTATACAGTGTTGATTTCATCAAGAGAAAATTTTTTCTTGCCATTTCAATTCTAACTTTTATTTCCATTTCTGGATTGCAATCTTCATTTAACCAGCATCCGAGATATTTAAACTTTGCCACTCTTTCTATTTGTTTCCTATTTAAAGAAAGTGCTAAATTAAGAATTGGTTTCTTACTTATGACCATGAATTTAGTTTTGGTGATATTTATTTTTAATCCCATTTTTTCACTCTCTGCATTTATTCCAAAAGATTTTGAAGATCCTGAATATTGTCAGCCAGAAGAGCTGTATCATTGGCATATCGGATGTTACTGATGATTTTACCATTTACACTAATCCCTTCCTTTCTTCCTTCCAAGACTTTTTGAAATATGGCTTCTGAGTAGATGCATTTACTACTAGATGGCAGAAATATCAACTATGTCGATTACCACAAGGTGCAAGAAATTCTGCTTTGTCATTCCAGTCTTTAATGAATTCTGTCTTATCAGATATGTTGGGAAATGGAGTCATCTGTTTTCAGGATGATCTATTAATCTATTCAAGGGATATAGATAGCCATTGTAAAATCCTATAGAACGTCTTAAGGAGATTAGATGAGGCAAATCTATCTTTAAAATGCTCTAAATGCCAATTTTTCTTAAAAGAAGTTGAGTATTTAGTTCATAAAATCAGTAGCAAGGGAATTATGCCAACTCAGTCAAATGTAGAAGGCATATTTCATTTTATTTATTTATATCTAGTGTACTTAAATGTTCTGTTTGTAATTGTTTGCACTTTTTCTTATAGTTATACTTCCTAATACTTATTAGCGTTTATTCTTTGATACTATTTTGAATAATGGCAGCAGCGGCAGTTAAAATTGCAAATGGCGAATTGCCAAGTCCCTCCCCTGTCCCCCCCCCCCTACCCCCCATTTAAGGACTCCATTTTGTGCGATATCATATGGGATTTTGTAGCATGTGGGACTTGCGGAATGTATGTGTCCTGGTGATTGTATATGTGGCAGGAGAGAGAGAAGGGGGAAAACGTATGTGCGCAAAATGCAGGCAATGGGAAGAACTTGGTGATTTAGAAATGACCATAACTGACCTTGTTGAGACTATAACTGACCTCGTTGAGTCAGAGACAAGAGATTCTCTATCACGTAGAGAGATGACTGGTATGGCAGAAGGCGAGAGAAGTAACAATAAAATAAGAGTGGGGAGTATGGAAAGGTTGGATGATTCTGAAGTTTTAGGAGATAGTCTCAATTGGGAGGATGAATGGCAAATAAGAGTGGGAGACTTACAGAGAGAGATAGATGAGCTGAAAGAGCAGGTGGAATGTCTGGGGAATGAGATGAGTAGTGTGAAAGATGAGGTTAGGCGGATGGAAGAGACAAATGCAAGGCGAATCAGAGGAGGAATGAGAGAGCATTATGGGAATGACAGAATAGAAACAGTAGAGGAAAGGAAATGAGAGAGAGTTATGGGAATGGTAGAAGAAGAGAGAATAGAAACAGTATAAGAGAGGGAATGAGAGAGTCGTATGAATGATAGAAGAGGTGAGAATAGGATAAGTGGAAGAGAGGGAATGAGAGGAATGCAAGGGAGCACAGGGACCAGGGATAGAGTGATGTCAGAAAGGCAGGTAAGTAGGGGATTACAGAGAGAAACTGTTACAGAAGAGAGAGTGAAGGGATGCATGTGAGCAATCGAGGAATAGGGTGGTAAGAGGTGCAATGTATGAGGGACTCAATGATTCATGGTGTTCAAGATAGGATGCGTGAGGAGTGTTTGCCAAGAGGAAAGATAGAAAGTGTGGCTTTGCCAGTTAAGAGAGGTGAAAACGTGGATGAGATGATTGTGATGGTGGAAACAAATGACTTGAGTGGTGGTGTAAATATGGCAGCGAGAGATATGAGATTCTTGCTTGAGGTGGTACGAAAGAAGACACAGAGAGGAAAGATAGTGTGTGTGTTGCCTAGGTATGATAATGACAAGCTGAGCAGAAGTGCAGTGATATTGAATGGCATAATAGCGAGAAAGTGTCAGAAGAGAGGGTTGGAATATGTGGATGCTTGGAGTGCGTTTGAGGGCAGAGAGAAATTGTATGCGAGAGACCGCTTGCATTTGAATGAAGAAGGATGTAGGCATCTGGAGAGATTGCTGTTCTGAACGAGTCAGTGTGTCCCAGTGTGGATGGTAGCAGGGGTGGCCTCTTTTGGGAATGGGTACTTGGGAGAAGGGGGATGACAACAGGTAATGCTGAGCCCAGTGGAGTATAGAGGGGTTAATGCTGGATATAGAAACAATGGCATTTTTATGCTTTATACTATGCCAGGAGTATTCGGAATAAGAGAGAGGAATTGGCGGCACTGATAGCATCAGCCTGGCCAAAGATTATTGGGATCACCGAGACGTGGTTGACAGAAGAGGATATAATAACAGGAATGGAAGTAGACGGGTACAGCATTTTTCGGCAGGATAGGAAGGGAAAGCGTGGTGGTGCAGTACTGCTTATGATAAGTGACGACCTATGCCCTCTAAGAGTGGGGACTTTGGAAAGCTGTAACGCAAATGATTTTGAAAGCATATGGTGTGAGGTGGAGGTAAGACAGGATACTTAGTGGGGTGTTGCTACAGACCAAGGAGCACAGAGGGTGGGGACCACGAGATGTTGGGACAGTTGAGCGTGGCAAGTGCAAGAAAAATGATTGTTATAGGAGATTTTAACTACAGCAGTATAAATTGGGGAGAGGAAGATGCATGTAGCATTAAGGGAATGGAATTTCTGGAATTCTTGAGGGACAAATATCTTAGGCATCATGTAACAGAGGGAACAAGAGGTTCAAGAGTTTTGGATTTGGTTATAACATCAGAAGAGTTGATAATAACTGAGATGACATCTCTCCCTCCAGTTGGAGAGAGTGACCATGTGGTTTTGACTTGGAAAATGAATATACATGCAGGAGTATCAAAGAGACCGGAATATATGTGGAATTATAAAGCAGGTGATTATAATAATCTTAGACGTCAACTTGGTGAAGTTTTGTGGAGAGAGGAATTGGAAGGCTGGGATATCATTAGTGCTTGGGAAATTGTGAAGGAATATTTGTTAGCAGCAATGGTAAACTGTATTCCACGAGTGAAGAAGAGGACACAATTTGGAGTAAAGTGGATGACAAAATATTAAACAGGAACTGCATGCAAAAAAGAGGCTATGGAAGAGATACATGAAGAATATAAGAGACAGGCCAGGAGAGTGACTAGTATGTAGAAAGTATTTTTAACTTGGGTATAGTTATGTTAAAGATACCAAGCAATTTTAAACCTGGTTTTACTCCATTTTTTCCAAGTAAGCAAACAGACAAAATGTCAAGTTTGTGCCTGCAATTTATGCAAGACTAGCTGATCCCACAGGTAGTGCAAGACCAAGGCAACTCGTGGTAGAGGTGGAGCAAGATCTGATCACTAATCTTAATATTTACCCTTAATGCCAAAACACATCTCCAAGAAGGGGATGTATGATGTTTTGTATTAATATGTAATTTGTATTATACTAAATCTTGGTATTTCTAGCCTGGCTCCCCACTGATGAGACCTCAATAAAGGTCGAAACCGGTCTGGGTAGTGGCCCCTTGCCTTTAATACAAAACATCATACATCCCCTTCTTGGAGATGTGTTTTGGCATTAAGGGTAAATATTAAGATTAGTGATCAGAGCTTGCTCCACCTCTACCACGAGTTGCCTTGGTCTTGCACTACCTGTGGGATCAGCTAGTCTTGCATAAATTGCAGGCGCAAACTTGACATTTTGTCTGTTTGCTTACTTGGAAAAAATGGAGTAAACCCAGGCTTAAAATTGCTTGGTATCTTTAACAAGTGACTAGTATGGTAAGGAAGGCAAAACTGGAATATGAGAAAAGATTGGCTCTCAGATCCATGGAAAATTCTAGGGAATTTTTTAGCTGTGCGGCCCGTAGGAGGAGAAATGACTGTGGAAGAATGACATTGTGGGATAAAAATCGGAATAGAGTGACTGATGCAAAGGACATAGTGGAATTGTTCAATGAACACTTTATTGGAGTATTTCATCCTGCAGGAATCAATTTTAATACTAGAGGGTACCACATAGCTAAAAAATTCCGTAGAATTTTTTAGCTATGTGGCCAGTAGGAGGAGAAATGACTGTGGAAGAATGACATTGTGGGATAAAAATCGGAATAGAGTGACTGACGCAAAGGACATAGTGGAATTATTCAATGAACACTTTATTGGAGTATTTCATCCTGCAGGAATCAATTTTAATACTAGAGGGATAGGGCAGGTTCGAGGTGCAGGAGGCAAGTGTGTTCCACATACTGAGTACTCTGGATGTTAGTAAAGCAGTGGGGACTGAATGGTATTTCACCACGAGTTTTGAGAGTATGTGCTAAGGAACTGATAGTGCCTTTGACCTGTCTTTTCAATGAAAGTCTGGCTGCGGGAAAGGTGCCCATGGAATGGAAGGAAGGTAAGATAGTGCCATTGCATAAGGGTGGTAGCAGACTGAAAGTGTCTAATTATAGGCCAGTTTGTGTGTCATTAGTAGTTAGTAAGATTTTGGAGAAAGTAGTGAGGGACTGTATACAGCATTGGGCAGATGAGGGTAACGTTATCTGTGAGAGTCAACATGGGTTTGTGGAGGGGTGCTTTTGTTTTAGCAATATGCTAGCCTTTTATGATAAAGTTACAAGAGCATTAGATGAGGGAAGAGCATATACTGCCATTTTCCTAGACTTAGCAAAGGCATTTGACAGGGTGCTGTTAATAATTGGTTGATTTTTATTTAAAGAGAATATTCATAGATATTATCTTAATATTAATCCTACCATAGAGATGATCTCTGTTTCTAACAATTATTTTTTTTATTTCCAAGTGTACCTATATATTATTATATGCACAAGGGTTCACTCCAATTGGTGCAGTGATCTTAACTCTTTCTTTCAGAATCCAAATAATCACTGACTCAAGACCAAATTCAAAATAAACACATTTAATAAAACAAAAACAATATATATACACTTCAAACAATATTACATAACTAACTACAAATTAATTGGATCCAAGACCTTTTTAAAATAAACTTACACTTAAGACTAAACATTTTGTTTTCAAAATGACAAAATTTTAATAGCCAGTTTCTCTCTCCGTCAAGGCCCTTCTCCAAAGACATAGAACTTTATAATTCATTTTTACGGGATCCTTTCTCATCACTTATGTAGCACACATTAATTCTTCCGAACTTAATTCTGTCTCTTTTCTTTAGTAGAAATAATAGTCAGATCCGGCGTACTTAATACAGATGAAACTTCCTAATCAGAGTTTTTTCGAACATTCCTTTAGAACGTAAATAGCAAATTCTTCTTTTATTCACTAAATGCTTATTGACAGTCTTACTCTTCCAATTAAAAAAACTTGCAGTTCTACAATTTCCTTTTCGGAATCTCTTATAAATCTTTCAATTAGCGTTTCCTCCAATATTCCGTGTAAAACGCATATAGCAATATTTTCTTTTATTTATCCACATTAAAACTTAATAGTTCCACGATTCCTTTTCGGAATATACTATTAATTTTCCTCTGACTGTCACATAAAAAACTTAAGCTCCTCCGAACCTAAATGTCTGTTGGCCTGTGTTCTGAATTCCTTCCGAATGCTCTCTTGTTTACAGCTGTTACTCAGATACCGAACGCTTTCTTGTCAGCTGTCAATCACTCATCAAACTTCTCGGCGAGCATGCGCATTCATGAAACTGGTAAGCAAGAAATTAGGTATAAATAATGGCTGACACGTTGTCTCCATTAGCGATAAGAGAATGTCTTCATAAAACACAACCTTTGATAATTTTAAATTACAATAAAATTCTTTTAAGTAATACAAATATCAAATCTGGTAAGTACATCAATTTTTTGACTTCTTTACATATCACTTTTGACAAAACAATTTCCATAACGGGCACATTGCAAGTGCTGACGATGCGTATTATGAAACTAAAACTAATAAACATTTTAACATAAACAATTCGTAAAAATATTCAGAATTTTAATTATGATTATTTTTACAGTGCCACATGATAAGCTGATATTCAAGTTGCAGCACATGGGTCTGGATGTCAAATTGGTCAACTGGATTCAGGATTGGCTGTCCGATAGGCATCAAAGATGGTGGAGCGGTATCAAAGAGGCAGAAGGTTACAAGTGGTGTTCCACAGGGCTCAGTGCTGGGACCTATATTGTTTAACCTTTATATCAATGACATTGTCCGTGGATTGCAAGGGGATATTCAGTTGTTTGCTGATGATGCGAAGTTGGGAAGGGTTAATAGTAATAGTGCAGATATGGTAGCCCTGCAAGAGGATTTGAATAAGCTAGACAGACGGGCAAATGAATGGGGGTGTCAGTTTAATGCAGCAAAATGTAAGGTCTTGAGGTTTGGGACACATCGATGGGACGCTGCATACTCTATGGGAGGAGTTAAAATGGAGGAAGTAGGGGAGACGAGATCTGGGGTTGATGATTGATAGAGAACTGAAATTTAGGGGACATATTGCAAAGGTATTGAAGGTAATACAGAGGATTGCTGCAATAATGAGAAGGACACTGACCTGCAGAGATAAAATGGTTATCATTCTGTTGTATAAGACTCTGATCAGACCACACTTAGACTATTGTCCCCAGGATTTGAAGGGGATAAATTAACTGTGGAAAGGGTACAAAGGCAGATAACAAAGATGGTGTCAGGACTGTACGATGTTAGTTATGAGGATTGGCTGAGAGAGTGTGGACTACAGAGTTTGGTGAATAGAAGGAGAGGCGATATGATACAGACTTTTAAACTGTTGAGAGGTTGACACTGGGGTGTTCCTTCGCTTGGTTGAACAGCGGGAAGGAGTCATGACAAGGGGGCCATCCCTGGAAGTTACGAAAGGAGACTGTGAAAAAGAGGGTGAGGAGTGGTTTCTTTGCATGGAGGGTGGTTGAACCATGGAATGCATTGCCTGATGGAGTGGTGAGATCGAGAACAGTCAATGCATTTAAGGAGTGGGATGATAGACTTTGTGTTTCCTAGGAGGGACCTTCCTCGATGAGTTTTGATAGACTTGTGTTTCTTAGAAAGGTTCTCCCACGATGAGTCTTTTGACTCCATGGAGGCCTGAATAATAATAATATTAATATCAGCTAAACCTCCTAATACAGTTAGGCAAGTTTGTAGATTTATTGGCGTGTTAAATTTCTATAGGAAATTTATTCCTAATTGTTCACAGCTATTGAGACCCATAGTGTACTTAACAAGGAAAGGTGTTAAATTCAATTGGGATGAAGCTCAACAAGAAGCATTTGACAAACTAAAACTGGTATTGACTAAAGCTCCAGTTCTCATTTATCTTAAGTTTGGTGAAGTATTTTATCTTTCTTCTGATGCTTCAAATATGATTGCATTGCTGCTGTATTAGAACAAAAAGAAGTAGATTTTAAGCCAGTAGTTTTTATTAGTAAAAAATTATCAGGTCCAGAATTGAATTATTCAACCATAGAGAAGGAAGCACTAGCAATAATATTTCCATTGAGAAAATTTAGATACTTATTGTTAGGACAACCTATTAAAATAAGACCTGATCACCAGCCTCTGTCATTCCTAAGGACTATGAAGGATAAAAATCAATGTATAATTAGGTGGGCACTGGAACTGCAGGAATATAATATTAATGTGGCTTATATTCCAGGAAAAAGAAATATAGTAACTGATTACTTATCTAGATCTCTAGGATCTGATGATGATGAATCATCTAGAAATAACCATTTTAATCAAGATGAAGAAAAATCTAAAATTCATGTTATTCACAAGATGAATAAGGAATCTAGTTCTCAGAAAAATTGGCAGTATATAAATCATTTCAGAAAGTATCAGTCATTTTTACCAGGAAATTTAATATTGTTAGATTATAAATCTAGTATAAAAAGAGTTGGGAAATTATGAAGGAAAGCTTTAGGTCCATATAGAATTTTAGACAAATTTTCTCCTGTGAATTTAGTTTAATCCTTTATCCAAGTGTGAGCAAACAAAGTTGCGCCTGAAAGTATCTTCAGGACTGGGGTAAGGTGGTACAACACCAGGGCACCCCTTAATGCATAACATTAGACATATCCGCAAGGAGATGTGTTTTGCATTATGGGAGATACTGAGATAGGAGTGTTGGTAGCTTGCTCCACCTTTGCAAGGAGTGCCCTGGTGTTGTACCACCTTATCCCAGTCCTGAAGATACTTTCAGGCGCAACTTTGTTTGCTCACACTTGGATAAAGGATTAAACTAAATTTATTATACTCTAACCAAGTGAAAAATAAACTTTCAACATATTTCTCCTGTGAATTTTAGGATTCAAGATGTCAAAAATCTAGTAAAATTATAAATGTACACTCTGATAGGTTAAAAAAGTACTGTTTGGGGAGGTAAAAATTTAGTTATATTAGGAGACAATATGAATAGAATATTGAAAAATGAGCGTTGTTTTCTTAGTACTAATTGTGCATCTCATTCACAATCAAATAGTAGTGAAGGGAATAATTTTAAAGCTCGTAATTCAAATACACAGCAAAGGAGAAAATTAAATTTTGTTAAAATAAAACCTAATGCAGGAAATTTTTGAAATCCCAAGGTAAATAATTCAGATAATGTACAATGTAAGAGTGATGATAATCAAACTGACTCTAACATGGATGAAATAGTAGCACAATATCATAGGCTAGTTAACTTGGAGTTAAATAAACCACAAAAATGAGAAAATACCTCTAATTTAGTTACTAAGGATAAAGAATCTCAACCTGTAGAATTTGATTCTGATAGTGATGATTCTGTAGATTTAGGGCATAATTCAAATAATTTAAATGAGATATTTGAAAAGTATAAAAACGAGATTTGTAAGTATAGTAAATTGGAAGAAAAAAATTCCAAGATTGTAAATAATGATAAGCAAGAATCAGGTTATTATTTAAGATATAGGAATAAGCATTAAAATTTTGCTAAATATAGGTTAAATATTTAAAATTTAAAAAAAAAAAATTTCAGAGAAAGATGAAACTGATGTAAAAATAATCATAATTTAAAATTCTGAATATTTTTACGTATTGTTTATGTTAGTAAGTTTATTAGTTTCAGTTTCATAACATGCGTTGTCGGCACTTGCGATGTGCCCGTTATTGAAATTTTTGTCAAAGTGATATGTAAAGCATTTAAAACATTTATATACTTACCGGATTTGAATAGTTGTATTACTTTAAAAACAATTTTATTGTAGTTTAAAATGTTAAGTGTTGTGTTTTTTAAAGACATTCTGTTGTCGCTAACGGAGACACCGTATCAGCCATTATATTTAGTTTCACGCTTGACATTTTCATGGAGTGCGCATGCTTGTTGAAAAGGTTGATGTGTGATTAACAGCTAACAGAATAGCGTTCGGTATCGGAGTAAGAGAGAAATAAACAAGATAGCGTTCGGAAAGAAATTTAGAACACAGGCCGGCAAACATTTAGATTCAGAGGAAATAGAATTTTTTTATGTGACAGTCGGAGGAATATTAATAGTATATTCCGAAAAAAGGAATCATGGAACTATTAAGTTTAAAGGGGAATAAGTATTGATAAATAAAAGTGAAATATTGCTATAGCCGTTTTAAAAGGAAAATTGTAGGAAACGCTAATTGGAAGATTTATAGTAAGTTCCGAAAAGAGAATCGTAGAACTGTGAATTCTTTTAAAGTGGAAGAGTTAAAACTGTCAATAAGCATTAGTGAATAAAAGAAGAAATTTCCATTTACGTTCTAAAGGAATGTTCAAAAATATTCTGATTAGGAAGTTTCATCTGTATTAAGACGCTGTATCTAACTATTATTTTTACTAAAAAGAGGCAGAATTGAGGCAGGAAGAATTAATGTGTGCTACATGAGTGATACATGAGTGATGAGAAGGATCCCATGAAAATGAAGAATAAAGTCGTATATCTTCGGAAAAGGGCCTTAACAGAAATAGAAACTGCCTATGAACATTTTGTCATTGTGAAATCAAAGTGTTTAGTCTAGTCTTAAGTGTAAGTTTATTTTTAAAAAGGCCTTGGATCCAATTAATTCTGTAGTTAGTTATAGTTATGTAATATTGCTTGAAGTGTATATATATTGTTTGTGTTTATTTTGTATTTTGGTCTTGAGTCAGTGATTTTTTTGGATTCTGAAGGAAATAGTAAAAAAGAAGTCATTGCACCAATCGGAATGAACCCTTGTGTAATAAATGAAAGCACTCAGAAATAAATAAAAAAAATTGTTGAACTGAGATCATCTCTATATACAGGATTAAATAAATAAAAATCCTATATTTAAACAATGGTGCAGCCAGTAGGATTAATATTATGATAATATCCTCTATATAATATCCTCTATATATCCCCAGAGGAAGACCAAGATGTAGGTGGATTGATACAGTAAAAAAGTACCTTAGAAGACAGAAATGTGAGATCTGATAATATTGGAATCTTGACAGGTAACAGACTGATTTGGAGGAAAATTGTAGATAGGAAGTTAGTAATGATGTAAATTTTTCACATAGTACTATTATATTCTGTACATACCAGGAATTTGATGATAATGACGATGATTGCATTCCAACCGCTTAGTTTGAATTGTTTATATTAAAAGTTTAAATTCAAATAGATAACCACATGGTCAGAACTCTTCTACATTTCAGAATCATTTGTATCTTAAATTGTATTGTTCATTAGCGATTGTTTTTGCCACCCAAGTGTGCATCCACTGGGAATTTTCTGAGCATGTGGACCATAATAAAAAAAAAAAAATAATAATATAAAAAAATCTTGATTTGGAGCTCCTTCTCCTGCTAAAAATAATAAATACAAAACTGGATTTCACTAAGCTAACTTTTTTTCCAACCAAAGCAATTTCACTAGTCTCGTTAAACTTTTTTTTTATTATTGAAAATTTAAATTTTGTAATCTTTGTTTCAACTGTATGTATATTGGATTTGTATAAGTAAAGTGTATTTAATAATAATAATAAAAATTGTTTCATGTGTTTGTAATTTATTATAATGCAAATGTTAAAACATAAATACCTTTATAATTCTTATTTAAATGATCTGTTATTATAACTTCTCCCAAATTGTCTTTGCCTGAGGAGAGGTATGCTAATGTTACTTAAATGTTAAAAAGGTATCCAAGTATTGAAAGTTTGGAAAACACTGCTCTAGAGAGGAGAACTCCACATAGCCTTTAAAGGAATGCAGAGAACCGACCAGGGCTTCTGACCTAATGTCCAATCCTCACCTTCTCGTGGTGCACCCTGTTGGGTATCTACTTGGATACTGAACGAATGAGGATGGGCTGGCAATTTGGGATTTAGCCGACCAAACTGTAATTCTTATTGGCTTAAACCAAATTACAAAATGATGGTACAACATGACAAAATTTCATGCTGTCTGGGGCGTCGCCCAGTTGTTTTCACCAGGGAACCAGGGTCCCTGGTGAAAACAACTAAGAATCCAGAATGGCAAAGAAATGGAGCTAGCTGAGGAATTAGATAAGTACCAGATCGACATAACAGGGGTTACTGAAACAAAAAAGACAAAAACTGGTGAGATCTTTCTGAGCAATAAATACAAAATGCTATATTCAGGCAATGACAATCAAGGAAAAGAAGGAGTAGCCATAGTATTCAACACTAAATACGAGGCTAATCTTCTTAAATGGCAGGCCGTCTCAAGTACAGTGATATGGGCAAATATCAGAATGAGGAACTGGACAATGAGACTTATTTGTGCCTATGGTCCCACAGAAGGTTCTAAGGTAGAAGTGGAGGAATTTTTTGATGCTTTAGAAAAAGCAACTAACACAACGAAAAAGGAAAAGTTGGTCTTTGTTGAGGATCTAAATAGCAGAGTAGGAAATGATTGTCAGACATACAAAAATATTTTGGGAAAATTTGGAGAAAAGAGCAAAGCTAACAATAATGGCAAATAACTGTTGGATTTCTGCTCAGGACATGGACTGGTTATTACTAACACTATGTTCCATCATAAAAATGTGCACAAATTCACATGGCGAGAACAGGCAAGGAATAAGAAAAGTCTCATTGACCATGTTATTGTTGATAGTGATGTTTTCTCCCTGGTGCAGGATAACAGTGTACAGAGGATTTGAAATTGGAAGTGATCACTATTTAGTCATGAGCAGGATGGAAGAGTTTGAGAACAGCAACCAAACCTTGGAGATTCAGTGGCAAGCCTTGAAGAAAACACTGATTGATTCAGCCAGAGAGGTATATGGTGAGGTTGTCTGCAAGGATAGAAAAATCAGAACTCCATGGTGGACACAGGAAGTTAAAGAGGCAGTGAAGGAAAAGAAGAAAGCATATCAAAAGTTCCTGGCAAATAAGTCAGCTTGTGCTCTTAGAGAATACACAGACAAATGTATGAAAGCTAAACACTGTGTAAAACTAGCTAAACAAAAGTCATGGGAGCAGTCTGGCAAAAACATAGAAAATAAATATCAAGAAGGTGGTAAGATATTCTGGCGGTTGTTGAAGAAGAAATGGAGGAAAGAGTGCTGTAAAAGGAGTTACAGATGATAAAGGTGACATGAAAACTGGAGAAAAAGATATCCCTGAAGTATGGAGTAATTACTTCGAAAAATTGCTAAATGAAACAAAAAATGATAGCAGAGTGGTAAAAACATTCAACAGGCATACGGTCAGGAATACATATCCATACTTGAAGTAGAAAAAGCCATCAAGGGCTTGAAATGTGGAAAGGCAGTAGGAGTAGATGATATTCAACCAGAAATGCTGAAGTATGGTGGTATAAAAGCCTTACAGTGGCTGCACTGCATAGTTCAGAAAGCCTGGACAGATGGACGAATTCCTGATGATTGGAGTAGAGCTCTCATAGTACCCATATATAAAAAGGTAAATAAAACTGAATGTGAGAATTACAGAAATATTTCCCTACTAAGTGTTCCGGGCAAGATTTATGCAAGTATACTTGAGAAACTGTTGAGAAGAATTGTGGAAGAAAAGCTTGGTGAAGTACAAGCAGGATTCAGGCCAAATAGAGGCTGTCAGGATCAGATCTTCACTTTACGATAAATAGTTGAGAAAGCATGGGAATATAACAAAGATCTGTATTTAAGTTTTGTCGATCTGGAAAAGGCATATGACAAGGTGCCAAGAGAGAAGCTATTCAATACACTGCAGTTATATGATGTCAATGGGGCATTATATCAAGCAATACTTAGTCTTTATTTGAGTTGTAAGTCAGCAGTCAGAATTGAAGGAAGTACAGGAAGATGGTTTAATGTTAAATCTGGTGTGAGACAAGGATGTACATTATCTCCTCTGATATTCATTATCTATATGGATCACATTATGAAGAAAAGTGGTATTAAACATGATATCAAAATTGGAGATGTTAATGTCAGCTCTTTGCTTTATGCGGACGATATTATACTTTTAAATCAATCCGCTACAAGTCTGCAAGATTCCTTGACTAAATTGAATAACTGTTGTAATAGATATGTATGTAGTACAGCAATAAAAAGACAAAGACGATGAAAATAAGCAGAAACATTGAAAATATCAACATTGTGAATGGAGAACTTATAGAACAAGTAAAACATTTCAGCTACTTAGGCATGATTTTTAGTGAAGATGGGTAAATTAAATATGGAAATTGACAATAGAATGAACAATGCTGGTATGGTAGGAAGTCAATTGAATAAATTCATAAATTCATATGGAAGAAGACAGAAATTAGTCCGAACACTAAATTAGCTGCATACAAGACAGTGTTCAAACCAATTTTAACTTATGGATCTGAGAGCTGGGTCAGAAGTAAATATTAGAGACCGTAGATATGAGAGTCATGAGAAAGATTAAAGGCATGAACAGGATGGCATCAATGGCAGTATCATATTAAAAATGAGGATATTAGGAAAGAACTTGACATTGTCAGCATCCAGGAATGCGTTAGCAGAGCTAATCTAAGATATGGTCACTTAAATAGAATGGGAAAGGATAGATTAGCAATACTAGTGTTCATTGCCAGGTTGGCAGGAAAAAGACCCAGAAGAAGACCAAGATATAGGTAAATTGATACTGTAAGTTCCTTAGATGATAGAAATGTAAGATCTGGAGTCTTGACAAAAGTAACAGACTAATTTGAAGTTAAATTATAGATAGGAAGTTAGTAATGATGTAAATTTTTCATGTATTACTATCATATCCTGTATACCCCTTGAGGGTACATGGCAGAAATTTGATGATGATGATCTAGAGTAGTAGTCTCCAAACTTTTCGCCGTGAGGGCCATATTGGGTACTTAAGCACTGTTCAGCAGGCCGTAGTAAAAAAAAAAAAACTCTAGAACTAGATATGAGTTTTATTGAAAGCAGATAAAAACTGATTACAAAAATATGTGAGATTAAATTATTATATATTAATGACAACAAACACTATCAGTATTTTGGTTTAACCAATAGGTATACAATTAGGTCGGCTAAATTCCAAATTGCCAGCCCATCTTCGTTCGTTCAGTATCCAGGTAGATACCCAATAGGGTACACCACGAGAAAGTGAGGATTGGATTATTAGTTTAGAAGAGGTGATCGGTTCTCCGCATTCCTTTAAAGGCTATGTGGAGGTCTCCTCTCAGTTATACAGCTTTGACCCTTAAGCACCCTTTGAATTGAATAACTGTTGTAATAGATATGGTATGAAGGTCAGCAATAAAAAGACAATGAAAATAGGCATAATCATTAAAAATGTCAACTGTGTTGTGAATGGAGAATCTGTGGAATAAGAAAAACATTTCAGCTACTTAAGCAAGATTTTTTGTGAAGATGGTAAATTAAATATGGAAATAGACAACAGAATCCACAAAACTGGTATGGTAGGAAGTCAATTGAATAAATTCATATGGAATAATAGAGAAATTAGTCGGAACGCTAAATTAGCTGTATACAAGACAGTGTTGAAACCAGTTTTAACTTATGGATCTGAGAGCTGAATCAGAAGTAAAACACTTGACCAAAGACTAGACACTGCAGATATGAGAGTCCTGAGAAAGATTAGAAGTGTGAACAGATGGCATCAATGGCAATATCATATTAAAAATGAGAATATTAGGAAAGAACCTGACATTGTCAGCATCCAGGAATGCGTTAGCAGAGCTAATCTCAGGTGGTATGGTCACTTAAACAGAATGGGCGAGGAAAGATTAGCAAAACAAGTGTTTTCTGCCAAGTTGGCAGGAAAACAACCCAGAGGAAGACCAAGATATATGTGGATTGATATGGTACAAAGTGCCTTAGACGATAGAAATATAAGATCTGGTAATGTTGAAGTCTTGACAAGTAACAGACTGATCTGGAGGAAAATTGTAGATAGGAAGTTAGTAATGATGTAAATTTTTCATGTAGTACTATCATATCCTGTACACCCCTTGAGGGTACATGGCAGGAATTTGATGATGATCACTATCAGCAAATTCTCATATTTTTATCACAAATTATAATAAAACCATGAATGTGAATGATGTAACTGTGTTTGTGTTTTTAAAATCTTATTAAACTCGCGTTCAAATTTTGAAGTACTAATTACAAGTAGCAATTTCAAATGTTCATCAGATAAATTTGCCTTGTATTTTGACTTGATATATTTCATTCGGGAAAAAAGTTTGTTCGCAAAGATACGTTGTCCCAAAAATAGACATAAATTTATTCAAATTTGCTTATAAAAAAAATTTTTTTTTCTTCGTTAGTCCATTTTAACCGACCTTTTACAGTCGGAAAGACTGTAACTTGGATTACGGTTACTGTTTGCTATTCGAGAATATATTTTGAACACAATTTGAATTAATGCATTTGAAATCTATCAACATCCCCATGTTTCTTTTTGCGGATTCTTATTGAAAAATTAGTCTAATTGGTGGGCCGGATAAAATCATATCATGGGCCGTAGTTTGGAGATCCCTGCTCTAGAGCAAGATATGCAGTAGTATATTGTCAGTTCCTATATTTTGAACACAATTTTAATTAATGCATTTGAAATCTATCAACATCCTGTGTTTCTTTTTGTGGATTCTTATTGATAAATTAGTCCAATTGGCGGGCCGGATAAAATCATATCCTACTGCATATCTATTGCAAGATATGCAGTAGTATATTGTCAGTTCCTACTGCCTTATTAAATCAAGTATAATTCCTCATATTTCATATTTCGCAAAGTGCTGGCAGAAAGCTATAAAGTGCATCTCCCAAGACGTTATGTGGCCAGCATGGGAGATGTTAGGACTGCAATGACATCTGCTGTTTCATCATTGGCGGAAGAATTCATATATCAATGGCAATGTCAAACAACTGGCAGGCGGAAGATTCTGAATATAGATCAATGACTGACAGAGTGAGCCAAGTTAGCTGGCTATTGCAGTCGTGAAAGAGATCAGGACCTCACCATGTTACTAACCTCTATCCTATAGTCGACCATGGAGAAACGGAAATATTTTACAAGCTATGCTTTGGAAGTTGGAACCTCTGCAATGTCCCAAGCTGTAAATAGTTACAGGGAAGAAGAGATTAAAGCTGTGAATAAAATGAACGCTGCAAGTGCACTCCATGACGATATCAACTTAAATCCGAAAGGAGGGTTGGCATCTGATATTCCTCGTTTGAAAACAAGAAACAGAGTCTTGAAAATTGGAACTTGGAACGTGAGAACATTATATAAACTAGTGAATTTTGATAACCTTATACAGGAAATAAAAAGACTTAAAGTTGATGTGATGGGAATCGGTGAAACAAGATGGCCTAACATGGGAAAACTAGAAAAAGATGACTTTACATTTGTATATGCTGGTGGAAAGAAGCATGAATATGGAGTAGGTTTCATGATTAAGAAAGACATCTTTAAATCTGTAAAGGGGCTATGGCCCATAAATGAAAGAATAATACTTATTAAATTAGCTGCAAAGCCTTTTAACATCATAATTATCCAGGTTTATGCCCCTACGATGACTCACAATGATGAAGAAATAGAAGATTGTTATAATAACTTACAAAAATCTATAGAAAATGTAAAATCAAATGAAATACTCATAGTGATGGGTGACTTGAATGCAAAGGTTGGAGAAGGAGAAGAAAATCCAGTTGTTGGAAAATTTGGACTAGGTGACATAAATGAAAGAGGGGAGAGATTGATACAATTCTACATTCAAAACAACTTGCACATAATGAATACTTTCTTTCAACATCCAAAGTGCAGACTGTATACTTGGACAAACCCAGATAACTCTATAAGAAACCAAATAGATTTCATAATGATAAATAATAGATACAAAAATAATTTAACCAACATAAAAACATACCCAGGTGCTGATATAGGTTCAGACCATAACCCTGTTGTGTCCACTTTAAAAATTAAACTAAAAAACATTTCTAAAAACAATCATACTGAAAGACTTGACTTCACAGCTCTGAATATACCTGACAACATAATGGTGTTCAACTCAGAAATTAGGAAGAAATTAGATCATGTAGGATATAAAACAGAAGACAATATACTTTGTAACACAGTGGAAATTGAAAACAGGTGGTCAAATTTTAGAAGTGTAATATATAAGACAGCTAACGAGGTTATCCTAAAAATTAAATACAATAAGAAAAAAACCCTGGATAACTGAATCAATAGTAGAACTTATGAATGAAAGACGAAAAAAGAAAAATACACAACAGTATAGAATACTCAGTAAAATTATAAAAAATGGATGCAGGAAAGCTAAAGACAAGTGGCTAAATGAAAACTCTAAAGAAATAGAGGAACTGGACAAGAAACACAATAGTAAAGACATGTATAAATCAATCCAAGCCCTGACAAATAAAAAGAAAAATTTCAACCATAATCCTTGTATAAAAGATCAAAATGGATAAATGCTACTAGAGACACAAGATATCATAAAAATGGAAAGAATATGGAAAAGAACTGTTTGACTCAGATCGCACAGACGCACCAAATATACAAAATATGGATGGTGAACCAATTACATATGAAGAAATAGAATACGCTCTAAGTCAAATGAAAACAGGTAAAACACCAGGCCCTGATCTGATCCCTATTGAATTGTTAAAGAAAGTAAATGAAAACACACTTAATGACCTAAAGGTTATTTTTAATAACATCTATGATACAAGATTATTTTTAATAACATCTATGATACAAGATACATCCCTGATGATCTAAGGAAATCCATCTTTGTCACTATTCCCAAAATTCCAAGAACTTTTGAGTGTACAGAATATAGACTAATAAGTTTAATAAGCTATGTTACAAAATTACTACTGAGAATAATCCTAGAAAGAATAAAAGGCACTTTGTCAGTAGAAATAGAAGACATTCAATCAGGTTTTCAAAAAGACAAAGGTACAAGAGAAGGAATCTTCAATTTGAAAACATTATGTGAAAGAAGCCTTGACAACCAGAATAGCATATATCTTTGTTTTATTGATTACACCAAAGCATTTGATTCAATAGATCACAAGAAATTAATACATATCCTACAGAATAATGGGTTAAAAGGAAAAGATCAACGTATAATTACAAATATATACTGGAATCAAATGTCTTCAATAAGATATAAAAATACATATTCTGCCAACTTTGAAATCAAAAAAGGAGTAAGGCAAGTATGTGTGTTATCACCCTTACTGTACAATATATATAGTGAGCAAGTTTTTAAAAATATTTCAGAACTGAAGGGTGTAAAAGTCGGAGGTAGGAACTTCAACAACTTCAGGTATGCAGATGACACAGTTCTTATAGCTGAATCTGAAGATGATCTTCAAAACTTAATCACAGAAATTTTCAACAGAAGCTTAGCCATGGGACTAATTATTAACCTAAAGAAAACAAAGTGCATGATTATATCAAAAGAACCAATAAATAAGAAACTGAACTTAACTGTTAACCAAAAGAAAATTGAACAGGTTCAGTCTTTAATACATTTGGGACAAATGTTTATAGACAGAGGAAATTCCCTTAAAGAAATAAAATGAAGAATAGAGATAGCAAGGAAAAGCCTTTACTGATATGAAAATTGTTCTAACATCCAGAGACATTAATATAGACACAAGAAAAAGATTAATAAAATGCTCTATCTGGTCAAGCCTTCTCAATAACAGTGAAACTTGGACTCTAAACAAAGAAGCAGAGAAAAAATTAGAAGCTTTCGAAATGTGGACCATCAGAAGAATGTTGAAAATATCATGGACAGAGAAAATGAAAAACGAAGATGTTTTAAAGAAAGCAAAAATGAAAAGAACATTAATGAAAATAATTAAAGAGCGAAAACTTAAATATTTTGGACATCTAACTAGACAAGAAGGCATTCAGAAATGAATATTAGAAAGGAAATTGGATGGATAAAGAGGGAGAGGTAGACCCAGGAAAATGTGGTTTGAAGACATTAATAACTGGACTCGCTTGAATTACCATAAATGTTCCAGAGCAGCAAAAGAAAGAAAAAGGTTCCGTGACATGGTTGCCAACCTCCTTCTAGGGGATGACACTTGAAGAATTCCTCATATAGCATTCCAAATCATTTTAAACTAAAATATTTTATTTTTAAATATTTTAGTTTAAATAATGTTCATTTAAATATATAATTTCATAACTATATATTTCAATAGTTATATATATGTTACCGCTAAAGTGCAGAAATCAGTTATTCTGCAGATTATCTAGGTATTGTGCAGATTAACTACGGTGATCCGTAGTTAATCTGCAAAACGTAGCAAAAAACCCCGAGTATCCGTGTGAAAAAAAACTCATACCTCTGTATGAGACTGGCTAACTCACATTTAGTCGAAAGAGACCAGATAAAGGTTCCTCACGTCATTGATAGGAATCGAACCCCAGGTCTTTCTGACCAAAGGGTTTCATCTATATTGACTGAGCTATGGAGGCTCCTGTAAATGTATTTTGTTAAATAAATGACTGATTTAACTACAGAAATACGGTATGCCAAACTTTGAAATGGCCCTTGTAATATGCCACATCCTTAGCCAAGTAGCCCATTAATATGTAGTTACATCATCAGGAAGAAAAGATAAAAGGATAGGCAGCATATTGTTATTAGTATATTAGTATATATATCACTGTCGATATGTTATCCACAAAGGTGCTGTTTACTTATTTGTGAACTCGTTTCTGCATGCACTAACTGTATTACAGTTCTTTAAAATAGTCCTTAGTATGTATGCTAAACTGGAAGTAACATCATGAAAACATGACATCACAATAATCTCTGGCAGGAAGAGAGTGAATCACAGACTATATCCAAATGCTTTAAATTTTAATTTCTAATAAAGAAAACTTAATTATATACATAGAACACTAGATTTCTATATTTTATATTTGTCTCTCAACTTATTTAATATCAGAAACAAAGTTTGCATTCTCATGATAAGCAGAAAGAGAGGAGAGTGAATCACAGTAGACTATATACAAATGCTTTAAATTTCTGTGCAATATTTACACCTCTGCTGTTCGGAACAGTCTTCTTCCCTGGGGACTACAACCTTCATATTTTTAAAATACACATCAACAAATTCCTCTTCTGCCTAACCACTTACACACATACATGGCACTATTGTGCCATATATATTGGGATTTCTGTGTGGGACAGATTTAAAAAAAAAAGTCTTCGCACTTCTAAATACCAAAATAGAAAATAGTTAAAAAAAAATTCAAAATACCTGAATTAAAGAAAAGCATACAATATGCAAGGATTAATTTGAACAAAACAAGTATTTTTTTTAAAAGACTTAAAAAAAAAGTTGAATAGGCCCAAATTAAGCTAGCTCTGTAAAATAAAGTAATGCTACTAGATCTAATGTGCTTATGTTATATTACAAATTTAGTTCATTTGACTGCATCAGCACTTTTTTTTTTTTTAAGAAGTAAAATCTTCTTCATCCTGCTCAAATAGCAAGCACATCGTCAACATAGCATAGCCAAAGTGTTGGTTTGAGAGTGGCTGTATTAATTACTAGTTTTTCCAGGTGTTCTATGTAAAAGTTGGCTGGGGGGGGGATGGCTGTCCCATCTATTTGTTTGTATATTTTCCCTTTCCATGTGAAATATTCTGCATGTATTGTGAATTTGAATAGTTCAAATATATCAGGGGAGAAGTGTGACTTGAGGGTTTCTATTAGTGGTACATTTGTGAATATAAGTCTGAGCTTTTTAGGGTATGGTGTTAAGATGCTTTTTAGGTGGGCTGAATTTTTGACAAAGGAGGGAGAATTGTTTGTGAGAGTGACGCTAAATGTCTAGCCAGTTTGTATGTCGGACTATTTATACTGTCCAAAATTGGGCATAAGGGTGTACCTTGTTTGTGAATTTTTGGTGCTCCATAAATCCTAGGTGTTTTAATATGGAAGGACTTGAGTTTGTTTACTGTGTCTTTGGGCCAGGAAGTGACTTTTTTCACTAATTTACGTGCCTTATTCTTTTGTGTGTTGGTGGGATTGCGATCTATAATTTTGTATGTTGACTGATCTTGTAACAGTGTGTGCATTTTGCTTTCATATTCTGTTGTGTCCATCACCACAGTTGCATTCCCTTTGTCTGCTTTTGTTATGATAATCTGGCTATTATTCTATAGCTCTTTTACAGCAATGATTTCCTTATGCAGGATATTATTTTTGGGAGGCTTAGACTTGATTAGGATGTTGGCCACATCTAAACGTATGTTGTTGGCTATTGTTGGAGGCAGGTCGTATATTCCCCGTTCGATGGACGCCATTATTTCGGCTTTTGGAACTTGTTTGGGAGTCATGACAAAATTGTGCCCTCGACTTAAAGCACTAGTGGCTTCTTTGCTTAAGGTGAGCGACGATAAATTCACGACGACGAGGTCTTGTCGTAATTGCAGTTGTTGTATAGTGTTGCGTTGTTGGAGATTTTCGATCTTATTTTGGTGCCGGTTTTTGACTATGTTGAATTCTTTTTTAGCCGTTGCGTCGGTGATGTTATCTAGGATCTCCCATAGTTCCGTAGTTAGAATATTGTATAGTGATTCACGTAATGCGTTGATGGTTGAATTTGATTTTGTTAATTCCAGACGAGTGGCATTAATCTGTTCACGTAATAGCGCTACACTCGCTCATTTATAAATGCATTGGGCTTTGGCCGAGTGGAACTTGTTTTTGATTTTAACACAGTTCGGTATTAAATTGGTGTCTCGGCACCTCTTTAAGAAGGCTAACCTGTTCAGTTACCACGCCAATTTTAACTTCCACTTCCATTTATTAAATAATTAATAAATTAATTATTTACTTATTTTTCTGTGTTCTAATATATACTGTTAAAAAATAAACAACATGTACGACGAACACATAAGTCTGTCCACACATTTAAGGATGCTACAGGTAACTGATGAGGCTATCTTGGCCTAATGGTAGATAGGAATTCGAAGTTCAAGGGTCACATAGCAAAAATTGCAAATACAACTCAGAGGATGGATAATTGTGATGTGAACCTTGTTATGTGAGGATAAGGAAGTCATTTTGCCTGTTTACAGGGACTTGACCTCATAAGACCTCACCTGTACTACTGTGCTCAGATTTGGTCTCTGGGTTCCAAGGGGATAAAGAAGAGTTACAAAGATTATATATGAGAATATGGAATTTAGATAATGAGGACATATTGTGAGTATGTGGGCTACAGATTCTGGTTAACAGGAGAAAGAGGAGTAATATGATAGAGGTCTACAAACTTCTGAGTGGATGTTATAGGATATTGTCTGAAATTTTTGGTAATATGGAAGGTGGGGAGAGAGAACATAAGGACAGCCATGAATTTAGGTTTGTTTGCAGTTAAGAAAGGGGTAAGAGCTAGGTTTCTTGCTCAAAGAGCAGTGAGTGAGTGGAATAGTTTGCCTTTTGAATTAGCGAGTGCATCTAGTGTAAATGAGTTTAAGGAAAAGTATGACAGCTGGTTTGGATGATGTATAGCCTCCTTCAATGAGTCCTTGACTCCCTGGAGGTCTCAGATAATAATAATAACAATTTTTTTTTTATGAAAGATTATTAGGGAAACACAACCATGTTGTGTTTCCCTAATAATCTGTGGTGACAACACTGCCATGTTGTCACCACAGCACATATCTCTTACATCCCATTCTTCTCACTTACACATGCTCGAGCACATTCCATATTTGAGCTTTTCTTTTTGATCTTGAAGTGAGAGAAGTGAGCTGCTATTTCAAACAAAAAAAGTAAGCTTTTCATATTGTGAATGCATTTTAATTACAGTAATTTTGGATAAATAGATTCAAGTAAAGCACTGCATTAATTTAGTTTTTTTTTTTTTTTTTTTGTTATTAACCTTACACACACATATTCAATGTACATGCCATATAGCACACATTTTATTTATTCTATTATAAGTGGCATATAGTACCCAAATTTAATATTATTATATTATAAGGCACTTAATTTCACTTTTCTCACAGCATAATTGCACTGGCAAAAGAAACTGATTAATTATAAACAGAAAAGTTAAAATTGCATAATTTAATTAAATACTGGTATTTAATTTATTAATTTAACAAGTATACAGTATACTATGGTAGTACTAGATGAAAAGATTATGCTATTATTTACTTCCTATTAACAGTTTTTCTCCAGGTTAGTCTGTTTCTGCCAAATCTCCCCTTTTGTGAGATTTATATTTTGTCTTCTAAGACACTTTTAACTGTATCAGTCTATTAGACCTCAGTCTTCATCAGCCATTTTCTGCCTTCATTGCATCAAGCACTTGTTTTGCTAACCTTTTATCTACCATTCTGTTTAAATGACCATACCATCTTAGATTAAATCTGCTCCACATTCTTGAATGCTAACAATATCAAGTTCCTTCTGATATCTTCCTTTTTAATATGATTCTTCATTGATCTATCTGTTACTCTCCTTTCTCAACTCCAATATCTGCTATCTTTAGTCTTTGGTCAGCTGTTTATTTCTAATCTAGCTTTCAAACCCATAAATTAAAACTGGCACAGCCTGTCTTGTGTGCAGCTAGTTCATTGTTTTGATTAACTTTCTTTACTTTTACTCACTGCCATGCCACCTTTGCTGAATTCTGTTTTCTGTTTCCATATTTACTTGCCTTCCTCACTAAAAATTGTGTAAATAGCTGAAATATTTTACTTGTTCCATAAGTTAATCCCACATAAAATATAATATGCTGTTGGAAATCTCATCACACCAACATGTATAACTTTATACTTACTAACATTGAATTGATACTCATTGTCATGTTCACAGTTCCAGCCTGTTCAAATCATTCTGTATGTACTGCATATCAGTAGCATCCTTGATTACCCAGACTATATTTGCATTATCAGCAAACAACTGAACATCTGTCAGATCCTTCCAAATATTATCATTGTGTACATTAAACAACAATGCTCCAAAGAATGATTCCTGCAACTCATCACTGGTGACCCTAAATTTGGCATATTCACACCCCCTGTATATTACTTTCTGATAGTTGTCTGTCAGCCACCTGCTTATCTATTTGAATAATATTCCAATCCCCATATCCTCCAGTTTACGCAACAGTATTTCATCTATGCATAACACTGCTTCGTGTTTTATAAACAGCACCAGAGGAAAATAAATAATTTATTGCTTATTATATTTTGCTGAATTTCCAATCATTATCCTTGGTCCACAAATTAAAATGATTGTTTCCCATATGTTTGGTAGATTAATGCAGCTGTATTTGAGGTTGGGAGAGTGCTTTATAGTAGTTGATGCTGATTCTGAAAGTACTCTCTCAGACCAGTTAGTGACTTCTATGTAGCACAGTTGTCTTATTCCATTTTATTCTGTGTGAAGGCATGTTCAGAACATAGTCTGCCAGATCCTGTCTTTGCTATTATAGGTGATTGTGGAAGTAGTTTAATGTTCTTCAAGGCAGATATTAACAGACCTATCAGTCTGTCCAAAGTAAGCCTAAATTACAGCACAAGGAACTTTATGCACTCCAGGATGTGCAAGAGGGATGGAGCTGATTCTTAGAATAGATGAAGGTTGCTAGTTGGATGTGGGGTTTGCAATATATTTTCTGAAGTATTTTGAATATAAGAGATGGGAATAGTTTAGTTGTGATGATCTTGAGTGTTGATTACAGGAGGGGAGGAACTAGGGATGGCATGCAGTATTTTAAAAATTGTTGCAAAGGTACCCAAATTCAGTGGCAATGGCTGTGTAAGTGTTTTGAAGATGTGCTTTAGGATAGGTGATGCGATTACCTTCCAACATGTACATTTCCAATAAACAGAAAATAATTGAAATTTGCTGTGTAACTAGTATGTCTAGGTAGTGGAGACATTTTCTTTTTCTGTAGCTGAGTATTTATTTGAATGTTGGCTGTGTAAGTGCTCCAAAAATGTATTTAATATATCTGAGCCATGAGGCCAGATAGCACACATATAATCTACAAGCATAACCAAAACTGTTGGTTTGTGCTGTGTTGAGTGCCTCATAAATTCATAGGTATGTTGATAACCAATGAAGTACTATCTTCACTGAGTCTAAATCTTTCAGCCTATGAATAAAATTTATGATTCAGAAGGGAGAGTTGCCCATAAGTGCTGGGAAAGCGATTTTGTTATTTGTTTGGTTAGTTTGTATATGGAGATTAATATCTATTAATATAAAACCCATATGGGCATTGAGTTTGTGAATTTTTGGGATTCCATATATATGAGGAGGAATCTTGGTAAGGTCAAACTTACCAATATTAAACTTACTAATAACTTTATTATTTCTTCTGATGTCATTATACAATGAAACACTGTTATGAATAATAACCAACATCTAATCCTATCTGTATGAAGTCTTTCACATGGTATCCAGTCAAATGAATTTAGCAAAGTCCAACAATATCATAGTCTATCCATGCCCTTTATCCAACTCAGATGTAACATTATTGTAAAATATGAGCAAATTGTTCATGCCTATCCTCTCTTTAGTAAACCCATGCTGTTCCTTGCAAAGTATGTTTGTCAACCAATTTTTGTATTAAGTTCTTACCAATTTTTTCTAAAATCTTCACATTCCCTTCATGGATATTAATAGATTGGTAGTCGCACATCCTTATTCAACAGGACTGTCATACGTTCCTGTGGGATCTTTTCTTGGCTGGGACTCAAATTATACAACCACGTCAAGAGCCTAACCAGTTTAGCTGAACATTTCTTTAGCATATGTGCTGGTATCCCATCTGTCCATATTGCTGAATTCATACTCAGGTATGCAACAGCTCTGGAACCTCTTTCTCATGCACCTTAAACTCTTCATCCAGTGTAGTGTAGTGTAGTGTGTGTGTGTGTGCGTGCGTGCGTGCGCGCCATGTTGTCTGTTCATAGGTCTTAGCAAAGTGACCATCCACATCCATTATTTGAACAATTGCATCTGCTTATAGCACATATACCATCTATATTTAGTAAATTATTCTTCCACATTTTTATTTTACTTGTATGATGATAAAATTCTTTTGGTTGCCTTTAGCTTATACAGCCAATTCTTTCCATATGGTACTCATAGCTTTTCTGACCTGCACATTATATATTTGCTTTCAGCCTTGTTCTTACAGTATTCCTTCTACATCATCATGATCTTCGTATGGATTTCTTGTTTAATAAGGTTTCACTTCCATTGTATTTGTTTTTCAAACTCTAGGGGCACATTCAGATATTCCATCGCTTAAGCACCTTTTCAGAGCTTCCCATGCACTGCTGATATATATTCTTCCATTCAGTAACTGATACCATGGGACCAAACATAGTATTATCTTGAGTTTGTCATACTTGCTTTCCAGCTTCATTGTTCAGCATCTAACCTTTCCTACTTAGAACATCCATATACTTATCTACCTCCCAGGTCAGTGTGAACTCTTCTGACACTATTATACTCTTAGATATCATTCCTTCTTTCATATGTTACTTGAAAAAGTTGTATTTCAATGGCTCAGTAAACGGAATTGATGTTTTTCATGTTCTTACATGTTTATAAATTTGATTTTTTATTGCTGATTTTTATGCCGAATTTGTTACTGTAGTATTCAGTTTTTGTTAAAGAATCCTGAAGACTAGTAGCAAATTTATTTAGAAGTATAATATAATGTATATATAAAGTTAAAACTGAATTGAATATCTCCAATGTCGATGTCAGATCTATTGCCACTTTATTTCATAATATAATCCACATTTTAGGTGAGATGAATTTCATCACCTGGTGTGAGACCACCACCCCACTTATTGGAGACCTGAAGTGGCTTGAAAAAGTTCCATGTTTGGTCTCTAAAGTAGGGTTTCTGGACTATGTAAAAAAAAAAAAAAAAAAAAAAATTACAAAAAATATGGAAAAAAATCCTTAGTATACTCATGATACAAATGTACTATGGGTTTACTAATAACCTTTTGCAGGTAGGAACCACATTAAAAATATATATATTATTTACATAATGTTTTTTTATACATGGCTTTGTGTAAAAGTGACTTTATATTTTTCTCTGCACACTCTGAGGACACCTGCTGATTTATTTTCTAAGTTCTTTTGATATGCTTTTTATTCAGGACTCTCTTTAACATTCAGTTTTAAAATCTCACATGATAAATAGTTTGTTTCTACAAGTGTTTTCTTTAGGAAATTACACATAAAGAAATGTCATTGTGTTTATTATTACTATAAATCCTTTTGTATTATTACTACATGATACCTCCATGGAGTCCTAAGACTCATCGAGGGAGGTCATCTACTCTACATCTCTCTGTCTCCACCACACAAACCCACCAACTACAACGAACCACAACAACACCGTGTATTTTCACAGATGATCACAAACATCCGTGCTGAAACATTTGTTAAACTAATGTAACGCATGAAATATGACGTCGCTATGTAATGATTTAGATGCATGTCCATATATGGCAATTTCGAAAGATGCACGAAGTGTGATATTATCATGACCAGATGTTGATCCATGACCATATATGGAAGTTGAGAGATGTGAGCATGTGTACAACATGAAGTCCGGGTCTTTATAAGCTTTAGTGTCGAGAGGGACTTCATCTTAGGGTTTCCACTTTCTCTTTCCTGTGTCCACCGCCACATGAAGTCCACCGTCGGTCATCAAAAGAGAAGCGTCTTAGGTTTCTCAGCCTTCTATTATTTAGGTATGCCACCACGTGATATCCACTGTCAGTCATCAAAAGAAGAGCATCTTGTGTTCTGAGGTTCAAGTCCAGTTCATTCCACTGCCATGAGAAGTTTGCTGTCTGTCGTTGGACTGCCTCATTAGAAGAGACTTGCCCATTGCTGCCAGAGAAAATGAATCTTTGCCAGTATGAGAACTACTCATCATGCAGTCATTGCCTCCACGTTGCTGAATTAAGGGTTCAAGAGGGTACAGAAATATCGATGACTCAGACAAAGAAGTTCAGCTGGGGATCAAGAGCAAGCCAGCAGAAAGGAAGAAAGAAGGAAGCACTTTCATGTGGACTAAAGATTCGAGTAATATGGACAGCCCTGAATGAGAACATAAGGATTGCAACTCATTGTAAGTACTTGGATATGTAATAATTTCTAACAATTCACCTCAAGCGAGTGTCTCTGTTCATAGTCTAATGCAGTGGTTCTCAAACTGGGTGCCGCAAATATGCCACAAGGGTGTCGCGAAATTTTGAATCGTTTATTTGAAAAAAGCAAAATATTCAATTGCCACAAATAACTAAATCAAAAACAATATATATATATATATATATATATATATATTTTGATTTTAATGGATGAAGCGTATATAAAAATGATCATTTTTTGTATCGCTCTTATATTATATCTTGGGATTTCATTAGATCACCACGTGTCGTAGTAACTAGATATGTGATGGCACATAAATACTGGGGAAAATGAACTAATGAATGGTTAGTTGTCCTGCTATCTGTTTTAGTATTTCTCTGTTCAGTGTGACAAGTATTATACATGATCATTTCCCCTAAACAAAAAATCATGAGTCTTTTGTCATCAGTGAGAATAAACGAAGTATGATATTAAAGTCGTTAAATTCAGTGAGTAGAGGTTTTTCTTATTGTTATATATTCCAACTATAACGAGAGATATCGTAAACAAATGTTTTTTCTTTTTCCATCCGGAAAAAAAATTATTTACTTGAAATAAATTTTAAAATAAAATATTAAAGTTACATATGCCCTTCAAAATCATGAATAATTTTTTCCTTAAAAAAAGAAGTGAAGATTCTGACGATCAAGAAATGTCTACTTGTAGCAAAGCTAACGAACCAATTTGCACTAATAAATTATCAAAATCTGATATTTGCATTAATGAAGAGTTGACTATTTTTAATGTTCAGCAACAAAAAGCACTAATGAAACAACAGAAAGAATAAGTTCATGTAAAAAGGGAACAATGAAAAAGAATGTAAAAACTCGTTTATATCAAGAGAGCTATCTAAAAATTGGATTTGCGTGGTGTGGTGATAAATTAATTCCCAGACCTAAGTGTATTTTGTGTGGTTTGGTTCTATCAAATGAAGCTATGGTTCCTAGCAAATTATTGCGACATTTCTCCACAAAACATGACAACTTGTCGAATAAAAATCCTGAATATTTCAATGAGTTAATAAGATTACAAGAAAAACAAAGTAAAAGTTTTGTAAGAAAGTTTACAATTTCTGACTGAGTTCAAGAAGCGAGTTATTTAGTTGCTGAAATGAACTCAGTCAGAAATTGTAAACTTTCTTACAAAACTTTTACTTTGTTTTTCTTGTAATCTTATTAACTCATTGAAATATTCAGGATTTTTATCAGGAAATGAAGCCTCATACTATCGGCGAAACCTTGATTCGTCTGGCCTGTTCAGCAATTGTGAGAACAATTTTTGGTACTGAGGCAGAAGAAGAAATAAAGAAGATTCCATTATCAAATGATACCATGAGTAGACATATTAATGATCTGTCAGTCGATATTGAAAAGTCAGTTATAACCAAAATAATCGAATCAAAATTTTTCAGTTTGCAGTTAGATGAGTCAACTGATATCGGTGGTAAAGCACGCTTACTTGTTTTTACTCGATTCATTGAAGATGATAAAATTATCGAAGAATTTCTATGCTGCAAGGAATTCGAAAAAACTATGACGGGAAAAGATGTTTTTGATATAATGAACACATATTTTAATGCAAATGGTCTATCTTGGTAAACTTGTGTGGGTATATGTACAGATGGTGCACCTTCTATGATTGGAATTACAAAAGGGTTTGTTTCCTTTGCTAGAAAAGAAAATGAGAACATTATAACGACTCATTGTTTCATTCATCGTGAATCATTGGTGATTCACGATGAATGAAACAGAAACAGTCGAAACATTGGTGATTCACGATGAATGAAACAACAGATCAGGTCACTGATCTGCAAATATTCTAGATTTTGGTCTGGCCTAGAAGAAATCATTCAGATGGCTAATTATATCAAGGCCAGACCATTAAAATCTAGAATATTTGCAGGACTATGTGAAGAGATGCAATCTCATTACAAGATTATAATAAATTTAGTTTAATCCTTTATCCCAGTGAGAGCAAACAAAGTTTGTGCCTGAAAATATCTTCAGGACTGAATATAGTGTTGTACTATCTTACCTGGGTAAGTAGTATAATGCCAAGGCGACTCGTAGCAAAGGTGGAGCAAGCTACCAACACTCCTATCCCAGTATCTCCCATAATGCAAAACACATCTCCTTGTGGATATGTATACTGTTATGCATTAAGGGATTGGCCACTACCCAGAGTAGTTTCTACCTTTATTGAGGTCTCTTCAGGAGCCAGGCCCAGAGTTGGAGATGCCAGACAGAAGCAGTAGCAAGGTCATCTTTACCTATAGGAGTTGCCAAAATGTTTGCCACCTTTTTTTTTTATTCAATTACTCTGGATTTATAATAAATAAAGAAAAATCAACTTTCAACTCATTACAAGAATCTTCTTCTTTATACCGAAGTAAGATGGCTTTCAAAAGGTCGCGTATTGGATCGTTTTTTTGAACTTAAAGAAGAAATATTAATGTTTTTCCACAATGAAGACAAACCAGAATTCTATAAATTATTACAAGATGATTTTTGGTGTTCCAAACTAGCCTATTTAACAGACATATTCAATCATCTGAACAAACTGAACTCCAACATGCAAGGAAGAAATGAGAATATTTTGACATCTACAGACAAAATTAAAGCTTTTAAAGATAAAATAAAAATGTGGAAGATAAAATTAAGCACCAACAATGTAGAAATGTTCCTTAAAGTTGCCTCCAGAAAATGTAAGGACACTGATCTGCAAAAGCTTATTTACAGTCATTTAACATCGTTAGAAGAAAAAATTGACCATTATTTTCCAGACATTTCAGTCAATTTATACGATTGGATTCGAAATCCATTTGTAGAGTCAACATCTGCAATGAGTGAGTTAAGTCTTATAGAAGCCGAAGAATTAATTGATATAAGTATTTGAATCGTTATGGTGTAAGAAGACTTGAGAAAGTGTTGCTGAATGTAGTGGAGGTGCAAATTCAGGGAAACTAGATTCGTTAAGGTGGGGGAGTAGATATACAGTCCTTAGGGAGGCAGTTGAATGTAAGAATGAATATAATATGCCAGAGCAAATAAGGACAACAAACCAGAGTGGGATAGTTAATATACGGCATCAAGGTAGGGTTGGGGCTAATGGGGGTCTTAAATTCATGTACACTAATACTAGGAGTATTAGGAACAAGAAGGAAGAGTTTTTGGCCATGGTTGGCACTTCCAGACCACAGGGTTATTGGTATTAGTGAAACATGGCTGACTGTAGATGATATAGCTAGTGGGATTGAATGTGATGGGTATAGTGTGTTCAGGAATGACAGAGAGAATAAAATGGGGGGAGGAGTATTGTTGATGATAGCTGATGAGCTACAGCCAAGGAGAATAGAAGTTGAATTGCAGGATAGAGAAAAGAGCACATTTGAGGCCATTTGGTGTGAGATTGTGGCTAGCAGAACTAAATATACAATTTGGTGCCGCTATAGACCAGGTGATGGAAAAGATGGTGGTGACAGTATGCACAAGCAAATAGAAGAAATGAGTGGAAGGAGGGTGATTATTATGGGAGATTTCAACTATGGTCGCATTGATTGGAGTGAGGAGAGCTGAACTGGATAGGGGTAATGGGTTTACAGTGATACTACTGGACCTTGCCAAGGCCTTTGACAGGATACCACATGGAACCCTAATCAGTAAACTGGAGCAGATGGGGATAGATATAGGGTTGGTAAGATGGATAGGAGGGTGGTTGAAGGAGAGATACCAGAGAGTGGTTTATTCAGGAGTGGAGTCAAAAAGACATCTTGTGACTAGTGGAGTGCCGCAGGGCTCTGTTCTTGGACCACTGCTTTTTAATTTGTTCATCAATGATATAGGAAAGGATTTGAGAGGAAGTGTTCACTTGTTTGCTGATGATGCAAAGTTGGGTAGAGCAATTGTGAGTGCACAGGATGTCAAAATTTTACAGGATGATTTGGATAGTTTGGAGGACTGGGCTAGGAAAAATGGATGTCAGTTTAATGTGGCAAAGTGTAAGGTTATGCACTTTGGGGTGAAAAGAATAGCAGCAGTATATCGCATAGGTGGAACCGTACTCCAGGAGATCGATGAGGCCAGGGATTTGGGAGTGCTGGTGGATAGGGAGTTGAAGTTTAGGGGGGGCACATTGCAGAAGTAACTAAAACAGCTCACCAAATCACTTGGCTTATGAAAAATACTTTAACATGCAGAGAGAAGCAAGTTGTTGTTCCTCTGTATCGAGCCTTGATAAGACCCCATCTGGACTTCTGTGCCCAGTTATGGGCACCAGGGTTTCTTCGTGATGGGGAGGAAGTGGAGAGGGTCCAGAGACGAGTGACCAAGATGATAGCAGGTCTGTGGAATGAACCTTATGAGAATAGGTTGAGGATTTGTGGGTTGCAGAAATTGGACGATAGGCGAAGGAGGGGTGATATGATTGAGACATTCAAATTACTGAAGGGTTTTTATAAGATTGATCCAGAAGATATTTTTAAAAATATGACAGGTGGTGGGAGGACTAGGGGCCATGCATGGAAGCTGGGCAAGAGCGTGGTTGACAAGGGTGTTAGAGCTAGGTTTTTTACTTGGAGAGTGGTGAATGAGTGGAATAAGCTTCCAGAGTCTGTTGTGGGTGCTACCACCGTGAATGAGTTCAAGGCAAGATATGATAGATACTGTGTGAATGTTGAATAGTTGTTCCAGACATGATGTTAAGGCCTCCCTCGATGAGTCTGTCGACTCCTTGGAGTTTCCCAAGGAGTCGACAGACTTCAATCTTAACGATCATATGTTAAGATTGAAGCATTCAGAAATGTGTCTGAATTCATTTTGGATAACAACTATGAAGGAGTACCCCAATATAGGATTCAAAGCACTTAACATCTTATTGCAATTTTCTACATCTTATTTGTGCGAACTGGGTTTTTCTGCACTCGTAAATATTAAAAAAGAAGAGAGAAAGACTAAAGGCCCTTGAAAATGAGATGAGAATATGTCTCTCAAAAACAAGGCCTAATATCAAAGAAATATGCAAACAACACCAGGCACATATTTCACAATAAGTTCATATTTTATTATCTGAACTTTTATAATAGCTTTTGTTTTGTATGTTTTTGGGTTGTTTGAAAATAAACCAATTTAGTTTAAATAAAATCTGTTTTCTTTTAAACACGCTTGCTTTCATATCTTTAGTATCTGTAATATCAATTTATTTATGAGTTATATGCGAGTCTTTCAGAATCAATTAATCAGCACTTTACTCTCTATAAAAAGCAAATAATACTAGGGGTGCCGTGAAATTTATTTATTGATTTTAGTGTGCTGCCAGACAAAAAAGTTTGAGAACCACTGGTCTAATGTGACATTGTAAATAACTGTGATAAGATTGTGTAAGTTGATATTATAAGAGTAAGAAATGTACCGTATGAGATAGCGTAAGTTAATATTGAGTTAAGCTCACTCAAAGTGTGCTTTACACTCAAATTGTATAAGTTTGATCAGTAGGATGTACTAAATTGTATTTAGGCTTTAAGAGTAGAAGTGCAAGAGAACTAAAATTAAATTAGAGACATTTGTATGTAACTGAAATGTGATTCAATTGTATAAATATGCTAATATGGATTAAACTGTGTATTAAGAATTCTTGTTTTAATTAAATGGTTTGTAAACAACACATTGGACTGATTTTGTCAATGCACTATCCCTAAAATATTCGAACCTGCATATCATTAAGTAATGAAAAGTTGAGTATCAATCTTTGATGAAGTGATTAAGATCAAGCCATGACTGAATTAAAGTAAAGATTAACTTTAGTGGGGAATAATAACAATATCTGCTTTGTTTTCAGTTTAGAATCTTATAGCCTCGCACTCAATACGTAGTCGAACTGGTGCAGTTGAAAAACAAATAAATTTGTTGGACTGTAGAGTGTGAGCAAAAATAAGATATAGAATATAGCAAAATGACAGCAGCCGACAATTAAGGCAGTTGACATTTTACGACACTTAAAAAATTGAAGACGAAGCTGAAGATGATTGGAAATTATTTGTGTCCTGTTACTATATAAGAAGTGTAATCAAAAGGAAATTCTTAGAAAACCAAGTGAAATATAAATAAACCAGAGAAATAAATACACATAATAAACACAAAAAATTTTACATGATTTGTTGCTCCATCAACCAACATGTATTTCTGCCACACCCTAAATGAATCACCTGATCAGCATTATTAGGTCATTGTATTAGCCCCTACCGTAGTCGAACTGGTGCAGTTGAAAAACAAATAAATTTGTTGGACTGTAGAGTGTGAGCAAAAATAAGATATAGAATATAGCAAAATGACAGCAGCCGACAATTAAGGCAGTTGACATTTTACGACACTTAAAAAATTGAAGACGAAGCTGAAGATGATTGGAAATTATTTGTGTCCTGTTACTATATAAGAAGTGTAATCAAAAGGAAATTCTTAGAAAACCAAGTGAAATATAAATAAACCAGAGAAATAAATACACATAATAAACACAAAAAATTTTACATGATTTGTTGCTCCATCAACCAACATGTATTTCTGCCACACCCTAAATGAATCACCTGATCAGCATTATTAGGTCATTGTATTAGCCCCTCCCTATAGCTATTTACTCAACTACCAAATGTATACAGTGACTGTTTATTATTGTTTGTTATTTATGCTTTGCAAACGGATCTCTTTCCCTCTCCTTTTTTTTTTTTTTTAATTATGCTATCATAAATGCACACATGCATGTCTACAATTTATAGGATCATATGCTACTCCACCAAGTCACTTACAGGACACACACATAATATCACAAATGTTAATTATTAATTAGTTTGCCAGTAATGAAAATATTTCTGTTCACACTTGTTCTTTCTTCCATATATATATATTTCCCATCCTAACATGGCTTATTAATAATGTTTTGCATATTTATCCATTTATTAATTCAAATATACTTACCAAATATAGCATTCTCCTTTATTATTTTATAATATATCCTAAAACAAACACAGTAGTCTCTTGTTCCCAGATGCAGATTTGGTTACAATCAAAGAACTGTCATAATATGTGTTGCATCTGCTAAAACGCAAGGACAAAGTTTCCATGGGATACAGTGTTTTCTCTTGCCCTGCCAGATATAGTTAAGGTGATGGTAAGAAGAGTGACGATCACTTTAATGTGAACATGCTAATAATTACTGGTTTTTTTTTTTTTTGCTATTTTTAGTAGTTTGAAAATGTATGTTTTGTGAGAGAATAAGTGTGAAAACTAGGTGTTCTGAAGAGTTCCCAAAATTTCTAAAAAAAATTCTAAATAAATAACAGCTCCCACTTCTAGTTTTCAAGTTGGCATGTATGAATATTTATACTGCGGCAAGTTTTATTACATTATTTCTTACAGTAAAAATTGCTTCTCTATCTGTTGCTCTTCTCGTGTGTAGAATGATATTATGCCAATTCTTTATAATATCCTGTAATTTTAAAGATACTTTCTCAATTAAATTTGAATATTTACAAGATTTTTTTTACTAAAGGAATCAAGTGACAATTAATATAAGCCAACATGTTTCTTGGTATTTTATTTTATTTTGGCATCTTCAAGAACTAGTTGATACTACTTCCTTATATTAAACAAGCTTCTTCATCAATGCTGTATTTTATAACCAGTATAAGGAAATAAAAGAGATAAATTATAATTACAGGTATACTGTGGTTTTCTTTTCAAATCATAAAGCTAGGTTACTGATTACTGCTATTAACCATTCTGTTACATGACTCGCTGTGTAAGGCCAACTGGTACATATCATACTGTGCCTCGTATTCATTAATGATCTTTGCACTTCTACCTGCTTCTCTTCCAGTAATACATTCTACATACCTATATTATAGATGCATGTAACACATTAGAAACGAAATTGGGGAGAATGATAAGTAGTCAAGCAGATGTGGTCCTACAGGATGACTTGAATACATTGTATGAGTGAGCAAGCAAATGGAATTGTTCATTTCAGTATTGCAAAGTGCAAGGTTCTGAAATTTGGCTGGCAGTGATGGAAATAAAGTTTACACTTGGTGGGAAAGGAGATTAAATCTGGGACTGGTAGTGAACAAGGACCTACAGTTCAGTGATCACATTGTGTCAATTGTTAAGTCATCACATTGTATTATGGCAAGGATGTTGTGGACCTTGACATTCATAAATAAAGAGGTTATGGTTCCATCATATAAGGCCTTGATCAGGCCTTATATGATGGAACCAAGTGACCCAACTTCTGCACATAGTTTTCATGGTGATGAAAATACAGTAGAGAGGATCCAAAGAAGATTGACTAAGGTGCTCACTGGTCTTATGAAGACAGATTGAGAGAATGTGAAGTCTTGTGAGGAGGAGAGGTGGGTATGATTGAAACATATAGGTTGGTCTAGGGGATTGTTACTGGATTGACGTGGAGAAAATTTTTGATGGAATGAAGAAGGGGAAACAAGAGGCCATTGCTGGAAACTGTTTATTAAAACAAATTATTTTCATTGAGAGCAGTCTTGTAAGTGGAATACATTGCCTGACAGTATGGTAATGCAGACATGTTGAATGAGTTTAATGCACAGTTTGATGAGCTTTGTATGTGAAGGTGTGTATTGAATCATAAAGTTCCATCTTCGAGGCAGCCATTACTGAAAACTAATTCAAACAAGGAAGAATGTTATAAACAGTCAGCTAACCCTCCAAGGCAGGTGTTTTATGCTAGAGGAAACCTGCATTAGCTGATTAGCATTTTTCCTTGTTTGAATTAGCTTGCTACATGTAATGGCTGCATTGAAGATGGACTGGATGATTCAGTCAGACATAAGTTTCATTGTTATGTATTTTTAAATATTTTATTTCTGCTATGTTTATAATATAAATGTTCATACTATAGGTGCTATTGAAAGTTATTCACAATGTAAGTTATCCACTACTCCATGCACCTTGTTCTGTTGCTTAATGCACTTATATAATCATCTGCTGAGGTCAGCTTTTCACTTTCTGAATAATTTACTCAATATAATATATAATTAAATTTATTATTTAACTAGAAAGGCCCTGTTATTGGCATGTACGTCTGATTCGTATTATTGTTTTTTCCTTTTGCTTTACAGTTTTATAATTATTATATTTGCTTCATCTATCCTACTAGTTAGCATTCCCTTGAATAATGTTGTGAATTAGAATAATATTTATGAAATTGTGCACAGACGTTAGCACAGAAGTTTGTGACTACACCAGAAAGACTACTTTTCAGTATAGTAAAGACCATGATCACCCAATATGTATGCTAGTGTGCAAAGAATTCATCACCTGTATTTTAATGTAACAAAGAAATTAAAAAAAAGATATGAGTAAACTCCAAAATTCACTTTGCATTAGATAACTAATCAAATATTTTCTTGACACATTAGTCACATGCTTTTCAGGTGGTTCCTTATCTTTTTCCATTTATAGAAAGCCATCACATATTGAAAAATATCTACATAAACCATCACATCATCCATCTCAACAGTATGGTATTCTCAAAACACTTACACATAGAGCCAAGGCTATTTGTTCTAATAATGGAGTCCTTTTCATGGAACTCAAATGTCTTCACTGTACTTTTTTCATCAATAACTGTGGCTCCTACAAAATAGATAAAATACTTCATGACCTCTCTACTTTCCCTACCCAAACACAAAGAATAAAACGCCACTATTCCTATTCCATATATCTATTGTTCATCTGAAAAGATAGCCAGAGCACTAATAAAATATAACCTTCAAAAAATATAAAAATATAATCTTTATAAACATAAAATATAATCACAAAATATAAACTCTGATCTACTCTCTTAAGGCTAAACTCTCCATCCTCTAACATATTATGGAGTGTATGAAGTTCCATTTGACTTGTCCTACTATGAACAGACAGGAAAACCCATTAATATCTGCCTTAAAAAACATAAGAAATACATTCACTACCATTATTGTGGCAAGTCAGGACTGACAATCCATGCTTTGGACACCCCTTCACACAGAATTAGATGGAAAACTAATGTGCGAGAAACTATTTTTAGAGTTATCAGTGGCTATGAAGCAATCCTCCTAACATTAACAAATATGACTTCATTAATCTGCCAAAAATTTGGGAAGTAGTCATCCTATGATCAATTCCTACACATCTACACGAACTTCTTGTATACAACATTAGAGGAACCAGATTAGGACTTTAGATCTTTGTCTGTTAATTTAAATTGTTTCACTTACTTGTTGCATGTAGACTGTAACATGTTGTTTTGCTCTGAGGATAATAATTTGAAATCCTAGCAAAATATAAGCCAGTTAATGAACATCCTTTTATAATTTGGTATTTTGTCTATTGTAATACTGTTAAAATAAGTTATGAACAATGTCGAACACCTAAGCCTGTCAATAAGATTCACGATATTGTTTCTTGAATTTTAGATCTTCTTTTCAGTACATTCCCACCAGTTATGCACAGAACATTCCTTAACATAAAAGCTCATCATAAAAAGGGCATCGTTATTCATCTTGCATTCTCTTCAAACTGTCTTGAGCATATCATCATTATTACTTGAAAGTTTTTTTCGATTGGTTATACTATAAATTAAAGCTGCCAAGAAATTATATTCTTGCCTTAATCCTTTATCCAAGTGTAAGTAAATAATGTTTGTACGTGAAGTATCTTCACGATTGAGCTACTTGTACACTGTTGTCCAAAAGCTAAGGATGAACTAGATTTTTATCTGTATATGAAAAAATTTTCATGACTACAGCCAAATGGGGACATAAATTTATTGCCAGCATATTAATAAATTATATTACACAAAAGTGTTATAAATTTTGTACAAATTAAATTACAATACATTTTTGGCAAAAGTTACAAACTTCCTAAGGATGTACACTAAGGAAGTACTGTAGTCAAAGAATTAATGTATAGTGCTTACAGAAAACTATGCAGAGAGATGTTTCAGTATGGAATTTTTATGTGTGTGTGTGTGTGTAGTGAAACCTGTAGGGTAGGGGTGGCCAACCTTTTACGTTCCATTCGCCAATATTTTCACGTATGAGTTCAGATGCGCCATACAACTCCTGTATCCTGTAATGTATTATGTATTAAAAATATGTTGATATAGACGTGTTTAATAAAATCAAATTCACACTTTCTATCACCTTTATTTTCCTTTTGCTCATTTTCTTTTGCACTGTGATGGGTAACTGAATGTAAAAAGGCTTAATTTTTCGAAAAAGTACAAAACTGCAAATGTTCACAAGGGACGAACAAAGCACAACTCCGTAGCACACGAGTATCGATTATAAACTGACCGACAAAAACCAGAGATGCCAAGATGACCTTGTCTGATCCCAAGATGCTAACACTTGGCATCTTGGGATCAGACAAGTGAATGTGCATGAGATAAAGTCGCTAAAAATAATGATTAAATTTTAGCCTTTTTTTCCCCTACAAATTGGTTTCTGGTTGATACTTTTTTTTGCATAAATAGGCTTACTTTTTTTATCATCATCGTTGGGGTCCGGTGCACCACTTCTAATCATCCAATGCACCATAGGTTGGCCACCCCTGCTGTAGGGTATCCCTATGCCACCATCCATTGTACATTCTCTGTCCAAAAAGAAACCGAACTTTTCGAAAATAGAAGAAACTAGTGGTGCCACCTGATGTATCTTTTTGTTGTAGAAAGCGGCAACCTTCATTAGTGTTTTGTCAACTGTTTATGACATTTGTTTCATTAGAAGCCGAGTTATAGTGCAAGAGTGACAGTGCGTTTTGACGAATGGTCAGATTTTGAAACTCATTTGTCAAATTTTGACAAATGAGTTGCAAACAGAGAGCTGCAATTGACTTTTGTGTTAAATTTGGTAAAAGTTTTACTGAAATGCATCAAACACTTCAAAAAGCATACGGTGATGAATGCTTATCCCATACTCAAGTTTATAAGTGGTTTAAACGATTTCAAAGTGGTCGTGAGACCCTTGAGCATGATGAAAAGCCAGGCTGTCCAAAAACTGGACTGAGCGAAGTAAACATCCACAAAGTGCGTGATTTCATCAAAGAAAATTCAGATATCGCCTGTGAGATTGATTGAAGATTTGGGGATTCCAAAATCAACTGTGCACAACTGTTTGACTGAGAGTTTGGGCCTTCGTAAATTGAATTCGCGATTTGTTTCCCACAAGTCGACCAAAAAAGTATCAAATTGAACACTGCGGGGACCTCATTAAAACCGCTCGTATGGACTCAAACTTCCTTGAAATGATCATTACTGATGACGAAACTTGGTGGTTTGAGTATGAGCCCGAAACAAAGCACCAGAGTGCTGAGTAGAGACCACCAGAAGAGGGGCATCCAAAAAAAAGTCGCTTTCAGAAGTCAAAAATAAAGACAATGCTGATTTGTTTCTACGATTCCAAGGGCATTATCCACAAAGAATTTGTTCTGCCTGGCCAAACAGTCAATGGTGAGTTTTATCTCTAAGTTTGAAGCGATTGATAGCGATAATTCGTCACGTGCGGCATGAATATCTTGATGACAGACGTTCGTCAAAACACACTGTCACTCTTGGCACTATAACTCGCTTCTAATGAAACAAATGTCATAAACAGTTGACACAACACTAATGAAGGTTGCCGCTTTCAACAACAAAAAGATACAACAGGTGGCGCTACTAGTTTCTTCTATTTTCGAAAAGTTTGGTTTCTTTTTGGACAGAGGGTATATGATGCCGTATTTTTGAGTTGGATGGTGAGCTGATGTATTATGGATATAAAGACCTGCAAAAGTTGGTTTTTGCATGGATCCATTTCCACTTCAGAAAACCAAATTTTTCAGGTCGTTATATTCATAATACATCAGCTCCATCCATCTCAAAAATATGGCATCATCATACAGTCTTTAGTATCCAGAGCACACAAGATTTGTTCTTCTGAAGAATCCCTAAAACAAGAATTGGAAATTATCAAAGAAACAGCTTTACTAAATGGATATAATCCAATAACAACCCCAAAAAATAAATAAACACTCTCCTACAAATCAACCCAGACAAGAAGAAGCCCATAGGACTCCTATTCCATATATTAAAGACATCTCTGAATGCGTGGCAAAAATTAGGAGAAAATATCAACTCATTGCTACCTAAAAAACCTCGTCAACCAAATTCTTAACATGCCCTCAAACTCTCACCAATGATGCCACCTGCATATACTAGGTACCATGTTTGTGTAACTTGTTTTGCTATGGACAAACAGGAAGATCTATAAATAAATGTATCTCTGAACACGAAGACCACAAACACCTTATCAAACCTCAAACATATAGCCTTGTACAACATGAAATCGAAAATGCTAACCACAGGATTGCAATGGCAAAATGCCTAGTTACTACATAGATCTGCATATAAACATGAACAGTTATGTAAAGAAAGTGTTGAAGTCGTACTTCATAGATCTAGTCTTAATCGAAATGACTGCTTCACTATTCCAAAAGATTTGGGAAATCTTCATCCTGAATTGCATTCAGTAGTTTATCTGCTATATTTTAATTTCAGCCCAGTAGGTTTTAATGCAAACACATGACTACATACAGGGATTCCAATTTAAGCATGCACACTACTGGTTTGTGAATTCAATTGCTATTATTGTTTGTTAGTTGTACTGATAATCTCTTATGATACATGAGATGCTACATTATAACATTTCATTGTTATATAGTGTGTTATTTTTGGGTTACCGAGAAGGCGAGGTAACAGTCAGAAGCATTTGTGGTGGAAGAGAAGATAAGTTTTAGCTATCTAGTATAGTTGAATATAGCATTTATATATATTTTAGTGATCAGTTTAGTAGTTACTTGGCAGTAAGGAATGAATGTGGACGCAGCTGCAATCACAAATGACATGTCACAAGTCCTCTGCCATTTAAGAACTCTATTATACATAACATAATAAAGGACCTTGCAGCATGTATGCTCTCTGGGAGTTGGATATGTGGCAGGTGAGAGAAGGGGGAGTGCATATATGTGCAAAATGAAGGCAGTGGGAGGAAATCAATTAATTAGATATTTCGAGAACTGAATTAGTTGCTTCAGGGACGGGAAATTAATGTCGGGAGAAGAGTAGTGTGATAGGAGAGAATGACGAGCGAAATATGAATGAGAAAATAAGAGTCGGGAGTGTGGAAGGCTTGAATGACTGTGAAGTTTTCGGGGATGGTTTTTGATTAGGTAAATGAATGGCGAGTAAGAGTGACTAACTTGCAGGGTGGAATAGATGAGCTGAAAGAGGTGGAATGTCTTGTGAACGAGACGAGAAGTATGAAAGATGAGATTAGGAGAAATGAAGAGATGAATGCAAGGCGAATCAGAGTAGGAGTGAGAGAAAGTTTTGGGAATGATAGAAGAGAGAATAGAAAGCAGTAGGGGAGAGAGAATGATAGGTTTGGGAATGCTAGAAGAGGAGAGTATAGAAACAGTGGAAGAGAGGGAGTGAGAGAGAGTTATGGGAATGATAGAGGAGGGGAGAATGGAAACAGTCAGAGAGAGGAAAGTGCTGGAACCAGTGATTGAGTTATGCCAGGACACCAGATAAGTAGGGGAACACAGAGAGAGAGAGAGAGTGAGGGATGCAGGTGAGCAATCAAGGAACAGAATGGTTAGAGCTGTGATGTATGCAGACTCGGTGATCTCAGGTGTGTGTGTGCAAGATAGGATGCCAGAGGTGTGTTTGCCTGGAGGGATGATAGAAAATGTGGCTATGGCAATTAAGACGGTTGAAAGGATGGATGAAATGATTGTGATGGCAGGCACGAATGACTTGAGAGGCAATGTAAATCGGGTGGCAAGAGATCTGAGATTCTTGCTTAAAGAGAAAAGAGCACATTTGAGGCCATTTGGTGTGAGATTGTGGCTAGCAGAACTAAATATACAATTGGGTGCTGCTATAGACCAGGTGATGGAAAAGATGGTGGTGACAGTATGCACAAGCAAATAGAAGAAATGAGTGGAAGGAGGGTGATTATTATGGGAGATTTCAACTATGGTCACATTGATTGGAGTGAAGAGAGGACACACGGGAGGAAGGAATTGGATTTTATGCAGTTATTAAGGGATAACTATCTGCGACAGCATGTAATGGAAAATACTAGGGGTCAGAGAGTGCTTGACCTAGTAATTACATCCGAGGATTTGGCTGTAACAAATATGACCACACTGCCACCAATCGGTGAGAGTGATCATAGGGTCTTGACTTGGGAGGTGGCTAAAGGTGTAGAATTTTCAATTAAGACAGGGTACATGTGGAATTATCGGGCTGGAAAGTATGACAAGCTTAGGAGTTTGATTGGCTCAGTGCCATGGCATGTACAACTGCAAGGACTAGAAGTTGATAGTGCATGGGAGGTGGTTAAGAAGTGCTTGCATGAAGCAATGGCTGACTGTATACCTAGAGTCCGAATAATAAATCAAATAGGGGTTAAATGGATGAATAACACCATTAAGCTTGAGCTGCAAAAAAAGAAACAACTATGGAGTGAATTTAAGGAGAAAGGTGACCGGCAGGCACATGAACGGTATAAAGCGCAGGCCAGAAGGGTGACGAGTGTGGTAAGAAAAGCAAAAAAGGATTACGAAAGGACATTGGCCATGCAGGCTAAAGAGAATCCTAAACAGTTTTTTAGATATGTAGCAAGTAAAAGGAAAAATGTACATGGCAGAATGATTTTAAAGAATGCCGATGGTAGGGAGGTAACTGAATCAGTTGAGATAGCTGAGTTACTGAGTGAGCACTTTGCAAGAATATATCATCCAGGTGGTGACATTGCAGAAACGAATAAACCAGTAGATTATACGGGAATTGTGGTGAATGAAGTGGAGGTGAGTAGTCTATTGCATAACCTCAATGTCAATACATCTGTGGGGTTGGATGGTATACCAGCTCGTGTAGTACGAGAAGCAGCTAATGAATTGTCAGTACCCTTGACCATTTTGTTTAATTTGAGTCTCGGGTATCGGTTAGTCCCGAGCGGGTGGAAGGAGGGGAAAATAATTCCACTGCATAAAGGTGGTTCCAAGACTGCTGTTGTAAATTACCGACCGATTAGCATATCAGGAATCATTGTCATGGTCTTAGAGAAATTAGTCAAGAAAAGAATACAGGATTGGATAGATGAAAATGGGATATTGTATGGGGGACAACATGGTTTTGTGAAGGGTAGATCATGCCTCAGTAACTTGCTCACGTTTTATAACACAGTGACAGCTGAACTGGATAGGGGTAATGGGTTTACAGTGATACTACTGGACCTTGCCAAGGCCTTTGACAGGATACCACATGGAACCCTAATCAGTAAACTGGAGCAGATGGGGATAGATATAGGGTTGGTAAGATGGATAGGAGGGTGGTTGAAGGAGAGATACCAGAGAGTGGTTTATTCAGGAGTGGAGTCAAAAAGACGTCTTGTGACTAGTGGAGTGCCGCAGGGCTCTGTTCTTGGACCACTGCTTTTCAATTTGTTCATCAATGATATAGGAAAGGATTTGAGAGGAAGTGTTCACTTGTTGGCTGATGATGCAAAGTTGGGTAGAGCAATTGTGAGTGCACAGGATGTCAAAATTTTACAGGATGATTTGGATAGTTTGGAGGACTGGGCTAGGAAAAATGGATGTCAGTTTAATGTGGCAAAGTGTAAGGTTATGCACTTTGGGGTGAAAAGAATAGCAGCAGTATATCGCATAGGTGGAACCGTACTCCAGGAGATCGATGAGGCCAGGGATTTGGGAGTGCTGGTGGATAGGGAGTTGAAGTTTAGGGGGGGGCACATTGCAAAAGTAACTAAAACAGCTCACCAAATCACTTGGCTTATGAAAAATACTTTAACATGCAGAGAGAAGCAAGTTGTTGTTCCTCTGTATCGAGCCTTGATAAGACCCCATCTGGACTTCTGTGCCCAGTTATGGGCACCAGGGTTTCTTTGTGATGGGGAGGAAGTGGAGAGGGTCCAGAGATGAGTGACCAAGATGATAGCAGGTCTGTGGAATGAACCTTATGAGAATAGGTTGAGGATTTGTGGGTTGCAGAAATTGGATGATAGGCGAAGGAGGGGTGATATGATTGAGACATTCAAATTACTGAAGGGTTTTTATAAGATTGATCCAGAAGATATTTTTAAAAATATGACAGGTGGTGGGAGGACTAGGGGCCATGCATGGAAGCTGGGCAAGAGCGTGGTTGACAAGGGTGTTAGAGCTAGGTTTTTTACTTGGAGAGTGGTGAATGAGTGGAATAAGCTTCCAGAGTCTGTTGTGGGTGCTACCACCGTGAATGAGTTCAAGGCAAGATATGATAGATACTGTGTGAATGTTGAATAGTTGTTCCAGACATGATGTTAGGGCCTCCCTCGATGAGTCTGTCGACTCCTTGGAGTTTCCCGGAACAATAATAATAATAATAATAATAAAGGTCATGCAAAAGAAAACACAGAGGGAAAGATTGTGTGTGTTGCCCAGGTATAATAGTGACGAGTTGAGCAGAAGAGCAGAATGTGTCAGAAGAGAGGATTGCAATATGTGGATGCTTGGAGAACGTTTCAGGATGATATAATAACAGGAATCGAAGTGGCAGGGTACAGCATTTTTCAGCAGGATAGGAAAGAAAAACGTGGTGGTGGAGTACTGCTTGTGATAAGTGATGACTTATGTCCTCTGAGTGGAGGCTTTGGAAGGCAGTGACACTAATGGTTTTGAAAGCATATGGTGTGAGCTAGAAGTGGCCAAGACAGGATATTTAGTGGGGTATTGCTATAAACCAGGGAGCACAGAGGGTGGGGAGCAGGAGATGTTTAGGCAGTTGAGCTTGGCAAGTGCAAGAAGAATTATTGTTATGGAAGATTTTAACTACAGCAATATAAGCTGGGAAGAGCAAAATGCATGTAATAATAAGGAGAATTTCTAGAATTCTTGAGTGACAAATGTCTTAGGCAACATGTAATAGAGGGAACAAGAGGCTCAAGAGTTTTGGATTTGGTCATAGCGTCAGAAGAGTTGATAATAAGTGAGATGGCATCTCTTCCACCAGTTGGAGAGAGTGACCATGTGGTTTTGACTTGGAAGATGAATAGACATGCAGGTGTATCAAAGGAAAGGTAGGGTATGTGGAATTATAAGGCAGGTGATTATAATAGTCTTAGGTATCAACTACGGGAAGTTCCATGGAGGGTGGAATTGGAAGGCCAGGATATCATTAGTGCTTGGGAAATTGCAAAAAGATATTTGTTAGCAGCAATAGTAAGCTGTATTCCACGAGTAAAGAAATGGACACAATTTGGTCTAAAGTGGATGACAATATCAATCAGGAACTGCAGTTGAAAAAGAGATTATGGAAGAGATATAAGGAGAGAGGTAGAGGGCAGATACACGAAGAATATAAGATGCAGGCCAAAAGAGCCACCAGTATAGTGAGGAGGGCAAAACTGGAATATGAGAAGAGATTGGCACTAAGATCCAAAGAAAACCTTAGGGAATTTTTTAGCTATGTGTCCAGTAGGAGGAGAAGAAATGATTGTGGAAGAATGACATTGTGGGATAAAAATGGGAATAGAGTGATTCATGCAGAGGACACAGTGGAGTTGTTCAATGAGCACTTTATTGGAGTGTTTCATCCTGGAGAAGGTTTTAATACTAGAGGGATAGGGCAGGTTTAGAGGTGAAAGAGGAGAATGTGTTCCAAATACTGAGTGCTGTGAATACCAGTAAAGCTGTGAGACTGGATGGTATTTTACCATGGGTTTTGAGAGAATGTGCTAATGAACTGACAGCTCTGTTGACCTGGCTCTTCAATAAAAGTCTGACTGTTGGAAAGGTACCCAAGAAATGGAAGGAAGGTAAGATAATGCTGCTGCACAAGGGTGGTAGCAGACTGGTAGTGTCTAATTACAGGGCAGTTTATGTGTCATCAGTAGTTGTTAAGGTCTTGGGGAAATTAGTCAGGGACTATATACAGTGTTTGGCAGATGAGGGTAATGTTATTTGTGAGAGTCAACATGGATTTGTTAAGGGATGCTCTTGCTTTAGTAATATGATTGCCTTTTATAATAAAGTCACAAGAGCAGTGGATGAGGGAAAGGGATATACTGCCATTTTTTTTTATATTTTGCAAAGCAGTTTGACAGGGTGCCACATGATAAACTGATATTTAAGTTGCAGCACGTGGGTTTAGATGTCGGGTTATTGAACTGGATTCAGGATTGGCTGTCTGATGGGTATCAGATAGTTGTGTATGGTGGGGCAATATCAAAGAGGCAGAAGCTTACAGGTCCCAGTACTGTATTGTTCAACCTTTATATCAATGACATTGTCAATGGATTGCAAGGGGATATTCAGATGAAGGGGGATTGCAGATGATGTTAAGCTGGGAAGTTTTATCAGTAATAGTGCAGATGTAGCAGCCCTGCAAGAGGATTTGAATAAACTAGAGAGAGATGGGCAAATGAATGGGGGTGTCAGTTTAATGCAGCAAAATGTAAAGTCTTGAAGTTTGGGAACCATTTTTGGGAGGATGCATACTCGATTGGAGGAGCTACACTGGAGGAAGTAGGTGAGACAAGAGATCTGGGTGATGATTGATAGAAACTTGAAATTCAGGGAGCATATTGCAAAGGTGGTGATGGTAACCTAGAGGATTGCTGCAATACTGAGAAGGACGCTGACCTGCAGAGATAAGAGTTATCATTCCGTTGTATAAGACCCTGATCAGGCCACACTTAGACTATTGTTCTCAGGTTTAGTCCCCAGGATTTGAAGGGGATAAATTAACTGTGGAAAGGGTACAGAGGCAGATAACGAAGATGGTTTCAGGCCTGTACAATATCAGTTACGAGGATCGACTGAGGGAATGTGGACTGCAGAATTTGGTGGATAGAAGGAGAGGTGATATGGTCGAGACTTTTGAACTGTTGAGAGGCAGTTACAGGGTAGACATTGGGGCGTTCTTTTGCTTGGTCGAACAGCTGGAAGGACTGATGACAAGAGGCCATCCCTGGAAATTACGGAAGGAGGTTCTGTGCAAGGGTGGTGAGGAGTGGTTTCTTTGCATGGAGGGTGGCTGAACAGAGTGGAATGCATTGCCTGATAGAGTGATGAGAGCAAGAATGGTCAATGAGTTCAAGGAGTGGTATGATAAACTTTGTTTCCTAAAAACGACTTCCCATGATGAGTCTTTTGACTGCATGGAGGCCTGGATAATAATATTAATAAAAAAGATGAAATATTTACATAATAAAGTTATTTACTGTGGCATATGTGTTATTCTGTAGTGTGGAATATGTCTACCCTGAACTGCAGTGCAACTCTCACAATGTCCCCATGCTTATCACTAAGTGATAACATGGCTACTGAAAATTCCCCTCCAGGATAAGGCCTTATTTGTTTCCTGGAGGGGAATTTTCAGTAGCCATGCATTTCTCTATTGTTTCCCAGATCTCAACCCAAGTTCTTATGGGTTGAGATCTGGGAATTGGAGGAATGACTGGGGGAAAATAATTCTTGGAAGAATTATTTTTCCCCAGTCATAGTCCCAGTTTCCAGCACTTGTAGCTCAGTGCATCCATTAAGTATAATGCCTCTTCACACCATGACCCCAGCACCGCTTATCTATCCCCTTGAAAAATTCTCACGATGGTAAGCACTAGCACTTTTACACCAGATCAAGTGTCATCTAGAATTGGAGAAAAGATTAAAACGACTCATCTGTAAAGAGTCCATTGGTGTCTTGTCCAATTTTTATGGATACAACACCACAGAAAACATGCCCTACAATGAGCTTGTGGATAAATGGACGGACTATAGGACTTTGGGCATATGGGTTTACTTGTGGCAGACATCATGCCACAATTTGCTGAGATATCTGCATACCTGTGCTTGAATGGAGCTGACTTGCAAGTTGACCTTCCATGGTGCATGTATTTCATTTTCCTGTTATAACCAAAAATCTATCTTCATGCTAGAGCGAGAGTGACCTCTTAGCAAACATCCGGAACAAATTCCATTGGTTTGAAACACTGCCCAGAGCCTGACAGCATTTCAAACTTGTATATTTCCCATATACTAGTGTATTTTTCCCAATATATTTGTATATTTCTCATATACAAGTAGTCAAAGGACACCTATTATTGAAATATTCTGGATTAGAGATAGATGTTTGCTTACACTTGCATAAAGAGCTAAGAATATAATTTCTTAACGTCTTTCGTTTATAGTATAACCAAGTGAAAAAACCTTTAACATCTACTTCTAATCCAGAGTATTTTAATATTTAATAAGGTGTGACACCTTTTGACTACTTGTATGTGAGAAATATGACTGTTGTATTACTTCAACCTTGGTATCTCTTCTGGGTCTGTCTCCCACTGATGAGACCTCAGTCAAGTTCAAAACTTGTACATGAAAGATTGTTTGCATCTGAATGGATTTGGTGTTCAGAGTCTGAAAAAAGTGTTGCTGAATGAAGTGACAGTGGAAATAAGCTTTTAGGGCAGAAGCTGTTAAGTGGGTGCACAGATATCAGTGAGGCAGGTGAGTGTAAGAATATGCATAAAATGTCTAAGTTAGTATGACTGGTAATAAACCAGAATTGGATAGTTAGTATAAAGTGTCAGGACAGTGGTGAGCCTATGGGCATTTGCACTTTATGTACACTAATACCAGGAGCATTCAGAACAAGGGGGAGGAATTTTTGAGATTGATTGGCTCATCCTGGCTAAAGGTTATTGGAAGATAATATAGTTAGTGGGATAGAATGTGAAAGGTATAGTGTGATTAGGGAGGATAGAGGAAAAGAATGGGGGAAGAGTATTATTGCTGATAGCCGATGAACTGCAACCAAAGAGTAAAGTTCAATTGCAGACCAATGTGAAAAATAGCACATTTGAGGACATCTGGTGTGAAGTATCCAGCAGAACAAAATATACAGTTGAATGCTTCTATAGACCACAGAATGTAAAGGATAATGGGGATAGTATGTATCAGCAAATAAGCTCGGTGACTAGAGGGCAGGTAATTATGGGAAAGTAGATTGCAAACAGGAGAGGACACGTGAGAGGAAGGAAATGGAATTTATGCAAGTTACTAAGGAATAATTACTTGAAGCAGCATGTGATGGGATGTACTAGGTGTTTGAGAGTACTACATCTAGTAATTTTATCAGCTAATTTGTCCATAATCAATGACCACATTGCCACCAACTGGGGAGAGTGATCATATGGTCAATGTGGGAGGTGGCTAAATGTGTGAAATTTTAATTTAAGAGGGGGGGAGGATGTGTGTGTGGAATTACAGGGAACGTAGGTATGACAAGCTTAGGAGATTGCTTGGATCAGTTCCATGGCATGTGAAATTGTAAGGGCTGGATGTTGATAGTGCACGAAAAGTGGTAAAGGAGTGTTTGAGGGAAGTAATAGCAGACTGCATACCTAGAGTCAGGAGAATAAATCAAGTGAGAGTTAAGTAGATGAATACCATCATAAGCTGGAGCTACAGAAAAGGAAAAATTTATGGAGAGAATTTAACAAAAAAGTAACCAGCAGGCACATGATCAGTACAAAGCACAGGCCAGAAGTGTAACCAGTGTAGTAAGAAAGACAAAACATGGTATGAAAGGAAATTAGCAGTGCAGTCCAAAGGTAATCCAAAAAAGTTCTTTCAGGATGTTGCAAGTGAAAGTCAGAATGTTTATAACAGAATGATTTTAATGAATGTTGGAGGTAGCTGAGTGAACACTTTGCAAGAGTATATCATCCAGGTGGAGATATTGCAGTAAGTGAGAGACAAAGAGTTATATTGAAACTGAGATAAATGAACTGAAGGCATATCATATTACAGAACCTTGATGTGAATTCAGCTATGGGATCATATAGTCTTGGGATCAGGTAGCAGGTCTTGTGAATTCAGCTATGGGATGTTATATACCAGCCCAAATTTACAAGAAGGCAATAGGAAATTGCATTGCCTTTGACCATGTTATTTAAGATGGAAGGAGAGGAAAATGGTTCCTCTGCATAAAGGCAGCCCCAAGACTAATGCAGTAAATTACTGACCGCTCAGCTTATCAGGAGTCATAGTCAAGTTATTGGAGAAGTTAGTCAAGAGAAAAATACAGGAATGGATAGACAGAAAATATTATTATTATTATTTTCGGGCTACTCCAGGGAGTCCTTAGACTCATCGAGGGAGGCCCTAAACATCATGTCCACACAACTATACGACATTCTCACAGTATCAATCATACCTTGCCTTGAACTCGCTCACTGTCATAGCACCCACAACAGAACTCTGGCAGCTTATTCCACTCATTTACCACTCTAAAAGTAAAGAACCCAGCTCTAACACCACTGCTAACCACACTCCTGCCCAGCTTCCAAAGGTGTCCCCTAGTTCTCCCACCACCAGTCCTGATTTCAAAAATATTCTCTGAATTAATCTTATAGAATCCTTTTAGCAATTTGAATGTCTCAATCATATCTTCCCTTTTCCACCTATCAACCAGTTTCTGCAACCCACAAATCTTCAACCTGTTCTCATATGGTTCATTCCATAGACCTGCTATCATCTTAGTCACTCGCCTCTGGATCCTCTCCACCTTCTCCCCATCAAGAAGGAATCGAGGTGACCAAATCTGGGCACAGTAGTCAAGATGAGGTCTTATCAAGGCTCGGTCCAGAGGTACAATAACTTACTTGTCTCTGCTCGTTAAGGTATTTTTCAACAACCAAGTGAGTTGATGAGCTGATTTAGCTACTTTCGCAATGTGCCCCCTAAACTTCATTTCCCTATCCACCAACACTCCCAAGTCCCTGGCCTCATCAATCTCTTGGAGTACAGTTCCACCCATGTGGTATACTGCTGCTAATCTTTTCACCCCAAAATGCATAACCTTACATTGTCACATTAAATTGACATCCATTCTCCTTAGCCCAGAACTCCAATCTATCTAAGTCATCCTGCAAGACTTTGACATCTTCTGCATTCACTATCGCCCTCCCCAACTTTGCATCATCAGCGAACAAGTGAACTGTTCCACTTAGATCCTTCCCTATATCGTTAATGAACAGATTAAACAGCAGTGGTCCAAGAACAGAACCCTGCGGCACCCCCACTAGTCACAGGCCATCTTTTGGACTCCACTCCTGAATAAACCACTCTTTGATATCTCTCCATCAACCACCCACCTATCCATCTCACCAACCCTATATCCAAATGGGATACTGTATGGGGATAGCATGGTTTTGTGAAGTGTAGGTAGTGCTTGAGTAACTTGCTCACATTTTATAATACAATGAAAACTGAGTTGGATAAAGGTAATGGGTTTACAGTGATACTGCTGGACTTTGCAGTATCACTGTAAATTATTGTCAAATAATTTACAGTGATGTCATTGTCAAAAAAGCTTTTGACAGGATACTGCATGGAGCAAAGTTCTAAGCAGCAAATTCGGCACATAGGAATGGATATAAAGTTGAAGTGCATAAGAGGGTGGTTGATAGAGAGATAACAACCATGGATTCAATGCCCGTAGGTGTCTGATGCCATCTTGATATAATTCTTCCATTGCATTCTATTTTGTGCAATGCAAGATGACTCAGTTTGTGTACAGTTTCCACACCATTTGACGATGTCATTGTCCTATTCTCTGTTTGGTCTTCTTCTTTTGTTCTTTCCTTTAATCATCCCTACAAGCAGTGTTTTTAATTGCTTCTCATCATTCATTCTACATCTATGGCCAAATAGATTTGAGTTTTTTTTTTTTTTGATTATTTTCTGCATCACTTTTTCTTTTGGTTGTACTCATCTATATATTTCCTCATTGTTCAATTTCTGGATCCAGGTTATTCTCAAGATCTTTCTATAACTTCTTCTCAAATGCTTATATCCTCCTTTCAGATTGTCTGAGGAGTACCCAAGCCTCACATCCATAGAGCATGCTGCTGAAGTACAGGTTTCCACAATATGCAGTTTAGTATGTATCTTTATAGCAGGATTAGGGGTGTTACTCCTTCTCCCTAATCCTGTTTTCATCATATTCTATCCTTCTCCTTTCTCCAGAAAATTTCTGCCTTTCACCTTTTTCCCAAAGAATTCATCGCCCACCCTTAAAACCCGGGTTTTAAATTTCACTACTTACCTTGTGTCTTACCCACAATTCTCCTACCCACAATTCTCCCACATCTCTATCTCCACATTTCCAGCTCCCCCCCCATTCCAGTCATACTTCAGTGATATCGCCATATGCCAGATACTGCTCAATAAGATGCCAACCAGGAACATCCTACAGAGGTATGTCCAAAATTATCCCTTCCTTATATTCTTCATATAATATTAATAACTTCTGTGGTAACTTTGTTCAGTAACTCCTGTTGTCCAAATATCATTGTTTTAGTTTTTTCAAAATTGACATTTAAAGCCCATATCTTTTTCCTTCTGCATATAGTGTTTACAGTGTCTGTTCCAGCCTTGCTGCATCTTCAATCAGGACGATGTCATCTGCAAAGTAGAAGTAGTTTATTCTCATGCCATTTATTGAAATGCCTCCACCTTATTTAATGTGGAGCAAAAGCAGCAATAAAAGAACAGAATCTTAAAAATTATGATTTTCTGAGATTTCTCATTAGTGTGGCTTGTTAATATGTGTCTTTATTTATTTATTATTATTATTTTATTTTTTTATTTTATATATATACAACCAAATTGCCAATCTCTGGCCCATTTCACTATGAACTGATTCTGTCAGCATTTGACAAATTTGATAATTCTCCATTTACCTTTTATAAAATTCATGCCATTGTATATGTGTATTTTGTTTATCTTTTAGTGGAAGGAAGCAACTCGTGAGGATATGATGGATTCCAAATTAAAATGTGTTTTTGAACTTTCTGAAACAGTGGCTGCAGTAGACCAAAATGTAAGTGTATGTGTAGAACCTAAAATGTAAGTGTATGTGTAGAACCTAACCTTATCTCTGAAAATAAGCTAGTTTGCTTTTATTTGTGATTTCTGTAATTTTAATTTCTATATATATATTTGAAAAATTTTGAAATATATTTAGGTGGTACAAAAAAAGCACGTAGCCAGATTCCTCTAATCACTGTTTTGTAGCAAAATCACCTTTGACTTACTTAAAATGGTTATGTACTGTTGTAGTTTGGGATTTTTTTTCATGTTTATCTTATCCACAAAAAAGTTGAAAATGTATAGTGTTGGCTTTCTGGCATGGTACTCAGTTACTGAATGGTTAATGCTTTAGCTTTGTTGCAGAGTGACTTGCAAATCTCACCATAGAATGAATGTTTATAAAACTCTTTCAAGCTTACAGATTTATTACAATGGTCTAAAAAATTGAGATTAACAAACTGTTTTCACTGCCTGGGATCCAACTGCTATACTACTTACACTTATTAGATCTAACTAATCACTCTAACTCTTGGCTAAGTTGCTCTTGTGTAGAAATTAAAGTCCTATATATGGTATTTTCTTTCTAATCTTAGTTAAAATCTGTAGTTTGTATCTTTTTTCCTCAAGTAGATTTTTTTTTTGTAAATTCTAACATCTGTGAAGTTAATTTCCTCTCTACTTTAATTTTATCTAGATTATATTCTTATCAAACCAGTTCTTAATTATGTTGACAATGAGTTAAAACATCTGTACTATTACTGGATGTTTGATATTTGATGTGTTTTATATACAGCTAATTCTCTTTTTACATGGTTTAGAAAACATTTTTACACAGTATATTTTGATTTAACATAGTTTCAAATGGCACTTATTTTTAAAATATCTGTTTGAACTGATCTGTTAAAGAACAGAACTGATCTGTTAAAAAGGGTATTTCCGTTATAATTATCATTTCCTAGAACAGTACATATGCACTTAAACTTCAATTTTGGCAAAGCCCCTCGATATTTTAAATATCACAGATCACTCTACGCTACAGAATGTAGACATTTGTGGCGACAACAAAAAAAATCAATTTTTGTAATTATGATTCCCCTGAATTAAGCCAACAGATGATCCATTATATTCACTTGCCATTGGTTCCTGGAAGCAGAAGGGTGCTATGCTGATTCCTCAAAGTTAAGTTGGTCCTTTATTGGAGGCCTGCCTATATAAAGCTATTTGGAAGGAGTTAAGCTGTTTGCTAAATAATGTGTTTATTGTTTACAATTTGAAATGTTTACATGGCTTGTGTTTTGTTCATGAAAGTTTTGCTCATGCAATAGAGTTATATAGGTATGTATTAAATTTTGAAGTTCTGTATACGTAATATCAAATTAGTAAATTTGATTTTCAGATATTTTCGTAACATTATCCCATTAATTACTATGTCAGATAATTCAGTTAGACAGAAGAAAGGGAAAAAAAGCTATTCTTTAGAAAACTAAGATCCAAATTTTAGATCGTTTAGAAGCTGGAGAAGGTTCAACATCCTTAGGGAAATATTTTGGATTGAATGAAGCTACCATGAGAATAATTAAGAAAAATTAAGAGACCATTAGAAAATTAGGTGCTAAGTTGTCATTGTATACGAGAGACATTATAAAAGTGAAGATGAAAAAGACCCTAGTGATGTGGATAGAAGATTGCTCACAAAAAGGAATACCTTTAGATGGAAATGTCATCAAACAGAAAGCATTATAGTTTTACAAACAGATTCAGGAAAAGGAGCCAACAACATCAAACAACAATTGTGATTTTTCTGCAAGCACAGGCTGGCTTACAAAATTTATCAAAAGATACGTGCTTCATAATGTAAAAATAAAAGGAGAAGCCACATCTGCAAATGAGCCAGCAGCTAGGGAATTTCTTTCAAAACTGTCTAAAATTATTGAAAATGGTGGCTACACTCCTGATCAAGTTTGGAATGCAGATGAGACCAGCCTTTTTTTGGGAAAAAAATGCAAAGTAGAACTTATACAGCAAAATCACAAAAAAAATGTTGGTGGCTTTAAAGTAGCTAAGGATCGTGTGACTAGTATTTTGCAGCAATGCTCCAGGAGATCATATATTAAAGCCATTACTCATTAATCGATCCCTAAGAACTGTGGGCAATGAAGGGTGTGGATTTTAACATGTTACAAGTGCACCAGAAATGAAATCAAACAAAAAATATTGGGTTACAAAAGAAATTTTTAATAAATTGTTCCATCAATGTTTTGTTCTAGAAGTTAAAATACTGTTTGATGGGGGAAAAAAAATCTGGACTTTAAAGTTTTATTGATTATAGACAGTGAGCCTGGCCATCCTGTTTTAGAACACTCAAATGTGGAATTTTGTTTTCTGCTACCTAATCCAACATCCATAATACAACCACTAGACCAAGGTGCGATCGCTACCTTCAAAACTTACTACATAAGAAGAGCATTCCGACACATTTTGAATAAACTAGATAAGGATAATTTACTGACAGTTATTGATGTGTGGAAGAAATTTTCTATTTTGGATTGCATCAAACTTGCTAAGTTGGCATTATCAGAACTGAAACCATCAACTTGAAATACATGCTGGAAAGCTACTTGGCCAGAATGTGTGAAAAAGAAAAACCCTGTACTTTTGCATACAACTGAATATCCCAGCATCATCAGATTAGCACATGCAGTTAGCGGAGAAGGATTTGATGATTTTTCATATGCAGAATCAGGATCTCAATGATTAATGAAAGAGTTTGTGGTTAAAAAAAGAAAAAAAAATCAACCTTCAGAATTATTGGAAATTAGTGCTAATAAAATAAGCAAAAACTTAACAGAAGTAATAATCTCAGCGGCCAACGAATTCAAAAGCAACAAACAACAAAAAGACCATAAACTTTCAGAGGAAACTTTACAACTAGAAAAGAGATGAAAATATGAAACAAGAGAAAAACTTAATTTCTAAAATAGAATATGCAGAACTATGCAAAACAATAAGGGAAAAGATGAGAAATGAAATAAGATCTCATCATCATCATCATCAAATTCCTGCCATGTACCCACAAGGGGTGTACAGGATATGATAGTACTACATGAAAAAATTATATCATTACTAACTTCCTATCTACAATTTTCCTCCAAATCAGTCTGCTACTTGTCAGGCCACCAACATTACCCGATCTTATATTTCTATCATCTAAGGCACTTTGTACCGTATCAATCCACCTATATCTTGGTCTTCCTCTAGGTTGCTTTCCTGGCAACCTATCAGAGAACACTTGCTTTGCTAATCTTTCCTCGCCCATTCTGTTTGGGTGACCATACCACCTGAGATTAGCACTGCTAATGCATTCCTGGATGCTGACAATGTCAAGTTCTTTCCTAATATCCTCATTTTTAATATGATATTGCCATTGATGCCATCTGTTCACGCCTATAATCTTTCTCAGGACTCTCATATCTGCGGTCTCCAGTCTTTGGTCAAGTGTTTTACCTCACCCAGCTCTCAGATCCATAAGTTAAAACTGGTTTGAAAACACTGTCTTGTATACAGCTAATTTAGTGTTCCGACTAATTTCTCTCTTATTCCATATGAATTTATTCAATTGACTTCCCACCATACCAGCTTTGCTGATTCTGTTGTCTATTTCTATATTTAATTTACCATCTTCAGTAAAAATCGTGCCTAAGTAGCAGAAATGTTATACTTGTTCGACAGGTTCTCCATTCACAACACAGTTGACATTTTCAAAGATTCTGCCTATTTTCATTGTTTTTGTCTTTCTTATTGCTGACCTTCATACCATATCTATTACAACAGCTATTCAATTTAGTCAGAGAATCTTGCAGACTTGTAGCGGATTTATTTAGAAGTATAACATCATCCGCATAAAGCAAAGAGCTGACATTAACATCTCCAATTTTGATATCATGTTTAATACCACTTTCCTTCATAATGTGATCCATATAGATAATGAATAACAGAGGGGATAATGTACATCCTTGTCTCACACCAGATTTAACATTAAACCATCTTCCTTTACTTCCTTCAATTCTAACCGCTGATTACAACTCAAATAAAGACTAAGTATTGCTTAATATAATGCCCCATTGACACCATATAACTGCAGCGTATTGAATAGCTTCTCTCTTGGCACCTTTTCATATGCCTTTTCCAAATCGACAAAACTTAAATACAGATCTTTGTTATATTCCCATGCTTTCTCGACTATTTGTCGTAAAGTGAAGATCTGATCCTGACAGCCTCTGTTTGGGAAGCTTTTCTTCCACAATTCTTCTCAACCGTTTCTCAAGTATACTTGCATAGATCTTGCCAGGAACACACAGTAGTGAAATACCTCTGTAATTCTCGCATTCAGTTTTATTTCCGTTTTTATATATGGGTGCTATGAGAGCTCTACTCCAATCATCAGGAATTCGTCCCTCTGTCCAGGCTTTCTGAACTCTGCAGTGCAGCCGCTGTAAGACTCTTATACCACCATACTTCAGCATTTCTGGTCGAATATCATCTACTCCAGCTGCCTTTCCACATTTCAAGCCTTTGCTGGCTTTTTCTACTTCAAGTATGGATATGTATTCCTGCCTGCATGCCTGATCAGTGTTTTTTACCACTGTGCTGTCATCACTGCTTGTTTCATTTAGCAGTTTTTCAAAGTAATTACCCCATACTTCAAGGATATCTTTTTCTCCAGTTTTCATGTCACCTTTATCATCTCTAACACCTTTTACAGCACTCTTTCTCCCATTCCTAAGCTTCTTCAACAACCTCCAGAATATTTTGCCACCTTCTTGATATTTATTTTCTATATTCTTGCTAAAATCCTCCCATGACTTTTGTTTAGCTAGTTTTACACAGTGTTTAGCTTTCTTACATTTGTCTCTGTCTTCTATAAGAGCACAAGCTGAGTTATTTGCCAGGAACTTTTGATATGCTTTCTTCTTTTCCATCACTGCCTCTTTAACTTCCTCTGTCCACCAGGGAGTTCTGATTTTTTTATCCTTGCAGAAAACCGCACCACATGCCTCTCTGGCAGAATCAATTAATGTTTTCTTCAGAGTTTGCCACTGAATCTCCAAGGTTTGATTCCTGTTCTCAAACTCTTTCATTTTTTCTTCAATAATCTTTGTGTATTTTAGTCTACAGTTCACATCTGAGAGCTGCTCAACTTTTATTCGCTTTAAAACTTTCTTACGTGTTATTCTTTTCAATGTGAAATTCAATTTTATCCTGCTCAAGACTAAATAGTGATCACTTCCAATTTCAAATCCTCTGTACACTCTAGTGTCCTGCACCAGGGAGAAAACATCACTATCAACAATAACGTAGTCAATGAGACTTTTCTTATTCCTAGCCTCTTCTCTCCATGTGAATTTGTGCACATTTTTATGTTGGAACATAGTGTTAGTAATAACCAGTCCATGTCCCGAGCAGAAATCCAACAGATATTTGCCATTATTATTAGCTTTGCTCTTTTCTCCAAATTTTCCCAAAATATTTTTGTATGTCTCACAATCATTTCCTACTCTGCTATTTAGATCCCCAACAAGGACCAACTTTTCCTTTTTCATTGTGTCAGTTGCTTTTTCTAAAGCCTCAAAAAATTCCTCCACTTCTACCTTAGTAGAACCTTCTGTGGGAATATAGGCACAAATAAGTCTCATTGTCCAGTTCCCCATTCTCATATTTGCCCACATTACTCTACTTGAGACTGACTGCCATTCAAGAAGATTAGCCTCGTATTTTGTGTTGAATACTATGGCTACTCCTTCTTTTCCTTGATTGTCATTGCCTGAATATAACATTTTGTATTTATTGCTCAGAAAGATCTCACCAGTTTTGGTCTTTTTTGTTTCAGTCACCCCTATTATGTCGATCTGGTACTTATCTAATTCCTCAGCTAGCTCCATTTCTTTGCCATTCAGGCTTCTTATGTTGATAGTACCGATCTTTAACTCTGGTGATGTTAAGTTGGGGTTTGTTTTCAGATTTGTTCCAGTAGCTGTTTTTTCGCTGTTCGTCCTAGTTCCCTGGCAAAAACAACGGGGGTCTTGTTTAACCGGGTGACGACCCAGTCGGCATGAAATTTTGTCATGTCGTACCATCATTTTTTATTTTTGTTTAACCAATAAGAATAAAATTTGGTTGGCTAAATCCCAAATTGCCAGCCCATCCTCGTTCATTCAGTATCCAAGTAGATACCCAACAGGGTGCACCACGAGAAGGTGAGGATTGGACATTAGGTCAGAAGCCCTGGTCGGTTCTCCGCATTCCTTTAAAGGCCATGTGGAGGTCTCCTCTTAGTTATACAGCTTTGACCCTTAAGCACCCTTGAAATAAGATCTTATAACATTAAAAAAATAAAAGAAACAATTGAAAACAATAAAAATATGAAAATACTAAGAAAACATTTATCAGTTGGCAAAAGTCAAATATCTGCAATAAAAGATAAGAATGGAACTACAATAAGAAACCAATAACAAATCCTAAGCAGGCTTGAAGAATTTTATAAAGAACTCTATAGTGATCCTTCAATAGATAAATCAAATATAAATAAATAACTCTTCTCCATTGCATATTGAATTCATCCCCCCATTCACTTCAGATGAAATAAAACAAGCATTAAAACAAATGGAAAATATCCTGGTGAAGACCTAATTCACATAGAATTAATTAAATGGGGAGGAAACAATATAATTAACCATGTCACAAACTTGCTAAATCTTTGCCTAGAAGAGGAGAAGATACCAGAAAACTGGAAAAATGCTACTCTGATACTGTTATTTAAAAAAAGGGGACAAAGAAGAAGTAAAGAACTATAGACCAATTAGTATTCTCTCCAATCTGTACAAAATTCTCACAAAAGTAATAACAAACAGGTTAACCCCTCTTCTAGACTCAAATCAACCAGTAGAACAAGCAGGATTCCATAAAGGCTTTAACACAATTGATCATATTCATGCAGTAAAACAAATAATAGAAAAAGCAGAAGAAAACCACTTGCCTCTCTGTTTAGCCTTCATTGATTATGAAAAAGCATTTGATTCTCAAAACTAATGCAATAATCAAAACACTCCAGAAACAGGGAGTTCCTGGAGAATATATGGGCCTCCTCCAGGAAATATACCACACTGCAAAAGACCATTGGTTTAATACACATATGTACAAGAACGCCAACTAGTTTCACTGGTATATTGTCTAGCTTTGTCAAGACTAAAAAAGGTGAAGAAAAAAAAATGCAAAAAAACGAAAGAATACAGTAACCGTTAACAACGGTTAGGCAACTAAATTTGACAACTCGCGTGACAATGTATGCATGTTGCAAGACTTCAGTCATTATTGTGAATACACATTACATAGTTTTTAGCGTACTGTAGTTCCGCTATACTTAACGAATTAATCAGATTTTTCCATGTATCTTTCAATACTGCTCCTTGATTAATCTGATTTATTCATTAAGTATAGCGGAACTACAGTATGCTAAAAACTATGTAACGCATATTCACAATAATGACTGAAGCATCTTGCTACATGCATACATCGTCACGTGAGCTGTCAAATTTGGTTGCCTAACCGTTGTTAACAGTTACTGTATTCTTTTGTTTTTTTGCATTTTTTTTTCTTCACCTTTTTTTAGTCTTGAGAAAGCTAGACAGTATGCCAGTGAAACTATTCAGTGTTCTTGTACATATGTTTATTACAGTATATAAAGACCAAATATGAATAGTCAAGGAGACTCTCTATCACCTGAAATCTTTACAGCAAGAAATATTTAATAATATAGACTGGACAAACCTTGGAATAAAAATTAATAACAGAAACTTCACCTAAGATATGTAGATGATATCATAATTTTTGCAAACACTCCAGAAGACCTTAATATAATGATAGAAGACCTATATCATGAAAGCAGAAAGTCAGTCTAAAAATAAACAGAGAAAAAAATAAAATCATGTTTAATCATTTTGTAACACCAAAAAATATAATAATAGAAAACAATTTCTTGGAAAGAGTCTCTTCATATACATACTTAGGTCATCTCATTGATTTAAACTGTGGACTCCAAAAGGAAATAAATAGGAGAGTTCAACTTGCCTGGGTTGCATTCAGAAAATTGAAAAACATTTTTCAAAACAGTGATGTCCCACTCTATTTAAAAAGGAAAACATTTAACCAGTGTATACTTCCAGTCATCACATATGGTTATGCAGCTTGGTCGCTAACAAAAGCACTGGCAAATAACTCAAAGAAAAATGGAGAGGTGAACATTAAAAGATAAGAAGTGAAACTCCTGGATAAGAAGCCAGACTCGTTTCACTGACATCATTCTTTATCATAAGCAACTAAAATGTAAATGGGCCAGACATCTATCCAGAAGAGAAGATGAGCGATGGACCACCATACTAATGAACTGGATTCCAAAAGAAGAGAAACAAGGCCGAGGACGTCCTAAAAGAAGGTGGAGTGATGAACTGTCAAATTTTGTTGGGAAAAATTGGTCAACCATTGCCAAGAACAGGGAAAGGTGGAAAAAACTGGAGGAGGCCTTCGTCCAGCAGTGAACATAAACTGGCCGAAAAGAAGACAAAGAAGTGCTAATTTAGTTCCTTTTACTGAAGAAAACATTTCGCCATTGCTGGGGACGGCCACAGTGTTTCAAGTGATGGAAGTGGTTTAATTCCAGTCTCACAAAAAAGAATGTGGCTACTGTCAGAAAGTGATGGCGAATAAAATTGAACTAATCACCATATGCGCAGGTGTATTTGGGCTTTTTCGAATTTCTGTTTTATTAGTGACACACTATTTTCTTTAAGAAAGATCCATTTGTCATAGATACGTATGTATATACTTTAAATAAGTATTTAAAATAAAAAATATTCCATTAAAATTAAATAGTTTTATTCAATGATTTTCATATGTTTTGTTTGAAAATAACTTATTGTTCACATGGGGTTTTCACATCTGGAACCATTCATCTATTTTATCGTATCACTGTATTCTTTTTTGCATGTTTTTTTTCTGGAACCGAACTACTGTGTAAATGAAGAATTGGGTGTATTTGAGATTCTAGAACTAAATAATATTGGATAAGATTTGTATTTTATTTTATTTATTTATTTTCAAATAAGATAACCATTCTATTTTTTCAAGTGTCTCCATAGCACAGTCAGAAGAATGACTGTACTCCTTGGTTGGAAAGACCTACATTCTAAACTACCTGAGAAGTAGGGAATGGGAATATATATATATGAGGACTTTTCCACCAAAAAGTGAGTTAGTAGAAAATGTCTGGTTTGTCCTTCCAGAACGCATCTAAAATCGCCTCTTTCTAAAAAAAAAACTTAAGATTTAAGAAGGAAGTCTAAAAATTTTTCCTGGAGAAATGAGGTGCAGAAATTCTTTGATTATACTAAATCTCTTTTAATTAAAGCTTCATCTTATTACGTCCTAAGAGAAAGAAACATTTTATCTAACAGCTGATGAGAAAATTTAAGTCTGTGGCTTACCTAAGTAATTGTACAGTTAGCTTGACTGGCTGAAGCCTCTTCACTCTCTAAACCAATAGGTCATCAGATTGAACCCCTACTACATGTATTTGGATGTTTGTGTGTTTAGGTGATAGATCAGTTTCATTGCTCTGTGTCAGACTGTTCCATTTATTATAGTCTGAAGTGGCTTGAAAAGTTCCATTTATAGTGTCTAGAACAAGGTGTTTGGATTATCTAGCTCTTAATTCATATATGGTACTAAAGTACAATAGGTTTGCAACCTTTCATGTGTAGGATTCACAGTAAAAAAAAAAGTCCAGTGTTAAAACCACTCTGAGTAGGAAAATAATGGCAAAGCCATTATTTTCCTACTCAGAAAATTTACTACAGGGAAAGAAAATAAATTACCAATACTCATATTAGTTATATAACATATAAGACTACTGCTATTGCAGATGCCTTTCCAGATCAACTTGTGTCTGATACATGTGATCCAGTAGAATGAAAATGTGATAAGAAAGACTTACTGAGGAAATTTTAAAAATGTTAACATCGAGTTGTCATTAGAAAATATAGTAGAGGGAAAATCAGGACTTACGAAAAAATTGAGGCAGTTTAATAGTGTTTTTACTGATATGCCTTTAAACTTAATTAAGCTACTTATTAACAGTTATGCAGTTTTAATCTATAAAATGAAAGAAAACTAGATTTATAAACAAGATTATGATTCCTAAACCTATGAGACTGGGTATTGGAACAGTATCATTCTGTACCCTCAGTAGGTCTTGGAAGTTTTCCCAAAACACAGCAAAGCATTTCCAAAAGCTATGTTGGAGTCAGGCTTCAGACTTGAGTCACTTTAAGTGTCATGAGTGTCAGGTAAGATCAAGATTTAGAGGTAATGCTCCACTTCAATCTGTTCAGATCCTTCCAAAATATTTCACATGTGGTGTCTTCTTCAAAATCAGAAAAAAAAGTAGCAAATTTGTCATAGGAATTGTTGATATACTTCAGATTTTCTAAAGCTTTTCCTTACTCGATCAAAGGGAATGCGACAATTGCAAAAAATCATTATGAATAGCATTATTAATTCACCATGTTGTTATAGATATCCTCATATTCTCCATACTGACAGTAGAACTAATTGCACTGCTGAGTGTATTCTACAGGTTTTCAATTTCTTAGATGTTGAGAAAATCTTCAACTTAATGCAACCTCATACTAGTGGCTTATGTGAGAGCAAGAAACCAAATCTTTGAATGATATCTTATTGTATTTAACAAAAAGTAAAATGGGCTATGTTCCCCAAACTTATTATCCTACCATACATTGTAGTGTTAAGGAAAAATCACTTTTTTTTTTTTTTTTTTTTTTTTTTTTTTTTTTTTTTTTTTGTTCCATTTAGCTTGGATCCTTTACTTCCTGAAGACAGACTTCAATTTTTTAAGATACTGGTTTCTCTAACATCACCTTGTTGCACATTTACCTATTGTGTGTAAGTTATCTCTTTGGCGAATCCATTTCCTGAGTGTTATATGCACTGATGAAGTGATTTTTTACTTTTATGGAGCATTTAGGTGTTCCCCAGAGTTGAATTTTTGCTTACTATGGAATCATAAACATTCACCTCTGAGAGCAATCTGTTTTGTATTTTTGGAAATGTTTTTAAGATAACAAAGAAAGAGGAAGATATTGTCTCCTTTTTTAGGTCATTTATTAAAGGTAAACTCAAACTTTTTTGTGAAAGCTGTCACTATTAGAAATTATTAATTTCTAATAGTGACAAAAATTGTGGTAAATATTAATTACCACAATTAATTAAATGTGGTAAATACCAAGTTTTGCATTTTAAAACTAGAGATTTTTATGTTTTGAAACAGTAAGTTAATAACAAAAAAAAATTCCAAAAAAAAAAAGTTATACGGTTATAGTTTGAAAGTTATATATACTGCCATGTTGCTCTTCATATGCCTGTGTTGGAATTTATGAATCTGGGTTACTGTGCTTCTTAATGATAGAATAAAACAAACAAAATAAAACCTATTATATTTTTTGGAAGTGCACTGCCATGACTTTTCTGATAGTTTGTACAGGTTTATATATATATATATATATGTATAAATTACAGAAGATAGTTTGGCATTGTTACTGCTCGACAGACAGTAATGTATTCATGTTACTGTCTTAATAAGCTTTTCTGATTAACTTTCTAATTAAGACTAAATAATTTGCATGTAGTAAAATCTGCTTATGAGTATCAGCAATTTTTATGCAAAGAAAATCACTGTAGACTGTGACCAGTTTGTCAATATGTATGTGTGAGTGCTCGTTTCTTTCATTTTTATTTACATTGCATGCAGTCATCCTTTGTTTCATTAATTCATGAAGTGTGCTTTGTATATGTGTGTCCAGAGTAAATCAGTATTTTTATTTGGCAAAGATTTTTCTTTTCTCTTCTATTGTCTTGATTTTTATGCATCGTCATGTACAAACCCATCTGTGAAATATCAAGAGATCACAAGGCCAGTAAGATGAGCATTTTAGGACTACCAGTAGTTATTCATTCAATAATATCAAAGGGACTTACGATAACTTATTCATTAGGTTAATTCTAATGATCATCTTTGAAATCGCCATTGAAATGTACAGCATTATGTATATCAGAAGCAAATTGCATTAAAAATCCATTTATAACAAAAGTTTTTGCATTATTCAGAACAATGGCGGCAAAGACCACATTGTCAAGTGATTTGAATTTGCAGGATTTTGTGCAGTGCGGTGTGTGTGAAATGTATCATCATGAAAATTAAAGAATATGCAGAAGGAAATTGAAACTAGAGAGAGAGAAAGAGTGTGTATTAAATGTTTCGAAAGTAAGTGCTTATTAGGTCACGAGAATGCAGCAAATGTTAGTAGAGTGGACAGTATCGACCATAGGATGGAAAATGTTGGAATTAATGTCAAATATGCAGCCATGGAAATAGAGAAGAACAAAATGGACATAAAGAAATAGTGCATTTGAATGTTATCCCTCACAGGACAAAGCATAAAAATGAAAAATTACAGAAGCCACAAGAGATTAGCAGGGTTGAGAAGAAAAAGAAGCAGGTGATCCAAAGTAATAATAAAGACCGAGCGAACAAACAACAAAATCAAATTATGGAGAAAATTATGCATGGAGACTCCACGAAAGAATGTCACAAAATCGTGCTTCCCTGGTGCAAAAATTCACAATATTAGTCATGCCATTCGATGCAAAAAGATGAGGTGAAAGAACTAATGGTCCTGGTTGGCACAAATGATTTGAGAGGCAAGAAGTATTCTAGGAGGGAGGATGTAAAGGAGTTGTTAGAAGAGGCAAAACTGAAGCGCAAGAAGGTGAAGATCGTAAGTCTCCTGCCATGCTATAATAGAAACAAACTGAGGAGGAAGGCGTTGGTATCTAATGAATCAATATGTAGGTTGTGCAGAAGGAATGATGTAGGATTTGTAAATCTGTTGCCCGTGCTTGACAGAAAGAAGGATTTGTATAATGCTGATGGACTGCATCTAAATGGCTTTGGTGTTTGGTGTCTAGAGAGAGCTTTGTTCACCGAGCATGCTGAAGTACAAATGCAGGAAAACTTAAGCAATTAGGGTGGAAGCTGGTGTGTGTCTGAAGGTACCCATGAGGCAAGTGAGTGTGAGAATGAGCAAGTGCAGAATCTAGTCTCTCAAGTAAAAATATTAAATAGGATAGTCAATTCAGAAAGTAAAGGTGGGTGGGACTAAAAGGGATGCTGCAGTTTCTATATACTAATTTAATTTAAGTCTTTAATTTAAGGGGTTCCAAGGAAGTGGGTGAAGAGGGCAAAATAATTCCCTTGAATAAGGGAGGTTCTAAGATTTCAGTAGCAAATTATAGACCAATCAGTATCTCAGGCATGGTGATAAAAGTACTGGAAAAATTGGTGAAAAAGAGAATTCAAGAATGGGTGGATAAAAATTTGATACTCTATGAGGAGCAACGTGACTTTATAAAGGGTCTATCATGCCTTAGTAATTTGCTAACTTTTTATAATAGAGTAACAGATGAGTGGATAAAGGAAATGGCTACGCGATGATTTGGCTGGATTTTGCAAAGGCATTTTACAGTACTATATAACACTGTTAAGCAAATAAGAACAAATGGGGATAAGAGGGTGGCTGCTGGACAGATATCAAAAAGTGGTATATGGAGGGGCAAAATCAAGACAAAATCAGGTGACCAGTGGTATGCCACAAGGTTCAGTTCTGGGATCATTGCTGTTTAATTTGTACATAAATGATATAGGAAATAACCATCATTTGTTTGCTGATGATGTGAAATTATGTAGAGTAATAGTTATCGACGTGATGTGGAGAGCTTGCAGGACTATTTAAGTAGGCTGTCAGTATGGACAAAAGATAATGGCTGTTAGTTTAATGTAGAAAAATGTAAAGCCGAGCATTGTGGGATAAATATATTACAAGCTGTGTGTACCACATCGATGGAACTGTACTCCAGGAAATAGATGAAGCTAGGGATTTAGGGCTGGTGGTAGAGAGTTGCTATGGTTCCCCATAAGGTTACTTGGCTATTGAAGAATACATTAACAAGTAGAGATAAGAAAGTTGTTATTCCTCTTTATAAGGCCTTGATACATCCACATCTGGATTACTGTTCTCAGGTCTAGTTTCCTGGATTTTTTGGGGATGAGGTGGTGGAGAATAATGGTGGAGGCGAGTGACTGAGATGGTGAGTGGTCTGTAGAACGTTCCTTATGATGATAAATTGAGGATGTGTGGATTGCAGAAGTTGGTTGATAGGAGAAAAAGAGGGGATATGATAGTAATATTTAAGTTGCTTAACCCTGCGGAGGTCGCTTGTATCTGAGAGATACATTCATTACTAGTATGTGCTAAAATGCGATAAAACTTTAAAAAAAAACAGTGCAAATATAATACATGATGGTTTATTTATTTTCAGTTACAATCTAGAAATTATTGAACAAAGAAAAAAACACCTAAACAAATACTTTACTGGCATCGGAGTTCACGGTATCTCTCAGATACCATTTACTATCAAATATCACTTTCACATCGACTCTATCATTCTCATCATCGGACTTGAATAATAAAATCGCTGAATCTCTTCAACATCTGATGGATTATCCAGTCGATATATTTTTCCAGCCATTTTCAACTGTAAATAAAAAAAAAAAACAACTAAACCAATTCTATACTGACATCAGAGGTTGCGGTATCTCTCAGATACAATTTATTATGAAATATCACAAACCTTTACATAACATGTGTTAAACCAAAACTGACCGCATAAACAGTGTGGAATATCACTCCTAACATATGCATGTGCAGCTACGCATAACCTCCAAGCTATACGTTGGATATTTGTAAGAATATTTATATTAAACAATTTGTTTGCTGTCAGATCAGCTACGACCTCTGCAGGGTTAAAGAGTTTTATAGGATTGATGCAGGGAAAATGTTTTGCTTGGAGAATTGTGAATGAGTGGAATGGGTTTCCAGAGTCAGTTGTGAATGTTTTGTTTGTTAGGATAGATTGGGTCTCCCACGATAAGTCTTCGGAATGATGAATATTTTTATTTATTTATTTTTTTTTTGTTTGTGTGTGAGGAATGATTACTGAATATCAGTTTGATAATTTTGGATGAACAAATGCAATGATTAAAATCAAATTAACAGTGGAAAGATAATTATATTAACTTGTTGGCCACAATTGGTCACAATATTCTAGTGCAGTGTGAGAGACAATTTTTCATGTTAACTTTATTTTCGATGAATAATATGTTTTTGAATTAAATAACTTGATTGGCTATGTTACTGCCCATCATTTCCACGTGTCTGTTCACTGCAAAAATGTATAAACATTCTTGTCTATAAGCAATTCAGTTTTTCTCCTGCACTCTCCTACTTGGCTAGTTATAATAGTATATAAAAATTTTATTCAGGTTTCCTTGTAATGTTACTTTCAGAAACTGAATGAAATGCGGATTATTGGTGATCATGATAGTGGCCTTGGATATAATTTTAATAGTTATAAAAAAATCACTTTTATAGAAAAGAATACTAAACATATGTATTAATATTGAAGGTTTTCTGAATTATTGCCAGAGTAGCTTTGTTTTTTAATTTAATATAAAATAATAAATATTGTTTATTAGCAAAACACTGTTTTTCTTTGGATTACTAGAAACATTTGAACACAAGAAATTAATAATTTATTAATTCAGATATTTTGATATGAATTTAACAGATTATCATCACAACACAAGCAGTTTAAAAGGTGGATTAGCAACAGTGGATTGTTTTTCCCTTCACCAGATATGAGCCATGTGCTATAGTGACACCATAAAACAAATAGTATGTTTAAAAAAAAATCAGTAAAATAAACTTGGGGAGGGGTACTGTTTGCCACTAATCCCGATAAGCCTGTCACAAATTTTTTTGCTATGGAAAGACAGTCATTCTGATTTCAGTTTGGATGATGCAACAGGAGTTCAGCACTCCAAACAATTGCTCAAACTTATAACATCAATGTAATAAGTGAGTCTTGAACCAGAGAATTTTGTGGTCATGTCACATTTTTGAAGCTTTTTACAAATGATGTAAGACTGATATTTAGCTGTCATTTTTTTACACAAACATCCTGTTTGTTCAAAGTAAGATTGAAGGCAATCACACAGAATCTGGTAAACGCTATGTAAGGAGAGAGGGACCTGTTTATCCTTCATGGAGGTTAACCAGGAAGAGGTTTTATTAACAAAAAATTAAAAAAAACGTGGGAACTAAATTATTTTAAAGATCTTGGAACTTATTATTATTATCGACAGCAGACTTCTGTGGAATCAAAGAATCATCTTGGGAGGTACACACACAAAGCTAATTAAACTCAAACAAACACATCTGTATTCACCACCAACCACACTCCATGCAAAGAATCTGCTCTTCACTGCCTTGCTCACACCCTCTTATACTTTTTCCAGTAATGGCCTCTTGTTCTTGCTCCCCCTCTCCTATTCTGTGAACTTTTTCTTTTCATGTTAACCCAGTAACAATCCCTAACCTAACCTTACTAATTTAAATGTCTCAATCATATCCACTCTCTTCCCCCTCCTATTCACAAGGCTTCACAAATTGCATTCTCTCAGTCTGTCTTCATATCTCATATTTCAAAGATTAGTTACCACCTTAGTGAATATTCTATGGACCCTTTCTAATTTATCCTTATCACCATGAAACTCAGGCGAAAAAATCTCTGCACTATAATCTTTGAGATCTGATCAAGGTATTATACAATTGAACTAATAACTTCTTTATTCATGCATGTCAAGGTCCTCCACATCATTGCCATAATTCACTGTGATGACTTCACAATTTACGCAACGTGACTTCTGAACTTTGGGTCCTTGTCCACTACCACTCACAAATCTCGGCCTCCATAATTTTCTCACCAAGCCTATACTTCATATTCCATCATTGCCTACCAAATTTCAGAACCTTACATTTTGTAACATTGAACTGATAGTTCCATTCACTTGTCCACCCATATAATCTACTCAAGTCCTCCTGTAAGGCCATAACTCATTTTTCACAATTTTGTATCATCTACAAACAGTTGCAAATTCCTGGGGAAATGTAACTGTTTACAGATTATGCAAAATTGGGATGAAAAACACTCTTGCAAGACACTGCTAGTGACTTAACTCTTTCAGGATACCACATCCCATACACAATTTGCTGATACCATCTGACAGCAAATCACCTATCCAACTCCCTAATCCATCCATTTTACTTTAGTGAGTTCATTAGGTGACTTGCTGTCAGATGGTAGTGACAATGGTAATTCCACTGACAGCAAGTCTGGGGAATTACCAACTTGTGTGGCAGTCTGTCAAAAGCCTTTGCAAAATCTAAGTATGTATGTGTATGTGCATCTCCCATGTCCAGTGCATTTGTCACCTTGTTATTATAGTACAGAAGCAAATTGGTAAAATATGACTTCCCTTTAACAAACCTATGCTGACAGTCACTGAGAATACTGTTGTTATCAATGCACTTCTGTGCCTTAGCTCTCATTAACTCTCCAACAACTTAACTAATTTCAACTCTAGATATACAGATTGGCCTATAATTTGTAGCCTTTATCAATTTTTATCTTCAATTTTAGAACAATTTTACCTTCCTTCTACTCCTTTGGGACTTGTGCTGTTGCAAGACTCTTGTTAAATAGATAAGCAGGCTTACACTAACTCCTTGGAACATTCCCTTATTGACATCAAGTATACTTAACTTCTTGTATATCTCTTGCTCACTCACTAGTAAGCCATCTTCTCTCATTTCCTCTGCACTTGAGCTACTCATAATTTCACACTGATGAGGATGAAACACACTAATAAATTGGTCGTTGAATATATCCTCTGCAGCAGTTACCAATCTACTATTTTCATCCATTAACATCATCTTGCCATAATCAATCTTCTTTCTACTTGCTACAAATCGAAAAAACTCTATAAGATTTTTGTGCCTCATTCTGTTCTCATTCTATTTCTGTTCATTCTGCACTTTGCTCTTCCTATCAACTGAGCCACCTGACCTGACCTGCTCTTTATACTCTTCATGCAACTGACTATTACCATTATTCATCATGTGTTATCTCCACAGTGCTTTCTTCTTCCAGATTTTATGCTTAATCCCTTCATTCATCCATTTTACACCCATCTTATTCAGCATGGATAGTGGTTGGCAAATAGAATGCACTGCCTGAAAGTGTAGTGGTTGCAGAAACCATGAATGGGTTTAAAGCATGGTTCAGTCTTTTTGCATAAGTGTGTTCACTACCTGTAACGAGTCTTTTGACTACATAGAGATCTGATGTTAATAATAATATTGAAGACACAGAAACTCCACAATCCTCCTCCTTCTGAACAGCTAAATATATATTGATGTCCATTAACATTCTTATTTCTGCATATGCTCAGAAATAAACAATAGAGCAACTTCTGCTCCAGTCCTTCATTGTGTGCTGCTATTACTGGTTACATTGTTTTGCTTAAAATGATGTTAAAGTTCCATTTCACAATGCAGGAAAGTTATTTAATTATAATTTTGTAATAGAAATTATCTTATTTCACAGGACTTGTGAAAAAAGCAAATTTTTTTAAAATGACGTTTGTCTATATACAAACATTTCAACACTTGACATTCCGTACAAAATTACAATTAATGTTTAATGTAAATAAATTTATTTTTTAGTTAAGCAGGACTCAGTAGTCAAAGATAAACTAATTAACTTTAATTTTTTTTTTTTTTTTTTTTTTATATAGATACCCTACCATTTGGTTTGGTCTCCTTACCGTTATACCTTGCATTTACTATGTCACTCAATTTTGTCACTTGAGAGACTAGATGTTGCATTTTTGGTCATTTTCACACTCATTTGTTTCCTAGGTGTCTACACACACACACACACACACACACACACACTTGCATCCACCCTAATAGTACTAGTTGACTGAAATTATATTGAAAATTGTTAAATGAGAGTATGGAACAGTTGTAGAAAATATACAAGAGGAATACAATCAAAGGTACATACTGATACATGAGGTAGGAAAAAAGTCATCAGAACCTATATTTCAAAGACTTTAAACTTCAGATTTAACCTCAACAACTCGCTGTCCTCACTCATCTCCAAGTTCCTAGCCTCATCCATTTTTTGCAGTTCAGTTCCTCAATATAGTACACAGCTGGTAATATCTTCTTCACAAAGTGCATCACCTTACACTTGGCCACATTAAACTGGCAGCCATTTATCTTTCCCATACTGCTAGTCAGTGCTTATTTTGTAAAACAATAAGTGCTATTGCTCATTGTTTAGTATACTAGCTTAAATGTTTAAAAAATTGCACACACACACACACATATGCACTATTGCTCTTCTACATCATCAGCAAACAACTGAATATTTCCTACATCATTGCTCTACAAATTAAACAACAGAGGACCATGTACTGAGTCCTGTGGTACAGCACTAGTCATCTGTCCTTTCCTGGACTCGACTCCTCCATGAACTACTTCAATATCTGTCTATATCTAGATTTATATCCATCTCCATTTACTACAAAAATTATCCACCAGAGCTCTATGTGGATTCTTGTTGAATGCCTTTACAAAGTCTAGCAATATCACTGAGTATCCATTTCTCTGATGTAATTCTATAATACTCTTTAACTAACTTCTATAACTTCTATAATACTCTTTAAGGGGCAACATGGTTTTGTGAAGGATAGGTTTTGCCTTAGTAATTTTGCTTACTTTGGATAATAAAGTAACAATGGAGTTGGATCAGGGAAATGGCTACTCAGTGATGTTGCTAGATTTTTGCAAAGGCTTTCAACAAGATTCCCATTATGGGAAGGGGCACTACCCATACCCAGAAGAGATACCAAGGTTGAAATAATGCAGAAGTCATATTTCCCCATATACAAGTAGTGAGAAGGTCTAACACCTTATTATTAAAATACTCTGGATTAGAGCAAGTTGTTGATATGTGTGGGATACTGACTCAGTTAATGTGAAGATACTTCAAATATAATTTCTTGGCATCTTTTATTTAATGCATAACTAAGTGAAAAAACACAATGATCAGCCAAGCAGTTTTTTGGGATGAACTATAGAATGCATAGCATTATGGGATAATAAGGCAATTAATGTGAAGTAACTAGCCACTATATACAAGTAGCCTAGTCATGAAGATACTTCACATGCTAACTTTGTTCTCTCGCACTTGGATAATGGATTAAATAAGAATATAATTTCTTGGCATATTTAATTTAAATATATAATCAAGTGATAAAACTCAACAGTATATAAGAAAATTTTGGCATTGTTAAGAATTACCTGTTTACCATCTGAATAAAATTGAAATATGAGAGAAATCACTCACAAGTAAACTAGCTTTATACAAGACAGTTCAAACCAGTTTTAATTTATGGATCAACAGCTGGTTTAGAAATAAAATAGTTGATCAAAGACTGGTGACTGCAGATATGAGAGTGTGAGTAAACTTAGAGGAGTGAATACATAGCCTGAATGGTATAATCATATTAAAAATTAAGATATTAGGAACACTTGATATTGTTACCATTTAGGAATGTGTGAGCAAACTAATCTCAGGTGGTAATGGTCAGTTGAACAGAATGGGAAAAGAAAGGTTAAGCAAAACAGGGTATATTAAAATGGAACAAAGCAGTCATTATTTATATAGTTTTTTTGATCCGTTGATTCTTCAAAATACTTCAGTTCTTATTTTGGAAGAAAGCACATGCTGGAAGGATGCTACATACGTGCACAATCCCTTCAAAAAAAATTAAAACACTGATTTATCATGTCCTGACTTTCCTATGGAATGCTTTACTTCATTCTTCAAGGGCTATTACAGCATGTTAAGTCAACATTCCTATCAAATGGTTTCAGTGAGACCTTCATAAGTAAAGCATTTAGCAGTTACAGGACTCTTTCTTCTTCTGCTTAAGGAGAAATTAATCATATTTCATTTCCATATGTCAAATGAGTATTAAGATATTTATCCTATCTGGAAAAGTTTTGCTTGTCTTTCTTTGTTCAAAGACAAACTTCCTCCATGAAGCTTTTCAGGCAGCATCTACACTATTCCTTGCTCTTTTGGCTTATATTTTAGACAATCTGGAGAGTATGCCTCTGTTTGTCAAGAGGAATGGAGCATGAAATGCACAAAGTTTCATGAACCTGAATGGTCTGTATTTTGGAACATGCATGCTATCTCCTCTAAACAGGAGGTACTTTAGAAGAAACTAAGGTCCATCTAAAGTTTTAAAAGTTTTACTTAAGCAAGTAGATTTGTTGTGGAATGGTTTTATAAGGTGAATTGTGGAGCATTGTAAAATTTTACTTTGAACAGGTCCACTTTGAAAAGTGGTCTACATTTTTTCTCACTTATGGGGAAACAGTACTTCTCTAATCTGCTATTTTTTTTTTTTAATTTTTATTTATTGACTCTAAAATTGACTGTTATTGCCTTAGTAAAGCTTTAGCAATGCATTATTGTATTTGTTCTGTCATGTTTGCTTATTCCATTTTTATACTGAAGATTCCTATAAAACATGCAAAATTTGTTTACCATCTAATGATTAATTTTCTTGTAAATTAACCCATATTAATTTAAATTTAACTAATTTAAAATTCAGTGTCTGTGTTTACTTATATTTCCTATTTTGAAACAGATGTTAATGTGAAATGTGTTCTGATTTACCTGAACATATTTATTAATTTTTATTATTAAACTATAATAAAAATTGTTCAGAAAGAGAATTAACGTGCTGGATTGTCTCAGTACTAACTGCATGTTTCATAAACAATAGTTGGAAAACATGAATTTAAAGTGGAATTATTGGACCTTACTGATCTGATTGAAATTGTTAAAAATATCAGTGCCTGTTTTTGTACATGTGTATAAAACTATAATAATATGCTTGTGTGGTGAAGTTGTCTTGTGTGCGTGTGTGTGTTATTCCAGAATAGTCCCCATGTAATTGCTGCTCAGGAAGAGGAACCAGTTGCTGTGACTAAAGAGGAGACCACAGTCAAATCCTCTCCAAAGGTAACCCCCTTTCATCGAGATCTGAACATGCTTTTAATTCGGCATGTGTACTAATCTTTGTAGCATGCATATAATTCAATAGTGCTGTGCACATAATAGCATAATGTTTTTTGTGGCATGTCCTTATTTTTTAATCTCTTTGATTGGGCCTAAGGGTTTTTGTACCTTTGTGATAAGCATGTGTTAATTTCTTATTGTAATTTTAATATAGTATTTTTTCTCTACCCTCCCATTTCACCATTTCCTGATAATGATTGTTGCAGAATTTTAAATTTTCAAAAAGTTAATATTGTTTAAATATTCTAAATACTTATATAAAGAAATGGGCAAAATTCAGGAGATTCTATTTACATTTTATATATACAGGTAACCCTCGTATAATGCAGTACTTATACAACGCGGTCTACAAATTGTAGTAACACTTGTTCAACGCGGTACTTATACAACGTGGTTTCGATAAAAATACAATGTCTGCACATTGTAATAGCCCTTTATCTTTTCATATATTTTTCACCATGTGACTTAAAAATCAAATTTTATCTTCGTTAAATTTGTGTCTGCCCGTATCGCACATGTAGTTATTAGTAGCAAATTTATATTAGGCGAAAATACCCTTCAGCACGCATGTATGTCAATTGTTAACTGTGTAAAGTGTTTATTGTTGAAAATTGTCTTTGTTTTCTGCCAGGAAAGCACATTAAAAATCACAAGTGTGTTAATCTCAAGTTTAGCACTTTATTTTCTGGTGAGTTACATAATTAATATGTAATGCTTTTTTTTTTATGCAAAAAAAAAATATTTTTATAGTAATGGCTACAAACTGCAACAAAAGGGAAAAACCAACATTTAAATGAAAATTTATTTCTCTCGGAAAAAAAATTAAAATCTTGGATCTGTTGAAATATAGAGAAAAACCAGGAACTGTTGCAAGAACTTTGAATTTAAATAAATCAACAATTCGAACAAATAAAATGAACATAAAATACGAGAAAGTGTTTATTGCTGGGTCAATGGTAAGTACAAAGCACATTGCTCGTGTGAGCAATATTCTAATGGGAAAAATAGAGAAATTTCTAATGACGTGGATAGAAGATTGCGCTCGAAAGAAAATTCCTTTGGATGGAAATCTTATTAAACAAAAAGCTCTCACAGTTTATAAACATTTATAATGCAGACCACATGTTCAATGCAAGTGAATCAGGGTTATGTGGTTATATGAATCAGGGAAAAAAATGCAAAAACACCTATATTTCGAAAAATGAAAGCCAGCTACTGGATTCAAAGTTTCTAAAGATAGAATTACCCTACTGTTTTGTAGTAATGCATCAGATGCGATTACATGACAAAACCAATATTTATTAACCGATCCTCAAATCCTTGTGCTATGAAAGATTAAAATATGCACTTTATTTTATTTTGCCTAAAACATTTATGCATTATGTGCAATGAAGTTTATGTGCAATTTGTAAATTTATAATTTTATACTATGTATTTGTTTCATGTTTCATGGATGTCAGGTTGCTCAACTGGATTCAGGATTGGCTGTCTGATAGGTATCAGAGAGTTGTGTATGATGGGGCAGCTTCAAGGAGGCAGAGGGTTACAAGTGGGGTCCCACAGGGCTCAGTACTGGGACCTATACTGTTTAACCTTTATATCAATGACATAGTCAGTTGTTTGTGGATTATGTGAAGCTGAGAAGGATTATTAGTAATAGTGCAGATGTGGTAGTCCTGCATGAGGATTTGAATAAGCTAGACAGATGGGCAAATGAATGGGGGGGGTGTCAGTTTAATGCAGGAAAATGTAAGGTCTTGAGGTTTGAGACACATCGATGGGATGCTGCATACTCTATTGGAGGAGCTATACTGGAGGAAGTAGGGGAGGCAAGAGATCTGGGGTTGATGATTGATAGAAACCTGAAATTTAGGGAACATATTGCAAAGGTGGTGAAGGTAACCCAGAGGATTGCTGCAATACTGAGGATGCTGACCTGCAGAGATAAGAGTTATCATTCCACTGTATAAGACTTTGATCGGACCACACTTTGACTATACAAGTGATTTGGTCCCCAGAATTTGAAGGGGGTAAATTAACTGTGGAAAGGGTGCAAAGGCAGATAACAAGGATGGTTTCAGGACTGTACAATGATAGTTATGAGGATCGGCTGAGGGAATGTGCACTGCAGAGTTTGGTGGATAGAAGGAGGAGAGGTGATATGATTAAGACTTTTAAGTTGTTGAGAGGTGGTTACAGGGCTGACACTGGGGAGTTCTTTCGCTTGGTCGAACAGCATGAAGGAGTGATGACAAGGGGCCATCCCTGGAAGTTACGAAAGGAAACTGTGAGCAAGAGGGTGAAGAGTGGTTTCTTTGCATGGAGGGTGGTTGAACCATGGAATGCATTGCCCGATAGAGTGGTGAAAGCGAGAATGGCCAATGAGTTTAAGGGGTGGTATGATAGACTTTGTGTTTCCTAAGAGGGTCCTCCCACGATGAGTCCTGATAGACTTTGTGTTTCCTACAAAGGACCTCCCGCGATGAGTCTTTTGACTCCATGGAGGTCTGAATAATAATAATAATTTATATATTTTCATAACTTGCATGAATTACCTGAATTAAATAAAAATATATTTTTGTTGGATATAGCATTGTTGTTTATATAATTAAAAAAAAAACAATTTCGGAACATAAGCCTACTTTTTGTATGTGCTCTGAGTCTTGCATAACGTAATTTATATAATGCGGCATTTCTATGGCACCTAGCATCTGCATTATACGAGGGTTACCTATATATGTATATACAGGTTACTTAGATTTACATTTTATGTCCTTTAAAGTGTTATTATTTTTTCATATTCAGTTCAAACAATTAGTTGATAAGAGTACAGTGTTAAGGAATAATAATTCTCAGAAATATCTTTATATAATAGAAAATATGGAGTTTATTAAATGATAAAATTGCATAATGTGTTGTTTTGGGATCATTGTGAAATATATTGTAATTATTATTATTAACATCTGATCTCCATGGAATCAGTCTCATCGTGGGAGGTACACACTATTGCACACAAAGCTCATCTAACTGTGCTTTAAACCGATTCAGTGTGTCTACATTCACAACACACTCGGACAATGCATTCCACTCACCGACCACTCTCCAATTAAAGAACCTTCTCCTCACTCACATCTTCCTTATACAGTTTCCAGGAATGGCCTCTTGTTCTATCCCTCCTTTCTTATTCTATGAAAAGTCTCTTCCATGTCAACCTGATAACAACCTCTCACTAGCTTATGTCTTAATCATATCCCCCCCCACACACACTCCTTTTTGTATTCACGAGGCTTTGCAATTTACATTCTCTCAGTTTGTCCTTGTACTCCATTTTCCAAACTTTGACCACCTTTGTGAATCTTCTCTGGACCATATCTAACATATCCTCATTACCATGAAAACTCAGTGACCAAATCTGTGCACAATAATCCATGAGGCCTGAGGATGGCCTTATACAATGGCATCATAACCTCTTTATTTCTGCGTGTCAGGGTCCTCTGCATCATTGCCATTATCCTATGTGATGTGTTCACAACTTGTGTAATGCAGCCCCTGAATTTCAGGTCCTTATCCACCACTCCCAGATCTCTCATCTCTTCTACCTCCTTTAAAATTTTTCCACCAAGTATATACTTTGCCTCTCATAATTGCTTACCAAATTTCAAAATTTTACACTTTGCAACATTGAACTGACAGTTCGATGACAATTTTGCAAAATATAATGCATAATCTTTCATTAATGATTATTAACACCACATTACTAACCACTCTATAATCATACAGCCACATTCTTATTAAACTTGTGTATGTGACATAATTTTTATACCCTGCTTTGTGATGCCAAGACCTTTGTTTAATGGAGGCCTGAAGGGCCATAAGAAAAGAGGAAAAAATTTAATTGGAGAAAGATATATGATTCATGCATTAATTATTAAATTTCTGGTCAACAGATTTCCCACCTCCACATTGTTGGGTTGAGTAAAACAGTGTGCATTAGATAAGAGGCAATGTTTGCTCATTATGTCCTATGATTGATTTTGCCGTTATGTTCCAGATCTGGTTTCACATAGAAATGTATTTAACTTAATTTATTGAAATGAATGAATGATTTTGCATTTTCCAAACCATGCAGTTTAAAACTGCACTACTGCAATCAGCAATGTACCTTCCCCCATACAAGAAAGTATGGGGGAAGACTTAATTGATGAAACAAAGGCAATTAATTAAAGATACCAAGAAATTACATACTTGGGTTTAATCCTTTATCCAAGTGTAAGCAAACAAAGTTTGCACCTGAAATATTTTCAGGTCTGGGGCAACTCGTATATAGAAGCTAATGACTTCACATCACTTGCCTTAATATCCTGTAATGCAAAGCACATCTCCTTGCGGACATGTATAATGCTATGCATTATGGGAAGGGTCACTACCTAGACTGGTTTTGACCTTTATTGAGGTTTTGTAAAATATGTCGTTATTTTATATTTTGGGTTATTAGTTATGTAATTATTTTCTTCAATATCTATGTCACGCCTTTTGTATTATTTCTTTTTTTTTCTTTATCCTTATCCTTCCTATGTCTACTGTACTTTTACTATATTAAATCTTTCTGTTAAGTACTCTTTACCCTGTTCTGTCCATGCGGTTAGCCTAGTGGCTTTGCACTTTGCAACCATATGCCTGGGGAAAGAGTGTCCCAGGTTCGATTCCTGTCGAAGACATGAGGAACTCGAAGATCTTCCTCAGGCATAGCCAAGTTAGCCGGTCTTGGGCGCAGGCAGTAGGGTTTTTTCCGCCAGTTTATCTGGTGTTTTTCATCCCGCAAGCAGGTAAACCGGCCCCGTGAACACATGCTTCTACAGTCAAAAATATATCCTCCCCCCAGCAGCAGACCAGGCGATAGGTCAGTTGGGAGTGGTACTAACAAGTAGTTGCATCTAAGTAACATGTGGACCCTGTATAGGAAGCAGGAATAATGCGTAGTGCAAGAAGAAGAAGACTCTTTACCCTGTTCTGATTTAAGCCGATTAATTTAGTCCCTGCTTGTAATCCTTCCTACAAGTGTTAGTGAAAGGCCTCTGAAATAGGCAACTCATGGTTACAGTTAACTATCTCCCACGCTATGTAATTCAGGGAAAATTTATATTGTTTTTGAACTGTGCCACCCTGAATTAATTTTATAGCGTGAGAAATTTAGTTATAACACTTATAGAAAATATCTGTTTCTAAAATAATTCCTTAATTAGTCAGTCATGGCAGTTTCTCTAATTTTAGCACACAGGTTCAGTTATTTTTGCAGGCAATAGTTTTAAACAAATAAAACGTTTATTCTACCATAAGCACTATACAATCCATTTTACAATTGATCAGTTTCACTCTGATGCCTAATTTAAGCTCAATTTGCAACCTTACAATATAGACCAGCTATTCACAATGCTTGATTAACTTGCTCTACAAAATCTAGGATTTTGTAGAGTAAGTTACTGGCTGTTACAGTCTATATCTTTGGCTAACATTCTTCTAGGTATATATACTAGTTAATTCTCATCCTCAATTATTTTATATAGCAACTTATACAACTATTTTAACAAAGCTACGTTCAGCGGACATACAATTCTCAATCACTACCTCAGTGTTAATACAATAGAATTCCCACCACAATTTACTCACAAATTCATAGAAACATAGACAGTCCTATCAGCTTTGAAGATTTGTGGCAGTCCTGTTGACTGCTGTCCTATGCTTTGCTGAACGGCTTTACTTCTCGGTCGTCCTGGTGTAGTCCTCTTCCGGGAATTGTGGCAGAGCTCACCGTCGGTTCTGGATCTACTGAAGATGCCGTGTATCTGGTCGCAAGTGGCACGTTCTGTTACTGAAAATACCTCTCTGTAGAATAATCTGCTTCTCCTGGTTTTTCCCATGCCTAGGGGTCATAATCCGACGAAATACGGAGGTCCGAGCAGGCCAACAAACTGCCACGATGGAAAACTCCCCCCCGCTCCTAGAGGTTCTCAAGACCACTTTTATATGATTCCAAGGTTCCTTGTTTTAAGGTCAGAGACCCCCAAATCTTCTGTAAATAACTGACGTCACTGTTGACCTTCAGTTTTGGTGGCAAAATCTCCACATCTGAATGACCTTCAATACCTCTGTTCACTATCAAGTCACCAACATAATCTTATCTAATCCTCTTAACTTGGGGCAGAAATACTTTTACATTCTGTCAGGCCCAAGGCACAACATCATTATGAGGCCCTCAAAAATAGGCATTTTTTTAGTGTATTGAAAATAAAAGTCAACATTTCCATAATAACTCATTTTAATAACACAATACAACATTGGTATACATATATTTGCATTTTAAAAACGTATAAAAATAAATCAGTTCAAATTTAAATAAAAAAATGAATAAATAAAAAGCTTTTTTTTCTGGCTTTGGTTTTAGCAAATATATCTATAATGTCATAATAATTAATCGAGTCTATTACATCTGATTCAGTGCATAATAACGACATGTCACTTGTTTTTATTTTGGTGCAAGTTGTTTCTTAAATAACTTTTTATTCATTTCAACACTGAAAATGAGCGTTCAGCACTTGCATTTGAAATAGGCATCGTCAAAAATATTTTTAAAATTGTTTGTACGTTCGGAAAAGTAGACCTTAACCCATTGTTTATAAATTTGTACATATTTTTAATTGAATTTTCTTCCTTTATCATTATTAAAAATTGCTTAACTTCATCAGTAAATTTTTCTGGATCAATATCAGTCCCATAAGTTTGTAAAATTTTATCAATACTAGTCTTGATCTATATCTTCCTTCAAAAAAATGTCAAAGATATCTAATATGTCGAAATAGCTTTTTGTTCTCTTATTGATTTCCAAAATTAATTTCCATGTAATATTTTGGAAATAAATTTCCAAAATATTACACAGGAAATTTTCTTTCCCATGTAATATAATTTCATTGTTAGATTGGGAAACTTCGTCACTCATTTTTTTTCCCATTTTTTAACTCTTTCCTTTTGATCTTTAAATTTTGTCTCATCTGTTAATAAATTCGCTTCTTCATTTACAACAGCAAAACTGTTTCTTAGCGATGAAAGTTTTTTTTTTTTAAAGAATTTAAATGCAATCAAATTAAGCTTGCTAATCAAGGTAAAAATTGGACCTTCATGAACTGTAAAGTTCAGATATTCTCACTAAAAATAAAAAATTTGAATTTATGGTAATAAAAATGATAGCAAAAATCATCATGTTTATGGAATTACAACATTTATGTATTACAAAATTTATTCAACTCCAGCTTTGATTTTTTTTCAGTTGCAGTAATAAGCGTAATAATGCCAGCTTTAGTTAAAACGTACAGGCAATAAATAGTAACGATAACTTGTTATGCTTCCTTCCACTTTTTTACTCAACATTTTACCCTAAAATGACTAGAATCTTGATGCACAAAAAAATGAACTGAAAAATCAATTTAATTTATTAATAATAATAAACTTGAAATTCAAATGCTCTATTTATGTGATATAGAAACTGCTCTTACCCAACTAATTAATACAAATAGCAGCAGCAGCACACAAAAAACCTCTGTTGTCTCTGGAACTTGTTTCAAAATGATTGCAAAAACTTTCTTTAACTCAAAAACTTATTTACTCTGTTTACAATTTCCACTTATTAAACTTGTATATTTGCAAAGAGGTTAGCTAACTCTCTAAGATACTTTTACAAACTGTATATCAACTTCAAATATGCCAATAGTATATCTATCTTAATGATACTTCTTGTTACTGTTAATCTAAATCTTAATTGTCCAACTAAAACACATTATAAGAGGAATTGTACAAAGGTATATAACTTACAAAAGCTCCGTATCGCACATCCAGTCAAATTCTTGCACAAAAAGTTCTAAGGCAATTCTCTCATCTCAGATCTTGAGCTTCTTTCAGGAAATCTGGCTTCAGAAATATCTCATCGGGAAAACAGCGGACTGTGAACTGCACCCTACTACTCATATACAGCTCCGGCAAAAAGTTATTCTCCCATGGCGAACAGAAGAACCTCCGAGCAAAGGCACTTCGGGTAATTTGTCTCGCCTTTTCTCCTCTGCTTGGGCTCACCAAAAATGCCTGGACTGCCTCCTTTTTCTGCCGCCTCCACTAACTCGAATTGCCGCCAACTGTCAACTGGGATTCCTCTCTGGCCTGGAAACTTTTCTCTGGCAATTGGAACATCTCCTTTTGGCAACTCAAAGCCTTCTCTTAAGACTGGAACCGGGAAGCTCCTCTCTGGCAATGTCTGGAAACGGGAAGCCTTCTCTCTCTCTATAGTGACTTCTGGATCCGGGAAGCCCTATATGCTTGGCTCTGTCCCCTTTTATTATGCCTTCTCTGAGACCTCGCACGAAGTTTGTAACCCCGATGAATTCGGCATGATTCTTTCATCTTAAGTTTCAAGTTTAGCCCACTCTTTGTTCTCTTCTGTGCCTTCTTTTGATTGTAAGTTGCCAACCATCGGAAAGTTGTTTGAACCTTTCTGACTGACTTTGGAGGTGTTTACATACGGAGCTTGTTAGCCTTTCTCATACACACAAAATTTAATAAACAACCTTTCTAATGCTGCCATGTAGATCTATTACATACAGCTTCCGCGAAAAGCATTGCCTTTGTTTTTAACACTCTAACATATTCTTATTAAAGAAGTATATACAGTTAATTTCCAAAGGGCTATTTACAAAAATATCTAATACAAAATATACAGAGACAAACAAGGTTATTTTTTACAACGTTCTTATGGGACGACCTAAGTAAAAAATCGATGTAACGTGCTTTGGAATATTTAAGCTACAATCGAGTTTTTACAATAATTATAAGAACAATAGTCTAAAAGTCCAGGTAGTCCAGCGAAAACCATCTGTGACAAAATGAAACTAGTTTATTTATTTAAAAACAAAAATACAAATTAAGTATATCTTTATAGAGTTCATAATTAAAAGGACTCTAATAATAATAATAGTTTCTACAGATGTGTCTCATCTTGTTTTGGTATTATCAAAATTATCAAGTTATTCTGAAGCATTATGAATTTTGCTATTTTATTATTATGCCGCTAATATTTCTTCAAATGTGGCACTTTTTACAACAAAACTGGCTAAGTTATGTTGAATATATTTTTGAAAATTATGGAGACAACTACCGTGTTTGAATAAAAACTTTAGTTTAATATAACTAAAATCTACATTCGGGCAGCTGGTCAGTGTCTTTAACAAACCAGTTTGATTGTGGTGTAGCTTGTTTTCTGTGTACAGTTGTATGCTCCAGAAGATGACCTTGACATAAAGGTCGAAACGTCAAATGTAGATTTTAGTTATATTAAACTAAAGTTTTTATTCAAACATGCTAGTTGTCTCCATAATTTTCAAAAATGCATTCGGATCACCGTGTAAGCCTAAAAAAAAGGATTCAGATCATCCATAGAAATGATACCCACAAGTGCTGCAATCGCTATGGTAAGCTAAAGATTCGTATTTCTCTCTTGATCAATCGGCTGGCCTTTTTAAAGAGATGCAGAGACAATAACCTTATTCTGATCTGCATCAGGCTAAAAAAGAAATTTACGCCCACCGCTAAGGCACTCCGTATTTATGACCGCACAGAAAAAGCAATGCTTAGAGAACGGATTCAAACAGCCCACCAAAACCTAGCTACAACACAAAATCTGGTTTCAAAATCACAATCCGAACTATCGAACTATATTAATCCAGACATTCTACAACTACTTGAAAGAATTACTGACAATTCGGCCAAATATACCCTGGAAAAGAATAAAGAAAAACACTCGACAAAATTCCACAGTTTGAAACCGGCAAAATATGGCGGCCAATCACAGGAATCCATCCAATCAGAGGACTTCCTCCCCGATAAACACTAACAATGAACAACAAACAAGGGAGACAAGGAGCGATCAACCACCGACAAGAGGTGGTTGGTCAGTGTCTTTAACAAACCAGTTTGATTGTAGTGTAGCTTGTTTTCTGTGTACAGTTGTATGCTCAAGAAGATGACCTTGACATAAAGGTCGAAACGTCAAATGTAGATTTTAGTTATATTAAACTAAAGTTTTTATTCAAACACGATAGTTGTCTCCATAATTTTCAAAAATGCATTCGGATCACCGTGTAATCCTAAAAGAAAGGATTATGTTGAATATATCTGTTTGCAAATATGTTCAAAATCCCTTTGACCTAATAAAAAGTCAGAATGCTGATGAAACTTCATCAGCATTCTGACTTTCTATCTGTTAAAATGCAATTACCCCCCCCCCCTTGCCGTTAACGGATTATTGTAATTATGTGCACTGTATTTCTTGGATTGACCCTTTTTTTTGGTGCACAATTTACTTATTGTGTCTCTTCCCAAATAAAAACGAATTTCACATGTGCTAAAACAAATAATCAAAATGTTTGTTTGCATTGGAAATATTATGTCAAATATTTATATCTTTTAAGTACATTCATTGAAATAAATATGACATTTTGCTTCCTTTCCTTGCAAAATAAGATTATATGGGTCGCACATTTCAATTTCAGGAAATTTTTTATTTTTTTATTATTTTTTTATGAACAACAAATGGTGTTAAACTGCATTACTTGGGGTTTCCGATTGCAAGTCTTTTTAATTTATATCCAATGGTATTTTATCAGAGATTCCACGCCTTTGTCTTTTGCTTAAAACTGCAACAGTACAATTACTTTTGAAAAATAACGAATTCAAACAAAAAGAAAGTGCACACATGTTACTAGCAGTATTTGTGTGTGTGTGGTGATAATTTTGGGAGGGGGGAGTTAGCCATTAAAGGCGAATTAATTCTGTTATGAAAATTTTGGAAATAAAATTTCATTTTGACGCATGCACCTACACATGTTTCAAAAGATAAACTGTAGGGAAAATATCGCTACTTCAAAACTGCCGCATAATATCGAAATTAGCTTAAAATATGTACATAACAGTTGACTTCATAACTGCCGTTTATTTTGATTTGTAGTGAGTGATCGGGGGAAAACCAAGAAAGTTGAAATGCAAAAACCTACAGATTACGTTATAAAAATTATGCATTACATGATATGATTCAAGATGTACGTATGATAACTAATCTTCGAACTAAGATTATGAATAAAATAGGAAACTTAATTTGGAACAGATGGAGCCTGTATTCATTTTTAGATTCGGATTTTCATGAATTTATAAAATAATTGTTTGACAAAAATAATTATCTTCAATCAAGTTCTTGGAGAATTTTAAACTGTATTGACGATTAAAATGATCAGCAAAAAAATTGATAGTGACATTGATCTTCCAAAGTGATACAATATGAAGTGAAGAAAGTATGAAAGGATTTCTTATTTTATGCTGGCATTAAAAACTATAATTATACGATAAAAACAAGCAGCAAAATGAATATAACTCTTAGGTATTTAGTCTGATATAACTTAGATTCCGGTTATCGAGCAAAGGGCAAGCAACTGCCTTTCATGCTGTAGGCCACAGAAAGTAGCTACTACATACTCCAGGTAATGCAGTTAAGTGTTCTTTTCAGCGAGATGGACGATATGATGGTCAAACTACACTTATCCATGTTCTTTCAGTAGGTGGACAGAATATTATCAAGGTTTGCTGGATGTGTATATACGTCCAGCAAAGAAATGGTACGCTTACATACATGAGGGAAGCCTCACAAATTTTTCAGCGGACTCTAGTTTTTATATTATGAATTTAATATTTAAAAATAAGTATTTTATTTTGCAACTATAACTATGCTGTTTTTTTATTGTTCTTTGTGAGGAGTAAATTTTTAACATGAGGCCCCCATCTTGCACCTCATGCGTCTAATGGTAAATGTGGCCCTGCATTCTGTTACCCTTACAACTTCACATTAGAACTTAAAATCAGCTTAATGTATAATTCTAACCTTTACAATACTGTATAATTTATGAACAATTCAATTTCATTCTCTAGTCAGTTACCTTTACAAGTTTACAATCAGTATTTCATAACTGTTAATTTTAATGAAAGAACAATGTATATTATTATATTAACTAAATAACTTTAATTAATACTTCCAATTTCGGTAATGTTACATTACCATCTTCAGGGAACATAAAAATTAATGAAATGTGCATGCAGGCACTAACACTGAGCAAAAATGGCTGAAGAAAAACAACTGAAGTCAGTCCTAGAGTCTTAAAGGGTGCCACCTAGTGGGCCAAATTGGGTATTAATCTTGGCTGTTTGGGTTGATGTTCTAAGAATGCAAGCCTCTCATATTTGGGGCAATCTCGTGCATCCAAATTTATTGAGGTTTGGGGAGTTTTTTTAAAGCTGAGACTGATTCTAAGAATAATCTCTCATATTTAAACTTGCTACGGTGTAGTAAGGAAGCTTTCTTCCAACATATTTTATGGCAGGTGTCCAAAGCATGGTCAGCAAGTACTGAGTAGCTATAACAGTGGAAACGGATATAATTCTTATGTAAGGATATCCTGATATTAGCAATCCTGCCTGTTTGGCCATAGTAAGACAGTTTGCAACTACAATGGACCTGGTAAACTCCAGGTAGGTCTAGAGGAAGTGGCTGGTCCTTGGGAGAGCAGATAAGAGATGCCAATTTTTGATATGGTTTGTAACAAGTTTTCGAGCCTTTTTTTTAAGATTTTTGTTAACTTTTCAGAAGTACCACGAATATAAGGAATAGTGACAGATTTAGAGTAGTCCTTGTTGTGGAGGGGGGGGGGGGGTAACTGGTGTTAATATTTTTTGGATTTTATGGGGGTTGTATCCATTGGCTACAAAGGTGTTAAGAATATGCATAAGTTCAGTAGTAAGGGCATTGTTATCTGAACTGATTAATTTTGCCCTGTTATATAGGGTTTTTATAATCCCATATTGTTGGAAGTGGGGATGGTGTGAATACTGGTGAATGTGTATCTACTTGTATGTGTATGTTTTCTGTAAACTGAGAAAGCCAAGGATCCATTAGTATTTCAGTATTTCACCGTTAATATACAGTAATGTACAATTATGTTCCTTTCAAATGATTTGTGACCTCTGTAAAATCGATGTCAGAAATTTTTAATAAAATTTCACCTCATTGAATTTTACAGTTTCATCAGTGGGAGCCAGACATAGAGGTGATACTAAGGTTGAAGTAATGCAGAAGTGCTTTGCATTATGGAATTGTAAGGCAAGGATATGAAGTCATTAGCTTCTATATACGAGTTGCTCCAGTCCTGAAAATACTTCGGTTGCAAACTTGGATAAAGGATTAAACCAAGTATATAATTTCTTGGTATCTTTAATTTATGATATAACCAAGTGGAAATGCCCTCTTTACTTGTGAACTGAATAGATTTGGTGCTATAGCTTCATATGTTACTTTTGCTTTCATTTGCCAAGAATATGCCTCAAGTTGTTATAATACAGAAAAACAATTAAATTGAACTGAACAATGAGTAAGGGCATAAAGAGACTACTGTTACAGAATAATCAAAAAGTAGATGTTCTGCTCTGCTGCTACCACAGGTAAAAGCAGCAGTATTGAGTTACCATTTGTATGTATTGAGTTATCAAGAGTTGATTACTAAAGCTATCATTAACATATTTATTAATCTTCATTCTGGACTCAATTATATATTATACCAATAACATTTGATCCTTAAGCATGATTTTCACTATCATATCTGATTGTAGAAGTTGGTGATACCATTTGTTCTAGCTTCAGATGCTACTTATCTGGTTTTTCAGTCATGAATGGAAAAGGTATTTCCAGATTTTTTCAAGAATAATAATTTAATTTTTTAAATTATTATTCTTAATTATTAAATTTGCAAACAAATTTTTAGAAATAGAGGTAAAGAAAATGGCCACATTTGAGAGAAATTGATATTACACACCTATATTGCAGTAGCTATGTGAATTCTTCCTTCTACATGACCACTAGTCCATGTGCTGCTGTCGAATACACTGGTTTGTCCACATTCCAGTTCATTCTAAAATGTTCCATCTTCAAGATGTGTTCTATTGCATTGAAATTGAGATTCTGTGCAGGCCAGTCCAATTTTTCAATATCAGTGTTTTCTTCAAACTGTGTCACCATATCACTGCAATAAAACATGCCAAATTGTCGTGTTAAAATGGGCAACTGACACTATATACAAAGCATCAGAAATGTTGCATATTTACAGCATTTATTATTCCAGGCACCAACTAATGATGTGCATCTATATTGGAAGAAAAAAACAGTCCCAGTCCATTACACTATTTCCACCAAATTTCATTAAGATGATGTACATTAGGATAAGGTGTTCCCCAGGCATTTGCAACAGTCGCATCTGCTTGTCTGATTTATCACTCCATATCACAGACACCCTGCCATCGACCAGTCATGTTCTTTACACTAGTGTAGTTTTCATTGTTGATTGCTACGGTTGTATTTGTCTTTTGTGCATCCAACCTTTTCATAGAAATCAAGATAGTGCAGCTCTTTACATAATAACTGGTTAATAATCTGCTACATTCTTGGTTGATTGTTTCCACTTCATACTGTGGAGATTTCAGTGCTATCTTTCCAGGCACTCTGGTACTAGCTTTCTGGGTCTTTCTTTGCATTTCTTGGCTGAGGTAATTCCCTTACATTTCTGTCATTTAATAATGTTGACTTCAGTTGATTTTGGACAGTGCAGTCTTCTACTAACATCATAAGATAGATGAGTGATATATATGGCCTCCTCTGATAACATCTCTTTTAAAGTGCAGTTTTTCTGTACATGTCATCGACTTTTGGTATATTTGTTTTCTTTATATAACAGTATAGTCAATATGTGATGACAAGAATATACATATCATTATGTTTCATTAAAAAACAGAATGTGGTTCCATGGATTATATTCTTAAATTTTATTGTTCATAAAGTTTTTATACAAGTTGTGAAAGGAGAAGATTAGTGATTTTCAAAAATAAGTAAGTAAACAAATGATGAAGATAAAAATTTTGAATTTGATATTGAAGTCATTTGCTTCTTTACAAGACCTTCATATGACTGCACTTGGACTACTGTGAGCAGACTTGGTCTCTTGACTTCTTTATCCCTTTGGAACCCAGGAAAGGCTGCAAAGAGGAGTTACAAAGATGATATTGCGATTATGCAATGTAGATTATGAGAATAGATTGAGAATATGTGGACTGCATACAATGGTAGATGGGAGAAAAGAGGGGAGATATGATAGATGGCTATAAACTTTTGAGAGAGCATTATAGGATAGCAGTTGTTGATGCAATTTTTCATTATATGGAAAGTGGGGAGAAGACAAGGGGTTTGTGCATGATTAAGAAAGGGATGGTAGCTAGACTTTTCTCTTGGAACCATTAGCAAGTGGAACAGTTTGCCTATTGTGAATGTGTTTAAGAGAAGGTATAACAGCTGTAGGTGAGGTATGGCCTCTCTTGATGAGTTCTTGACATCCTGGAGGTCTAATAATATAAAGATATCACACATTATGATAAAGTAACATACAATAAGCAATGTACTTATATTATATTTTGTTGGTTCTTAAATGTCGTTCTCAAATTGAAATCTTAGTCCATAATTGCTGAAACCTGTGTTATCATGCAAAGACATTTAATCTGTATGTGTATAGAACTGCTGCTCTGGATATTTGTCAAGAAATAACTTGACAGAAACTTTGAAAATAACTACATTTTTCTTATTTAACAAGTACTCGTGCAGTTGTGTATCATTTTATAGTCTTCACTGAGTTGATACAAATAAACAACGTGAAATTTATGTGATTGCTGTTACACAGGGCGCCTGCTGTCCTCACTTGCAGCTGGATTGTTGCTAATCGTGTGACAGCCAAAGATAATAATTATGCAATTGTCCACTCATTATTAGTTTTAATGGAATGAATACAGCACAGAGAAATAATAAAATGCAAGTTTATTGGATCCATTATTTTGTCTCTGTCACAGAGACATTGTCAGGGATAGTCTTAAAATTGTAAAAGCACATAACAAAAATAACAAAAACACTCAAAACAATACTTGAGGAAAAAAATAGGTTAAAAGCCTAAAATCCTACGAGGACACTCTTATGGATGCTATTGGACTGGAGGGCTAAGAATTAGTTTCCCAAAATCTTAACAAATACATTAAGATTAAGCTAGTTTAACAAATTTGTTGATTCTAAGAAAAGTCTTTCAAGTTTATATTTGTTGCAGTGAATCATAGTTTTTTTTTTTTCCCATTTAATTTTATGCACAGTATCCAAAGCATAGTCAGCTAGACCAAACTGACCATAATTATGGTGGTGGATGTATTTTGTTTTTTTTTATAGGCAAATGTTGGCAGATCTTCCAGTTTGACCATATGAGATAATTTGCAAGAACAAGAAACCTTATTAACACCTGGAACAGAGAGGGAAGAGAGTGGATTCTTAGGAGAACAGATAAGGGCAGTCAGCTACAAATGAGGTTTGAAAGCAGTACAGAGATATTTTTTTTAGAGTTTTGGCTATATTTGCTGAGGTGCCCCAGATATAGGGAATAGTAATAGCATTGCTGTAGTCTGTCTGTCTGTATAGAGAGAGAGAGATGTGAGGAAAAAGGAGGGAAAAAATTTGCTAATCTTATTAGCATTGTATTGTTGGACAAGAAGGTCTGCAAATAAAGGAGGTTTGCCTGTAAGGGAAGCCTGACCTGGATAGAAAAATTTGAGAGTCTGTTGACAAGAGTTCTGATAACAACATACTGTTGAGAGGGGGTTGGGTGGGAAAGTTCATGTATATGCCTGTGTGGGTGGGTTTTCTGTAAACTGAGAAAGAAAGGAGATGCCATTTGAAAGATGCATGATTAGAGTATCTAGGAAAAAAAGCAGGCTCGTATTATTATTTTTTTATTATTAATTTTTTTTTGTGGTGACCACATATAAACGACTTTTCTTAGAATCAGCAGCAGATTTGTTAACACATTCATACCAGGTAGTGTGCGAGTGCATAAACTGCTGGCAGCATTTTCTGTAGAATTTTATTTGTTAAGTGTTTGGATATATTGAATATCTCAATTGTAATTCAAATTGATTTCAATTATATACAGTAAAACCCTGAAGTTACGCGGTAGGTGGGACCAACAAAAAGCGCGTAAGTCGAATTCACATAACTCGGGGTATAATTTTGCATGTAATTTATATATACAAACATACAATTGGGACCAAAGGTTTACAAAAACACCTATATTTTTTAAGAAATATAATCATAATTGTAGTTTTTCATACATCAAAAAAAAAGAAAGTTATTTCGATGTTGATGGTTTCATAAAATCTAATAGATTCATCTGACGGCATAATGTCTTTTTCTTGTCACGCAAAATCTCTTCATAGCAAGCTAATGATTTTTTTATTCTTGCCTTTTGCCTTGTGGCTACAGTTCGTTCCTCATTAGAATCTATGTGTCCTCCAAAATCTGTAAACCTTTCTTTTATGTGGATTCCTGTAGATCAAACTTCTTTGCTAGCTCACAAATTTTCATTATGCCCTCAAAATCCTTAATAATGTTGAAAATTCCAAAGTCAATGATTTTCTTTTCTTGCTAGCTGTAGAAGAATTGAACTTGCTTCTTTTGGATGACATTATTATTTTTTATGTGATAAAATTTTTTATCAAGAACATAACATTAAACAATCGCAAGGTTTGTAGACTATAAAAATCGTGTATGAATGGAGACCGCGCGAAACACGTCAGTGCTTGTTCACAACATGTGCGACACTGGCGAATGCAGCCGGCGCCTGAAAGATACGACTAGTGGTGAGGCGTGAAGCGGGACGGGAATACATACATATAAGAAACCACGTAACTCCAGATTCGCTTAAGTTGGGGTATGACTGTGTGTATATATATATATATATTCTCATATTGGTCTTTTTGCTTTACATAAATTGTGTGCTTTCTGTATCCAGTGACTTCATTTTAAACAGCTGTTATATGTATTTTCTATAACTAAAAACTTTGAAAGGGGATGTTAGGACAAATGTGTTTAGTTAGCTGCTATGTTTAGTACTATAATAAATCTGTTTTGTTTGCATGCAGCATAGCCTGTTGGAGGGGCATGTTTTTCCATTATGAGTGCCATTCCAGTTTTCTTTCACTAACAGAATCAGGAGCCACCAACAGGATCACATCGCACTCAGGACTTTAGATGCCTGGACAAGAAAATCTAGACTAAAGAGATCAGCTATGCTACAATATGATCAAGAAATTAGAAAACAGATAGGCTTAGAGCACTTATTCATTGAAATAAGCAAAGAGCCATTCTTTTCCCTATTCGACTAAAAAACACAATGATAAACTTAAATCTCCTTGAACCTTGTTCAAAAAAGGATTCACAGCAAGAAAATAAACGAAAAGGACTTGACACTATACATCACTTAAATAATCCAAGCTATGTCATTGCCTACACTGATGGATCATCTGATGAAGCACTCAACCAAGGAGGTTCAGAGGTTTTTCTAACTCTACATGGAGGTGAGGAAATGCAAATCAAAACCACAACTGGCAAAATAGCTTCAAACTTCACTTGTGAATTAACAGCCATACAAACAACTCTCAAATTCTATTTCTCAAATCCAGTAATAAACATTACAGAAGGAATAACCATCTACAGCAACTCAAAATCTGCACTTGAGGCATTAAAAAATGGAAAAACAAAACTCACACAAGAAATTCATGAACTACCAACAATCTTAAATTTCAAAAATAAGAACTGCACACTGCAATGGATACCATCCCATGTAAATATTGAAGGCAATGAAAGAGCAGACAGACTAGCCAAAGAAGCAAGATACTTACCTCAAAAATTACACCATCACTAACTGATGCTAACTCTGTCACCAAAATAAGATTGGTAAAGCAAACTATCAAGAAGAAGAATGAAATCAGTGAAATTAATGAAAATAGGGAAATAATGCAATCATCACCAGACTAAGGACAGAACATTTTAAAGGCATAAAAATTCAGCCAGATGGTAGTAGGAGTTATGAAACATGCAAAAACTGTCCAGGAGTTGAACTAACACCTGTCCATATTTATTCTTGTCCAGCAATTGCTGCTGCTCTGCAGAAAATGGACAATAACCCTAGAGAAAAGCTGTACTCCATCAAAGTTCAACAGATTGCCAATGCAGTTCTGCAGATCCACGGTCATATCTAGAAGCTCTTTAGTGGACTACTCGACAACAACAACATTCCAGTTTGCTCTAATTATATGAATTGTAGCTAAATATAGTACATAGACTGTAAATGATTATCTGTATTTAGTGATAAACAAAGCTGCTTGTTTTTCTTGCTTCTGCAGTATAGCATATGTTAATTTTGGAACATTTTTCATGGTATAGGAACATTTTTATTCCAGTCTTCAGATGTATTAAAAATTTATTTATTCCTGAATAAAAGTGAATAATTCTATGTATTATAAGAAGTAGCTGATCTACAACAATTCACCCACATAAAGGCAATATCTGTTATTGATAAGACAGAAGAAATTGCTAACAATGACAAAAAAAAAGGTAATGAATGTAAGATTCACAAAAGTGTGGATAATTCCAATAATGATCGATTATTATTAAACAAGACCTCTGCAGTCAAAGACTCATCTGGGAGGTCCTTTTATCACACACACCTCATCATACCGTTTCTTAAACACACTCAAACTCCATGCAGACACCACACTCTCAGGCAAGGCATTCCAATCATTCACAACTCTGCACGAAAAAAACCTGCCTCTCACTCCCCTACTCACACCCTCTTTACACAGTTTCCAGGGATGACTTCTGGTTCTCCCCTGATCTTCTACTATTCTCTGTAGAACTTCTCCACCATTGATCTTATAACAACCCCTTACCAACTTGTAGGTCTCTATCATATCTCCCCTCTTCCTTCTCTCCACTAGACTCTGCAAATTACATCTTCTCAATCTTTCCTCATACTCAACATTCCAGAAGAAACTACCTTAGTCAGTCGCCTTTGGACCCTTTCCAACATCTCTTCATCCTTCTGAAAACCCGGTGACCAAATCTGGGCACAATAGTCCATGTGTGGCCTAATCAGAGCCTTATACAATGGAACAAGAATCTCCCTACTTCTACACGTCAGTGTCCTCTGCATCATTCCTAAAAGTCTTTGTGTTGTCTTCACAATTTTGGTGATGTGTCCCCTAAATTTTAGATCATTATCCACTATCACCCCCAGATCTCTTATTTCCTCTACCTCCAACAATATACTCTCACCAAGCATAAATTCTGCATCCCATCTTTGTTTTTCAAATTTAAAACCTTACATTTTGCAACATTGAACTCGCATCCCCATCTGCTTGCCCAATCACTCAATCTTTTCAAGTCCTCTTGCAAGGCCACAATATCTTCACTACTCTTTATGGTTCGTCCCAACTTTGCATCATCTGCAAACAACTGAATATCTCCATCCAAACCCTCGCCAATATCATTAATATACAAGTTAAATAGTAATGGCCCTAAAACAGACCCTGAGGCACTCCATGATCTTCAATAAACAAAAGAAACTTAGAAAATGAAGCAAAACATAGATAAAAACAGAGAAATAAATACATAGCACAGCAAATTCTCCAAGATGATTTGCTGCTTCATCAACCAACATGTATTCCTGCCAGGCCTAAATGAATCACCTGTTCAACATTATTAGTTCATTGGATTAGCCCCTCCCTATACTTATGTACTGAACTACTAAATGTATACAAAAGGTGTTTGTTATTGGTTACTTATTTATACTTTGTGAACAAATCACTTTCTCTCTCCTTATAAGTTTTTTTTTTTTAATTATACCATCATAAATTTATTTATGCATATCTAGGATTTATAGGATCACATGCTATAGGCTCCACCCAACAACTTACAGAACACATTATTATTATTATTATTATTATAAAAAAACTTCCATGGAGTCAAAGACTCATCATGGGAGGTCCACTGTTATACACACAGTTCATCATACTGCGCCTTAAATATATTCACTGTCTCTGCTCTCGCCACATTCTCGGGCAATGCATTCCAATCACTCGTCACTCTCCATGCAAAAAACCTGCTCCTCACACCCTCCTTATACAGTTTCCAGGGTATGACCTCTTGTTCTCCTGCTATCCTCACCCATTCTGTGCAAAACCTCCCCAAATATTAATCTGGTAATAACCTCTTAACAGCTTATATGTCTCGATCATATCCCCCTTCTCCTATCCACCAATTTCTGCTAATTGCATTTTGTCAATCTATCTTCATACTTTACATATAATATCACAAATGTTAATTATTAATAATTTGTTTGCTTAGTAATGAATACTACTCATGCTTGTTCTTTCCTTTACATTTTCGATTCTCACCGGGCTTCTTATTAAAATATTTACTCCTTTGAGTAATTCAGATATACCAACCAAATATAGCACTCTCCTTTATTATTGTTTTCTAATATATCTTAAAACAAACACATTGTTCCTCCCCTCCCATGTAGATTTAGTTACAATTAAAGAGCCATCACAATACTTAGCAATCCACCAAAATGCAAGCACAAAATTTTCTGAAAATACGCAGTTTTCTCTTGCCTGGTCAGATAGTTATGATGACAATGAGAGAGCTATGATCCCTTGAAATGAACATGTTAAACCAGCCTGATCTTAATAAATGTGGCTGTTTAACACTTCCCAAGATTTGGCCTCCTTAGTCCTCCCACCCAACAGCTAAGGCTAGCAACACCAATAAGAGGGCACCCCTCTCCTCATAGGACATTAGGCTTTTAGCTAATTTTTTCCCCACTGATTTAGTGTTTTTGTATGTGCTTTTATAATTTTAAGATTATATCCCTGATGATGTTTCTGTGACAGATGAAATATATGATTCAATAAACTTGTATTTTCTTGTTTCTCTGTGTTGTATTCATTCCATTAAACTTAATAAGTTTAAACCAGCACATAGGCCTTAATACTAGACTATGTGATGCTCTTCACCATAACTAAACTGTAGAAATGAAATGTTACTTTGTTTTTGCAAGTTATTTGCAAAATTTATCTTTTCCAAAAATCTTGCATGCCCTGCTTATTTATCAGTGTTCATTCACAGTATTAGATTTCAGTTTAAATGTTTGGAATATTTTGATTACTTGTGTGCTGTTTCATTTTTGCCAGTTAATTAATTTCATCACATTAACTCTATATATAACCTTGGGAATAAAGCACCTATTTCACTTCAGCAAGCTTAATCAGTTGTTATAAATACAGTTGCGCTTAATCCCAAATCATAGTTGGGATTTTGAGAATTTTACTGTCATGGACTGCAGGGTTTTTCTCCCCAGTTAATCTGTGGTTTTTCATCCTGCAAGCAGGCAAACTGATCTTGAGAACTCGATGCTTCTACAGACATGGGATACACTGGGAAGCATAGGGCTAACTACCTTATCCTTGTGTACGGTTGCTGTTAAATGACTGGAAAAACCCTCGACACTGCAAGGTAAAAGAGAGAAAAAGAAGATTTTACTGTCTTACTGAATATGTATGTTATGAAGAAAAATATAGCTGCTTTAAAGTAAATATTGACAAACACTGTTCAACATGGGAAAAACATTAGAAAATGTAAAATGTGAATTTTAACCAATGCAATTACATATCTCATCCCATTTCATCTAATTGCATTCCCTCAATATGTTGGGTTGAATGGCCATGGCCAAGTAACTTGTCTTTGTAGAAACATAGTTAATACTGTAATAGGGCAGTTAATCTTATCTGCAAAGTCAACTAATTATGTCAGTCTACCTTGATCCTGGTCTTTCTCTGGGAATTTTTTCTTAATTTTTAATATAATTTTGCTATTGATGCTCTTCATCTGTTCAACTAATTTTCATCAGAAAACTCTCATATCTGGTCTTAAATAACTTGCTTTATTTAGCAAGTATACTTGACAGGAAATTCTTGTTTTTATCTTTGACTTGAAATGATCAAACAAAAGTTTGAACATAAAGTAGCATTGTGACCAAGCTATAGGCTGGTTTTAACCTTCATTTAAGATTTATCAATAGGAACTATCCCTGTTAACTCTATATGGTGATACACCATTTTGCTACTTGTGATACACTATTTTGTTATACACCGATTTTAACTTCATTCTCAACATTTGAAACCAGCTGGTGGGAAAAAAAAAGACTATGAACTGGGTAAATTAAAGTTAAAACAGAACTTCTAAATAGAAGTTATGTGTAAATACACAGAAGTTTATATATGTTTTAGTTTTTCTAAAGTAGTGCCACATTTTATGGCACTACTGGAAACAAAGAAAGGGTTCTGGAAGGTTAATAGCAGGTAGAATAAAGAAAAAAAAATATTATAATGCTGGATGAATCACAAAATCACATGTGAACAGTTGTTACTTACAACCATTAAAAAAAAAAGAGCTAACAGAAGGCATCAGTGGTTAATAGTATAATTGAGATAGCAAAATCAAATTAACGTAAAATTGTCTAAGTACACTCATAACACAAACTTGATACCGTATTAATATGACAAATCTGAATCTTAAAATGAGAGAGAGATTAGAAGTTCAGTTTTCATATCCTCACATAACTGCTAGTAAGTCTGCTCTGAGAAAGGCTTGCTCATCCCTCTTAAAGAAACATGTTATATCTTGAAAGAATTATATTTTATATTAGCTTTATGACATAAATTATTCATATTAATTAATTTAATTTGTTATTTAGCTGTTTACTTGATTGGTTTTTTCTCTGTTAGTGGGAATTGTACAGTGAACTTGTTCAAATTGCTTTCATTGCAACAGATTACTTCATCTGGCATTCTAAGATAGTGATAATTTTAGTCTGCTTAACAAGCATTTGCATATTTGCTAAATATCAATTCAGCTGATGTTTTGGCTTTTTAAAATCATTTTCCTTAATGAAAAATACACAATTTCCAACATGTTAGATATTTAAGCTGTAAAAATTGCAACTGGTAATAGCCATGTAGCAAAAGAGCTTAACTGTGTTTATGTATAGATCCTTAAGATGTTTCATGAAGTATAGGAAATGAAATGACACATGACAGACAAAATAATGCTGTATTTAAAAGATTGTTCATCTCGCATTAGTTTATAACCCGAAAGTAGTAGTATCCACCATAGAATATGTAAATTAGATTAAAAATTAAACCAAAACAGATCATAAGGTCTTATCAGTATTTAGCATTATGATGATTGACTATATAAATGAAAAATAATTTATATTCCTAAATTTTATACTACTACAAAATATGATAAATTTGTCTAAAACTATCATATTACTAATATATATCCTATTATAGTCATATTTATTTTTATATATTAAATTGACTGTTTCCTAACATAACTGTATATTGTAAGTTTGATGACATTTAATTTAGTGGTTAGTAATATTCTGACTAAGTACACTGACTTATAATATAGGTTCATTTTTTTCTCCTGATTGTTCATGATGTTATTGGTTTATGTAAGAGGGTAGAAATCTAAGTTGGCAGCTGCTAAAATAGGACCTGATAGATTACTAAAAATTAAGACACCATTCTTTTTAAAAAAACAAAGTCAAATTTTCCTTAGACACCCTACTAATAAAAATAAGTTGCCCTTGCCATCTTTCTTTTTTTTTTTTTCTTTTTTTTTCTTTTCAAAAATATCTCGGTAATCATCTCCACATGTTAGGTTAATGCTGATTTCCCACATACAGGATTCTCCTGCCAAAACTCACTACACCACCACCACCACCACTAAGGCAAGTTACGAAGGAGGAGGTTTCACATTGGAAAAGGTATATTTTATTTCAAATAGTTTTCACAGGCATATCTAAGTTACCTTATTTGTTTCTGATTTTGATTACTTTTCTTTATTCTTCAAAATCATCTTTTGCATATTAAAAAATATTTTGTAAAGGCATGAATTTTGTTTTATGCATGGTAAGCACACTATACTTAACCATTGCATTTTATTTACAGTTAAAGAATATACACTGTTGGCAAAAATATTTGGACACCTAGTTATGGTCAAAAAATGTTTTAATTACATTTCTAGTACTGAATGGCGACCACCTTTGGCCTGAATAACAGCAACTACCCTTCAGGGCATGCTTTCAACCAATTTCTAATACGTTGCAACAGAAATATTCTTCCATTCCTTGTGCAAAGTTACATCTATTTCTGATGCTGATGATAGCTCCTATGGTCTGGAGCAAATTTGGCATTCTTATTCATCCCAAAGATATTTGGTGGTGTTGGAGTCTGGACTCTGAGCTCACCAGTTCAGTACTTCAACGTTGTTTTGTGGAAAAAACCAGTCTTGGACATGCAGTGCACTATGGCATGGAGCATTGTCATGCTGATGCTGCCAAAGTGTCTGAAGCATGAAGTTGTCTAGGATGTTCAGGTAGCCATCAGGCGTCATGGATTTGGACACATCCACCAATTGACTAAGCCCATTCAAACTTGACAGTTGGAATAATGCAGTCTTGCCAGAAACATTCCCTGCATAATCTCCAGATCTAAACATGAACATCAGAGTGAAACATTTGGAAGCATGATTTGTTGCTCCACAGAAACTTTTCCAGTCATCTGCAGGAACGGTTTGAAAGACATCAGTCCAAACGTCATTTGGCATTGAGGGGGGGGGGGGGGGTGTTGTTGCGTCCATTGAAGAGCTTCTAGTTATGACCATGGGCCTATAGAACTGCTTTGGCAGTCTGTTGAACTTTGATGGAATAGAGCTTTTTTCTCTAGTTATAGGCAGTTTTCTGTAGAACAGCGGCAATTGCTGAAGAAGAATAGATATGGGCAGGTGTTAGTTTGACTCCTGGAGTTCTTGCATATTTCATAGCTTTTAGTACCATCTGGGTGAATTTTCATGCCTTTAAAATGATCCGTTCTTAGTCTGGTGATGATTGTGGTTATTTCTCTATTTTCATTAATTTCGCTGATTTCATTCTTGATAGTTTGTTTTACCAATCTTATTTTTGCGATAGAGTTTGCATTAGTTAGTATGATGTATCATGCTTCTTTGGCTAGTCTGTCTGCTCTCTCATTGCCTTCAATATTTACATGGACTGGTATCCATTCCAGTGTACATTTCTTATTTTTCAAATTTAAAGTTAATTGTTCATGCATTTCCTGTGTGAGTTTTGTTTTTTCATTTTTTAATTCCTCAAGTGCAGATTTTGAGTCACTGTAGATGGTTATTCCTTCCGTAATATTTATTACTGGATTAGAGAGATAGAACTTGAGAACTTGATTGTATGGCTGTTAATTCACAAGTGAAGTTCGAAGCTGTTTTGCCAGCTGTGGTTTTGATTTGAGTTTCCTCACGTCCAGGTAGAGTTAACAAAACCCTTGATCCTCCTGGGTTGAGTGCTTCATGAGATGATCCATCAGTATAGGCAACGACATGGTTTAGATTATTTAAGTGATGTATAATGTCGAGTCCTTTTCTTTTATTTTCTTGCTGTGAATCCTTGTGGATAGGTGCTCTAAGTCGATCTGTTTTCTAATTTCATGATCATATTGTAAAGTAGATGATCTCTTTAGTCTAGATTTTCCTGTCCAGGCATCAAAAGTCCTGAGTGATGGGATCCTGTTGTTGGCTTCTAATTTGGTTAGTGAATTTAACTGTGGAGAGTTTTCTTCTGATTTTTAGTATGTGAAGCCCACACTCTTGCTGAGCTTTTAAATTATTTATGGATGAGACTGCACCTATAATAATTTTTTGCTGCTCTTGATTGTACTCTGTCAAGTTTTTCTTTTGAGCTAGTAGAAGCTGGTAGAATTACGTTCCTTTGCCCATCTTTCTAAACCTTGTATTGAATTATTTAGGACTTTTTTCAGATTTGTGAGAATTACTACTTGTGTGCCAGATTACTATATCATCAGCATAGCATGCTATTTTTGTGTCATTTATTATGTGAGGATGGCTATTTTTCATATAGATGAGAAATAGGAGTGGGCTCAAAACAGAACCTTATGGGACTCCATCCCAAGTTCGATGTATGTTGGAATAAATTCCATTAACTTTTATTTTCATTTTTTTCCCCTTTCATGAAATCTGAAATCCAAATTAGTGCGTTCCCCCTTATTCCAGTATCGTATGCATTTTTTATTAACTTTTGTCTCCAAACGCGATCAAAGGCAGCTGTAAGATCCAAAAAGATGGCCGTTGTCTTCTTTGGTGTCTTTTATTGAAAGCCATCTATGATTGATTGGCAAAGATAAAGTAATCGATCTTCTGTACTGTGTTGAGCCCTATATGCAGTTTGGTAGAAGTTGATCTTGTTATTTTCCAAGAGCCAATTCATAACTCTAGTATGTATTGTTCTTTCATTGAGTTTACAGAGAGTACTAGCCAAAGCTATTGGTCTGTAGTTTTTACAGTCACTAGGGTTTTTGTTAGGCTTTAGTAAGGGTATAATGCTGATGTTTTCCAAATTTTTGGCAGTTTGCCTGTATTCCAGGATGTGTTAAATATCTTAAGAAGAAGTTTTTTGATATTTCTCTGATGTTTTTAATCATATGTCCAAAGATAGGATCAATTATGGGTGATTTGTCAGGGTCAGTTTGACTATTGCTGTTTCTAATTCTGCCATTGTGAGGTCCTGAGTAAAGATGTCTTCAGAAGAATAGGTTCTGGATTATATTAGCACATGTTTTGCAGTTTTCCTGCACCTTTTATCTTCTTTGTTGTATTGCAGTTTGCTTACTGTAGAGTAATATTTGTCTAGTATATTTGCCATCTTTTGTTTGTTTATGTAATGTGTATGGTATATAAGTTGTTGGCTTATTCGGGGGGAAAAAGTTTTTCTCAAGCAGTAGCATTTATAATAAAAGTTTTTGTTTTAAGCTAAATACAGCTTTATGTAGGAATTCTCTCTTTACCAAAAGTATACTTATTTATTTCAGTCTGCTAATGTGGAATTAGAACTCAGAGATTCTCTAGATAAGAATAAAAAACTTAGAGAAGAAATTAATAAATTCCAACAAGAAAATATGCAACTGAAAGTAAGTAAAAACTTCAAAGTAATTTTCTTTTGCAAAAAATCATTATTTAGAAAAAAATTTATATAATCCTAATTGAACATTACATAACTAGGATGGTGTGAAAAGTTCTTGACCTAACAATAAAAAAACGGATTTAAATTTCAAAATTATTTTTATTTTTCAACATAATCTCCCTTAAGACGAATAAATTTATTCCAGCAATGCACCATTATCCCATCCCTGTAGTGGTTCTCAGTAAGATCTGCAAAACCTCTACAGCTGCAATCACCTCTTGATTCGAATAAAAACGCTGACCAGCGAGGAAGAGTTTTGGGAAGGGACAGAAGTCAGAGGGAGCCAAATCTGGGGAATAGGGTGAATGTTCCAACAATTCATAGTGCAGATCCCTTAATATAGTGTTGCCATCTATAGTCAAGACCGAGAACTTTTCAGACCACCCTCATATAATTTAGTAAATTATACATTGTCATGAAATAATTGATGGAATTCCTAATATTGCTAATTTGCTGATACAGTTCATACCTTATAGAATGGTGTGCTTTCCTACATGTTAGAGATGTATTTATTTCTATAAACTTTAATTGGAAAGTCAAAATTATAAAATATTTATTTAATCTACTTAAAGAGAGATAGAGAACCGAAATACATAAACTCATCACCATGTGAGGATATTTCATTTATTCATTTATTTAGTACAAACTGTAATAAAGGATCCCTTAACATATTATAATAAGATGTAATATGTTAACCACGCTACCAGCCTGGATGTATATATACATCCACATTTCCATGGATGCAAAGTGCATATTAAAATTATAATACCATTGATATTACATTGAAATTTATGATGGATACTAAGCTTTTGAGGGTGCGTATTTGATTTTTAATAGCTAATAATTCCTACTATTCCTTAAGGTGGTTAAGGAATAGTAGGAATTTCAAGTATAATGTGGTTTGATTATAAGAGATGAAAATCTTTATATTAACCAGCCATAAGGCATATGCAGGTTTACATATCTGAAAGTTTCAGATTTTTAATTCTAATAGAATTGACAAGGTTTTTAATAATGAATTGATAAATGTTTCTTTATAAGGAAAATTATCTGATAGCAAGCATAAGGCAAACAAAAATTAGAGATGTTTTGTTTTGATACTGCAATGTGTCTGGTAATAATTTCCTACTCTGCTGTTAATATCTCCAACAAGGACCACCTTTTCTTTTTAGGGTGTAACAACTGCCCTCTATAATGCCTCAAAAAAATTCCTCCACTTCTTACTTCCTTGGTAGAACCTTCTGTGGGACCATAGGCACATATAAGTCTCATTGTCCGGTTCCCTATTCTGATATATGCCCACATCACTCTACTCGATATTGCCTATCATTATCTTTGTATTTAGTGTTGAATACTATAGCTATATCGTCTTTTCACTTATTCTTATTGCCTGAATATAAATAATATACATATTTTTTTCTTCTTAGTTTCAGTCTATCCTATTATGTCGATTTTGCTTATCCAATTCTTCTCCTAGTTCTATGGTAGGAAGTCAACTAATAAATTTATGTGGAATAAGAAATGATAATGATGATTTATGGTTTTAATGGTACAAGGATAGTAAAGTTTTTGCCAAAAACATATTGTAATTTAATTTGTGCGAAATTTATAACACACTTTTTGCGTAATATATAATTTATTATTAGCATGCTTGCAATAAATTTATATCCACATTTCGCTGTATTCATGAAAATTTTTTCATATACAGATAAAAATGTATTTTGCCCTTAGCTTTTGGACACCAGTGTATGAGAGTTCTGAAAAAAAAATCAGGGGAGTGAACAGGTGGCATCAACAGCAGTATCTATTATTATTATTCAGGCCTCCATGGAGTCAAAAGACTCATCGTGGGAGGTCCTTCCTAAGAACATAAAGTCTGTCAAGACTCATCGACGGGAGGTCCCTCCTAAGAAACACAAAGTCTATCATACCACTCCTTAAACTCATTGACCGTTCTCACTCCCACCACTCCATCAGGCAATGCATTCCACTATTCAACCACCCTCCACACAAAGAAACCACTCCTTACCCTCTTGCTCACAGTTTCCTTTTGTAACTTCCAGGGATGGCCTCTTATAATCACTCCTTCCTGCTGTTCAACCAAGCGAAAGAACTCCCCAGTGTCAACCCTGTAACCACCTCTCATCAGTTTAAAAGTCTCAATCATATCACCTCTCCTTCTTCTATCCACCAAACTCTGCAGTCCACATTCCCTCAGCCGATCCTCATAACTATGCTTGTACAGTCCTGAAACCATCTTTGTCATCCGTCTTTGTATCCTTTCCACAGTTAATTTATCCCCTTCAAATCCTGGGGACCAAATCTGAGAACAATAGTCCAAGTGTGGTCTGATCAGAGACTTATACAACGGAATGATAACCATCTTATCTCTGCAGGTCAGTGTCCTTCTCATAATGGCAGCAATCCTCTGTGTTACCTTCACCACCTTTGCAATATGTCGTCTAAACTTCAGGTTTCTATCAATCATCAACCCCAGATCTCTTGTCTCCCCTACTTCCTCCAGTATAACTCCTCCCATAGAGTATGCAGCATCCCATCGATGTTTCCCAAACCTCAAGACCTTACATTTTGCTGCATTAAACTGACACCCCCATTCATATGCCCATCTATCTATCTAGCTTATTTAAATCCTCTTGCAGGGCTACCACATCTGCACTATTACTAATAATCCTTCCCAGCTTCGCATCATCCGCAAACAACTGAATATACCCTTGTAATCCACTGGCAATGTCATTGATATAAAGGTTAAACAATATAGGTACTAGTACTGTGGGACCCCTCTTGTAACCCTCTGCCTCCTTGAAACTGCTCCACCGTACACAACTCTCTGATACCTATCGGACAGCCAATCCTGAATCCAGTTGACCAATCTGACATCCAGACCCGTGTGCTGCAACTTAAATATCAGCTTATCATGTGGCACCCTGTCAAATGCCTTTGCTAAGTCTAAGAAAATTGCAGTATATGCCTTTCCCTCATCTAATGTTCTTGTAACTTTATTATAAAAGGCAAGCATATTGCTAAAACAAGAGCGCCCTTTCACAAATCCATGTTGACTCTCACAGATAACATTACCCTCATCTGATCAATGCTGTATACGGTCCCTCACTACTTTCTCCAAGATCTTAACAACTACTGATGACACATAGGCTGGCCTATAATTAGACACTTCCAGTCTGTTACCACCCTTATGCAATGGCACTATCTTACCTTCCTTCCATTCCCTGGGCACCTTTGCCGAAGCCAGACTTTCATTGAAAAGCCAGGTTAAAGGCACTGTCAGTTCCCTAGCACATTCTCTCAAAACTCGTGGTGAAATACCATTCAGTACCACAGCTTTACTGACATCCATATTACTCAGTATCTGAAACACACTCTCCTCCTGTACCTCTAAACCTCGAACCAGCCCTATCCCTCTAGCATTAAAACTGACTCCTCTAGGATGAAATACTCCAATAAAGTGTTCATTGAACAATTCCACTATGTCCTCTGTATCAGTCACTCTATTCCCATTTTTATCCCACAATATCATTCTTTCACAGTCATTTCTCCTCCTATTGGCCACATAGCTAAAAAATTCCCCTAGGATTTTCTTTGGATCTTAGGGCCAATCTCCTCTCATCTTCCAGTTTCGCTTTCCTTACCACACTAGTCACTCTTCTGGCCTGTGTCTTATATTTTTCATGCATCTTCTCTTCACCTGTCTCCTTATATCTTTTCCATAGCCTCTTTTTCTCATGCAATTCCTGTTTAATATTATTTGTCATCCACTTTACTCCAAATTGTGTCCTCTTCTTCACTCGTGGTATACAACTTACCATTGCTGCTAACAAATATTCTTTCACAATTTCCCACGCACTAATGATATCCCGGCCTTCCAATTCCTCCCTCCATGAAACTTCCCGAAGTTGACGTCTAAGACTATTATAATCACCTGCATTATAATTCCACATAAGTTCCCGTCTCTTTGATACTCCTGCATGTCTATTCATTTTCCAAGTCAAATCCATATGGTCACTCTCTCCAACTGGTGGGAGAGATGTCAACTCAGTTATTATCAACTCTTCTGATGCTATAACCAAATCCAAAACTCTTGAACCTCTTGTTCCCTCTGTTACATGTTGCCTAAGACATTTGTCCCTCAAGAATTCTAGAAATTCCATTCCCCTATTGCTACATGCATCTTCCTCTCTCCAATTTATACTACTGTAGTTAAAATCTCCTATAACAATCATTCTTCTTGCACTTGCCAAACTTAGCTGGCTAAACATCTCCTGGTCCCCATCCTCTGTGCTCCTGGGTCTGTAGCAACACCCCACTAAATATCCTGTCTTGCCTACCTCTACCTCACACCATACGCTCTCAAAATCATTTGTCTCGCTTCCTTCCAAAGCCTCCACTCTTAGAGGACATAGGTCATCACTTATCATAAGCAGTACCCCCCACCACCACCACGCTTTCCCCTCCTATCCTGACGAAAAATGCTATACCCAGTGACTTCTATTTCTGTTGTTATATCCCCTTCTCTCAACCACGTCTCAGTGATCGCAATAATTTTTGGCCAGGCTGATGCTATCTGCACCACCAATTCCTCTCCCTTATTCTGGATACTCCTGGCATTAGTATAAAGCATATAAACGCCATTGTTTCTATACCCAGCATTATCCCTTCTAGACTCCACTGGTTCAGTGTTACCTGACATCATCTCCCTTCTCCGAAGTATCCATTCCCACAAGAGGTCACCCCCTGCTATCATCCTCCCTGGGACACACTGACTCGTTCAGAACAGCAATCTCTCCAGATGCCTACGTCCTTCCTCATTCAAATGTAAACGGTCTCTTGCATACAATTCCTCTCTTTCCTCAAACTCACTCCAAGCATCCACATATACCAGTCCTCTCTTGTCACACATTCTCGCTATTATGCCATTCAGTATCACCGCTCTTCTGCTCAGCTCATCATTATCATACCTAGGCAACACGCACACTATTTTTCCTCTCTCTGTCTTCTTCTTCCGTATAGTCTCAAGCAAAAATCTGATATCTCTCGCTGCCCGACTTACATTACCACTCAAGTCATTCGTTCCTACCATCACAATCATCTCATCCACCCTTTCACCTCTCTTAATCGCCATAGTCACCTTTTCTATTGTTCCTCGTGGCAAACACTCCTCACGCATCCTATCTTGAACACCACGGATCATTGAGTCGCCATACATTATACCTCTTACCATTCCCTCTCTCCTCTTCTTTCATTCCCATAGGTCTCTCTCATTCCCTCTCCCCTACTGCTATTCTCTCTTCTAGCATTCCCATACCTCTCTCTCCTACTGTTTCCATTCTCTCCTTTTCTTGCACTCCCATACATCTCTCTCATTCCTTCTCTCCTACTGTTTCCATTTTCTCCACTTCTAGCACTTCCATATCCCTCTCTCATTCTGTCTCTCCTACTGTTTCCATCCTCTCGTCTTCTAGCATTCCCATACCTCTCTCTCATTCCCTCTCTTCTTCTGTTTCCATTCTCTCCTCTTCTAGCACCCCCATACCTCTCACTCATACTCCCTAAATTCTCTCTCTCTCCTACTCTGATTTGCCTTGCATTTATCTCATCCATTTTCCTAATCTTATCTTTCATACTTCTGCTCTCATTCACAAGACATTCCACCTCCTCTTTCAACTCTATGAACGAGGATGTTATGAAGGATCTTGATGTTAGCATTCAGGAATAGTTAACAGAGCTAATCTCAGATGAAAACCAGGAAAAAGAATTAGAAGAAGAAGATGACTAATGTCTAGATGGATGGATTGATACAGTAAGATGTATCAAATTTAAGGGAAAATGCCTTAGAAGACAGAAATATAAAATACGATAAATTGGGAGTCTTGCCAACTAATATATTAATTTGGAGAAAAATTGTTAATAGGAAGTTGGTAATGATCTAACTTTTCAGTACTATTGTAATATCCTTCACATCACCTCATAGTATAAATCAGGAATTTCATGATGATGTCATATATTATCCATATGCACATGGGTAAGGGATTAAACTAAAGTATAATTTCTTGGCAAGAAGTATAATTTACTTTCTAACAAAGTGGAAAAACTTTACTACTTTCTGATTCAGAGTATTTTAATAATAAGGTGATTAACTTTTTTGCTACTTGTATATGGATAATATATGACTTCTGCAATAATTCAGCCTTGGTATCTTTCTGGGTCTTTTTCCAACTAGTGATCCTCAGTAATGGTCAGAACTGGTCTGATATTTGTAGAAGGTATTTTACCTTGAGATGTGTTTTGGCATTAAGGGTAAATATTAAGATTAGTGATCAGAGCTTATACCACCTTTACCACGAGTTGCCTTGGTCTTGCACTACCTGTAGAATCAGCTAGACTTGCATCACTTGCAGGCGCAAACTTGACTTGTTTGTCTGTTTGCTTACTTGGGAAATGGAGTAAAACAAGGTTTAAAATTGTTTGGTATTTTTAACATGGTCTGATATTGACACGTTCCATAATGTAGCAATATATACATCTGAAAGGAAATGTGCTTTGTAATATGAATACTGAGGCAGTTGATATGAAGTCAACACAGCATCTATATACAAGTAGCCTAGTCATGAGTATCTTTAAACTTTATTTGTTTACACTTGGATGAAGGTTATAATAAATTTAGTGTAATCCTTTATCCAAGTGTGAGCAAACAAAGTTTGCACCTGAAAATATCTTCAGGACAGGACTGGGATAAGATAGTACAACACCGGGCAACTCGTAGCAAAGGTGGACCAGTCCTGAAGATATTTTCAGGTGCAAACTTTGTTTGCTCACACTTGGAGAAAGGATTAAACTAAATTTATCATAGTCTAACCAAGTGGAAAATAAACTTTCAACTTGGATGAAGGATTAAACAATAATATCATTTCTTGGCAAGTATAATTTATTTTGTAACCAAGTAAAAAAGATTTATACATATTACTAACTTCCTTCAACAATTTTCTTCCCCATTAGTTTGTTATCCTGATAGATAAGACTAATTAGGAAGAAAATTGTCATATCTTTTATTTCAATCTTCTAATGCATTTTTCATGTATCGTTTCACCTAGATCTTGGTCTTCCTCAGGATCTTTTTCCAGACATCTTGGCTTCTGACACTTCTTATGCTAACCATTCCTCTCCTGTTCTGATTACATGACCATACCACCTGAAATTAGTTCTGCCCCCCCCCCCCCACCACCACCACCAGTTTTTCTTAGAACTCAAGGTGTAAGCTCTAGTCTTTGATCAACTATTTTATTTCTCTGAGATCCATAAGTTAAAATTAGTTTGAACACTGTTTTGTGTACAGCTCGTTTAGTGTTTTGACTAATTTCTTCTTTCAGATTCCATATATATTTATTCAGTTGACTCCTGACCATACTAACTTTGCTTATTTTATTGTGTATTTTCATATTTAATTTGCTGTTTTCACTAAAAACTGCCTAAATAGCGGAAATGTTTTCTGTATTCAAGAAATTTCTCTTTCAGAATGCAGGTGAGGCTTTCAATATTCCTGTCTTTTTCATAGTCTGTCTTTTTATTGCTGATTTTCATACCAAATTTATTTTAGCAGTTATTCAATTTAGTTAAGGAATCCTTAACTAAATAATGCCACTTTCCTTTGTAGTGATCCATATATACAGATTCTGCCACCCTTGGTTCCTGAACCTTGCTAGATTAGCCATTTTGCCAGAACAACAGAGGTCATGTAATAATAATTCATCAATGTACCTCTGATCCACTAATTATATCTCTCCCATGTCTCTAAAGCACCATGGATTGCCAGACACTAAAATATTCAGTGTAAACTAAATATAAATTAAGTGTGGTTGTAAGGCTATTCATAACTGTATTTTTAAAGAAAATTATGATGTAGACTAATATTAATTAAAATAAATTTAATATTCCAATATTTCACAAAGTCAATTGCCATCATCAGGGAACAAAATATTAGATACCTGCACTCAGGCACTACACTAAGTAATGAAGATGAAGTATGTCAACTGAGAGTAGTCCTAAATAACATACCCCTTCCCACCTCCCCCAGCAGGCTAAAGCAAGCATCCTTGGCTGTTGGACTGAAGTGTTATAATTCAAAATGAATGAGATTCTCACTCTTCCTGCCCATATTGCCAACAAGATCAGACTGGTTGTTGCCAATGTTCTAATGCAAGCAAAACCTCTAGTTTAGAATATGAAGCACTTTTGGAAATCAAGAAGAATACAGGAAAACCTTGCTTAACATGATTAATTAGTCCATTGATTAATGCGTGCTAAGTGAAACCACGTTAAGCGAATACAAAAAACAATAAGAATAATTATAATTCATCCATCAGTTAACGTAAATTTGGAAAAAAAATTAACAGTATAAGCTATATTAGAGGATAAAATCATCAAAGTTAATAAAAATCAATTGCTTAAATTTTTATTTAATGTCTAAACATTTGATTGAGCTACTTTTTTTACAAAAAAAAATTAAGATGTTAGAATCATGCTCACCTTTTTCATGTTGTCATGCAATTTCTGATAGCTAGCAATCGCTTTATCAAGATTTCGGCAGACTTGCAAGCTTCGTTCCATATCAGGATCAGCATCAAATAAAATTTCCTTAGCATGCTCGATGTGATTGAAAACTAGCTCAAGTTCTTTTACAGTTAGTTTTTAGTCATACCATTCTCTTCTTGTTCGTGCTCCTTATCGTCTTCGTTTGCACACTGTTCTTCTAGTAGAAGGAGATCATTCTCGCTTAACTGTTCTGAATGAGAATCGAGCAAGTTTCTCACATCTTCATTATCCAGTTCATTAAATCCAAGTTCTTTTCCAATTGTGCTGATTTCTTCAATAATGTTAGATCTTAGATTTTGCTCATGATAGACTAACATAGGCTTGAGTTTAAAGTCACCTTCTGCATTGCCCCCTAATAAAAGCATAAGATGATCTTTAGATACTTCGTATCCTGGTTGAGATGTTCCAGTTTTAGCTAGGAAAGTTTTTGTTGGCATATACTTCCAAAAGAGACTAGTTTTGTCGACGTTGAATATTTGCCAATCATAATAACTACACCCCTGAATTATCCTTTGCAGTTATTCAAGAAACTTGGCCACAGAATCTTTATCAGCACTAGCAGATTCCCCAAGTTATTCTTACGTTATGCAGTCCAGCTCGATTTTTAAAACAATCGAACCATTCTAAACTCCCAGTAAAGCTTTCACATTCCTCTTGAAATTTGGTTTTTTTCAATGAGGTAAAAATATTGAGAGCTTTTTGACTGAATATTCCTTGTGCTAAGAGGTATTATTTTGTTTTTTTGGTTTCAAACCAGAGTGATAGAAGACTCTCCATCTTGATCATTAAATTTCTTCTATTTAGGTGATCTGCATGCTTAAAGAAGCAGTAGCAACTTTTCCTTGTTCTTTGTATTCTTTGCTCTTATTTAACATAGTCCAAACTGTAGACTCGCTGTATCCCAGGTCTTGCACAATCATTGTATTACTAGTCCCACTTTCATGTCTCTTAATGCCTTTAAACTTTTCCGCTCACTGTAGATTGGCAACAAAAAATTTCACCATCATCAAATTCCTGCCATGTGCCCTCAAGGGGTGTACAGGATATGATAGTACTACATGAAAAAAATTACATCATTACTAACTTCCTATCTACAATTTTCCTCCAAATCAGTCTGTTACTTGTCGACGGCACTTTGTACCGCATCAATCCACCTATATCTTGGTCTTCCTCTGGGTCGTTTTGCTGCCAACCTGGCAGAGAACACTTGTTTTACTAATCTTTCCTCACCCATTCTGTTTAAGTGACCATACTACCTGAGATTAGCTCTGCTAACGCATTCCTGAATGCTGACAATGTCTAGTTCTTTCCTAATATCCTCGTTTTTAATATGATATTGCCATTGATGCCATCTGTTCACGCCTATAATCTTTCTCAGGACTCTCATATCTGACGTGTCTGGTCTTTGGTCAAGTGTTTTACTTCTGACTCAGCTCTCAGCTCCATTAGTTAAAACTGGTTTGAACACTGTCTTGTATACAGCTAATTTAGTGTTCCGACTAATTTCTCTCTTATTCCATATGAATTTATTCAATTGACTTCCCACCATACTAGCTTTGCTGATTCTGTTGTCTATTTCTATATTTAATTTACCATCTTCAGTAAAAATCGTGCCTAAGTAGCTGAAATGTTTTACTTGTTCCACAGGTTCTCCATTCACAACACAGTTGACATTTTCAGTGATTCTGCCTATTTTCATTGTCTTTGTCATTTTATTGCTGACCTTCATACCATATCTATTACAACAGCTATTCAATTTAGTCAGAGAATCTTGCAGACTTGTAGCGGATTTATTTAGAAGTATAACATCATCCGCATAAAGCAAAGAGCTGACATTAACATCTCCAATTTTGATATCATGTTTAATACCACTTTCCTTCATAATGTGATGAGGGGATAATGTACATCCTTGTCTCACACCAGATTTAACATTAAACCATCTTCCTGTACTTCCTTCAATTCTAACTGCTGACTTACAACTCAAATAAAGACAACGTATTGCTTGATGTAATGCCCCATTGACACTATATAACTGCAGCGTATTGAATAGCTTCTCTCTTGGCACCGTGTCATATGCCTTTTCCAAATTGACAAAACTTAAATACAGATCTTTGTTATATTCCCATGCTTTCTCAACTATTTGTCGTAAAGTGAAGATCTGATCCTGACAGCCTCTATTTGGCCTGAATCCAGCTTGTTCTTCACCAAGCTTTTCTCCCACAATTCTTCTCAACCGTTTCTCAAGTATACTTGCATAGATCTTGCCAGGAACACTCAGTAGGGAAATACCTCTGTAATTCTCACATTCAGTTTTATTTCCCTTTTTATATATGGGTGCTATTAAAGCACTACTCCAATCATCAGGAATTCGTCCCTCTGTCCAGGCTTTCTGAACTATGCAGTGCAGCCACTGTAAGACTCTTATACCACCATACGTCAGCATTTCTTGTCGAATATCATCTACTTCTGCTGCCTTTCCACATTTCAAGCTTTTGATGGCTTTTTCTACTTCAAGTATGGATATGTATTCCTGACTGCATGCCTGGTCAGTGTTTTTTACCACTGTAGTATCATCACTGCTTGTTTCATTTAGCAGTTTTTCAAAGTAATTACTCCATACTTCAAGGATATCTTTTTCTCCCGTTTTCATGTCACCTTTATCATCTCTAACTCCTTTTACAGCAATCTTTCCTCCATTCCTAAGCTTCTTCAACAACCTCCAGAGTATTTTGCCACCTTCTTGATATTTATTTTCTATATTCTTGCCAAAGTTCTCCCATGACTTTTGTTTAGCTAGTTTTACACAGTGTTTAGCATTCTTGCATTTGTCTCTATATTCTCTAAGAGCACAAGCTGACTTATTTGATAGAAACGTTTGATATTCTTTCATCTTTAACTTCCTGTGTCCACCAGGGAGTTCTGATTTTTTTATCCTTACAGACATCCTCACCACATGCCTCTCAGGCTGAATCAATCAGTGTTTTCTTCAGAATTTGCCACTGAATCTCCAAGGTTTGATTCCTGTTCTCAAACTCTTTCATTTTTTCTTCAATAATCTTTGTGTGTTTTAGTCTACAGTTCACATCTGAGAGCTGCTCAGCTTTTATTCGCTTTAAAACTTTCTTACGTTACTTTCTTAAAATTTCACATAACATAAAAATATTACGTTATCTGATTAATCACTCGCTTAAAGCGGGAAATAGTATCGTTTCACTCAGTCGTGCTTATTATCGCAAATACTAAATTTGCATTAAGCGAGGATTTCCTATAGTAATTACTAAATCTGTTAAGTGAAATACTACTGTAGTTCTAAACTACTATGATTACATATTAAAACTTGCTTCTTTACTTAATGATCACTCAACTTACCCTTTCTTATGACCCTACCAATACACAGATCAGGTCACTGTATGGACTCCTTAAAAAAAAGGTCACCATTGGCCTGTTAAAGTTACTAATAAACTCATCATCATCAAATTCCTGCCATGTACCCTCAAGGGGTGTACAGGATATGATAGCACTACATGAAAAATTTACATCATTACTAATTTCCTATCTACAATTTTCCTCCAGAGCAGTTACTTGTCAAGACTCCAATATTATCAGATCTCATATTTCTGTCATCTATAAGGCACTTTGTACCCTATCAAACCACCTATATCTTGGTCTTCCTCTGGGTTGTTTTCTCTGCCAGGTTGGCAGAGAACACTTGTTTTGCCAATCTTTCCTCGCCCATTCTGTTTTAATGACCATACCACCTGAGATTAGCTCTGCTAACTCATTCCTGGATACTGATAATGTCAGGTTCTTTCCTAATATCCTAATTTTTAATATGATATTGCCATTGATGCCATCTGTTCACGCTTCTAATCTTTCTCGGGACTCTCATATCTGCGGTCTCTTGTCTTTGGTCAAGTGTTTTACTTCTGACCCAGTTCTCAGATCCATAAATTAAAACTGGATTGAACACTATCTTGAATACAGCTAATTTAGTATTCTGACTAATTTCTCTCTTATTCCATATGAATTTATTCAATTGACTTCCTACTATACCAGCTGTATTGATTCTGTTGTCTATTTCCATATTTACTTTACCATCTTCACTGAAAATTATGCCTAAGTAACTGAAATGTTTTACATGTTCCACAGGTTCTCCGTTCACAACACAGTTGACATTTTCAGCGATTCTGCCAATTTCATTGTCTTTGTCTTTTTATTGCTGTCCTTCATACCATATCTGTTACAACAGTTATTTAATTTATTCAGGGAATCATGCAGACTTGTAGCTGATTTATTTAGAAGTATAACATCGTCTGCATAAAGCAAAGAGATGACATTAACATCTCCAATATTGATATCATGTTTAATACCACTTTCCTTTATAATGTGATCCAAGGATGTACAGAGGGGATAATGTACATCCTTGTCTCACACAAGATTTAACATTAAACCATCTTCCTGTACTTCCTTCAATTCTAACTGCTGACTCACAACTCAAATAAAGACTAAGTGTTGCTTGATATAATGCCCCATTGACACCATATAACTGCAGCATATTGAATAGCTTCTCTCTTGGCACCTTGTCATATGCCTTTTCCAAATCGACAAAAGTTAAATACAGATCTTTGTTATATTCCCATGCTTTCTCGACTATTTGTCGTAAAGTGAAGATCTGATCCTGATAGCCTCTATTTGGCCTGAATCCAGCTTGTTCTTCACCAAGCTTTTCTTCTACAATTCTTCTCAACTGTTTCTCAAGTATACTTGCATATATCTTACCAGGAACACTCAGTATGGAAATACCTCTGTAATTCTCACATTCAGTTTCATTTCCCTTTTTATATATGGGTACTCTGAGAGCTCTACACCAATCATCGGGAATTCGTCCCTCTGAACAGGCCTTCTGAACTATGCAGTGCAGCCACTGCAAGACTTATACCACCATACTTCAGCATTTCTGGTCGAATATCATCTACTGCTGCTGCCTTTCCACATTTTAAGCCTTTGATGGCTTTTTCCACTTCAAATATGGATATGTATTCCTGACTGTATGCCTGTTGAGTGTTTTTTACCACTGTGCTATCACTGCTTGTTTCATTTAGCAATTTCTTGAAGTAATTACTCAATACTTCAAGGGTATCTTTCTCTCCCGTTTTCATGTCACCTTTATCATCTCTAACTCCTTTTACAGTACTCTTTCCTCCATTTCTGAGCTTTTTCAATAACCTCCAAATATTTTGCCACCTTCTTGATATTTATTTTATATGTTCTTGCCAAAGTCCTCCCATGACTTTTGTTTAGCTAGTTTTACACAGTGTTTAGCTTTCTTACATTTATCTCTGTATTCTCTAAGAGCACAAGCTGACTTATTTGCCAGGAACTTGCTTTCTTCTTTTCCTTCACTGCCTCTTTAACTTCCTGTATCCACCATGGAGTTCTGATTTTTCTATCCTTGCAGACAACCTCACCACATGCTTCTCTGGCTGAATCAATGAAGATTTTCTTCAAGGCTTGCCACTGAATCTCTAAAGTTTGGTTCCTCTTCTCAAACCCTTTCATATTTTCTTCAATAATCTTTGTGTATTTTAGTCTACAGTTCACATCTGAGGGCTGCTCGATTTTTATTTGCTTTAAAACTTTCTTAAATATCAATCATTCTTTTCAATATGAAATTCAATTTTATCCTGCTCAAGACTAAATAGTGATCACTTCCAATTTCAAATCCTCTGTACACTCTGGTGTCCTGCACCAGGGAGAAAACATCACTATCAACAATAACATAGTCAATGAGACTTTTCTTATTCCTTGCCTCTTCTCTCCATGTGAATTTGTGCACATTTTTATTTTGGAACATGGTGATAGTAATAACCAGTCCACATCCTGAGCAGAAATCCAACAAAGATTTGCCATTATTATTAGCTTTGCTCTTTTCTCCAAATTTTCCCAAAATATTTTTGCAGGTCTGACAATCATTTTCTACTCTGCTATTTAGATCCCCAACAAGGACCAACTTTTCCTTTTTCATTGTGTCAGTCTTTCTCTATAGACTCAAAAAATTCCTCCACATCTACCTTAGTAGAACCTTCTGTGGGACCATAGGCACAAATAAGTCTCATTGTCCAGTTCCCCATTCTGATATTTGCCCACATCACTCTATTTGAGACTGCCTGCCATTCAAGAAGATTAGCCTCGTATTTAGCGTTGAATACTATGGTTACACCTTCTTTTTGTTGATTGTCAATTGCCTGAATATAACATTTTGTATATATTGCTCAAAAAGATCTCACCAGTTTTTGTCTTTTTTTTTGTTTCAGTCATCCCTATTATGTCGATCTGGTACTTATCTAATTTCTCACCGAGCTCCATTTCTTTGCTCCTCAGGCTTCTTATGTTGATAGTACCGATCTTTAACTCTGGTGATGTTGAGTTGGAGTGTGTTTTCAGATTTGTTTCAGTAGCAGACTTTTCACTGTTTGCCCTAGTTCCCTGGCGAAAACAACGGGGCCTTGTTTAACCGGGCAATGCCCCAACAGGCATGAAATTTTGTCGTGTTGTACCATCATTTTGTATTTTGGTTTAAGCCAATAAAAATACAAATTGGTTGGCTAAATCCCAAATTTGCCAGCAATGAAGGAGAACGCTTTGGTTGGTATATTTGAAATACTCAAAGATGAAAATATGTGAACCATCATTTATAAGACATGTGAGAATAGGAAGGAATACGTGTGAGTAGAAACTTTCATTAATGGTAAACGAATAATTAATAATTATCATTTGTGATATGTATGTCCTATAAGTTGCTGGGCAGAGCGAATAGCATGATCCTATAAAGTCTGAACATGAATAAGTGAATTTATGATGGCATAATTTAAAATAAGAAAGAAACTTATGGGGGAGAGAGAAAGTATTGCAGGAATAAATATGGTTTGATGGAGCAGCAAATCATCTCGTAAAATTTGTTGCACATGTTATGTGTATTTCTCTGGTTTGTGTATATTTCGCTCTGTTTTCCAAGAATTTTATTTTGTTTACTGAGACTCAGACATCTGATCATTATCGGAATTATCCACACTTTCGGGAATCCTAAATTCATTAGTTTTTTTTTTTTAGTATCAGATATGATATTTTTAATATCATAATATTTAAAAAATATCTAAAATATTTTTTAGATATTTTTTACTGTCTGTTGTTTCCGAAGGCTAGAATAAAAATGTCTCTATACTGTTAAAAAACTTTACAACCTCAACAGATGCTATACTGCACAAGCAAAAGAAAAAATAATTAGCATTTTTCTCCTGACATCCACTTTCAAATTTTCAGTTCCAGAAAACATGTGTAACATCTGTTTGTAATAAAGCCATCGGATATAGTAATCTCTCAACTCATGACAATATTCAATTGGATTGGTTGACACAATAACCGATCATAGCCACTAGGTGCTGAGTGAGCTCAAAATTTAAGCTCACCTGGTTACCCCTTCTCAGCGGTTTAAAAATAATGCAATACTAAGAATTTGACACGCTGCACCTCTTTACATCTTTTCGAATGGATCAAAGTTGTATGCATTTTGAAAGCACACCCAGGCTATTAATGCGAATGTGACGCAATGTTTACTCGGCAAAAAGCACCTTCTTCATGAAGCACTAATACTTTATTATCCTCGTGAAGAGGACAATGAAGCATTAGTGTTAAATTGTGAATGAAGAATTTTATGATTTATTAATACTTCATTCATGATTTAACATGAATTGCATTTCCTGAGCTAAGTTTGCTCTTAAATAAATTGTAATTTAAACACTTACTGTTATTTGTTCATTGAAATAATAATTGTAATTTTTTTTACTCATTTTATCTTGTATAAATTATTGATATATGAACTGTAATATATGCATTTTATTTGTTGTTACGGAAAGTGAAAGTATTTCTAACGGACTCTGCTAATGTGATTTGATTGACTGCTGTCAGAAAACTAAGTTATTTCATGATAGCACGTGCCGTAGCATTGAGAACTGTACAACGATCACTTGATAATTTCGTGGTTTGGGTGGGAAAAAGAGAGGGGATTTATGAGATAGAGGAAGAAGTAACCAGAAGGAAAATGGAGTGAGTGTAGATAGGTAATGAGACGTGCCCTAACCTGAGATCGAATGTCGCAACAAAGAATTGGAAGCTTGTTCCGATTTTAATGAATCTTACTTTGAACTCATAATTATTTATAGTTTCCTGTCACCTTGTAAAGGAATTTACCTGAGTGAATAGATAATAATAATATGATTGAGATTTATCGTAAGACAAGTTATTACGATACAAAATTAATAACAGAAAAACTCGCGTACAAAGATTATTTAATAGTATAATTTTCGCCTGTGTGTCACAGGCATCTTCAGTACATTAAGCTCAAATTAAACACTAACTGACAATTCCAAAAAGCGCCACCTAAGTAGCTGGTGTAAGATAACTAAAAAGGTCAATAACTTTCCTAAAAATAAAAAAAATAAATAAAATAAAATAAATCAATACAATAAAAAGTTAGGAAAGATTAGCTGATTTGTAAAGTACTATCTTCCATAATACTATCTCCCGTTTGTCCGAAATAAGATAATCCACAAGAGCACGGAATCTGGTAGACACCTGGATGATTAAGATGTGGAAGCTTGTCCTTAGGAGAAGTGAGAAAGGTGGAGATTTTTCTAAACGGTCGAAAGGCAACAAAAATATTCAGTGGTTTTAAAACTTTTGCTATATGTTCGCTGATGCCTTGGATTACTATTAATAAGGGATAGTAATGGATTACGCGCATTACTATCCCTTATTGCATAAGGGATAGTAATGCGCGTTATTTCTTCTGTGTTTGAAGAGGAAGACATATTAAAACTACTCATATTAAAACTACGTCTATCCCCTTTATGGGAGATAACACTTTACAAATCAGCTAATCTTTCCTAACTTTTTATTGTATTGATTTTTTTTTTTTAATTTAATTTTATTATTTATTTATTTTTTATTTATTTTTATTTTTTTATTTTTACGAAAGTTATTGACCTTTTTAGTTATCTTACACCAGCTACTTAGGTGGCGCTTTTTGGAATTGTCAGTTATTGTTTAATTTGAGCTTAATGTACTGAAGATGCCTGTGACACACAGGCGAAAATTATACTATTAAATAATCTTTGTACGTGAGTTTTCCCATTATTAATTTTGTATCGATATGTCTACTCACGGTATACCTCTTTCAAAACTTAAGTTATTACAAGCAAGAAAATAGCTTTTTCGGTCTTGGCAAATAAGTTGTTGAACTTGGGGATACTACAAGTTTTGTGTCGTCTAAAGTGGAAGATTATTGAGTGCCTAGAAGTGATGTAAGAATTTTCCATAATGTGCAAGCTATGATGATCATACCGGTAAGAATATCTATTCTATAACTAACGTGTGATAGTGATGCTTGTGTCCGGAGAACTTGGTAAAATTTCTTGTTGCTGAAGCCAGCTAGTCCAACTTGATTGAGTGATATTATAAAACATTTCCTTGTGAAACAAAATGTGAGAAACTTCATTAAAGAAATAGTTAGTGTTTGAATGTGTTATCTCACAATGCATATGTATTTTTAAGACCTATTTTAATCCTCTGATAGATATTGAAGTTGCCAGTTAAGTGTTTGATAAATTGAAGTTTATGAATATTTCTCTGAGACTAAAAAGAATTAACTTTTAAATGTTTTGCTGAATATTGATGTTGTTTAAAGTGAAACTAAGTTGAAATCATAACGGATGAGAATTGTGAAAGCCTTATACATAAGTTCTAGCAGTAAATGATATACTCAGCTGAGTAGAATCTTAATACTTGATTGAATGTATAAATTATTTTCTAATTGTATTGATCTTAATAGAGTTCTTGTTTCTTATGTAAGAATAATTTTGTGAGAGAATTAAATATCTTGTTTAACTTGATTCTTGTGCTTGCCTAATTTCAGTTTCATTGCACCACTCATTAAAATACTAATTTTGCGAGAAACCCTAAATATAGTTAAGAAATTATCGGCCTGTAGTGATATTTGATGCTTGATTCCTTCACTATAATTTTGTAATTTCAAACATAGAGTGGCGCAGTATAATAAAAATTTTCTTTATGTTTGAATGTGGGATCAACCAACAGCTAATAAATATAAAGTTGGATGAAAGACAAACCCAACATTAGTACAGTATATTGTGTTCAATTTTAGGAATCGCGTGTGAAGTCTGCAAACAGTTGGGTGAGTCTTTAACGGGAATAAATGCAAAAATATAATATCAGTGATACTGATATTTCATGGATGAGCACTGCAAACCTAGCACACCCGGAATATTCGCCCCTGATATATATATATATATATATATATATATATGAGAAACATTTTGTTCTGGAAATAATAAGCTACAGTACATTTAATCAGATTATCTCATTAACCAGTCTTGATATGTTTACACTTCACTACATACATGGATAAAAAGCATAAATTACTTCATCCATGTAATCATTTGGTTGGTGAAACTGGCAGTTTTACTGTTCTTTATTATGTTTTATTGAAATGTTAATTTTCAGTTGCATGCTTTACATGATATCAGTTAACTGTGAGTAAATATTTTCAAATAATTTATATATCTGATTATAATTGAAATGGTGGTATCTTTTAGATAATTTCATTATTATTTCTGGATCATTTCAGGAAGAGAGTACCAGGTTACGAGCAGCTAGAGTAAATCCTGCTGGAGATAGTTTCCGATCTGTTACATCTTCTAATCAACCACAGACCTCTGCTAAAGAGTTGAATAAATGTGCAACAAGTGACAAGATGATGACCCAAGAGCAGTCTCCCATGCTGTACCTTGCACTCATTCTCACTGTAGGCCTTGTAGGAATTTTTCTTGGCAAGTTTGCATTGTAGGATTTAAAAGTTACTCCAACTGTTGTGGCCTGCTGGGTCATCTCCAGATTAAAACCTGCCACTTTTCCTGAGAAGGTGGCCAGAATCAGCCTACATGATTTGGCAGGCTCTCATTTGCGTTTTCTTGGACTTGGTACAGTTTATCCTCATTTGAAATTTAGAGGCATGCTACTGCAGAAATTTGACTGCTGCATGTTGTCTCAAAGGGACAGAAAAACTTTTAATTTCCTCCACCCCACCATTCATTTCAGAAGGAGACTACTATAACTAGCCTTGTGCTGCTTTCTTAAAATTCAGTTATAGTCAGTGTAAAAATATAATTATTGTGGAAAAAGTTTTTTGAGTAAAAAAAAAAAATAAAGTTTTTTTTTTCTCCCCATAAATTCTTGGTTATAAATGTTTTCTGCATTTTGACTTCTGACATGATTATTTCAAATAAAGATTGAAATTTTAAGCATTTTTTTAATAAAATAATCTTAACTGAAAATTTTTAACATATCCATACTTCAGAATGAAATAAATTTTTTGAAATGTAAAAAAAAAAATAAAAAATAAAATAAGACACCCGTACTTGCAAATAGCTTTTAATCTACTTTCATTGCTGTTAAATTAATGTGGGATCTATATGATTCTTATTTTTTAAACATTATTCCTAATGCATTTTTATTAATGCTAACAGAGTTTTAGAATTGGAAAAACATTGTCATATATTTTTTAAATAGTTAACTTTGTTACTTAAAGAGCCAATAGACTTCATTTCAGTGATATAAACATTATTTAAATGAAGGGGATATTAAATCCCAGTTAACTTTGTTTTTAATTTCAGTAAAGTTATCAATATTTCAATAATCGAAAAATTAAAAAAAAAACAAGCATGTGATGCATGCATAACAAGGGTTAAAATAGGGTAATGCAAGTTACCTTAGTATGTCAGTTAGTTATACATTTTTTTAGAGGTAAGACAGATTTCAAACTTGTGCTTGGTCACATTATCAGAACATGTGCCTAATGGAACTATCAGAACTGGCGCATGTTTATGTGTATCAGTTTCTGATATCAAGAGATAAACTGTGGCACGATGGTTTCAATATTTGGCTTTTACATGTTATGAAAATAATGCTTACTTATTCAGCAGTAATTGGAGTATGAAATGGTATTGAAGTACCATTTCATACACATCAAGCATAAAATATGCAGTTTGCATTGTCACAAAATATAATCAACAAATTATATATTAATATTTGAATTTTATATATATTATAATAGCAGAGTTGAATGACTTTTGATATTTAGAAATATTTACAAATCAAGATTTGCCCCATGCACAGCTCAAGATAGTGAAAGGTGATAATGATTCTCCCATTAATGTGTTAATATTCATATTTTTGTTAATATTTTTCCTGAAATGAGTGGGCCACAATTATATCACATTTTTGATTAGTTATAATTGGTGTTTGATGATAATGTCATCCAAAAGAAGCAAGTCCGATTCTTCTACAGCTAGCAAGAAAAGAAAAACATTGACTTTGGAAACAAAACTCAACATTATTAAGGATTTTGAAGGCGGAATGAAAATTTGTGAGCTAGCAAAGAAGTTCGATCTACAGGAATCCACAGTAAGAACAATCATAAAAGAAAGATTTACAGATTTTGGGGGACATAGATTCTAACGAGGAACAAATTGTAGCCACAAGGCAAAAGGCAAGGAATAAAAAAATCATTAGCTTGCTATGAAGAAATTTTGCGTGACAAGAAAAAGACATTATGCCGTCAGACGAATCTATCAGATTTTATGAAACCATCGACATCGAAATAACTTTCTTTTTTTTATGTACGAAAAACTACAATTATGATATATTTCTTAAAAAAATAGGTGTTTTTGTAAACCTTTGGTCCCAATTGTATGTTTGTATATATAAATTACATGCAAAATTATACCCTGAGTTATGCGAATTCGACTTACGTGCTTTTTGTTGGTCCCACCTACCACGTAACTTCGGGGTTTTACTGTATTTCAATGGAATGAGATGCATTTCACATATATGAAAAATTTACTGTTTCACTTAATAATAATAATACAGAAATTTTAATATTTGTATTATTAATGCTTAATATATAAACATTATATATATGTGCGTTAAAATCGCACATATATATAATGTGCGATTTTATAACAGCACCACTATAATATTCAGTGAATAGGTAGTCATTACTGATGAGGCAAAGTTTCTGATTTTGGATCATCTGGGTTGATTGAATTGTCTTTTATCATCCTTAGAGGATCTTCAGGTTTTTTTTTTTAAATAAGGAAGGTTGTTTGCATTTCTTGATGCCTTCTTTCCTGTAAAACATGGTAGAATGGCTGCACTGATTTTTCTTCAAATAAAACAGCTCTATTCCTAGTCACAGAGTTAGAGTAACTGTTCCATTTTTGCAATCACAGGATCACTTGAATAGCTAGGAGTTGTAGCAATTTTCCTTCCTACAGTTTTCATTGTCTTTTTTAATTTTATCAGGTTGCTCCATTCTAATAACATTCATCTTTTCTTCTGTTATAGAATTCCCTGGTCTTTTAGTAACATTTCACCAGCAGTTGAATGTCTGCTGTTATGTTCAGATGTGGTACCAATTTTTATTTTATTTTAAAGAACAAATTTATTAAACATTCTGCCACAATATTAAAGACACATTATTCAGGTTATAACTATTCAATATAAAGCCACTACCAAATGCAACATAGTAACCTAAGATGGCTTGGTCCACCCACTAAGCCATATCTCAAGTAGCACTGCACAGTGACTTACTTATCGATGGCAGCAGCATAGAATAAAATATTCCAGAATTTGTGAGGGAAACCAGTAAATTCTCAAACTGGCAGATATTTAAAATTGGTATAAATCAAAGGCCTGTGGTATTTATAACTGCTCACAAGAATTGAACCCCTTCACATTTCCTGTTAAGTAAGAGAATAAATTGAGAAAGCATTTAATGTGACTGTCAGAGTATAATGTTTAAGGGTCTTATAGCTAGACTGGATTATGGTTTTTAAAATGTAATCTTCATAAGGATAAATGAAGTATGAGGAGGAAGGAAAGGAATTAAATGCAAAAATTCACAAGTGTTTGTAGGATAACTGCCACACATGCAACATCAAGTAAGTCTTGACTTACTTGTGGCTGTTGACTTCCAACTGTTGTACAATTGCCCAATACATAGATTACCCTCCCACTATTAATAAAAGATACCATCTCTGCTCAAAATTTGTACTCCAGAATTAATATCTACCTGACAACGTGGAAGCAAATCCATCAATCAAAAGGGAGATAAATTTCTATCATCATATTACTTTTCTCAGTCCTATTTGAAAATAATGGAAAAGATGATCAACAGCCATATTTTCACTCTCTAGAGGCCCACCAATTAATTAATGATCACCAGTATGGATTCCATCACTCATTTCACCGATTTCTTAGTAACCACATACTCATCTTTGGAGTCAAACCATGGAGAAGTCTGAAGAAACTCATGTGGCAGCCCTCATGCCATTGCCAGGACATTTAAATCAGGTCTGGCATAGAGGCCTCCTTATCAAGCTACCACTTATGTCCTATTGTTATTGGGTTGCCAGTTTCCTCATTGTATATCATGGTGAATAGTATCTTCTCATTCTCAATCTTTCCTTTGTCAAACAATGCTCTTGCCAGTCTCAGATTTCCTATCCTGCTCACGGATCTGATTATGGCATATTCCTCATCTTAATTTAAGATGCATACAGCATATGCTATATAGGTCAAATGAGGCATCCAGAGAGAGATCTGCATTAGAGAACGTTTTAAAAATATGGGGGGGGGGGGAGGGATCTGATCTGGTTTAGCATTTCACACAACCGATGGAAGCCATCCTGACCTTCGGCTTTGGATAATAAAGACAATTGTCATACATTATTAGGAAATTCAGAAAAGCTTAAAAAATATGGCGCACAATTACTCAGTGCCTTAAAAATCTTTTAAGAAAATTATGCCTTAAAAAAAGTGGTAACAGGTATAGGCTGACTAAACAGTCAGCGACGATACCTGCTCGTTAATGGCGAAGCATTGTTGTGCAGCATGTGATTGCACAGCATGTGGGTTCACATGAGCATTGTGGTGATTGAAGACCCCTTCGCGGGTAAATGAAGCTTCATCCGTGAACAAAACAAGTTGGAAAATCCTGGTCTACGGCACTTCCGCAGAAACCACTGCAAATTCCACACTTCGAGGATAATCTTCAGCCATCAGAACTGGACCCGTTGCAGATGAAATGATGTAAGAGTGCAAAACACGCAATACACTGGATCAAGATACTCCTATAGCAGAGGCAACAACACATGTGCTTGTCTCTGGATTATTGTCCATCGTATGCAACACCTCTTACATGGCAGGATTTCGCGTCAATCTTGGCTGCCCACTATCATGCCTGTGATCCCTGAATGATCCATAGTCATATTCTGATGCAAATATGCAAACATTTGGTGATGTGATACACGTCTAGGTACCTTTCGCGATACATTCGTACAGCGGCTTGTCCATTACTGTTAGCTAACCCGTAAACAAGGTGTATGTCTGTCATCTCAGCGTTCGTAAAATGACGCATGTTCTTCGTACGACGTCAAAAGCTTGAATGAGGAAGCACCAATTGTTCACCTGGAGTGCTGGTGAACAGCACCACCTATCACTTTTGGGTGACGTTTCTGGTCATGCTTTCTTATGTGAATATGGTTGCTTTTGATGTTCTCTACCTCCTCTCAAAGTTTGTACGTGTAATTTTGAACCACTTGATATATGCTCCAGATGATGACCTTAATATGAAGGTCGAAACATCAGGAATTTAAAATAGTTATTTTTAACACTTCTATAGTCTATATAATTTGTCTAAAATGAATGGAGTGATGAGATCTGAGTTATCCTTTGGCTGTCTTAAGGCTTTTCTAACTTAACGATGGATCTTGTAAATGAGGTTAATATTTAAGTTTTCGTACGATGGGCTACACTATTTTTCCAGGTTGTCAATTAGAGCTGCTTTTTCATCTGAATGTGCAATTACATGTTAATTGCACATTCAGATGCAATGGGGGCAGGGGTTGTCGTGGTACATAGAAGATTTAAAAATTTCCAGATGGATTGATCCTCTGGGTTGATTTCTGCAAGTTTAGATTCCCATTCCGAATTTCTCTGTTTTTGAAGAGCTTCTCGGACTTGTCTATTTAAAGTGTTTAATATTGTTTTGTCCTGCAAGGCTCTTGTGTTGTGGTATCTGTTTCTGGCTTTGTTTTTTTGTTCTGATCAGGTCCATGATTTCTTTAGGAATCCTACTGGACGAGTGGAAGACGGTTGTTTGCATAACTAATGCTATTGCTTTGCTAATTTGTCTTGTTAGATTGTTTACAGCTTTGTCTATCTCCTCTTTTTTTGCTGATGACAGGTGGTATGCCAGTGTACTCTGGGAGAACCTTAGAGCCTGTCCCATGCTATAAAAGAGTACTGGGGAGAGAATTGGTTTTGTGTACCTAGCTTTAACTGAATGGGATTATGGTCAGATGACAGCTCATTTAATGTTTCCAATTTATACTGATAACTGATGTTTTTGAATACGACGCCGTCTAATACATCTGAACTTCCTGATGGGCTATATAATGGGAAGGCTCACTAGGTCCAGCTACAACAGCAGAGTTGAGTGTTGTGTAGTTAAATAAAGTACGGCCTTTTGCATTGGTTGAGGAGTAAAACCAAGCTGTGCTTAGCGTTGGAGTCTCCTGCAACAATTATGGAGTCTGCAGAGCCAAGGATGGAGTCCAAGTCAGATGTCAATAGTGGAATGCTAGGAGGATTGTAAACTGCGTAGAATTTGATTCGATTTGCATTGTTTGTGTGAACTTCTATACTTGTTATTTCTAGATTCAGAGTTTGAGGGTTTGTTATAACATTATGGCTTAAGTAGTTTTTGATAAATATGGCTGTGCCTCTTCCACTAGAATTCAGTCTGTCTATCCTGTATAATAAATATCTTAGTTTTGGATTGCTAGATGGTCTGAGGTGTGACTCATTGATCAAAATTATTTTATTATTACTACGTGACACCTCCAGAAAGTCCAAAGATTCATCGAGGGACACATGTAAGGATTTTATCTGTTTGTGAATTCTTGCAGTTCCAGGATATTGTTTGACAATCCATTCCATTCCATGCTACAATCATAAGTGAATTTAGTTTGAATTTGTTTTTACTCATGGCAGAGAGCTGTCAAAATGGATTGTGTTCCTTGTAGGAATCTCTGGAAGATGGTGAGGGGTTTGTTTTGCTGAATTCCTACAGCATGGTGGCAAGCAAAGCAGTTAAAATTGATGTTAAGTTGGAGCCTGCTTGCTCATTAGATGTAGTCTTATTCATGCAGCCTAAGCATGTTTTGGTAACGGATGAGGATTGCATTCCTTCCTGTGTTGTTGAAGTTGAAATGATTTGGGCTGGAGAGTGATTGATTGGCTATTTATGGTAACATTGCTGGGGGTAAGGTTAGCTCTTGCTGATCCACGGTTCTTTGAATAGGGTACGCACCTCTTGTAGTTAGCAGAGTGAGGTCCTCTGCAGTTTGCGCATCTTGCCAGCATGGATCTTGGCTTGGTGCATGAGTTTGTTGGATGGCTTTCATCACACTTTAGGCACCTGAAGTTATCATTCAGATTCTTTTCGCTTGGTAAAGCAAAGGTGTATATAAGATTTGCATTGTCCATAAATCTTGTCATTTGTCTTTAGTCCATGACATTGGCAGGTTGAATCTTAACTCCCTCATCTATTTTTGGCCCAGGCATATGTGATGTTATGTTCCCTAAGGGATGAGAGACAAGTCCATTTCCCCTTGTCCCGTAAAATAATGGGGGGGGGACCTTTTCTTTGATCGTCTGGCCACGTGTGTTGGGGAAACCTCTTCCATTGTTCTTCGCCCTTTATTTGAATACTCCCCTTATGAGTTCTTTTGGCAGAGAGTTTTTGGTGGTGGAACAGTTCTGAATTCTTCAATGTCATTCGTTTGGGCATATAGGTTTAAAGAGCTCTGCCAGTCAGTTTCAAACTTTTTCATTAGTATCTTCAGCAGGTCAAGTGCCTGCTCCCTATTCACGATCTGGATTTGTTCCTTTAGGTTCTCCGAACTAACGTCACCTCCCGGCTGGAGCTGTTTTATGGGCTTCTTTTTTTTGTTGGATCCATATACGAGAGGTTGGCTAGTCAACCTACAGTACTTTAGTACCATCTATGGGTAGTGGGTTGGGAAAGGAGAAAGTTGTTACTATTCGCTTTAAAAGCTTGTATATTGCTTTCCTTGGGAAATACATCAGGGGAAGACTGTTCCACAGCAATAGTAGGAATGAAGGAGGAGGAAAATAAACTTGTTCTGTGGGTTTCAAGGTGTACTGTGAAAGGATATTGGGTGGCAGCTGTACGTAGTCTAAAAAGTGTGGGAGACTTCGCACTGATGCAGGCCTGTGAGCCTACAAGTATGATCCTGCAGGTCCTGTTGACTAGCAGAAATCAAGAGGTGTTGTGTTGGGGGAGGGTGATGTGATCTTATTTGGCTGAGCAGAAATTGCCTACCAACATAGAAACCAAATATCCACCACTGGTCCTCTTAGCAGGTGGGGCCTACATAGCCATTGACCTCATACACATTTCATGCAGAGGGGAAGACAGTAAGAACTCAAGTTTGGTTGGAGCCAGTGCAATAAAAGAATCATGAAGAAACACCTCCTACAGTAGAATAGTAAAACCTAAAAGCATGCTGTATCTAGTGAACACTCCGTCCTTGTCAATCGTCAAAGCGAAACTAATAAAAAATTAGCTTTGGCTGAAAGCAAATTCCAAGCATAATAAAATATTGTTATTAAAGGTAACTGACCTTTATATTGGATGCAATTTGGCAACCGTTATGGCAGTCACTTTTCATGAAGCCGAATGGTCCTTAACATTATTGATTTCGACGAATTCCTGAGGATTTAAATGCAATAATTTATTATTTAAAGATGAACGGATACACATGCATTTTTATATGAAATTTTCAGAAATTAAAGAATGTTCGCATCAGCCTGTGTAGCTCAGTGGAAGTGGTGCTTGCATCCTTTCCACTAAGCCACCCGAATGTAGTTGTTTTTCGACCAGTTCCTGAATTAGTCGATCTCTGGCATGGGCAAGCAGGCCTATATGTCCAAAGACCCTTTATCCACAACTCGTTGAACGTTTTCAGTGGTGTTGTATCCATAAAAACTGGACAAGACCAATGGGCTAATATACTCTACTGAATTGTTTTAGTCTTTCCTCCGATTCTAGACGATACTTGATCTAGTGTGAAAGTCGTTCCTCTTACCATCGTGAGAATGTTCTTGAAAGGGATAGATACAGAAGTACTGGGATCATGGTATGGAGTGGCATTATGCTTCATGTAAGCTACAAGCGCCGAAAGAGGACACTGCTGAACAATATTGCAACAAAGTTCTTCAACGTTATTTTTGATTGTTCCGTGGTGCTGTAGGCAAAGAATTAATTTTTATGGATGACAATGCCACACAATATCGTTCATGAGCAGTTTAGATAATTTTAGATCGAGGATATTATTCGAATTGAGTAACTTGCACACTCCCCAGATCTCAACCCCATAGCAGACTTTTGGGATGCAATATGGAGATACATTGCTGCTCGAAATTCCTCTCCAGAAAACCAACAAGTTATTATGTTTGCTTTGAAGGAGGAGTGGACCTTTCTGCCTCAAGAACTGAACCACTTGATACTAAGCATGGTATGACGTTGTGAGAGCTGCATTGCAGTTTGGGTTGGACATATTTCGTACTGAAATGTCTCCCGGCTGGTAGCGTGTGCGAAGTGTGCAATATACACAGGCGCCGCAGAAGAAAAGGCGCCTAAAAGATGTCAAAAAAATATGAGATAAGAGTTTAAACGAACAACGAATGGTACATATAATTATGAATGTACGTCGTCTTCTGTTCGGGCCACTTCAGATCTTCCCGGAAACGAACAAATAAATCCTGAAATTGTATCCTGAGGACCCGATTATATCACTGTAATTTTTTATTAAAATTTACGAAAATATACCTAAAATAGTTCTTTATTTTTTGATGTATCATAAATCAACTTATGATTAATTGTTGAATTCCGTGTAAGGGCCGTATTCTAATTTTAATCGGATCGGATGCATGTGGTCCAGCCCTAAAAGTCGGCTTACTACTCATAACTCATTCTCCTCGACATTCGAGCCTGTTATGTTAGCGGGATGAGGGTGGCGTCAGCGACACAAAATATTCGCGTACTCTCGAGTCCAATGCGAAACATTTTTGTAAAATTCTCTTATCTATTTTCATTGAATCTTCAAAATTAATTTATTTATTAATTAATGCAAAATTAATGTAAAGAATATTTGAATAAATCTCTTAACTTTATATTACTGTTTTATATTATTTTGAAAATTTATATAACTTGAAAAAATTTGTATAAGCAGGACTAATCCGTAGGTAACATTATACTGTAAAGCGGTTTTCATTTGTTTTTCATTTCCTGTTCGTTTTATTCACACTTTATTCAAAAAAAAACTTTTTTGGAAAGGCGCCGAACATTAATCGCGCACACAAGAAAAATACTATGCGCCGGTCCTGTCTCCCAGCATAGTTTTCTGTATATGTACTCTACGTTAACTCCTAAACTGTAGAAAATTTGTAACTTTTGCCAAAACGTATTGCAATTTAATTTGTACGAAAATGATAATATATTTGTGTACTATGATTTATTAGTATGATGGCAATTTATATCCACATTTGTCTGTAGTCATGAAAATTTTTTCGTATACAATTAAAAACGCAGTTCAGTTTCTCCTTAGCTTTTGGAGACCAGTGTAATTCTAGCTTTTTGTAAAAAGATAATAATAAAATTTGAACAAAGTAAATGACAATCAGTGGTTCTTAACCTGGGGTGTGTGTGCACCCCTGGGGGTTCGAGAGAAGTTTCTAAATTTTCGATGGAAACTACAACCTGACCGCCTGTGAGAAACTAGCGAACGCTACGTCGACTTTTGGGACCCCCCCACCTACCCTCTTTACCTTTGCCTCAGCGCATCGCACTTACCAGCACATGCAGTACAATAAGAAACTGATTGATACGCGCCCGTGTTCGCATACTCTGAGTACAAACGTTAATGAGGTGGTTTGAAATCGTGATTTGAAAGCCAGAAATCGCTTAAATGCAAGTGATGACTTACGCGTGGCTCTTTCAAAAAAGGAGCCTCGCTTCAAAAGTATTATTATGAATAAACAACAAAAACATAGCCATTAAAAATTAAGATATTGTTTTGTATGTATATGTAAATGTATGTATTTATTTTTCAATAAATAAATAATCTTGCAATAGATGTAATTTCCTAAATAAAGAAATAGAAACACATATTTCAAGGGGATGCGAAAACTTATTTTTAGATTCAAAGGGGGGGGGGGGTGCTGATCACTAAAAAGGTTAAGACCCACTGGGCTAAACAGTTGGTATAAACCAATAATTCCGGTATACTACTGTGTATATATTGTTTTCTATTGTGCGAATCAAAATAATAATTCCTTTAACTCTTTTTTAAAACTCAGACGAAGGCATATTTCTGTCTAATTAGTGCGAAATACTAATAATTAACCTTGATATCCTATTGAAAGATCACGTGAAAAAAATGATATAGCTGCTCGTATGATATGCACGACGAATTCTGGTGGATTTCGCTATTGACTTTTGATGTAATCGGAAGTGTTATTTTAACCTACCTGACTGAATTTTATATAAAGTTTTTCGGGAAACTCATATTGCACTGGAGTTAACACAGTTTGAAACCTACTATCTCCCCCTCTGCATGAAACATGCACGAGGGCTGATGGCTGTGTAGACCCCACCCGCTATGAGGTGGATGTATGGTATTTCAGTGGTGGATGTATGGTATTTTAGGGAGGTAGGTTTCACTCTGTAGCCAAGTGAGTTCTTAACACTCCCTTTCCCATTTTATTAGGGTAATATAAAACTAAAAATTGCTGTTAATTCGCGAGTTTTTCCATCGCTTGGTTTTGCTGGCAGCCTTTTGCAGCTGCAGGATTCTCTTTGCGGGTAGATTACTGTTTGGGTCTACGTGGACTCGACAATGTTTCGTAGATGTCGTTTTTGCACTTCGTTCTCTCGGTATGAGTGGGATTGACGTTGACGCCCTTGTAGAGTCACTGGACAGAGGACTAGCCATAAATAAATATACTGAAAAAGATTTTCAAAAAATTTGAACATAATTTATACTCGTGTGTCGGGAGCGAACTACCAAAAGAGGATGGAATGGAAGAAGACGGTCCCGTTTCGGACTCCTCTGCCTCCACTAGAGAAAAGATACTTCTGATTATATACTGTGCGAAAAACAAAAATGGATGTCTCTAAGCTACCATGTCCAATCTACAGATCTCTTATAATTACGAAACAAATGTCACTGACAGCATCAAGATTCGACATGGTAGCTTAGAGACAGTCCATGAATGTGGACTACCGAAAACTCTGGAAAAATGAATGGCAAAGGCATTCAGTATCACACCTTCTCACTTGGTTCAGAGAAAAATCTGAAGGTAGTGCTCAGAGGATTGTCTGAAGACGTATCCACAGAAGAAGTGGCTGCTGATCTACACCTGCAGGAACTACCACCCATTAAGATCAGCAGAATGACCAAAAAAGACAAGACTCCGAAGCCACTAATATTAGTTGAGATCAGTCAAGCTTACAAACATATGTATGACCTGACATCCATCTGTGGACTGAAAATCAGCCCAGAATACTTAAGGAAAAGGGCTTCGACAGGTCAGTGCCACAGATGCCAAAAATTTGGCTATGCCCATAAAATGTCTAAGGCTGAGTTTAAATGTCTAAAATGTGGGGACGGCCACCCAACCAATATCTGCATAAAGCCGAAAACCACCCCAGCTAAATGTGCAAACTGTGCTGGCGCCCACACAGCCAACGACAAGGGATGCATTCAACACCCCCCCAAAAAAAACAGAAGATCATAGAGAGACAGACACTCTTCCTCCCCCCAGTAGATCCACGTGAGAGGCCTCAGCTTCACAGCCTCTCAAAGATCATTAAAAATTGCCAGATGCCCATCTGATGCAGTCAGAGGCCTTTAAAAGAACAACTCAGCAACGACTGGAATAAACTAAATCTGCACTCACTGCAGATTACCGCGTGGAACGCGAATAGCCTCAGAAATAAGGTCTTGGAGCTCCAAGAGTTCACCCAAAGACATCAGCCAGATGTAGTTATGATAAGTGAAACGCACATGAAATCATTGTACAGAACTGACAGGCTGACCCACGGAGGCGGCGACATTGCCATTTTAATCAAGAATTACATTAGTCATCACTCTGTAAATATCCCAGCTATTACTAATCTAGAGGTTACAGGTGTAGAGGTTCTCACGAGTTCGGCTGGTAGACTAAAAATCTATGCAGCATGCAATCCTCCATTAAAATCATTACCGTCCTCGGATTTGGACGCCATTTTGGACATCAGAGAGCCTGTCATCATTGCCGGTGACTTAAACGCCAAGCATCCCTCCTGGAACAGTCGAACTACCAATAAAAACGGGCACATACTTGCTAACTACACAGGATCCAACAACGCGGTTGTGGCAGGTTCCACTAAACCTTCCCATCATAATATGTATGGCAGGGCTGATGTCTTGGACATAGTCGTACTGCAGAATGTGAGACTCCAGTACAGTTCAATGACACTTGATGATCTTTCATCTGATCACAATCTAATACTGCTATAGTTGGGAAATGGAGAAAAACTGTCCCCCCCACACACACACTCATATCGGTATCATGTGAGAGGTTGGCCAAAGTTCTCCCGCAATATATTGGTCCTATTCCACTTATAAAATCCAAAGAAGAAATTGAAACAGCTGTTAAAGACCTGACCCAACAAATTAACACAGTCATTACTTCCACAGCTACCCTCAGGCCCAACCACTTGTCAGAAGATGTCGTGAACCTGATCAAGGAGAAAAATATGGCTAGAAAAAGGTTTCACAATACCCGTGCGCCAGAAGACAAAAAGAATCCTGAATAGACTCAATTCTGCAGAGTCAATTCAGGAGATGCCCTTAAACACCTAGAAGTCAACTTTGGGAAGAAAGATTGATTTCTATGTCTCTGGACAATCACTCCATTTGGAATATAATAAGAAAGATCAAAAACAAAAAATAAATCTCTTTCCCCCTCTCCAAACAGATCTAGGCCTCATCCACACTGATGCAGATAAAGCCGAAGCATTAGCAGTAAACTTAGACAAGCAATGTAAACCCTCATATGAACATCTAGACTTCAATCACATCTACAAGATCCATTGGCATGTCAGATGCTCATTAAAATCTTCTATAACCTGTTCTAATCAAATTGCACCCACATCACCAACAGAAATATATGATACAATCAATAAATTAAAAAAACAAAAAGGCTCCTGGACCTGATGGCATCACCAACAAGGTGATAAAGCTGCTACTTCGTATAGCTATTGTACATCTGACTAACACAATAAATTCGATCCTCCGTTTCAAACATTTCCCTTCCTGTTGGAAGGTGGTGATATAATTCCAATCCATAAGACTGGAAAAGACCCACACCTGCCTCAAAGATATAGTCCAATCAGCTTCATCTCAAAGCTGGGTAAAATTGCAGAAAAAGTTATTCTTACCAGACTCCAAGCTTCCATACACAAGTTAAACATTCTTCCTAAAGAGCAGTTTGGGTTTCATCAATTCTATAGACTGGTCGAATACATCTCCATGTGATACAATTGGCATCAATGCACTGGGGCTGTTTTCCTTGACATATCCAGTGCATTTGATAAAATTTGGCATTTCGGATTACTGCATAAACTGATCTCAACTGGAATACCAATGGAAATGGGGGTACACGACAACTGGGCGACGGTCAACTGAGCGACTGCCAAATGGGCGACGGAATAAAAGATCAAATATGCAATTCTATTCTGTTGATCTATTACCAGGTAAAGTTAAATAATAATTTTTTGAGAAATGAGTTAAAAGAACGGTATAAACATAAAATTTGAAAAATCTCACTTATAATTAAGTTTATTTTTATTGTGTAGAATTACGAATTGCATAGAAGTTATATTGAAATTTCCCATACAAAAAATGAGTCAGCTAGTTAATAAATATTTATATTATAAATTTTCGTTTATATCATATACCAAAATTTGTAGGATCGTTTAAGAAAGAGATGGTTAAAAAGAGTGGTCCGAAAATGATTTAAAAATGAAAAGGTATAATTGCACAGTATTAAAATAAAGAAAAAATATAGTTTTGTTTTAATTCATTTATTAATATTATTTTGTAATTAACAAACATATTTACAAATGTTACATATATACAATAAAACAAAAAAAGTATATGAAATTTGAAACAATTTTTTTGAATTTATTAATTCATATTATAGTTATATGCAATACCACGTAAATATTCTATTATATTTTCCCTATCGTAATTAATAACATTTTTCAAAATTCTTTGGTCAGCTTCATCGTAACGTCTACGTTTGTGCTCATGTTGAAAACCTGCTTCTGCTCTTTCATAATCAACATCATATGTTTTTACATTTTTTGCATCCATTTATAAAAATCCATAAATTTGGATGACTTGCGCTGCTGCCAAAACTAAATTGCAGTTTTCGATGACAGGCTTCCGCAAAATGATTTGTCCTATCGGTTCCATTTATTGTTCTTTGGTACACAGACCAAACGTTTGAGGGAAAAATCGGTGGAGCCCTGGTTCTGTTATTCCTTAGACGACCTATGTATGTGTTCGTAAACCATTCTAAAATTGGTTCAAATTCATTGGATAAATGATTCTCAAGTTCAGAAATAGCGTAAATAATATCTTGATCTGGAAAGAAAGCAAGCGAAGTGATCATTTTTGAATTTAAAGCGAATTGCGTTATATCTGGTTAAAAGACTGCATGAAGCTAAATGCTTACGAAGATTTTGTACGAGATGAAAAAAGCAATCATTTATGTTAGCTTGTGTATAGCAATTTCAAAATCAACATTTATATTTTCGGGATCTAGTAATGGCCACATTTCATGTATCATATAAAATAATTTTGTGTAAGTTTCAAAAGTCTTATTAGGTAATAAACAATATAAAATAGGGAAAACAGGACCTCCATCCTTTCTAGCCAAAATAACAAAAATTTGAACAAAAAGAGGGGAGAAGGTAAAAACGTGCCATCCATAAATAATTCATTCATGATTTGGCTCCACACTGCATGGTTTTCACAACCAAAAATTAATATTCTCATGGGGTCGACCTGTTCTGATCCAGAATCAGCCAATAAAAAACGTTCAAATTGTAATGGACTGAATTCATAATTTAAGTATATTTCAGGAAGAATTATTGTTTCCATAGAATCAGGGAAACAATAAAACCTCATCCGTGAGGTTTTATCGTTTCCCTGTTTTCAATCATAGCAGTCTGTGCGGAATATTTCTGCACAGACTACTGTGATTTGGAAGCATTCCTTCTACCGCAGAAGAAACATTTTGTAGAACTTAGTTCTGATTTGTGATGGGGAGTGAGAAAAAGATGGCGGCTCGCACAGTAGTCTCGCATGATGGTTGTTGTTGCAAAGAATGTTTTTTTTTTATTTCAGTGGTGACTAGTGAGTTTTAGATATTGTGAATCTGCTTTGTTTGCGGAATAGAAGGTAAGAATTTAACTTTTGATACAATTTTCTGGCCCTAGCCCGTTCTATTCGCCATCATACATATCCGAAACATATCTTAATATTTCGTACACAAGAATGGAGAATGTAAACGATATCAAGGACGCCATTCAACAGCTAAACAAAGATATGTCACTTGACATTCTCAAATTCATCCTTAAGAAATTTGATACAGTCTATCCTGGTTGCTTGAATCTCTTCACTCAAGTAAATGACACTGAAGATGACGATTTGGACATAGAAGAGGATATTACACCTGTGCTACCTACAAAGATTCCCCGACAGTTCGATTGTTCTCATGAGGAAAAATCTAATAAAAGACGCAGAACATCGGTAGGTGAATTGGAAGATAATGTAACAACTCAACAAAATCAGATCTCCCAAGACAGAAAAGAAAAGGTCCCTCCAGTTATCCTTCGAGATAAAGACAAATGGACCTCAGTCTCAAGATCCCTAGGAGAACAAAATATCAAATTTTCCTGGGCAAGAAATACTGAACAGGGTGTAAAGATCCACGCTACCACTGTCACTGATTATCGCTTGATGACGAAAATGTTTGACAACTCCAAACTGCCCTTCCACACCTTTGCGCTAGCAAGCGAGAAGAACTTAAAGGTTGTGATGCCTTCAGCCACTAAGAGAAGTGGATGAAGGCATCACAACTGATGAGATCACAGCTGACCTCATCAATCAAGGACTGACTCCAACCAAAGTCAGTAGAATGTTGAGGTCAGATAAAACACCACTGCCACTGGTGTTGGTCGAAATCTCCAACACACAAAAAAGCATCTATGGAGTAACGGACATCTGTAAGCTTAAAATCATAACCGAACCTCTAAGATAGAAGGCATCGGCAGGGTAGTGCCACAGATGCCAGAGGTTCGGGCATGCCCAAAAACTGTGCAGAGCTGCATATAGATGCCTAAAATGCGGTGAGGGTCATCAAACCAACTCCTGCACCAAACCCAGATCGACACCTGCCTGTTGTGCCAACTGTAGAGGACCACACACCCCTCTAATTACAAGGGTTGCCTTTTCCATCCAAAAAACCGTGGATCATTAAGAAGTAACCATGCTCCTCCAAGAAATGACACAATGCACATCCAAGCAGTTCGCCCTCCAGATCATATTACCTCACATTCGACAACACAGAAAGACACTCGACCCTCAACCATGTCCAAATCATATGCGGAAGCCGTAAGAACCCAGACTTCATCGCAAGAGTGAACAAGCTCTAATCTCACATCAGATTTAACCTCGTCACTTGCAACAATGCTGCATGAATTCAGCAAAGCAAGCACCTCACCATCCTCCAGAAAAAGATTCTACCTAGAAACCCAATCCATATTAACAGCTCTCTATAATGTTTAAAAATTTTAAACCAAATTCTCTCATGATAACAGCATGGAATGCCAATGGCTTAACAAACAAAATTCTCGAGCTGCAAGAATTTGCAAAAAGATACAATCCAGACATAATCTTGATCAGTGAATCCCACCTCAGACCATCAAACAATCCAAAACTAAGAGGTTATATTTTATACAGGACAGACAGACTTAACTCTAGTGGAGGCAGAACAGCTATTTTTATCAAAAATTATTTAAGCCACAACTCGCTGACCAACCCCGAAACTCTAAACCTTGAGGTGACGGGTGTGGAGGTGCACACCAACAACGCTGGCAAACTCAAAATCTACGCAGCATACAATCCGCCCAGTATTCCACTATTGACAGCAGACTTAGACTCCATCCTAGGATCCACGGATTCCATAATTATAGCTGGAGACCTTAACACCAAACATACGGCCTGGTTCAGTTCGTCAATCAACGCCAAAGGCACTACCTTATAAAACTACACATTACTCAACTCATCAATAGCAGCTTGATCCACTGAGCCCACCCACTACAGCCCATCAGGAAGTTCTGATGTATTAGACATAGTTATCATCAGAAACATCAAATATCAATACCAGCAGAAGTAGAAGAGACAGTAGAAGAGCTTAACTCAGATCATAATCCCATCCTACTCAGGTTAGGACTTCAAGACCAGTTCTATCCCCATCATTCTTTCATACAAATGGGACAAGCTCTCTATGGTTCTTCCAATCCACATCGGTCCTCCCCCTGTCATTCGTAAAAAAGAAGAAATAGATCAAGCTGTAAACAATTTAACTAGGCAAATCAACACAGCAATAGCATCAGTCACTCAAACTACTGTCTTCCGCGCTCCTAACTGCATTCCAGAAGAGATAATGGACCTGATTAGGGCCAAAAACAAGGCCAGAAAGCGATATCACAACACCAGAGCCCTGCAGAACAAAGCAACCTTAAACACTTTGAACAGACAGGTTCGAGAAGCCCTCCAGGTCCACAGGAACTCCAAATGGGAAACCAAACTGAAGGAAATCAACCCAGAAGATAACTCCATGTGGAAGTTTGCAAAATCTCTTCGTACCAAAAGACAACCACTTCCCCCTTTAAAGACCAATCTTGGAGTTGCACACAGAGATGAAGAAAAAGTAGAAGCCCTAATTGACAATCTGGAAATTCAATGCAGCCCATCTTATGCAAACTTAAATATCAATCTTATTTACAAAGTTCATCGTAAAGTTAGAAATGCACTAAGTCAGCCTAAGGATGATTCAGAAACCATCACCCCCACATCTCCAACAGAAATAATAAATATCATTTCCCATCTGAAGAATAAAAAGTCCCCCGGCCCTGACGGCATTACCAATAGAATAATAAAGCTACTCCCACGGAAAGCCATAATTCATCTAGTTAATATTACCAATTCCATTTTAAGATTCTAATACTTTCCCTCTGATTGGAAAATCGCGGACATTATACCTCTGAAAAAACCTGGTAATAACCCACACCTTACCCAAAGCTATAGGCCCATCAATCTTCTTTCCTGTCTTGGCAAAGTAATAGAAAAGGTCATCCTATCAAGATTACAATCAGCAGTGGACCAACAGAAAATAATCCCAAATGAGCAATTTGGGTTTCGCAAAGCTCACAACATGGTGCAACAAATTCACCGACTAACAGAACATATCACTCATGGCTTTAACTGGCACATTCATACTGCTGCTGTATTTTTGGATGTTGCCAAGGCCTTTGATAAGGTCTGGCATCAAGGCCTTATCTTCAAACTAATTGAAAACAATATCCCAATTAAATTAGTGAAACTCATATATTCATATATCAATGAAAGATACATGCAAGTAAAACTCAACGTAATTGTTTCTTCAAGGCGCAAAATCCTGGCGGGAGTACCTCAAGGTTCTCTTCTGGCCCCAATACTTTTCACAACTTACATGGCAGATATTCATCTCAACCCAAAAACAACTACTACGGCTCTTTATGCCGATGACACCGCTATTCTAGCTAGATCGCTCAGCCCCCACCTAGCAATCACTAGACTCCAAGGAAGTATCAATGAGCTAGCAAACTGGTTCACCAACTGGAGAATTCAAGTAAACCCCCTCAAAAGCTCAGACATGATGTTTTCAAGAAGAAAGATCTGCAACGAAGAAGACATCCTGCTCTCTGGTCAAAAGATCCCATGGCAATCAGAGACCAAATATCTTGGGGTATTGATGGATAAGAAACTCCTTTTCAACAAATACATCAATCTCATTTGCTCCAAATCTTCCAAAGTCATAGCACAGCTCTACCCATTGATCAACCGCAAGAGCAAATTGAACCTACATAATAAATTGCTTCTTTACCGGATGGTAATACGTCCAGTCATTACCTACGCCTCACCAGCATGGAGTCACACTTCAAGATCAAACATTTCAAAATTACAGAGAATCCAAAACAAATGCCTTAGGATGATCCTGGATGCACCGTGGTTCATCAGAAATTCACAAATTCACCGAGAAACCGGCACTCCATACATCTCCTCCCTTCTTCGTGATCTTGCAGAAAAATTCTTCGTGAAGTCAAGTTCACATTCAAACCTACTAATCGTGCAAGCTCTCAATTACAATGAGACTGATTACCACAAACACAAAAGACCGAAGGCTATTCTTCTCTCAACCGATCATAGCTAACACTACTGCCCTCAGAGGGCGAGCTTAATTGCTCACAAATCTCCCATTCCCAAATAACTCTCATTACAGATAAAGGGGAATATGAAAAGCACTTGTGCTTCACCCATCCTGTCAGTAATGTCAATGGTCAATGATTTGTGATGGGTTGCTCATTGTCGTATCTGCTAATTTTTTGGCTGTTGTACTAACTTGCGTTATTACTCTGGCCGCATTTCCAGAACTGCTGTATGTGTGTTCCTGTTTTTCAGAAATTAGTGATATCCATCACTGACACTTGTCCAGATTCTACCCTTGCATCCTGTTTTTCCACATCCACATCGCCAAAATTGAATTGAACCTTTCTTATCAATCTTGTCTTTGACATAAAGATACCCATTCCAAGCATATTTTCCCTTGTCTCTTTGACTTAATATTCTTGAATTATCCATTTCTGAAGAATAGAAACAAGAAATATAAATATAAAAAAATTTTTTTTAAAGTTTTCACTATTGATACAATTAAGAATTTTTTCAGTACAGTATTGAAAAAATTCTTAATTATATCAATAGTGAAATATTTCTATACTTCTATATAATTGTACTTAGCAATTTGTTTCATTTAAGAGATAATCAAGACTTTGAAATTTATTTAAATTAATTTAGATGCACGTATACAATTTAGTATACGATTAAGATTATAAATTTTGAATACATACCTTTTATTTACTGAAACTTGTTCTTTGCACGCGGTAACTGTAACGTTGACACAAATATCCAAATATCGGAAACGATGCAATAAACAAACAAACAACTAGTCTTACTCTTTAATAGAAGTCAAATATCTCGCGAATGCGTATTAAACTAAATAACAGCACACAAACGCCCAAATGATAAATTACCAAACAAGACAACTTAGTGAAGCTCAGAAATATTTCTTCAGACAATAAAAATAAACTTAATTATAAGCGAGATTTTTAAAATTTTATGTTTATACCGTAATTCTATGGGAAATTTCAATATAACTTCAATACAATTCGTAATTCTACACAATAAAAATAAACTTAAATAAACTTAATTATAAGCAAGATTTTTCAATTTTTTTTGTTTTTATTTTAACTAGTCTTACTGTTTAATAGAAGTCAAAATATCTTGCGTATTAAACTAAATAACCGCACACAATACGCCCAAATGATAAATTGCCAAACAACACACCTTACGTCGTGAAGCTCAGAAATAAAAATTATAAGCAAGATTTTTCAATTTTTTTGTTCATACCGTTCTGTTAACTCATTTTTACCCGGTAATAGATCAACAGAATAGAATTGCATATTTCATCTTTTGTTTCATCGCCCAGTTGACCATGTCCATGGAAATGGTTCACCTAATTAAAGCACACATTTTTGATAGGTGTATGAAAATCAAGATCAACGGTGCGGTATCAGTAGAGACACATATCTTGGCTGAAGTCCCACAAGGATCCTTACTGACACCGATTCTGTATTCCATATACCTACATGTGTGATATCCCGCATAATCCATTGTCATCTATCATGGCCCTTTACGCGGATGATAAAGCGATATTAGCCAGATCTCTGCACCCGCATCTCGCCATCAAGAAACTGCAAGAAAACCTACCACTGATTAAAAAATGGTTTGCCAAATGGATACTGCAAGTGAATCCCCAGAAGAGCATAACCATACTATTCACCAGAAGACTGATGTTTCCTAAAGGGGATATCTTCCTGTCTAACAGAAAAATCCTGTGGCAAACAGAGGTCAAATATCTTGGTGTGCTGATGGACAGAAGACTGAATTTCAGCTGCCATATCAAAGTTTTCTGTGTAAAGATATCAAAGGCCATTGGTCAGTTCTATCCTCTAATCAACAGGAACAGTAAGCTGAACACCAGAATCAAATTACTTATCTACAAACTGATGGTTCGTCCTATACTAATTTATGCTTCTCCGGCTTGGAGTCATAACGCTGATACTAATATTCTTAAGTTATAACGACTGCAAAATAAATGTCTATGAATGATCCTAAACGCTCCATGGTTCATAAGAAATGTGCAACTCCATCGATACACAGATGACCCCTATATTTACACTTTCCTGCAGACTATAACAACAAAGTTCTTTTCAAAAGCATCTGTATACTCCAACAAATTAGTTCAACTAGCTGCAAATTACGACGCAACAGATTACTTCAAACATAAAAGAACAAAAGCTATCTTAAACTCCATTCTGATGTCTAATCTTCAAGCCCGCTCAGGGCGAGCAATTGGCTCACAAATTTTTCCACTCACTTTTTTCCTATCAGATAGTGGGGAATATATGAAAGCATTTTACTTCACCCTTTATGTCAGAAATGTTAATCTTTAACCACGCTACCGGCCAGGACGTATATATACGTCCACATTTCCATGGATACGAAGTGTACATTAAAATTGTAATACCATTGACATTACATTGAAATTTATGATGGATACGAAGCTTTTGTGGGTGCGTATTTGATCTTTAATGGCTGGTAAGGTATGCACGACCGAAAATAAATAAGGTTATTATTATTATTATTATTATTATTATTATTATTATTATTATTATTATTCCTGATACCTCCAAGGTTCAGACACATTACTTGAGAAAGTGAACTTCAATAAATTTTTGATTTTCTCCGACACTAAATATCTAAACATTTTAAATTTCGAATTTCAAAATTGCAGAACAATTTTATATTTCAATGATAACTGCTGCCATCTGCTATATTTTTATATTTTCGGTAGCATCGTATTTTTACTGTTTCAAGATCAAAAATTCAGATTTCGCAATGATATGCTTTTTGGATATGTCTAAACTGAATAAAATAAACATCATGAACAAGTTTCAAATTTCTATAATTTTAATATAAAAAACGCAGAATTACGTACAATATTGTACGAAAATTAAGTCTTTTTAATGAAACCATTAATAAAATTCTAAATATGTGTAGCTCAGTAGAAGTGGCGTTTGTTGACCACATGATAAAAGGCATTCGAATCTAGTCGACGACTAGAGGAACTTTTTCTAAGCCTTTTCTCGACCGGTTCCAGAGTTAGTCGATCTCTGGCACGGACTGGCGGGTTTTTCCTCCCGGAAACTCGGGTTTTTCGTCCCATAAACTCAAGAAAATCGGCCGTCGAACCCACTCTGTTTTCAGACATTAAATATATTGTGTTAGGGTTAGTAACCACCAGATGGCGGCACTTACTAGCCGCCTTCTTCACTGCGTGCCGATTAATCAGTAATCGCTTTGGGCAAGCTATCTCTGATTGGCTACCAGTGGAGATTGAATGCCCACTCACTCTCCAAAAGTTAGATAGGGCTTAAAAACGGCTTCGCCTACTCCTTATATTGGAACAAAAAGACATTAGCTGGGTTTTTTATTATTAATTTTTTTTAATGAAGCAATTAATTATATCCCATCTTGGCTAGCTCAGTGGCAGAGCTGAGGCTAGTGCGAAAACTTGTACGGATGTTCTGCCATCACAATTATTCAGCCAGTACTCGACCGCATAGAGGATCCACGGTGATGCAAGTCCAAAGCTATCAATTCGTTTGCTTTCAACTGCGAAGGGTGATCCCTCAAGTAATTCGGTGCCTGATTTATTGCCCTAATTCAGAGGATATGAGCATGGAAAGTAATAACGTTAAACCTACACAGTCAAACAACGGTGGTGGCGAAGCGAGTTCATGAGTGCTCAATGGCCCGAAATTGATAAATCCTGAAACAAATTCCATATACCTTTTAAAATCGTTAAACCTACCACCGGAAATAGACTGGCCAAAAACAGTGATTTTGAAATGCGATCCAAAGTTTGTCCTCTATACAGAGGAAGATATAATTAAATATTTTGAAAAAGAAATCAAAGAAAGTGACATATGGCACCTTGGTCATTTGAAGTATAACCAGGTGTGCTTTAAGGCAGAAGAGGGCCCCTGGCATTAAAATTTAAGGAATCCCTTAAAATATAAAAAAAAATAAAAAATAAATCAGCTAACGCCTATTTCTTCCCGTATAGGGAGTAGCAGGGCCGTTTACCCTATCTAACTTTTGGAGACTGAGTCAGCAGTTTAATCTCCACTGGTAGCCAATCAGAGAGATAGCTGGCCCAAGGCTATCACTGATTCATCGGTATGCAGTGAAGAAGGCAGCAAGCTAGTGTCGCCATCTCATGGTCCCTAACCCTAACACAATATTTTTAATGTCTGACAATAGTGTGGGTTCAACGGTCGATTTTTTTGAGTTTACGGGACGCAAATCCCGAGTTTCCGGGAGAAAAAACCCGCTAGCCTGTGCCAGAGATCGACTAATTCGGGAACCGATCGAAAAAAGCTTAGAAAAATTTCCTCTAGTCGGCGACTAGACTTGAACCACCAAATCCTTTCTTCATGCGGTCAAGCGCTGTAGAGTGTAAATGCGCCACTTCTACTGAGCTACACAGGTTCTTAAAACAAAATAAAAAAAAAAATCATCTAATGCCTTTTTATTCCCTGTATATGGGGAGTAGGCGAGGCCATTTAGCCCTATCTAACTTTTGGAGACTGAGTGGGCAGTTCAATCTCCACTGGTACCAATCAGAGATAGATGGCCCAAGGCTATCACTAATTAAGCGGTATTCAGTAAAGGCAGACGGCTCAAATGTGCCGCCATCTCGTGGTCCCTAACCCTAACACAATATATTTAATGTCTGAAATAATGTGGGTTTTACGGTCGATTTTCTTGAGTTTACAGGACGAAAAACCCGAGTTTCCGGGAGGAAAAACCTGCTTGCCCGTGCCAGAGATCGACTAACTCTGGAACCGGTCGAAAAAAGGCTTAGAAAAATTTCCTCTAGTCGCCGACTAGACTCGAAACCAAGTCTTCCTTCGTGCGGCCAAGCGCGGTGGGTGGCAAACGCCACATCCACTGAGCTACACAGGATCTTAAAACTCTAAAACAAAATAATAAGTGAAAAAAGTTAAATAATCTTTTTCCTCTAGTAAATTCATCGATTATTTTCTAAGGCCCGGGGGCCGCCATGTGCGATATCTGATCCACCTCTGAGTATAACTCTGTTTCTCTTTTAGCTTTCAAACTGTTCGGCTGTTAAATAAAGATTTGCATATATGAGTAACATTAAAGTGACAAACAGAACGTGTCAAATTATTAACATAAACTCTTCCAGGAAGGTAGAAAATATTGTACATTAGATACCACCCCATATCCCAAATATAGATTAGTTGCTTTACATTTTGAAAAATATGATAAAATCGAGTTTTTAGACAATATCGCGATTAAAAATAATGAGGGCACATGCTCTCAGTAATAAAAAGGAAGTAATTTTAGAAATAAATGAAGGGATAAAATTTGAAGAAATTCCATATATTATTGTAAGCAGAATAATGGGAATTGTGGTAATATCCAGAAGACCACCCTCATGATTCCGGTGTAAGAAAATCGGTAACCTGATAAGATAATCTGCAAAAGCAAAATGCGAGAATTGCCTTCGCTTCGGACATATGATTGATGATTGTACTGGAAGTACATGTGCCTCTATATTAAAGAGAAAAGTGGAAGCTTATGAAATGAAATAGATGACATGGGAGAATTGAAAGATGATTTGCAAGATAAGGAAATAGCAATATCACAAACACAAGAAGAAATGATTCAGGATAAGGTAGTCACGCCACAGAAAGGTAGTCAAATAAATTCTAATCCTTTGTCAAGTATATACTGCGAAAACGGATGGGAAAAGTGAAGCACAAGATGATAAAATGTGTCTGGGCACACGGGAAGACTATGCTACACAAGAAATTAAAAAAAAAAAAACAATAAATAAAAATAGAAAACAGAGGAAACAGAATCTGTACGGGAAATTGAAAAAATGAAATAACAAAGGACATACCCGCAACTAATGCTAACTTTAAATCACCAGTGATTTAAAGCAGTGATAAAAAAGCAAGTGGCTCTTGTAATCTAAAACAGAAAAAGGATGAAGATAAAACTCCAAATATTTCAAGAGCAAAAAAGTGAAGAAATCCGCACAGAGAATAATCTAAATAACACAACATGAAAATTATGGTCGGAATCATAAGGATACTCAAAACTTACAATCAAATATTTATATCTTTTCCGGATGTTATAATGCTACAAGAAACAAAAACTTGTTCTACAGAACCCATACAACAATTTGAAAAAAGAATAACTCCACATTATATCTCAATCTACAAATTTGAAAATAAAAGTAATTGTAGTGGATTAGTAAGATATAATCAGAAGATGCAGTTAGTTTCTCATGAGAGACCTATAAGACATAAAGTGTTATAAGTTGATATAGTATTAAAAAAACTAGGTAAGTATGTAATATCATTAATGTATATGGAACAACAAAACCCTCCCCCCAAAAAAATCGGGGAACATGAAATATCATATATTGCAAAAAATAATTACCATAGTTACATCAAACATGATTTTTTTTAGGAAACAACATAAAAGACCAAGAAAAAATAACTGATATACCACAAATGAAACACACTAACATCTTTAAAGACTGCAGAATTATTGATGGATTAAGATTTTTATATCCGATGAAAAAGGAATTCACGCACTTTACTCTAGGCAATGCATCTACAATAGAGAGAATCTACATTCCAATCTGACGGGCGTTAGACATTCTCCATTCGTCTTCAGTGATCACCAGATGGTAGAGGCTCAACTGAAGTTTTCTCAAAAAGAAAAACAAAAAAAAAATTGTTAATCGGAACTTCCATTATGGAAATTCGATCAAAAGCTAACTGAGGAAAGTGAATTTAATCCAGAAGTTGAAAAAATAATAGTAGAAGCAGGAAAACTTGAAAATGCCTTAAGTGCATGCAAAACATTTAAATTAAATATCGAAACGGCAGCTATCCGAATAGGAAGTAAAATAAAGCACTAGAAAAAGAGAGAGAGAGAGAACAGGAAGAAGATCTTAAAAAATGTACATATACTACTCAGACGTAGGCCTGTGTAGCTCAGTGGAAGTGGCACTTACGTCCTCTGCGCTTGGCCGCACAAAGTTGGACTTATAGTTGGAGTCTAGTCGCCGGCTGGAGAAACTTTTTCTAAGCCTCTCTTTGACTGGTTCCCGAGTTAGTCGATCTCTGGCACGAGCAAGCGAGTTTTTCATCCCGTAAACTCAAGAAAATCTACCATAGAATCCACATTATTTCAAATAGTAACATATCCTATTATGGTTAGGTACCAAGAGATGGCAGCACTTGTTTGCCGGGTCTCTTCGTCCGTGGCTGCGTATAATTAGTGATAGAAATGAGCAATCTATCTGTGATTGGCTACCAATGGAGATTAAATTGCTCACTCAGTCTCCAAAAGCTAGATAGGGTTTAAAGGCTTCCCCTACTTCCTATACGGGAATAAAACGGTTATTACTATTACTACTACTACTACTACTCAGGCAGAACAAATAGACGAGTAAACACGGGAACAGATATGTTAAAAAAAATAATGAACTACAATAAAAGGAAATAGAAGGTTCATGGCTGCAGGCACGTTTAAAAGCTTTAGAAAATGAAGGCAAAACATTCACTGCTTAGCTGTTTGGAAGAAATAATCAACGAAGATGAAGCCACTTTGAACTTGGAACTTGATTGGTTGATGGACTGAGTTCATGACTCTTTATCCCTTCATCTGGATTTTAGATTGCGGGTGATGAGATTATTGTGGGTAATTTACCCGCTCATTGTGAGCATTGAGGCTGTATCAGCTTTCTATTGCGATGGAGGATTTCGGTTTTTTATATTTGAAACAATCTGAGGGTTTGTATTCCGCTGTCAGTCGAACTAGCTGATTTGGGTGATTATCCGTGATTGTGAAGAATTTCTCCGCAATGCCTGTCATGTAAGTCTTAATATCTGAAAGACTGGCTTCTTGATGTAACTGGATGTTTCTGATGAATTAAATGCCATTAAATACCATTCTTAGGCATTTATTCTGTATTATCTGACGTCTGTTGATGTTGCTTTTTAGTCGTGTGACCCCTGGTTGGAGAGGCGTAAGTTAGTTGCGGTCTGATTACCGATTTGAAAAGGAGGATTTTGTTGCTTATGCTTAGGAAGCTGTTCCTATTCAAAAGTGGATATAGCTGTGCTATGATCTGACTTGCCTTAGTGGCGATACTATCCATATATGACTTGAAGTTTAGACGTCTATCAAGATGAACTCCCAGATATTTGGTCGAATTGTGCCAAGTGATGATTTTACCAAATATTTGTATGCTTGTATTCGTTCTGCTTTACGTCTGGTGAAGAGTACTGCAGAGCTTTTGTTTGGATTAATTGCGATACGCCATTGGAGTACCAATCCTCCAATTCATTGACTGCTCTCTGCAGCTTGATTGTGGCCAGGTGTAGATGGAGGGATCTGGCTATAATGATTGTGTCATCAGCATATAGAGCGGTGATAGCTGGGGACAGTTTGGGGAGATCTGCCATGTATATGGAGAACAGTAGGGGTAGCAGAGAACCTTGAGGGACTCTGGCCGTGATTCTCCCCTCTGTGGATCTAATACCATTACGAAGATGAAGCCACTGCATTATCAAGAGGAAATATTTCAAGAAGATGCAGACTTATTGAAGGTGTCTCACGAACATATTACAGATCTATAGAGAGAAAAAGAGAGCGACACCGTCGAACGTAATAAATTGATGGTTTTTTTTATTATTTATTTATTTTTTTTTTTATCCAAGCTAACCCAGGAGGGAGGCAGAAGAAATTGACGCCCCATTAAAATCTCAGAATGCAAGAATACAACAAAGTATCTCGCAACAGGAAAATCTCCCGGAGCAGATGGTCTAACCAGTGAACTTTATAAAAGATATTTTCAAAAAGTTCGAAAACTTATTTCTGAGGATGATTAATGAAATGTTAGAAACACAGACGAAACTAAAAAATTTCAACACTGGATGCATCACCTTATTACCACACGTTTCCGATCGAAAAACTGAACGATATAAAAAAATGGAAAGGTATGACTTTGTTAAATAGATATTATAAAATAATTGCAAAAATTCTCACAAACAGAACACCGAAATTTCTATAGCAGCTTGTATCACCTGCTCAAACATGAGCAATAAAAGGAAGAAATATAAGAGATACCATAACACATCTGAGATGTGTATATGAGTACTATCATTTGACCAACAGAGCATGCATATTACTAAGTTGATATCTCGAAAGAGCATTTGATACTGTGAGCCATAAGTGCATCTTCAAAGTAGTAAACGAAATAGTTTGGGAGGAAAACTTTAAGAGCTGGTTGAAAGTAATAATAAACATTAAACTCTCCACACCTTTCCAAATTAACTGTTCCGTACGACTAGGTGATATTCTCTCTCTCTCTGTGGTCCTTTTCGGATTAACACTTGAACCAATAAGCAGGGAAATGAGCACAAATAAATCTTCGTAGATTCATTTACACGGATTATAATATTATTTCAAAAATTCGCAAAATTCCAATTCAGGGAATTAGTACTTATGGAAAAAGTGAAGCAAAACTGATACCTTACGCCGATGTTATAACACCTGCCATAGAAAATTAAAATTCTTTGTAGGAAACAATGAGAATATCGAATTCTATCGGAAAAGCCTCAGATCTTAAATTACGCCTGGCAAAATCATACCGTGTGATAATTGGCAACTGGAAAAATAAACCTAAACTACCGGCAGGAATGTTGAGAAAAAATTACTTGCCTGTGAATATCAGCGTAAAGAGTTGTATGAAGCAATATCCAAATAAATAAATAAATAAAGCAATATGCGAAGAAGCCTATCGACTATGGTACAAAATACACAACATCCCATACCATGGACAGTGGCCAGATAAAATACTTAGGCATACATATGGGATTCACAATATAAATCAATGCACTATTCAAGAGTTCCACGAAAAAGAAGCTGGAAGCCACATCAAGATATACCTGAAAACATTGATAACCAGAGCCATAACTGCCATAAAAGCACATATTAAGTCATACTACGAATATGCATTTACCTCTCTGCGAAAATGCATGCCTTCCTGACAGAGTCATCGATTAAACGTCAGTCATCTTCGATTAAACAAAAAGCGCCAAGAATGTTCACTGAAATGGCTGAGGGATACCGGTTTGTAAAAGAATATTACAGCATAGAGAAGTTACTAAATACCAAATCACGAACAATATATTCAAAGTTTCTGGATTCACTTTCCCTATACCCAAGCGCCAAGAACAAAGAAAAGAAGAGATTATTCTGAGCCCAATTTTCAGCAATGTATTCCGACTTCCAGTAAGGCTATTCTACAAAACATTTTTCTTCAAAATTCCACGAAAAAGAAGCTGGAAGCCTCATGAACATATACCTGAAAACAATGATAACCAGAGCTATGACCATAAAAGCACATATTAAGTCATACCACGGATATGCATTTATCTTTCTACCAAAATGCCTTCCTGACAGAGTCATCGATTAAACATCAGTCATCTTCGATTGTCACTTTTGTAAAGAACCAGAAACATATTTTTACCAAATGATGATTTATTGTAAAAAATCGGAAGAAATCTTCAGTGTTATGGAACAATGCGTGCCACAGACTTCAAAATAAATGAAAATACATTTTCATTTATTATTGGAGTCTCATTTTGGATAAATGAGAAGAATCTAAGTAGGGTAAAAATAATCATAATTATCATGACTATATATACTATTTGGTCATTCAGGTGTGACTATATGTATGAAGGAAAAGGCAGTGAAATATCCTGTCAAAGTTCTCTTAACACGTTCATTGCCAATCACGCGATATCGCGCGAAGCGAGTTCTCACCAAACAGCCAATCACGCGTTATCGCGTGGACATCACTAACTAAATAAAAAAATAAAAAAAATTGGCCACCACACGAAATTCCAATTTTCAGCTTGGCAATGAACGATATTGCGCGATCACGCGATGCGAGCCCTCACCAAACGGCCGATCACGCGTTATCGCGTGGACCTCGCTAACTAAAAAAAAAATTGGCTACCAACACAAAATTCCAATTTTCAGCTTGGCAATGAAAGTGTTAATACCTTCAAGAGGCAATGAAGAACTCTATTCTTTTAAAGCAGTGCTTCCCAAACTTCTGGATGTCAGGGCCCCCTTTACAAAAATTAAAATATTTCACGGTCCCCCTCGAAAAAATCGTAATAGAGAGATATATTTTTATAATATTTATAGTATTTATATTCAATACAAAACATACACAGCGAATACTGAAAAAAATGAAATGCATATATTACATTTTTCGCCTCTTACCGTTTGGTTCTGAAGACGATGCGGGCTGTTCTGGTAAAATATGAAATACTGTCCTTTTTTTTGAGACTGTTTCTGCTTCTTTTGATTATTCGCGGGATTTTTTTTTTATTTTTTTTTATCAGCCACTTATCCATCTCAGGGTTAAATTTTTTAACGTAGAATCGATCAAATAATATCACCACTTACCGATACTGGCACACCACAAACTGATAACATGAAATTAGTGAATATTACCTGAATAAGGGAATCCCCGGACCAGGAACATTTTTCTCTTTTGTGACTTTTCTCCCTTTACGGTAATTAAGCCTAACGCGAAACAGATAGCAAAGGCAGGTTATTAAAACGTGCATATGATTGGTGCGGTATTAACAAAAGATCGCGCAACTGAAAGATAAAAGCATAGCTGACAATTGAGTTGAAATGCTAACTCTCTTCAACCGAATTCCATATGCGAAACTGCCATAACTTTCATTATATATATATATTACTTCGTTTTAACACTTTTACGAATTTTAACACGTTCGGTTGAATTTTATTGCTGCCTTGGGAAATCGTACTCAGACACATCTAATTAATAACAATGGTTTTTAGTTAGATACTGTGTTTGCCCATGCAACATATGGTTTTGTTTCTGTCTATACAGCATAGTTTCTGTATGAGGGGACATGTGATTCATTAATTAGTGTTTTTATCCCAGTTGTCTCTAATTGCACTATTTCTTGAGAAATATATTACACAGACTCCTCATATCTTATTCACTGGCATAATAAAAGTACTTGTTTTTATTGCCTCTGCAGTATAGTGGCTGTTAGGGAGGTCGTGTTGTTTACCACTGCAAGCGAGTTACTATCTCCCCACATGAACTTGTTTAAGCTTTTTTTCATGTGTGAAGTATATGCGAAACTTTTATTGGTAACAGAAAACTAGCTAGGATGACAGTGATAATATAAAACGAGTTTTGATATGTATATATAGTCAATATCAACAGTCCCTGATTACGAACACATGATGAAAGGGACAGGAAGATTTGGAGCTTCCCTGGAGAGCATTCGAAGTAAATACAATTAACCACTGCTTTGAAATGAAACATATGAATAAGCAATATTTACTAATATTCATTTAGCACCGAAATACGCAGGAAGCAAAGTTTGTGAACCAACACCAACGTGTGAATTTTTTCCATTAAAATATAAAAAATAACAAAGGAGAAATAATAAATAATAAAAGTTAAATGCGTTTCTTTTAAAATAAAAAAACTACTTAGTCTTAAAACATTTTAAATTTGTTTTCATTATTTCACGGTCCCCCCTCAACAAAACCTACGTCCCCCAAGGGGGCCGCATCTCACAGTTTGGGAAGCGCTGTTTTAAAGGATGAATGTAAAAAAATGAGAGTCCTTAGGAATTCACTTCCTATCAATCATATAAAGGGTTGAACAGGAGGAACTTTTTATGTGTATGTTTTGGTGTGTGACAGACAAAGAGAGAGGGAGAGTATTCTCTAAAAATAATCACCAGAAATTAGTTACAAATGTAGTTTCAGGAAGCAAATTTTAAGAACTTCTAATACGTGTTTAAACAACAGGTTGCTAATATTATTAAACAATTTATTTATATGATCAATAATAGTAAAACAAAGGGAATAAGTCTACAAAACTTATTCTTGTTGGTTTAATAAAATAGTCTCAGTGGAAATGATGTTTCATCCTCTGCATCAGGCTAGCTGAAGGTAGACTAAAGATAAAGTCTAGTCATCGACTGGAAGAACTTTTTCTAAGCCTTTCTTTGAATAGTTTCTGAGTTAGTTGATTTTTCTGATGGGTAAGCAGTTTTTGTTTTCTTCCAGGAAAGGGGGGTTTTCGTCCCGTCACTCAACAAAATCGACCAGAATTCCAAAATTAATTCAGATAATAACATATCGTGTTATTGCACACCACGGCGCTTGGCCGCACTAAGGAAGACTTCGTTTCGAGTCTAGTCGCGACTAGAGGAAATTTTTCTAAGCCTTTTTTCGACCGGTTCCCGAGTTAGTCGATCTCTGGCACGGGCAAACAGGTTTTTCCTCCCGGAAACTCGGGTTTTTCGTCCTGTAAACTCAAGAAAATCGACCGTAGAACCCATATTATTTTCAGACATTAAATATATTGTGTTAGGGTTAGGGACCACGCGATGGCGGCACATTTGAGCCGTCTCTCTTCACTGTGTACCACTTAATTAGTGATAGCCTTGGGCCATCTATCTCTGATTGCTACCAGTGGAGATCGAACTGCCCACTCAGTCTCCAAAAGCTAGATAGGGTGATAAGGCCTCTTCTATAAGGAAATAAAAGGCATTTGCTAAATTTTTTTATAGCATGTTCAAAAATTGACCGTGAATTAAAAATTCCGAAGCAGAAATTTTGTGCGTATATATAGCTTATATAGAACATTGCCATCAGATAAAGATTGATTGATTGATTGATTCGAATTCGGCTTTGAAATAATGCCGGATGTAATATCCTATTTGCTTATGTAATTTTGCCTTACCAAACTCAAGCCGTTTGTCTCTATATTTTAGTAATTACTTTTATGCACTGACCGAGAGTTCGCTTACAAAAAATACGTTACTCTGATATTTCAAGTTCCTTAGTACTGAATGATAGTTTTTGCTCTCTTAAGGTTTTCCTTAACAGGGCAATTTCAGTTTCAGGGGAATTAGAGTTTCTGGCATGGTTTTATCGGAGCTATGCCAGTGAATGCTTTTCTCTGGAATATGAGCAGTTTTGGTGAGCCTGCCACTGAGTGCAATCACCACTAAGTTGGAAAATCCTTTGGCCCTCGTAGGGAGTGGTCTGGGGGCTGCCTAATTTTTAGAGACGATCTTTACTTATATATTATATTGGAAGCGAATTTTGAGCTTGTGGGGGTTAGTGGATTCTGGTTTATCCTCTATTAGGGCAGTGTCGGTGAATGCTTTTCCCTGGACTATGTACGGTTCTGCTCAGTGGTAGGATGAGCCTGTCACTGAGCAGTGCCTCTGCCGAGTTGGACGATCCTTTAGTCACTCGTTTAGAGTGGTCTGTGGGATTACCTAATTTTTATAGAGGCCTTTCCTTAGACAGTGTCTCTAAAGAGTACCAACCATTTAGAAATAGCTGTGAGGGCACTAAAACCTTATCAAAATGGACTAATAAATGGTGAATACATAGACACTTGGGTGGTGCTTATGTGTTTTAAGCAGTCAACACTAAGGCAACTCATGAATGCAGGCAATCCCTGCAGGGGAGTGTATTCCTGAGATCTCTGGTTAACTTACCGTACGAAACTTTCACTGTTTCTACATTTGGCTTTGAAATAATTCTAAATCCAATATTTACTTTGTTTATGTAATAATACTTGAACATACTTATTTTTGTTGCTGGTGATTTTTTGCTCCCTTCCATCTTTCTTTTTTGTCATCCAGCACGACGACATTAACACCCACTCCTGTTTAAACAATGCAGCGGTTTCATCTCAGATGATGAAACCATAACCTTGCTTAATGGTTGAAGTGGCTTCAAAAATTTCACTTCCTAACATTCTTTTATGGAAATCTGGATCAGTAATAGATGATTGTGATGTATATACATCCACCCAATTGAGTGACTTTAGCCATACTGTATTTTATTATTGTTATTTTCATTTATGTTGTACAAACTTATTTAAGTAAACGCACATGATGGGTCTTATTTAATCATCAGTCTCTCTCTCTCTCTCTCTCTCTCTCTCTCTCTCTCAATGCCTATAACGTACAGTGAAGATTGGATCTGCTCAAGAGATTCTGTAGAAAGCCATCAAGAAAGACAATTACAGGAGTTCAAAGAAAACCTAAGCGTTTGAACTATACACATCAGATCGATATGAACTCTTGTCGATGGCACTTTAATGAATCTAATCGGAAGAATCCTGATGAAATTTGAGAAGGGGTTACCTAAAATTTATTACGAAAACTTTCAGTGTGCCTGCCTTTCTTAATACTGTATATGGGTTCTCTTGATGATTTAATATCAGGCCAAAACGTATTAAATTTTTAATGAATTTTGGCATACTTAAGTTGAATTATTTTGAATTTTGTATGAGCAGATAAGGCTAAAAACTGGAGTAAATTACACTTTAGTTGCTTGTGTGCTGATGGTATTTCTCTTTAGTATCACAATTTTTTTTTCCAAACAAAAATTCTTAATCCCCTTCCTGTTAATGCCAGAGATGAATAAAATACTTGAATTTTTTGAGAGGATTACAAACCATCTATCAAAAATCGAATCCAGAGATACAGGATATTGCAAAAGGCTAAATATGAATTAACTTTTCTACTAAAATGTATGTAAACTAATGTCCGACCACAGATCCGAGACCCACAGTTGGCTCGGTGCCAAGAAGAGTCACTTCATGTTGAAGGGGAGAAATTAATAAGGCGAATTCGTTATCAACAAGGGTAAATCACATGCATAAATATAAAATTTTCCTACTGTTACAAAAGCAAAATAGTTGCCACTTTAAAAACTGCAATGTTCATAAAAGAAAAGTTAATTTTCCGACTTGTAATAATAAACAATTCATCCCACAGGATGGATAACCTATTATCGGAATGGATTCTCCTTCTTCTGATATGAGCAGAAGCAGTGGCGCACCCAGGATTTAATCTTGGGGGGGGGGGGGGGGGGCGGCGGATAAAAGTTGAACGGATAAAAATATTTTTATCTGTTCCTAAAATTCGTTAATTTTCATTCATTAGGTGATTATAAAAATTTATTTAAAGAATAAAATCCATTTTTCTTTTCTTTTTACAAAGCTCTTGAATTATTTCAGTCGTGGTTACGTGTGTGTATATATATAGCAAAGCCAGTCCGTTCAATCGTGATTGTGTCATCGTAGATCTTAAATTGGTTTTTAAAAGGCGTAAGTTAGAAAATGACCTTTCACTGACGCATGTTGTTACCAGAAGCGTTGCAAATATTTTTAATAAGTTATAGATGTTAGGATATATCATTTTGTCACACTTTGAAACTGCATCAACGGCATTTTTGCATGGAGCTATTACAAACGGTTTTTCAAATTTCTTATACCACAACTTGAATTCGGTGTTCAAAATTGCTGGATTTGTATAAAACAAATCACCAGAATAAATTTCACACAACTGACGAAAATCTTCCATTGCACTTCCTGTTGGTAGAAGAGAAATTTTTTTTTTCAAAATGTTGCGGTGCCGAGTGAAACTATCCTGAAGTTGAGTCACTCCTGAAATACTCTTCTATAGAATCGGCTGGAACGTTATTGTTTGTTTTGATGTAGTTCTTGGCTATTTAATGTCAATATTAAAATTATTGGCTTTTGTACATGCTTCATCGTAAATATCTTTAAATGAAGACTCTGCTGTTTCACGAATGATATTTAATTGAGCCACAACATCATTGACAAAATTTAGGGCAATTAAGAGGTCACTTCAGATTTTTGCATTATTTTAGACAATGGTAAGGTAAAAAAAAAAAAAAAAATCAGCTAACGCCTTTTTATTCCCGTATATACGGGAGTAGGCGAGGCCATTTAGCCCTATCTAACTTTTGGAGACTGAGTGGGCAGTTCAATCTCCACTGGTACCCAATCAGAGACAGATGGCCCAAGGCTATCACTAATTAAGCGGTACGCAGTGAAGAGAGACGGCTCAAATGTGCCGCCATCTCGTGGTCTCTAACCCTAACACAATATTTTTTAATGTCTGAAATAATGTGGGTTCTACGGTCGATTTTCTTGAGTTTACAGGACGAAAAACCCGAGTTTCCGGGAGGAAAAACCTGTTTGCCTGTGCCAGAGATCGACTAACTCGGGAACCGGTCGAAAAAAGGCTTTGAAAAATTTCCTCTAGTCGCCGACTAGACTCGAAACCAAGACTTCCTTCGTGCGGCCTAGCGCGATGGTGTGCAAACGCCACATCCACTGAGCTACACAGGCTCTCAATGGTAAGGTGTATGCAAATATTTTTTGCAAGCTAAATAAAGATATTATAAAACCAAATTCACACAATGAATTATTCAAAAGTTTTGCATTAGGGGACGAGTCTCTGTCTTCCCAAGAAATGATTGTTTCAAGACTGTGAATCACTGCATCATATAATTCCACCATGGTCATGATGGCTTCATGGCGTTCCACCCACCTAGTCGGGAAAACTTAGCGTAGCTTGTCTCTTAGTATCCGGTTTATATTTATCAATGTTGTCAACAAGGACGTCTTGTCTCTTAGGAGTATTGAAGAAATTGTGTATCTTTTCAATTATGCCAATACAATTTCTTATTTCAGTCACAGATCCAGCATTTCCAATTGCCAAATTCAAATTATGTGATGCACAATGAACATATAAAGCTTGTGGATATATAGCTGATATGTAAGATTGGACACCATTAAACTTTCTGCTCATTGATGCGGCACCGTCGTAACCTTGCCCACGTAAATATGACAAATCGATGCCATAATTATTTAAGCTTTCTAATATTTCGTCGGATAAGTCTTTTCCTGTAGTGCTTGTTACAGAAACAAATTGTAAAAATTGTTTCTGTAACAAGCACCACAGGAAAAAACTTTGTTGTCATTTTCTTCGTCTATATACCTGGCACACAAGGAAAGATGTTCAGTGGTAGAAATTTCACAAGTTTCATCGGCAAGAATTGAAAAACATTTTGCCGAATTAATTTTTTCGACCTAACGGTTCAAAATTATTTCATTACATGCATTTATAATTTGATTTTGTATGTTCCAGCTAACTACACCTCAAGGGCTCACTTTAGTGAGTACGGGCATGGCAAACCCGAGGTACCAGATGCTGGACCATGCCTTAATTCATGTAACATACATCTGTTATATTATTCTGTAGACTGGTCCCTCCCCTTCTTTCTCCTCTCCTTGCTCCTCCCACTGATGCTATTAAAGTATTCGAGGGCTAGGGGTGAATATTTCCTATCTTCCTAAGTCATTTCGTCTTATGCAGCCACCGAAGGAGGCAAGCTAGCCTAAATAGGTGTCGGTCCCAAGCCCGGATAAATGGCGAGGGTTGATGTCAGGAAGGGCATTCAGTCATACAACTTCACTGCCAGCTCTAGCTATGATCTAATGAGTCAAAGAGAAAATGATATAAGGGCTAGGGTGTACCCCTTAAGCGACGTGCAGCCACATCACCATACAGTTGCGAGAAGTGGACAAGGGCTACCGCATCAAGGGCCGGTGCAGGTAAAGAAGTGAGCCCAGCAGGTGGAGAGGATGTTGTGAGTGGGAACCCTGACTGTTGGAAGCATGACTGGAAGGGGAAGAGAAGTGGCAGACATGATGAGGAAGAGGAAGTTGGACATTTTATGTGTGCAGGAGAAAAGGTGGAAGGGGGGAAAAGGCAAAGGAAGTGGGAGATGGATATAAATTGTTCTACTCTGGAGCGAATAAAGAGGGAAGAAATGGTGTAGAAATTGTGGTATGTGGCAGAATGAAGGGCAAAGTACTGGAAGTGGGTAGAAGGAACTACAGGATCATGCGAATGAAATTGGGTCTTGGAGAAGAGCGGGTGGTCGTATTATGTATATTTATGTATATATGCTCCGCAAGTTGGCTGTACAGCAGAGAAGAAAGATGAGTTCTGGAACGTGTTAGATGAAGAAATGAGGGAACTGGAAGAAAACGAGATGGTGATTGTCTGAGGAGACTTGAACGGACACATAGGGAGATAGAATAGAGACTGTGAAAGGATGCATGGTGGCAACGGAGTGGGAATGATGAAACAGGACGGAGAGAGGGTTGTGGACATTGCAGTAACGTTTGATCTGTTAATTGTGAACTCGTTTTTCTACAAGAGGGAAGAACATTTGATAAAATTTAGGAGTGGTAACAACAGTTCACAAATTGACTACAATATGACTAGAAGAAAACATCTTAAGGTTGTGACAAATTGTAAAGTAATTCCAACAGATCAAGTGGCACAGCAACACTGACTGCTGTGCGCAGACTTTAAAATAAGATCGAACCTCTGGAAGCCATGGGATGAAGTCAATTAAGTGGTTTCCCTTAAAAGAAGAGAGTGTGAGGAATCGTTTTAGGGAGAGGGTGTTAGAGAGGATTTCGGATGGACTGGAGAGTGTATTGGTGAAAACATAATTCAAAAGTACTCCTGAGCTGTGCAATCGAGGTGCTTGGTGAGACATCTGGAAAGATTAGAGAGCAGAAGGAGGGTTGGTGGTGGAATAATAATGTACAAGTGGCAGTGACAGCTAAGAGGAAGGCAAAGCAGAAGTGGGATGAGTCAAGAGTGGAAGAGGACAGAGAGGTGTATATAGAAAGAGAAAGCAAGAATCCAAGAGAGTTGTGGCACAGGCGAATGCCATGGCATATCAAGATCTGTATGATCAATTAGAAACAAAGGAAGGACAGAGAAAAATTTACCAACTAGCGAAATGTAGAAAAAAAGCAGCAAAGGATATCTTACATGTGAGGCAGCTCAAAGACGCTGAAGGAAGAGTATTATGGAGGGATGTGGACATAAGAAACAGATGGAGAATATACTTTGAGGGACGTTTGAATGAGGAAAATGCAAGGACTCACAGAGAAGATGGGCAGCCTTCTGAGGGGATGGTGCAGAACATCAGTAGAGTGGAGTGACAGAGGCCATGAAGAGGATGAGGAATAGACTATCGGTGGGCCCGACAGGATTTCAGTGGAGGCATGGAAGGCACTGGGGGAAGAGGGAATTGACCTGCTGTGGGACCTGTTCAAGAAAGTTCGCCAACAGAAAAATATACCCGATGAATGGAGGGAGAGTATGCTTGTCCCCATGTACAAGGGTAAAGGGGATGCACAAAACTGTAAAAATTACAGAGGAATAAAATTGATATCCCACACATTGAAAATCCAAGAAAGGGTTCTTGATGGAAGATTGAGGAAGAAGGTGGAGATTGCAAAGAAACAGTTTGGCTTTATGCCTGGTAGATCAACAGCAGATGCTATCTTTGGGTTATGGCAGATTATGGAAGAGTTTTGAGAGAAACAACGGGAGCTACATCTGGCATTTATTGATCTGGTGAAAGCATACGATAGAGTGCTAAGGCAAGAAGTCTGGAGGTGTCTGAGGGAGAAGAAGGTTCCGGAGAAATATGTCAGGTTGGTGCTGGAAATGTACAGAAATGTGAAGACAAGTGTTCGAACCTGTCTGGGACAGACAGAAAGTTTACAAGTAACAGTTGGCTTGCATCAAGGGTCAGCATTAAGTCCGTTTCTATTTAATATTGTGATGGAGGTGGTGACGGAGGAGGTGAGGGAAGATGCACCTTGGACAATGTTGTATACAGATGACATCTTGCTGTGTGCGGATTCAAGAGAAGAAGCGGGAACTAAACTGGAAAGATGGAGAAAAGTACTGGAAGAGAGAGGTATGAGACTGAACAGAAGTAAGACAGAGTATATGTGTTGCACAGTGGGCAGAGGCCAGGAAACAGATCTGGAGCTGGAAGGAAATGTCATCAGGAAGGTGAGGGACTTTAGATACTTAGGTTCAATAGTGGAGGAGATGAGAAGGAAGTGGGATGCAGGATTCAAGCAGGTTGGAGGAATTGGAGGGAGATGGCTGGTAGTGAGGACAGTAGTGAGGCCAGCTATGACATATGCTATAGAAACTCTGGCCCCGAGGAAAAATAACATCAGCGGGATGGAAGTAGCAGAGGTGAGAATGCTTAGGTGGATGTGCGGTGTGACCAGAAAGGATTGTCTGAGAAATGACTATGAGAGGGGAACAGTGAAAGTTACGAACTTAGCAGCGAAGATACAGGAGGCAAGGTTGAGATGGTTTGGTCATGTGATGAGGAGGGAGGATGAATATGTGGGAAGAAGGGTCATGGAGATGATTGTGCAAAGAAGGAAGAAGCATGGGCAGCCAAAGAAGAGATGGAGGGAGCTGGTAGAAGAGGACTTGGGGATGAAGAACTTGGATGTGGTGACAGCTCAAGACAGGAGGATGTGGAGGAGACTCATCATCAACAGTGACCCCACTTAAGTGGAAGAAGCTGCAGAAGAAGATGATGATGTTCCAGCTAATAGGTAGCGTTTTTGGCAGAATGTTTAAAATGTTCAGTCAAGTTTTGTCGCTCGCAACGATTCTCGTTCTTAACAAAACTCGAAAATTGCCTTCATTGGCGATTGGCTCCTGTTCAAATGAAAATTCTCCATAATCACGATGTCCTCTCAAGGGTATATTTTGCCAACCACATAAAATTACTGTTTTTATAATCGGCTGTAATCGTTTCCGATTAACTACAGCTTGTGATGCATTATCTACATCAATTTGTCGATTGATTGGAATACATTTTCCATCTCGAGTATTCTTTAACCTTTCGTAAGTCATAACAGCCGTTATATATTTTGTTTTTTGATGGCTATTAAATTTTTCAATGGCTTTCTTCCAATTATTATAACCTTGCGTAACTAACTGCTCGGGTGCTTCAGATTTAGATTTTTCCAACATTAGCAGGTGCAAACAACACACAATATTTACAGTATGCACTATTTTCAACTTGAGAGTTCACAAGCCATGTAAATTTTTCAAGCCATGAGTATTAAAAACTTCGGTTGTGAATTGTAGCACAGTGTTACACCTGATATCTTGAGAATATAGTATTCTAAGTTATCATGGTGTAACATGAAAAATAAATAACATAAATAAAAACCCCTGCATAAAAAGAATAATTTAATTAATAAAATATTCATGCATCCAGTATAAAATGAGTAAAATATAAAGGTTTATTGTTAAGGTAAAATAGCAAAAGAAAGGAAAGTATTAACATGTATTATGACTAAACAAGGAATTTGTATTAAATAAGTAGCTAACTAAGAATTAATATAGTAATGCGATTAAGAATGAAAGAGTAAAGTGCATAAGTAGAAAAGAATGAGTCATGAAATACGCTATGTGAGAGGCTACAGATTAAGCATTAAGTAGAATTCTGAGAAAAGGTTTGAAAGGGGGTTAAGATAGAGACTAACAAGAGAAATAACGGAAAATGGCTTAGGGCCTATACCCGGATTAAAACTTCGTTACGAGTTGCCGATCAAAATGACGTATGGCGGCAAAATACTACCCAATTGGTAGACAGACGAAAAACAAGTAGGAGGCGGGAGAAAGAAGTAAGAATGGGCGCCGTTAGGGAAGCAGCTATAAAAGGGTGGTAACCCCCCCTCGAGGAATTTTGGTCTTTTTTTTGGCTTGTGGCTTTTGGGAGAAAACGTTTAGATAGTCAAGGAGGCTTTAGGCCTTTTTGCCTTTTGCCAGAGGAGAAGAAACGTTGGGGACAGTCACGGTGGTTTAAGTTTGGTTTTCGAGTGGATTTCAAGGTGTTCCTGAGTGGAGAGATATGGCTTATATCCTCATGCCACAACAAGGAAACGAAGGTGAGCGGGAAAGCTATTCCCGTATTCCTATGTAGAAAGCGAAATATGCCATAGAGTCATAGGAAGCTGTGAAGATATCGATGTCCTCGTTTCGGATAGTACAGCCGACCACGTAGATGTTTATATAGCCTTGAGTTGCAAGAAGTTATGCAAGCAAGTTCGTTCAGTAGAAGGTAAAGGCCCGTAAGTGAAGCTAAAGAAAGGTATTGTGAATTTTGTCTTATGTTAACTAGAAGTTGTTTGTGATAGGTACTATTGTCTTAATACGGAACTGTTAAAGTGATTAGGGGGAAATTATAATAGGACTTTAGAATTTGATAGAGAGCATTAAAAGTAAGCTAGCTAGTGTTGATGGATTGTGAATAATTATTTGTCCTAAGAATCTTGAGTGCCTACTATATTGTAAAAGGAAAGTTAATGACATAAGCGCCTCCGTAGCGCAATTGGAAGAACGACGGTACATTGCGCCCTTCGATTGGAATAGGCCTAAGTTCGATTCTCGTCGCGACGGGAGGAATCTTTATCTGGTCGATTTCTATCGAAGGTGAGTTAGCCGATCTCATATGGAGGTAGCAGGGTTTTTTCTCCCGGAAACTCGGGTTTTTCATCCCGCATACATACAAATCGGCCCATCAGAACACACGCAATTTACAGACAAAAATTACTAGTTGTGGTGGTGTTGGAAGTGGGCGGTAGATGGCGTTTATGGAGATGATTCGTAGTAGAGGTTAGGTGTAGAGAGAATTGTAGATGTCCTCCCACGATGAGTCGTCGGACTCCTTGGAGGTATCAGGAATAATAATAATAATAATAATAATAATAGTTGTGTGTTGATGAAGTGAATGGTTTTGTTAATATCGAGTTTGATTAGTGTGAAATGAGTAATTAAGTAGCCTGAGGAATTTGAATGCCTAATGTAATGTGTGGAAAATTGGAATTGTCATAAGTATGTGTTAGAGTAGTAAATGATTTTTGTTAGTGTACTTGAAGTTGAATAATCTAATAGTGTGTAGTCGATGCTGTTGGCACACTCTCCCTCGATGAGTCTTTGGACTCCCTGGAGGTGTCAAATAATAATAATAAAATAATCTAATTTGTCCATGTTAAGTGAATTTATGTTTTGTATGAAATTTTGTGGCGGCATGATCGTAGTAACTTTTGTCGAATCATAGCCCAACTACTTGTGTTAAGCTAATTTTAGTGTGTAAGTAATTTAGTTCAGTGATTGATATGTATCATGTTTAGAGAAATAATAAACCTTTTGTTTAATGAAAAAAAAGTTGTCTGATATTGCTAATCCAATGCACCGCTTAGAAACATTCGAGCCTAATCACGTGGGGAATTAATGTTAAGAAACGGGAAGTTTAGTAAATTAATGTTGAGTAACAAGAAATAGTGTCACGACTGCAATAGTTACACTTTCAGATATTTGAGTTCTTTTTCTCTGTTTATGTATATAATATCCTAAACTAAATATCCCAAAGGGCGCAGTAAAAATACAAATACTAGGGATACTACGGGGAGCAATAACTCAGATATTAGTAGAAATTTTGGTGATGTCTAGAGAGTAGAAGTTAGAAGAATATAGACTAAGAGGAATTTATAAAATTTGAACAGAAATCGTAGAATGGGACATAACAACAGGTTGCAGGAAAATTAAAATTTGGTTCTGGTTTGCACAATATCTAAATTATCTCCAGAATTAAATGTTTGTTCTTTCAAAAATGCGATGTCGTGAGAATTATTAATAACTAAGGAAGTACTTTCTTCTGGATAATTCGATGGTTTTGTCAGACCTACGACTGGGGAAACCGAATCCAAATCGGTATTGACAATATCAATCATCCTTTTGAATCATTTGAATCATCCTTTTTTTGTTTTTTTTGATGTTTTTGAAATAGTTCAATAAAATACTCTGCGTACATTTTTCAGCCATAATTTGAAGCACAAAATCTAAAAAACAAAATAAAATCTTTTACAAATTGAACTTTAAAATTTTAACTTTAACTTCAATGTTATTGAAGAATTTACGTACGGTAAGGTTAAATGTTCAGAGATGGAAAGAAGTTTCAAGTTCCAGACATGCTTTTCAACAAACTCAATGCAAAATAACACAGAATACGAGCGTATCGCACACGACCTATGACTGAGCATCTGCAATGATTCGCCAATACATGATACCAGCGATCCTCTCTGGGCTGGCTCGGACAGCGTTTCTCACCCTTTCTAAGCCCAAGGACAAGTAAAATGCCTAAAACAATTCTAAGGACCACTAAGTTATGTCATTTTTTTTAAAAACGTATGTGGGGATTACCAACATTTGGGAAAAACTGTGCCATTTATAACATAATAAATATAAAAGCATGTTTTTAATATATATGGAAACATAATTAACTTAGAAGTAAATGAGTAAAGTGCATCATCATCGAACAAAGTTTTAATTTTTATTAAACAAATAAATAATATAATTATTTACTATTTACTTTTAATGAGATGGATGAGCTTCTCGGCATTGCAGAGTTGCTGGATATCTGGCTCAATATTGGTCAACTTCAGTCGAAGATCGGCACACACACTAAGACGAATTCTGTATTTTGTTTCTATTTGAAGGAGCGATGAGAATCCTTTCTTGCAAAGATAGGTTGTAGGAAACTGCATGATGGTTTTCGATGCTTCTTCAGATAATTCGGGAAATTCACTTCTCAGTGAAGGTGAGATCCAGAATCGAGTCAAACCACGATCACGGAATTGCATTTTAAGCCCACTGTCATTTGAAAGCTCAATTAGCTGCTCTTTTTTCAATAACGAAAGGTCGTTCTCGTGACTGCAAGACTGTAATGGATCGTGAACCCACAGAAATTTCTTATAAAAGTTATTTGAAAAATATGTTTCCAAATTCTGTTTCAGAGTTTTGAGGTAGACACAAATGCTTTCTCAGTGGTTAAATTCTAAACTAACAAGTTTCGGGGCCCTATACAAAATAACCAATTGTATTTACCTCTCCTTTTGAATACTATCCCGGGAAGCTCCAAACCTCCCCGTCCCTTTCATCACGCATTCATAATCAGGCTACTGTTGATATTGATTTATATACACATTCAAAACTGTAAACAATTGTTGAATAATAACACAATAATGTAGGCATAATTACTAAAGGGAGAAAAGTCACAAAACAGAAAAATGTTCCTACAAAATAACCAATTGTATTTACCTTTGAATGAGATCCACTGGTCGAGTGTCCAGCAAGTCAGCAAATCTTTCCTTTCGTTACATGTACTAATATTATCGCATTGCAACTGACGGGAATTCTGTGTTTCTGTGAATTCGTTATAGACCTCTTTCTCTTCAGAAACTACACACAAACTGTCATTACAAACTCGTTTTGTATTATCACTGTCATCTGAGCTATTTTTCCCTTTAAAGAAGGTACTAATGTACTTATCCATAATTGAAATATCGTACTTACTCGAATTTAACTCGTACCCCTGATTTTACTTTCGAAAAAAGAAATTAAAAAGTTTCTCATATACCTCGCAAATGAAAAAAAGCTGAAACATGTTCAGCTCCCCCAGTAAACAACATGCCCTATTGTTATTAATGCCCTCCCCAATAGCCACTATATTGCAGAGGCAAGAAAAACGAGTACTTTTATTATGTCAGTGAATAAAGTATGAGCAGTCTGTGTAATATATTTCTCAATAAATAGTGCAATTAGAGACAACTGGGATAAAACGACACTAATTAATGAATCACATGTCCTTTCATACAGAAACTATGCTATTTAGACTCAAGCAAAACGGTGTATTGCACCAACAAACATACTGTATCTAACTATAAAACTATTGTTATTAATTAGATGTGTGTGTGTGAGTTCGCCTTCCCCAAAGCAACAATAAATTTCAACCGAAGGTGTTAAAATTCGTAAACATGTTAAAACTTAGAAATATATATATATAGTGAATGTTGTTATGGCAGTTTCACATATGGAATTCGGTTGAAGAGAGTTAGCATTTCAACTCAACTGACAGCTTGCTTTTATCTTTCAGTCATGTGATTTCCTAAAAATATATAAATACTGGGGTTAACTCACAACACCCTTTGTCCAAGTATTACTTAGCACTTTTGAAGATATATTGAGCCTTGGTTGAAGGAGGAAACCCTTCAACAATAAAAATCAATAAACAACAAGCAATTGGTTGCAATGTGGTCATGTGGACAACACATGCTCACTTCAAATCTGCCAAAACAGCAAGGGAAAGTGGAAGCAATAAAACCATATTGTTGTTCACTTAATCCTTCTTTTATTACTCATCATTCTGTCGATACAAATTAAAATAGTGGCAGAATGTTCATTCCACGAACATTCTGCCGCTATTTTTATTTTATTTTTTAAGTATCCATTTTATTTCAATAATTTTTACTTATTCAATTTTAATTTGTTTTGTTTGGATAATTAAAATATATAGATTTATTTGGTTAACTTAAGTCTGCCTGTGGACCACCTGTCCCATCGTCGCAGACCACAGGTTGAGAAACACTGCTATAGGGTACACTCACCTCATGTGACTGCTAATTCATAAGTAGTATAGAAATAGAAGACACGACACAACATAAATAAAAAATGAATTTTAATTAGGAAAAGTATTTTGGAAAATATTTCAGTGTATTTTAACTTTCTTTTAGGGAGGGGACCAGGACTCCTCCCTGGGTGTGCCACTGCACAGAGGTGTCGCATCTGTTGGCATACAGTACTGTCATTCTTTCATTATTTTAAATGGTGTACACCATTCTTCATTTGTATTTGGCTTTCATATATCCATTGTTTTTATTATTATTTTAATATTTGTAACATGCTAATGTAGACATAATGTGAAAGGCCTTTCATATCCATTTCAATTAACTAATGATAGAAATCATCTGAAGCCACCTGTGGACAAACGATTCAAGACAATAGATCTAATTTACTTTTAATTTTATAATTAATAATATTACTGGTGGAGATTGAACTGTTCACTCAGTCTCCAAAAGCTAGATAGGGTTTAAAGGCCTCGCCTACTCCCTATAAGAGAATAAAAAGGAATTAGCTTATTTTAAAAAAGGCCTGTGTAGCTCAGTGGAAGTGGCGTGGCACCTTGCATCCTCTGCACTTGGTCGCATGAAGATAGACTTATAAGTTTGAGTCTAGTCGCCGACTGGAGGAACTTTTTCTAAGCCTTTCTTCGACATGTTCCCGAGTTAGTTGACAATGGGCAAGCTGGTTTTTTCTACTGGAAACTCAGGTTTTTCTGCCTGTAAACTCAAGAAAATTGACCATAGAACCTGAATTCTTTCAGACAGTAACATATCCTGTTAGGGTTAGGTACCAAGCGATGGCAGCACTTGTTTGCTCGTCTCTTCATCAGTGCACCAACTATAATAAATTTAGTCTAATCCTTTATCCAAGTGTGAGCAAACAAAGTTTGCACCCAAAAATATCTTCAGGACTGGGGTAAGGTGGTCCAACACCGGGAAACCTGTTGCAAAGATGGAGCAAGCTAACATCACTCCTATCTCAGTATCTCCCATAATGCAAAACACATCTCCTTGCGGATATGTATAATGCTATGCATTAAGGGAAGGGGGCCACTACCCAGATTAGTTGCGACATTTATTGAGGTCTCTTCAGCGGGAGCCAGGCCCAACTGGAGATACCAGGCAGTAGCATTAGCAAGGTCATCTCTACCTATAGGAGTTGCCAAACGGTGTGCCATTTTTTTTATTAAATTACTCTAGATTTAGAGAAAGATGTTGAAAGTTTCTTTTTCACTTGGTTAGACTATAATAAATTTAGTTTAATCCTTTATCCAAGTGTGAGCAAACAAAATTTGCACCTGAAAGTATCTTCAGGATTGGGGTAAGGTGGTCCAACATGGGCAACTTGTTGCAAAGGTGGAGCAAGTTAACACTTGGATAAAGGATTAAACTAAATTTATTATAGTCTAACCAAGTGAAAAATAAACTTTCAACATCTTTCTCTAAATCCAGAGTAATTTAATAAAAAGGTGGCACACACCGTTTGGGAACTCCAATAGGTAGAGATGACCTTGCTAATGCTTCTGCCTGGTATCTCCACTTGGGCCTGGCTCCCACTGAAGAGACCTCAATAAAGGTCGAAACTAGTCTGGGTAGTGGCCCTTCCCTTAATGCATAACATTATACATATCTTCAAGGAGATGTGTTTTGCATTATGGGAGATACTGAGATAGGAGTGATGTTAGTTTGCTCCACCTTTGCAACGAGTTGCCTGGTGTTGGACCACCTCACCCCAGTCCTGAAGATACTTTCAGGTGCAAACTTTGTTTTCTCACACTTGGATAAAGGATTAAACTAAATTTATTATAGTCTAACCAAGTGAAAAATAAACTTTCAACATCTTTCTCTAAATCCAGAGTAATTTAATAAAAAGGTGGCACACACCGCTTGGGAACTCCTATAGGTAGAGATGACCTTGCTAATGCTTCTGCCTGTTATCTCCACTTGGGCCTGGCTCCCGCTGAAGAGACCTCAATAAAGGTCGAAACTAGCCAGGGTAGTGGCCCCCTTCCCTTAATGCATAACATTATACATATCTGCAAGGAGATGTGTTTTGCATTATGGGAGATACTGAGATAGGAGTGATGTTAGTTTGCTCCACCTTTGCAACAAGTTGCCCGGTGTTGGACCACCTCAAGTGGTCCAACACCGTAGTCCTGAAGATACTTTCAGTAGTCCTGAAGATACTTCAGTAGTCCTGAAGATACTTTCAGGTGCAAACTTTGTTTGCTCACCACTTGGATAAAGGATTATACTAAATTTATTATAGTCTAACCAAGTGAAAAATAAACTTTCAGCACCAGCTATCTTTGATATCTACCAGAGGAGACTGAACTGCCTACTAAGTCTCCAAAAGCTAGATAAGGTTTAAAGGCCTTGCCTACTCCTTATAAGGGAAGAAAAAGGTGCGTGCTTATTTATTTTATTTTAATATTACTTAATGATAAATATTTTATTAATAATTCACTAAATGAATTTAATTATAAATAAAAATTAGTCATCTTTTTAGTAATTGACAGGGAATTTTTTTATATATAATGGAAAACTTGATTTTTACTTTATATCTGAATAATATTCACTTATTATAGACCAACTGAATTGATTATAATAGAAAAACTGTTTCCCCTAAAATCGATATTATTTTCAAATTTAGGTTCCTTAATTAATATTCTTAAACTACAGGAAGAAATGCTGCCTTATATTTTTTTAAGACTTTGGAAAGTGAACTTATACCATTTTCTAATTCAGATAGGAGATTGGCTGTTTCTGTGGGTGATGATGCAACAGAGCCATCTGGGTGCAGTAATGGTGGAAGCAACATTGAGCAAAAATTATGGCCAATTCCTTTGGCAAGAGACAAAAAGGCATGACTGCCATTTGAGCATGATCCAATTTCCAAATATTGGATATTTGCTGTTTTCTGAATGAGTCAGTGTGTCAATGCAGGGAAATTGCTATAATTCCCATGGTAGATGGTAGCAGCGGTAGTCTCTTGAGGGAATGAGTGCTTAGGGAAAGGGGGATGATATCAGGTAACACTCAGTCCAGTGGGGTTGAGAGGGGACAATGATAGGTATGGATTTTTATGTTTTATACTAATGCTAGGAATTTCCAAAATAAAAGAGATGAATTGGTTCGATACATCAATCTGGCCAAAGATTAGTGGGACTTCAGAGATGTGAGTTGACGGAGGATGATATAATAACAGGAATTGAAGTAGCAGGGTACAGCATTTTTTTGGCAGGATAGGAAAGGAAATCGTGGTAGTGGAGTACTGCTTATGATAAGTGATGACTTATGTCCTCTGAGAGTGGAGGCTTTGCTTTTTCTTGGAAGGCAGTGACACTAATGGTTTTGAAAGCATATGGTAATGATAATAAATGAGATGACATCTCTCCCACCAGTTAGAGAGAAAGCGACCATGTGGTTCTGATTTGGAAGATGAATAAACATGCAGGTGTATCAAAGAAAAGGGAACGTATGTGGAATTATAATATGATTACAAGAGTCTTAGTTATCAACTAGAGGAAGTTCCATGGAGGGCAGAATTGGAAGGCCAGGATATCATTAGTGCATGGGAAATTGTGAAGGAATATTTGTGAGCATCAATAGTAAGCTGTATTCCACGATTGAAGAAAAGGACACAATTTGGTGTAAAGTGAATGACAAACAATATCAAACAGGAACTGCAGTTGAAAAAGAGATTATGGAAGAGATATAAGGAGAGAGGTGGAGGGCAGACACACGAAAAATACAAGACGCAGGCCAGGAGAGTGACAAGTATGGTGAGGAAGACAAAACTGGAATATGAAAAGAGATTAGTACTAAGATCCAAAGAAAATCCTAGAGAATTTTTTAGCTTTGTGGCCAGTAGGAGGAGAAATGATCATGGAAGAATGACACTGTGGAATAAAAATGGGAACAGAGTGACTGATGCAGAGGACATAGTGAAGTTGTTCAATGAGTACTTTATTGGAGTACTTCATCCTGGAGAAGGTTTTAATACTAGAGGGATAGGGCAAGTTCAGGGTTTAGTGGTGCAAGAAGAGAGTGTGTTCCAAATACTGAGTACTCTGGGTACCATTAAAGGTTTTGAGGGAATGTGCTAAAGAACTGACAGATCCGTTGACCTGGCTCTTCAATAAAAGTCTGGCTGTGGGAAAGATACCCAAGGAATGGGAGGAAGGTAAGATAGTGCCGCTGCACAAGGGTAGTAGAAGCAGACTGGAAGTGTCTAATTATAAGCCAGTTTGTGTGTCTTCAGTAGTAGTTAAGGTCTTGAAGAAATTAGTGAGGGATTATATACAGCATTGGGCAGATGAGGATAATGTTATTTGTGAGAATCAACATGGATTTGCTAAGTTGCGCACTTGTTTTAGTAATATGATTACTTTTTATAATAAAGTGACAAGAGCAGTTGATGAGCGAGTCATATACTGCCATTTTTTTTGGATTTTGCAAAGGCGTTTGACAGGATGCCACATGATAAGCTGATATTTAAGTTGCATCACATGGGTTTAAATGTCCGGTTAGTTAACTGGATTAAGGATTGGCCGTCTCATAGGTATCATTATTATTATTACGGGCTACTCCAGGGAGTCCTTAGACTCATCGAGGGAGGCCCTAAACATCATGTCCACACAACTATACGACATTCTCACAGTATCAATCATACCTTGCCTTGAACTCACTCACCATCATAGCACCCACAACAGACTCTGGCGGTTTATTCCACTCATTTACCACTCTAAAAGTAAAGAACCCAGATCTAACACCGCTGCTAACCACACTCTTGCCCAGCTTCTATAGGTGTCCCCCTAGTTCTCCCACCACCAGTCCTGATCTCAAAAATATCCTCTGAATTAATCCTATAAACACCCTTTAGCAATTTGAATGTCTCAATCATATCTCCCCTTTTCTGCCTATCAACTAATTTCTGCAATCCACAAATCTTCAACCTATTCTCATATGGTTCATTCGATAGACCCGCTATCATCTTAGTCACTCACCTCTGGATCCTCTCCACCAAGAAGGAACCTAGGTGACCAAATCTGGGCACAGTAGTCAAGATGAGGTCTTATCAAGGCTCAGTACAGAGGTACAATAACTTGCTTGTCTCTGCTTGTCAAGGTATTTTTCAACAACCAAGTGAGTTGATGAGTTGATTTAGCTACTTTTGCAATGTGCCCCCTAAACTTAATCTCCCTATCCACCAACACTCCCAAGTCCCTGGCTTCATCAATCTCCTGGAGTACATTCCACCAATGTGGTATACTGCTGCTAATCTTTTCACCCCAAAATGCATAACCTTACATTTTGGCACATTAAATTGACATCCATTCTCCTTAGCCCAGCCCTCCATACTATTCAAATTATCCTGCAAAAGTTCGACATCCTGTGCATTCACTATCACCCTACCCAACTTTGCATCATCAGCGAACAAATGAACTGCTCCTCTTAGATCCTTCTCTATATCGTTAATGAACAAATTAAACAGCAGTGGTCCAAGACCAGAACCCTGCAGTACACCACCAGTCACAGGCCGTCTTTTGGACTCTACTCCTGAATAAACTATTCTTTGATATCTCTCCATCAACCACCCACCTATCCATCTCACCAACCCTATATCCATTCCCATATGTTGTAGTTTACAGATTAGAATTCCATGTGGTATCCTGTCAAATGCCTTTGCCAGGTCCAGCAGTATCACTGTAAACCCATTACCCTTATCCAGTTCTGCCATCACCTTGTTATAAAACTTGAGCAAGTTACTGAGGCATGATCTACCCTTCACAAAGCCATGCTGTCCCCCGTACAGTATCTCATTTTCATCAATCCATTCCTGTATTTTTCCCTTGACTACTTTCAGAGAGTTTGTATGGTGGAGCAATATCAAGAAAGCAGAAGGTTACAAGTGGTGTTCCACAAGGCTCAGTACTGGGACCTGTGTTGTTAAACCTTTATATCAATGGCATTGTCAATGGATTGCAAGGGGATATTCAGTTGTTTGCGGATGATGTGAAGCTTGGAAGAGTTATCAGTAATAGTGCAGGTGTGGCAGCCTTGCAGGAGGATTTGAATAAACTACACAGATGGGCAAACGAGTGGGGAAATCGGTTTAATGCAGCAAAATGTAAAGTCTTGAAGTTTGGGAGCTATCGATGGGAGGATGCATATTTGATTAGAGGAGCTACACTGGAGGAAGTAGGGGAGACAAGAGATAATGGGTGATGATCAATAGAAAACTGAAATTCAACGAGCATATTGCAAAGATGGTGAAGGTGACCCAGAGGATTGCTGCAATACTGAGAAGAATGCTTACCTGCAGAGATAAATGAGTTATCATTCCATTGTAGAAGACCCTGATCAGACCACATTGAGATTATTGTTCTCAAATTTGGTCCCTAGGATTTGAAGGGGATAAATTAACTGTGGAAAGGTACAGAGGTGGATAACAAAGATGGTTTCAGGACTGTACAATGTCAGTTACGAGGATCGATTGAGGGAATGTGAACTGCAGAGTTTGGTGATTAGAAGAAGGAGAGGTGATATGATCGAGACTTTTAAACTGTTGAGAGGCAGTCACATGTGGACATTGGGGAGTTCTTTCGCTTGGAGGAACAGCAGGAAGGAGCGAGGAAAAGGGGTTATCCCTGAAAGTTACGAAAGAAAGCTGTTTGCAAGAGGGTGAAGATTGGTTTCTTTGTATGGAAGGTAGTTGAACCATGGAATGCATTGCTTGAGAGAATGGTTAGAACAAGAATGATCAATGAGTTCAAAGAGTGGTATGATAAACTTTGTGTTTCCTAGGAACAAACTCCCACGATGAGTCTTTTGACTCCATGGAGGCGTGGATAATAATTATTATTATTTTTATAATTATAATTATTATCCGTGATGAGTCTTTGGACTCCTTGGAAGCGTCACGAATAATAATTATTTATATGGGAACTTCACGTAGTCAAAAAACTCATCATGGAAGACCTGAACTTTCATTAACACAATATCAATGATGCAGTCCTTAAATTTATTTACTGTTGGGGTGCTCACAATCATCTCTGACAATCCATTCCACTCATTCACCACTTTCCAAGTAAAGAACCTAGTTTGCACACCCATACTAACCACAACTTCCAAGTATGACCCCTTGTTTTCCCCGCTACTCTCCATGTATTGAAAAATTTCTTTTGTGTCAATCTTATAAAATCTCTTTAGTAGCTTTTAAGTTTCTATTATATCCCCTCTCATCTGCCTGCAGCTAAACACTGCAATCTACACACTTACAGTCTATCCTCATAGAGCAAATTCCATGCACCTGTCGATAGCTTGGTGACTCGTCTCTGAATCCTCTCCACCAGCTCCTAATTTCCAAGAAATGTAGGTGACCAAATCTGTGCACACTACTCAACATGTGGCCAAATCATAGCCTTATAAAGAGGGATAATAACCCCCCATCTTTTCTTGTCAATGTGTTCTTCAACATTCAAGTAATCCTCTGAGCTATTTTGCCAACTCTTGCAACATGTCCTCTGAATTTCAAATCTCTATTCACCATCACCTCCAGATCCCTAGCTTCATTATTTTCCTGTAAACTAGTACTATCAATATGATATGAAGCATGTAATCTTTTCATCCCAAAGTGCATTATCTTACATTTTACAAATTAAATTAACCACCATTATCCTTTGCCCACATTGCCAATTTATTTAAGTCATCCTGCAAGATATCAATATCACCTTTATCAACTGAATGATATAATCACGTAATCACAAGAAAGATATTTATTTAACCAAATATTTCGGTCTGGAAATAGCAGACCATCGTCGGTGGTATTACAAGAACAGTTTAAAAAATATACAAGCTAGAATACTAACAATAGATCGTTGAAATTAGAACATGCCGCGTGATGTTATATCACTAAGTATGAAACGAAATATTTTGAAGTAGAAACATGATTGAATTTGCTATTAAAAAAAAAAAAAAAAAAAAAAAAAAAAAAAAAAAAAAATTAATGAGTAATCTTGATTAGGCTTTCCCAGATTTTTGATATAGATATGCAGTCATTACGATTCAGGTTGGGATGATGGAGCAAGGCCTCCACGCTTTCCTTGAACAAACGTTCGAACCTATAACGGGATCTATGTAAGAGGCGCGTTTTGGACCAAAGGATGCTGTGGTCAGTTTCAATCCCGTGTTGAGCCAGACCAGACTTTTCAGGTTTATTGTGAAGAATGGATGATTGATGTTCTTGGATTCTTTTTTCAAGAGAGCGTCCAGTCTGTCCAAAGTAAGAGAGATCACAGTTGCAAGGAATTTGATAAACTCCAGGAAGAGATAAAGTTGAGCGTTTGTCTTTAGGAGAAGGAAAATGAGAAGACAATTTGTTAATAGGAGAATACGTAGCTGTTAAATCATATTTCTTCAAAATTCTTGCGATAGGTTCTGAAATACCGGAGATATAAGGAATAGGTACTCGACGTATTGAATCTTTGTTGTTTTGTGGAGGATTATAAGATGTAAGAAGACGTTGAATACTTTTTTCAGAAAAGCCATTGAGTTTCATGTGTTGCTGGATAGTAGAAAGTTCTTTCTGTAGATAAACTTTCTACTATCCAGCAACACATGAAACTCAATGGCTTTTCTGAAAAAAGTATTCAACGTCTTCTTACATCTTATAATCCTCCACAAAACAACAAAGATTCAATACGTCGAGTACCTATTCCTTATATCTCCGGTATTTCAGAACCTATCGCAAGAATTTTGAAGAAATATGATTTAACAGCTACGTATTCTCCTATTAACAAATTGTCTTCTCATTTTCCTTCTCCTAAAGACAAACGCTCAACTTTATCTCTTCCTGGAGTTTATCAAATTCCTTGCAACTGTGATCTCTCTTACTTTGGACAGACTGGACGCTCTCTTGAAAAAAGAATCCAAGAACATCAATCATCCATTCTTCACAATAAACCTGAAAAGTCTGGTCTGGCTCAACACGGGATTGAAACTGACCACAGCATCCTTTGGTCCAAAACGCGCCTCTTACATAGATCCCGTTATAGGTTCGAACGTTTGTTCAAGGAAAGCGTGGAGGCCTTGCTCCATCATCCCAACCTGAATCGTAATGACTGCATATCTATATCAAAAATCTGGGAAAGCCTAATCAAGATTACTCATTAATTTTTTTTTTTTTTTTTTTTTTTTTTTTTTTTTAATAGCAAATTCAATCATGTTTCTACTTCAAAATATTTCGTTTCATACTTAGTGATATAACATCACGCGGCATGTTCTAATTTCAACGATCTATTGTTAGTATTCTAGCTTGTATATTTTTTAAACTGTTCTTGTAATACCACCGACGATGGTCTGCTATTTCCAGACCGAAATATTTGGTTAAATAAATATCTTTCTTGTGATTACGTGATTATATCATTCAGTCTTATGTCGCAAGTATCCTTAAAACAACAAACCTTTATCAACTATTGCTCTCCTTAGTTTTGTATCATCGGTGAAGAACTGAATTATCCCCTTCAAATCTTCTGTGGCATGAATGGAAGAGTAGTGTCCATAATTTGTCTAAAATGAAAAAATCAAATCTTCTGCTATATCATTATATGCCGGCCTGGTTGGCAAAGTGGTTAGCATATCTGCTCACCAACCAAAAGGCTGCGGTTTGAATCCTGCTGTGGGTATGGATGTTTGTTTCTGAAAATACTAGTGGTGGTGGTCGGCAGTAGATGGCATTGGTGTAAATGAAGAAGGTAGCTGCAGCTGGTGGAGACATAGAGTTGTAGAGTAGGTACCCTCCTTCGATGAGTCTTTGGACTCCCTGGAGGTGCTATATAATAATAATAATAAATTAGAACACTGGTCCTAGTACAGAGTCCTGGGGCACTCCACTAGTCACTCTCGTTTGCCTTGATTCCACTCCACCACACACCACCCTCTGATATCTATCATTCTCCATCCCCTTCCATTCATGCTACAAGCCACATACACATATCCATTTCCATTTGCTCAAACTTATGTAGTAGTTTTCCATGTAGTATTCTGTCAAATACCTTTGCAAAGTCCAGCAGTATCATAGTGTATTAATTTCCTTTTTCTATTTCTGCTGTTCCTTATTATAAAATCTGAATAAATTACTGAGGTAGGACTTACCTTTTACAAAGTCATGCTGCTTCCTATCCTATAGAGTAATATATTCCTATCCACCCATTCCTGAATTTTACTTTTAGCCAACTTTTCCAATACTTTAACCACCACTCCAGAGATACTAACTGGTCTGTAATTTTCTACGTCTGTCTTGGAACTACTTTTATGTAATGGAACTATCTTACCCTCTTTCCACTCCCTTTGGAACCTTGCCAGAGCTGCGATTAAACAACTTTATCAGAGACACTGTTAATTCACTTGCACATTTTCATGGCATACATTTTATGTTTACATTTTAACATGACAAAATGCTATATTGTATACAGTATATATTTCAGGCATAGAATTGCGGTTCGGAAGCCTGCGTATCCTACCATACGATTGGCATGGGACCTGGACAAGTTGAAAACAGCGGAAGGCAAGCGGGCTTTCCAGTTAGAGTTGCAGAATCGTTTTGGGGAGTTACAGGAGGAAGAGGATGATCCAGATGGGATGTGGGACACCATCAAAAATATGGTCGTGTTAGCTGTCTCGAGAACTGTGTCAAAGAGAAAGAGGAGGAGAAAGCATGGTTTAATAGAGAGTGTGAAGAAGCTATAGCAAAATGAAGGGAAGCACTATTGAACTACCTAGAAGATAGCAGGAAGAAAGCTGCATATGAGAGGGTGAGAAGAGTGGTGAATACATGTCTATGCAGGGAAAAACAGAAGTATCTTAATGAGAAAGTGGCTAGTATAGAGAGAAATAGGGTGACGAATAATGGACGGGAGATGTGCTGAACGATCAAAGCCATGGAGGAGCCTTGACACAAACGGCAACCATAAGAGATGAGAGTGAAAAGATGCTCTCGCTCAGTGGCATAGACATTTCGCGAACTTGCTGAATGTCAATATCGGAGGATTATACTCCTTATCAAACTGCTGAACCATTTATTGAAGAGCCGACATTTAGTGAGATTACTCATGCTATCCGCATGCTGAAAAATAATAAGGCTCCAGGAGTGGGCTGCATACTGGTGGAGCTCCTGAAGAATGATGGGGATGTCCTGTTGGAGCAGCTGCACCGGCTCATCTTGATGATCTGGCAAGAAGAACGGCTGCTGGATGAGTGGAAGGAGTCGCAGATCACCCCAGTATATAAGAAAGCAGATAAGGCTCAATGCGGAACTATAGGGGCATCTCACTGCTGTCGACTGGCTACAAGGTGCTGTCTAACATCATGCTAATGCGCCTCACATGACATGCAGAAGAGTGCCTTGGTGACTACCAGACGGGCTTCAGGAGGAACCGTTCTACAATAGACCAACTCTTTACGCTGCGCCAAGTTTTTGAAAAGTGCTGGGAATATAACCGTAATATTTTCATAGACTTTTCTAAAGCCTATGACTTAATAATACGCCCAAAAATATGGCAGGTGTTAGAAGAGCTGGGAATTCCTTGAAAACTCCGAAAAATGGTGCAGGTGTGCGTAGCTGATTCGAGAGCAAGAGTGAAAGCAGAAGATGACCTGTCGAACCTGTTTCAAGTACAGACCAGTGTGAAGCACGATGATGGGCTTTCTCTGATTCTCTTCAATCTAGTGTTGGAAAAAGTAATTAGAAACACAGCAAGTAGCAGGTGGAGTCGACATGGAGGTGCAAGTTAGGATTCTTGGCTATGCGGACGACTTGAACGTCATGGCGCATCAATGGGACGACGCAGTGGCATTGGTTACTGCTATTGAAGAAGCTACAGAAGAAGCTGGCCTGAAGATAAATGCCGGGGAGACAAAATACCTTTTTATGAGTTGCCATGCTGCTCAAGATTCAGAGGGAGCTGCACAGTTTGAGAAAGTGAAGGTATTTAGGTACTTGGGTTCTTTCGTGACTGAAGACAACAAAGTTTAGGCTGAGGTCCAGAGTCGTGTAAATGCTGCGAATGGGGCCTATTATCAGGTGTGCCCCCTTTTTGCCTCGTGCTTGCTGTCTGTGAATACAAAGGTGGGACTATACAAGACTTTGATTAGGCCTGTTCTCCTCTACGGTGCTGAAACGTGGACTCTCACAGCGAGACAAGCCGATCACCTGAGAGTATTCGAGAATAATATGCTACGGCATATCTGTGGAGGGGTCATGGCAGACGGAGTCTGGAGGAGGTGGTCCAGTGCTGCCATACACACTTTATACAACTCGGGATGTCTTGATGGAACTGCGAGTGTGGCGTCTTCAGTGGCTGGGGCACCTGTAACGTATGGGCCCTGAAAGGACTGTGTGACAAGTGTGGAAGGCCCGACCCCGATCAGCTAGGCAGAGAAGAAAATGGGTGGATCAGGAGAAGGAAGAGCTGCAGGCTGTTGGGCTGGAGACCAGAACGTAGCAGACAGTCGCAGAGGACAGTGCCCAGTGGTGACATGTGGTGCTTGAGGCCAAAAGTTCCCCAGGGCTGATAGCGCCTGGCTAATGTAATGTATATATTATACAATCACACAAAATAATCTTTCTATTTAACAGTCTATAGTACTTTCCTTGTGCCATATTGTCTGAATTAATTTTACTACTGTAGTTTATAATAGGAAACTTCTGATTTTTAAACAGATTCTGGAGGTGTCTAGTTGAGGGACTACAAGTTCAACATTTTGTACTTACTAGAATGAATTATATATCTATCAATTTAGATTGTATGATACAAAAACTGGTTTCTGCAAATAAATATCTCATTGTTTACATTATTATTTATTGCTTTGCAAAATTATTAACATATAAGCATAATTTTCTTTTTAAAATAAGAAATGAAAGACAAGAGTTTTTTAAGAATGATGAACAACACAAATACTGAAGTCTACAGAGGAAAATTTTCTTTTACTGCTAGTAGAGATTTGTGTTAATTATTGCCTGCTGCATAATGTATTATAAAAATAAAAATACTGCACATAATCACAGATATAATCATAATCACACATTACAGATATTAGAATAAAAGAAATTATTACTTATTGATTCAATATTTTTTTTATTATTATTGTAAATATAATACATATATGAATGTGTTATACAGGGTGTTCGGGATAAATTTGACATATTTATAATTAATTATATTTTTCCGTAAGTTACATGTATTAACACACACTTCTCTTCATTTAAAAGTTTGGACCCTTCTTCATTCACATACAAGATGTCAGAAAGGATGGATAGCTGGAACCCACCTGAATCATGGAAGAGAATAACTTGTATCATGATGATTCGTGCCCGCCATCAAAATAAGGATATTACGACTGCTGCCCAATGCTCCCTGAATACAGTAAAAACAATCAGGCATGAACTAGAGACTTGCAATGGTGACTACGAGGATGTAGCAAGAAGAAAGATCCCTAGCAGACGATCTGATTGCGTTCGTACAGCAGAATTCCTCGCAAATCTGCAGGAACAGGTGTTGAAGAACCCTGACATTGGAATTCGGGCTTTGTTCGTGGAGTTGCTAACTGTAGTCAAGCCCTGGATAACAAGGGTAGCCAATGGTAGGCCGTATGTATGGCAGCAGGATTCGGCCCCTTGCCACACCTCTGGGAAAAGTCAAAAATGGTTGTCTGAAAATTTCTACGACTTCACCAGTCCAAATGTTTGGCCTCCAAACTCCCCAGACCTTAACCCCATGGATTATTTTGTATGGGGCGCAGTTGAAAAAGACACCAATCGCACTTCCAGTAATACAAAAGCCCAGTTAATGGATAAAATTAAAACAGTTTTTGCGGCCCTTCCCAGGGAGACTGTAGCATCAGCTTGTTCGAGGTTCCGAAGCAGAATTGAAGCTGTGATCGATGCTAATGGTGGTTATTTTGAGTAAATCTTGTTGATAGTATTGTAATTAACTCTGCCTGTAATGTTTTTTTGTCAATTCATTAAATTTAATAGATACAAAGAAGATTTTCTTTTTCCTTACGAAACTGTCAAATTTATCCCGAACACCCTGTATATGATTCTGAAGTATTTTTTTGAATGAAATAAAAAAAAATCAGAATACAGTGCATGAATTATATATTGACTCTTTATGATCATCACCATCATCATCTTCATCCAATAAGAAAGAGTCTCTATTATAGTAAGCATATGTGGGATAAGATCTATCAGTGCTTTCATCATAGTGATATGGCTGATATTTCTGCTCATATTCTTCAAGATTCACATTCTTCAGATCACCAAAGTTAGTCCAAGGATCAGGTTCAGAAATGTTGTACATCTAAAAAAAAGTTAAAATGGAATGAGTTTATTTATGCATCCTAAATTTTATTTTCAATAAAAGGACTTTAATGAGATATATATTAAACTGTATTTTAAACTTCAGTTTAAGGAAATCAAAATAAGTACTAAAAGTTAAGTTTGAAATTTGACTATTTTTTTGGTTTAGAAGGCACACACACTTTCTTTAAAAGACAGAAATATAAACTTATTTTATATGCTTTAAAGAGAAAATTATTGAGCTAAGATGAAATCAAGATCTACATTTTTTTTTTAATGTTACTGATAATCTTAAACTGAACCTGCCACTCCTCATTTTTCATTCTATTTACCTTTGTTCTATGAATATGATGATAACAGAGCATAGTTTGATTAATGAGCCTAGTCAGATAGCAAAATCATTATCTTTGAAGGCACACACAGAAGTTCATACAACTTCCTGTGTGTGAGTATGCTGAAAACAAAAACTGAAGAGTAAAACAAGAACAGATTCCTCATGGAAAGACACTGTCTGTACATGTATAGACAGGACAAGTTGGGAAGGTAAGGGGAAACTGTCAGTTCAGTGTTGTAAAGTGTAAGGTTTTGAAATTTGGTAAGCAACAATGGGATGCAAAGTATACACTTGGTGTGGAAACTTTAAAGGAGGTAGAGGAGATGAGAGATCTAGGATAGTGGTGGACAAGGACCTAACATTTGGGGGACCACAAATTTTAGGTCCTTGTCTTCACAACTGCACAAGTTGTGAAGACATCACATTGGATAATGGCAATGATGTGGAGGACCCTGATGTGCAGAAATAAAGAGGTTATGATACCACTGTATAAGGCCTTGATCAAGCCTCATGGATTATTGTGCACAGATTTGGTTACTGGGTTTTCATAGTGACGAGAATATGTTAGAAAGGGTCCACAGAAGATTCACAAAGGTGGTTGGAATGTGGAGATAAAGACAGATTGAGAGAATGTAAACTGCAAAGTCTTGTGAATAGGAGGAGGGGGATATAATCGAGACATACAAGTTAGTTGGGGGTTGTTATCAGGTTCACATAGAAGAGATTTTTCACAGAATGGGAGGGGGGGTAGAACAAGAGGCCATCCTTAGCAACTGTATAAGGAATGTGTGAGCAGAGGATTATGGAGCAAGTGCTTTGCACAGAGAGTGGAATGCATTGCCTGAATGTGTTGTGAATGTAGACACATTGAATCAGTTTAAAGCATTGTTGGATGAGCTTGTGTGCAATAGTGTGTACCTCTCCACAATGAGCTTGACTCCAAGGATGTCAGATGTTAAGCATTACTACTGAAATCTACTGAAACAGTTGATGTCAATGTTAGTGTGGGTGCAAGATGACTATTAATGTTGGTAAATGACAAAACTGTGTGATTTAACTTCTTCAAAACTCTTAACTTTCGGATGCTGAGGGGGAAGCTCAATCTCCACTGATAGACATCAGAAATAGCTGGCCCAAGATCATCACTAATTATAAACGATATCCAGTAAAGAGAGGCAAAGTGCTGCCATCCCATAGCCCCAAACTCTAATGCAGTATATTGTTATCTGAAATAGTGTGGGTTCTATAATAAATTTTCTTGAGTTTATGGGACAAAAAGCTTGCATTACTGGAAGAAAAAACATGTCAGCCTGTGCCTGAGATTGACTAACTCAGGAACTGGTTGAAGAAAGGGTTAGAAAAAGTTCTAGTCAGCAACTAGATTCGAACACAGAACGGCTTTCTTTGGATAGCATAGCACCACACATGCAAATGCAACTTCCACAGAGCTGCACAGACCTATGTGATTTAACTTGGGGGAAAAAACATATAATTGCACATGGGATAACTGAAGAGGCAGGAATTTCCATAAGTGCATGCAACTCAATTTTAAAGATCTGAACCTGTGTGATTTGCATATTTCAGCAAAGCTAGTGCTATAATCAGCATTTTTTGAAGAAGACTGAACTCTGAATCTTGTTGATTTGTCAATTTTGTTAATTCCTTGTGTAACATACATTCCCCACACTACTCAGAACTGCCGTGATTTAACTAAACCCTGGTTCTCCAAAAAACGTGCCAAGGCTATGCAAGAAAGTTATCAATGCTTCTAAAACAGAATTTGAACAGGCAAAAAGCAGGAAGCTTGCAGCCTGTCCAAATGGCAGCCATGTCTTTTGGTCTCTTGCCAAATCAATTGGCCGTAACTTTTGTCCTACACTATTCCCACCTCTATCATACCCAGATGGCTCAATTGAAATATCACACATAGAAAAAGCTAACCTCCTGGAATGCACACATAACTGACAATGGCAAATGCCCTCCAGTCATTCCAACTGCCCAACCTGTATCCTTTTGTCAAAAAGATATCATAAACCTGTTGTCTAAATTAGACACAAAAAGTCTCCTGGTCCTGACAGCATTCCTCCAATTGTCCTAAAGGTCTGTGCACCAGAACTGACTCCTATCCTATGCCATCTGTACACACTCTCTTACTCCACTGGTATATATATCCCAAAGTCTGGAAACTGGCCTATATTCAGCCCATTCCTAAAAAGGGTGACAAATCACTGCCATCTAATTACCACCCTATCTCACTCACTTCGGTCTTATCTAAAGTGATGGAGAAAACCATCAACTCTCAACTTCTAATCAACCTTGAAGGTATCCAGATATTAAGCGACCACCAGTACAGATTCCGTTGAAGCTGATCAACAGGAGATCTACTCTCATACATCACCCATTGCTGGACAAATGCCATGGAGAAATTCGGCAAATCCCAAGTAGTTGCACTTGATATCTCTAAAGCCTTTGATCGAGTCTAGCACAAAGGCTTACTAAGCAAACTCCCATCATTTGGACTGCCTCAAGACTTCTGTAGATGGATTGCCAGCTTCCTGTCTGGACGCACACTAAGTGTGATGGTAGACAGCTTCCTATCCTCTCACCATCCAACTAATGCTGAGGTCCCAGAAGGTTCAGTTCTCTCGCAGACCCTCTTCCTTCTATATATCAATCACCTATTTCAGTTGACCTCTAATCCAATACACAGTTTTGCAGATGACAGCACATTACAATCATTCCTTTCATTTGATAAACCCTACTCTACACAACTCACTTCAACCCACAGATCATCAATCACCACTGCCCTTAATTCCAACCTCCAAGCCATCCTTCAATGGGGCTCAGATAACCTTGTCAACTTCAACGCTAATAAAACCCAGTTCTGTCTTATTTCCCATAAAAAAAAACATTTTTCCACAGCATTGTTTTTGATAACACTCAAATTCCCAGACAAGATGAGATCTCTCTTCTCGGAATTACTCTGACATCAAGCCTTTCCTGGCATAAACACATCACAACCATTGCATCCTCAGATTCCAACAAACTAGGTTTTCTCTTTCTCTCAAGACGCTACTTCACCTCTAAACAGCTGTTAACATTATACAAATCACAAATCCACCCAGCCCCCCCCCCCCCCCACCCCCCCCCCCCCCCACCCCCCCCCCCCCCCACCCCCCCCCCCCCCCACCCCCCCCCCCCCCCACCCCCCCCCCCCCCCACCCCCCCCCCCCCCCACCCCCCCCCCCCCCCACCCCCCCCCCCCCCCACCCCCCCCCCCCCCCACCCCCCCCCCCCCCCACCCCCCCCCCCCCCCACCCCCCCCCCCCCCCACCCCCCCCCCCCCCCACCCCCCCCCCCCCCCACCCCCCCCCCCCCCCACCCCCCCCCCCCCCCACCCCCCCCCCCCCCCACCCCCCCCCCCCCCCACCCCCCCCCCCCCCCACCCCCCCCCCCCCCCACCCCCCCCCCCCCCCACCCCCCCCCCCCCCCACCCCCCCCCCCCCCCACCCCCCCCCCCCCCCACCCCCCCCCCCCCCCACCCCCCCCCCCCCCCACCCCCCCCCCCCCCCACCCCCCCCCCCCCCCACCCCCCCCCCCCCCCACCCCCCCCCCCCCCCACCCATTTATTGATCCTTATATGCAGAATAAATTGCAGAAGAGAGGGGATAAAAATCGGCATGGGACTACAGAAGTTAGTAGCTTATATATCAGTTCTAAAGCCGGTACAAGATATAGAGGGAATCTGCAATTTTTGTATACCAATGCTGGAAGCATTTAAAATAAGAGAGAAGAAGTTTTGGCATTAGTCAGTGCAATTTCACCAAAAGTTGTAGGCATTAGTGAAACTTGGCTGTCAGCAGAAGATGTGGTCACTGGAATTGGATGTGATGGGTACAGTATTTTCAGGGAGGATAGAGAAGATAGAACAGGGGGAGAAGTACTGTTGATGATAGCTGATGTGTTGCAGCCAAAGAAAGTAGTATATCAAGATGATAGACATGTGAATGAGAGTTCATTTGAAGCAGTCTGGTGTGAAATAGTGACCAATGCAACCAAATATACAGTTGGATGCTGCTATAGGCTAGGGAGTACAGGAGGAGATATTGAATTCATGCATCAGCAAATTAGTGCAATGAGTGAAGGCTTAATAATTATTATGGGGGATTTTAATTATGGTGATATCAATTGGAAGGAGGAAATATCACGTAGCAAAAAGAAAAATGAGTTCATACATCTTCTACGAGATAACTACTTGAAACAGCACATAACTGAAGGGACACGTGGTGTGAGAGTGTTGGACCTGGTTATTGGTTCAGAGGTTATATGGATAAGTAAGGTGTCCTCGTTATCTCCAATTGGTGAAAGCGATCATGTGGTATTGACTTGGGAGGTTGCAAAATCTGTGGATTTTTCTGTTAAGAAGGGGTATATATGGAACTACAGGTTAGGCAATTATAACAAGCTTTGGAGTGAGCTTGCAGCCATCCCATGGCAGAACATATTGCAAGGGAAAGATGTTAGCAGTGCATGGGATAAAATCAGCGGGTATTTGAGGAAAGCAATATCAGATTGTGTCCCCATGGTCAGGAGGTCAAACAAGGCAGGTGCTAGATGGATGAGCAGTAGTATCAAGCTTGATCTGCAAAAAAAGAAAATGTTATGGAGAATTTACAAGGAGAAAGGCAACCAGTACACCCATGAGCAGTACAAGGCTCAAGCTAGGAAGGTTACCAGCATAGTAAGAAAAGCTAAATCAGATTATGAGAAGACTTTAGCCAAAGAGATCAAGGGTAATCCCAAAGAGTTCTTCCGATATGTGGCAAGTAAGAGGAAGAATGACTTCGGAAGCATAACTTTAGTGGGTGCTGATGGTATTGAGGTGACAAAATCAGATGTAATAGTCGAGTTACTGAGTGATCACTTTTCAAAAGTCTATCACCCAAGTCAGGATATCTCTATACCTGTAGCAATACCTAATGTGAGAATTGAAGCTAAAGAATCAGAGGTATTAAATATATTGCAAAATTTAAATGCAAACAATGCTGTAGGCTTAGATGGAATATCAGCTCGGGTGTTGCGTGAATGTGCAAATGAATTGTCAACCCCGTCTTACTTGGATATTTATTTTAAGTTTGAACTCTGGTATTGTCCCTAGGGAGTGGAAGTTAGGCAAAGTGGTTCCTTTGCATAAGGGTGGCTCTAAAACTGTGGTAGTTAATTACAGACCAATCACCATCTCAGGAGTAGTGGTAAAAGTATTGGAAAAGTTGGTTAAAGACAAAATGCAAGAATGGGTGGATCAGGATATGATACTCTATAGAGGCCAACATGGTTTTGTTAAAGGTAGATCCTGCCTTAGCAATCTATTAACTATTCATAATAGAATAACATCTGAGTTGGACAAAGGAACAGGCTACGCAGTGGTACTTCTGGATTTTGCTAAGGCTTTTGACAGGATATCTCATAGAACACTGTTACACAAATTGGAGCAGATGGGAATGGATATTAAATTGGTGATATGGATAGGAGAATGGCTCAGGGAGAGATACCATAAGGTGGTGTATGGAGGAGCCGAGTCCAGAATGAGGCAGGTGACCAGTGGTGTGCCTCAGGGCTCTGTGCTTCGGCCAATGTTGTTTAATTTGTATATAAATGATATAGGAAATGGCTTAAAGGGATATATTCAGTTGTTTGCTGACGATGCAAAGTTGTGTAGCGCAATAAAGAATCAAGCTGATGTTGAAAGTTTGCAGGATGATTTAAATAAGTTGGTAAAATGGGCAAAAGATAATGGATGTTAGTTCAATGTGGAAAAGTGTAAAGTCATGCATTTTGGGAATAAAAGATTACCAGCTGTATACTACATTGATGGAAAGGTACTCCAAGAGATTGATGATGCTAGGGACTTAGGGGTATTGGTAGATAGGGAGATGAAGTTCAGAGGACACATTGCTAAGGTGTCCAAGATTGCACATAGGATTACTTGGTTGTTGAGGAACACACTGACATCCAGAGATAAAGAGGTTATTATTCCCCTTTATAAAGCATTGATACTTCCACATTTGGATTACTGTGCTCAGGTCTGGTCACCTGGATTCCTTGGAGATGAGGAGGCTGTGGAGAGGGTTCAGAGAAGAGTGACCAAGTTGGTGAGTGATATAAAAAATGCCCCCTACATTGATAGATTGAGAGCTTGTGGATTGCAGAGATTGGTTGATAGGCGAAGAAGAGGGGATATGATAGAAACATTTAAATTACTGAAAGGTTTTTATAGGATTGATGCAGGGAAAATGTTTCAGCTGTGTGATAGTGATGGAAGAACAAGAGGTCATCGCTGGAAATTTAAGAAGAGTGTTGTTAACAAAGGTGTCAGAACAAGGTTTTTTGCCTGGAGGGTGGCAAATGAGTGGAATTCATTGCCTGACTTAGTTGTGAGCTCTTCATCTGTAAATGAATTCAAGAAGAGATATGACAGATATTGTTTTGCTAGTTTGGGTCTCCTGCAATGAGTCTACTGACTCCATGGAGACCTGTAATAATAATAATAATAACGGACATCATCCTTATGCACACGGTATTCCTTCCACATCATCCTTTTCTTACGAATCTCTTGCTTAATAAGATTACACATCCATTTGACATCTACTCTATTCTTCAAACTTTAAGGACATATTTTGATATTGCATCAATTAAGTATTTTTAAATGCTTCCCATGCACTATTGATATTCTTCCCATCCAGCAAATGATCTCATTCCACTGAACTCAGTATATTCCTCAGTTGGTCATAATTTCCTGCTTTGTAGCTCAGCTTGTAACCTTTTCTGAATAGAACATTCATAAACTTATAATCACCTTCTTTTTATAACTGACTTCACCTACGTGATTATCATTATGCAATATATCTTACCTGATTCAGTACTTTTTTTTTGTTTTCCCTTTTGCTGTTACCTGTCCTTCAGATGCCTCTTTAATTGCTTTTCAATTTTTTTTTCTCCTTCCAGTTTTAGTCTAGATATCAACAAAGTTTTTGATATCCTAATCTGAAATGTAATGACTGTGTGCACTGGGATAAGCCTCCTTGTTCACATGCATTCTTCTTTGTTGCTGATTGTTGTTCTTGTGAGGTTTTTGCACCACTTTGTGGTTATTGCTATAGTATTACAGTATTAAATTTCACAAGAGCATTAAATTTGTGGACCTTTCATTATATAGCCTCAAACCAGACTCCTATAACTTTTTACATCCTTTTGTATGTGGGGTTGATAAAAGAAAACTGCCAATGAGTTAAATGACTGTGTCATTTAACTCATTAGCAGTTGACTTTCATTTAACAAAATGAAAGTCAGAACAAGCTATTACTATTAAAAATACAAAATCAAGAACATTATATATATATATATTCCTCAACTCTGTGCTATTTTAATTTTCAGATCTAAACAGAAATATAAGGTAAAAGTTTAAACAGTATAAGAACTAACCCTATCTAGAACATGTTCTGAGCATCCATTATCCAGTAATAATTTCCTTATATAGGCTGCTTCTGGAATAGCATAAGCATAATGAAGAGCAGTGCGGTGATTCTGGAAAGAAACAGGGGATAAACTTGAAAACTGAATTTCAGAAGATAGGTTCTAACGTGTTTCGATAAACAAGTATGAAATGATTTCCAGATGATACATATTCTGATACAGGTGTTTTTCTGTTGTAAACACTGATTTATACTAACTGAGATACTGCCTGTCTTGGTAGCTCAGCTGGTAAAAGCCTCTGTTCACTTATTGCAAAGGCTGCAGTTCAAATCCCAGATAGGGTATGGGATGTAAAAGTCTTCTCTATATGACTTTTTAGAACTCGTTGAGTCTGAAAGGCTTGTCTTAAGAAATTGATTTTATATACATAAATACATCAGACAGGGAACACACAACTGATAAAAATAACACACACACAGACATCCATGTGTTATTTTATTGTTTTTTTCCTATCTGATTCTCTCTTTACAAGAAAATTGTGTAAAAGGTTATATGCTGTTTCTCTGATATGTGGTTTAATGAACGATATTTAACATCATGCAAAATAGAGATGTGCAATAATTCAGTATTGCGATGCAACATATAAGTCCTGGCCAAATTGCACTATCAACACAAAACTTCTGGTCAGAAGAAAGAAATTAACTTCTGTTAATTTGTAATGGGGGTGCTTAAGGGTCAAAGCTGTATAACCGAGAGGAGACCTCCACATAGCCTTTAAAGGAATGCGGAGAACCGACCAGGGCTTCTGACCTAATGTCCAATCCTCACCTTCTCGTGGTGCACCCTGTTGGGTATCTACTTGGATACTGAACGAACGAGGTTGGGCTGGCAATTTGGGATTTAGCCGACCAAATTGTATTCTTATTGGTTAAACCAAAATAAAAAATGATGGTACAACATGACAAAATTTCACGCCGGCTGGGGCGTCGCCCGGTTAAACAAGGCCCCCGTTGTTTTCGCCAGGTAACCAGGGCGAACAGCGAAAAGTCAGCTACTGGAACAAATCTGAAAACACACCCCAACTCAACCATCACCAGAGTTAAAGATCGGTACTATCAATGTAAGAAGCCTGGATGGTAAAGAAATGGAGCTAGCTGAGGAATTAGATAAGTACCAGATCGACATAGTAGGGGTGACTGAAACAAAAAAGACCAAAACTGGTGAGATCTTTCTGAGCAATAAATACAAAATGTTATATTCAGGCAATGACAATCAAGGAAAAGAAGGAGTAGCCATAGTATTCAACACAAAATACAAGGCTAATCTTCTTGAATGGCAGTCAGTCTCAAGTAGAGTAATGTGGGCAAATATGAGAATGGGGAACTGGACAATGAGACTTATTTGTGCCTATGGTCCCACAGAAGGTTCTACTAAGGTAGAAGTGGAGGAATTTTTTGAGGCTTTAGAAAAAGCAATTGACACAATGAAAAAGGAAAAGTTGGTCCTTGTTGGGGATCTAAATAGCAGAGTAGGAAATGATTGTGAGACATACAAAAATATTTTGGGAAAATTTGGAGAAAAGAGCAAAGCTAATAATAATGGCAAATATCTGTTGGATTTCTGCTCAGGACATGGACTGGTTATTACTAACACCATGTTCCAACATAAAAATGTGCACAAATTCACATGGAGAGAAGAGACTAGGAATAAGAAAGTCTGATTGACTACGTTATTGTTGATAGACATGTTTTCTCCCTGGTGCAGGACACCAGAGTGTACAGAGGATTTGAAATAGGAAGTGATCACTATCACTATTTAGTCTTGAGCAGGATAAAATTGAATTTCATATCGAAAAGAATAACACGTAAGAAAGTTTTAAAGCGAATAAAAGTTGAGTAGCTCTCAGATGTGAACTGTAGACTAAAATACACAAGACTAAAATAAAAAGATTATTGAAAAGAAAATGAAAGAGTTTGAGAACAGGAATCAAATCTTGGAGATTCAGTGGCAAACTCTGAAGAAAACATTGATTGATTCTGCCAGAGAGGCATGTGGTGAGGTTGTGTGCAAGGATAAAAAAATTAGAACTCCCTGGTGGACATAGGAAGTTAAAGAGGCAGTGAAGGAAAAGAAGAAAGCATATCAAAAGTTCCTGTCAAATAAGTCAGCTTGTGCTCTTAGAGAATATAGAGACAAATGCAAGAATGCTAAACACTGTATAAAACTAGCTAAACAAAAGTCATGGGAGGACTTTGGCAAGAATATAGAAAATAAATATCAAGAAGGTGGCAAAATATTCTGGAGGTTGTTGAAGAAGCTTAGGAATGGAGGAAAGAGTGCTGTAAAAGGAGTTAGAGATGATAAAGGTGACATGAAAACGGGAGAAAAAGATATCTTTGAAGTATGGAGTAATTATTTGAAAAACTGCTAAATGAAACAAGCAGTGATGACAGCACAGTGGTAAAAAACGCTGACCAGGCATGCAGTCAGGAATACATATCCATACTTGAAGTAGAAAAAGCCATCAAAAGTTTGAAATGTAGAACGGCAGAAGGAGTAGATGATATTAGACCAGAAATGCTGAAGTATGGTGGTATAAGAGTCTTACAGTGGCTGCACTGCATAGTTCAGAAACCCTGGACAGAGGGACGAATTCCCGATGATTGGAGTAGAGCTCTCATAGTACCCATATATAAAAGGGGAAATAAAACTGAATGTGAGAATTACAGAGGTTTTTCCCTACTGAGTGTTCATGGCAAGATCTATGCAAGTATACTTGAGAAACAGTTGAGAAGAATTGTGGAAGAAAAGCTTGGTGAATAAGAAGCTGGATTCAGGCCAAATAGAGGCTGTCAGGATCAGATCTTCACTTTACGACAAATGGGAATATAACAAAGATCTGTATTTAAGTTTTGTCGATTTGGAAAAGGCATATGACAAGGTGCCAAGAGAGAAGCTATTCAATACGCTGCAGTTATATGGTGTCAATGGGGCATTATATCAAGCAATACTTAGTCTTTATTTGAGTTGTAAATCAGCAGGCAGAATTGAAGTACAGGAAGATGGTTTAATGTTAAATCTGGTGTGAGACAAGGATGTACATTATCCCCTCTGTTATTCATTATCTATATGGATCACATTATGAAGAAAAGTGGTATTAAACATGATATCAAAATTGGAGATGTTAATGTCAGCTCTTTGCTTTATGCAGATGATGTTATACTTCTAAATAAATCCGCTACAAGTCTGCAAGATTCTCTGACTTAATTGAATAACTGTTGTAATAGATATGGTATGAAGGTCAGCAATAAAAAGACAAAGACAATGAAAATAGGCAGAATCATTGAAAATGTCAACTGTGTTGTGAATTAAAACATTTCAGCTGTTTAGGCACGATTTTTACTGAAGATGGTAAATTAAATATAGAAATAGACAACAGAATCAGCAAAGCTGTTATGGTGGGAAGTCAATTGAATAAATTCATATGGAATAAGAGAGAAATTAGTCGGAACACTAAATTAGCTGTATACAAGACCGTGTTCAAACCAGTTTTAACTTATGGATCTGAGAGCTGGGTCAGAAGTAAAACACTTGACCAAAGACTACAGACCACAGATATGAGAGTTCTGAGAAAGATTATAGGCGTGAACTGATGGCATCAATGGCAATATCATATACAAAACAAGGATATTAGGAAAGAACTTGACATTGTCAGCATCCAGGAATGCGTTAGCAGAGCTAATCTCAGGTGGTATGGTCACTTAAACAGAATGGGCGAGGAAAGATTAGCAAAGCAAGTGTTCTCTGCCAGGTTGGCAGGAAAACGACCCAGAGGAAGACCAAGATATAGGTGGATTGATATGGTACAAAGTACCTTAGATGATAGAAATATAAGATCTGATAATGTTGGAGTCTTGACAAGTAACAGACTGATTTGGATGAAAATTGTAGATAGGAAGTTAGTAATAATGTAATTTTTTTCATGTAGTACTATCATGTCCTGTACACCCCTTGAGGGTACATGGCAGGAATTTGATGATGATGTTGATGATAATTTGTAATGAATTATGGTTGGACTTGAACATTCATCACAGCTTTTGCACATTATTTCCTAATGTGCAAAAGTTTCTTAAGTTTCTTAAACTTACAATTATACTTATGAATCTTTAATCTTCTTCTAGTGTTCAGCAGTTATTAAGAACAGAGGATTCTGCAAATGTCAACTTTTTGTGTTTTAGGAATTTAATATACTGCTTAGTTCTTTAATTTTGATATATGCTATTCTACAGTCTGTCCAGATTATGAAAAATCATGAATGCAGGCATCCACTCCAGGATCAGATTGTGCATCAAGACATTCCTTGATGAAAGTTTAGAACTTTCATAGCTCTCATTGAACAACAGTTTAATCACCCCCTTCCCCTTTCCACAAAACATGGTGATTTTTTTAAATTTTGTTTATTAATTTGGGTACAATGAATTCAAATCTGATTTTAGAATTACTTTATCAATCATCAGTTTTAAGGGATGTTGAATATATACCTTATATATAGATCAAATTTTAATAAAAATTACCACATAATTATTTAATTAGATTGTTTTTCATTTGTATACACACCTTCTAGTCCCAACAATTTTTTACACACCTGTATCTGAACTAAAACCATACCCAACAATATACTGAAACATGATATTCCTTGGAATTGCTTTCCCATGATAGAATATTCTGATGGAATCTTTTACCAGGTTATTAGCTACTATATCTAAGTTGGTCAAAGATGCATTTCCTTGATTCTCATCTGGAGGAAGGAATCCAGATTATTTCCTAAGTTTCTTAAACTTACAATTATACTTATGAATCTTTAATCTTCTTCCAGTGCTCAGCAGTTATTAAGAACAGAGGATTCTGCAAATGTCAACTTTTTGTGTTTTAGGAATTTAATATACTGCTTAGTTCTTTAATTTTGATATATGCTATTCTACAATCTGTCCAGATTATGAAAAATCATGAATGCAGGTATCCGCTCCAGGATCAGATTGTGCATCAAGACATTCCTTGATGAAAGTTTAGAACTTTCATAGCTTAGTTATTAGTTGTAAAAAATGATGCTCCAAAGAGGTAAGTATGGTATAAGAGAAGATATGAAAGAGTTGATGAATGAGGTGAAAAAGAAGAGTAAAAAAGTCATGACTGTGAACCTGTGGCCAAAATATGACATAAGTCAACTGAGACAGAATGCCGTGATTACAAGTGATTAGATTCTTAATGATTCAATGGACAGACTGTGCAGGAGAAATGGTGTACACTATGTTTATTTATGGAGATTCTGATAGTAGAAAGGATTTGTTCTAGCAGAACGGATTACAGTTAAATGATTTTTGTTATGTGCATGGAGAAATTATTGTTCAGTGAAGGAGTAAATAAGATAGGAAACTAGGTGTAATATGGTGGCTGCATGAGAGCTTGGGCATATGCATTAAAGTTAGAGATAGAGATTGTTATGACAGAAAGACCAAGAGAAAGTATTATAGCATAAAAGTGATGACTGAAAATGGAGACAAGTTTTTCAGTGAAGAAAAGAAATGACAACAGCAGTGGGTTCAAGAATTTAGTTGATGTATCAACTCAGGCTGCTTATTTGAACCAGTCAGGTTTTAAAAGTTACTTGAATATGCATTAGCCTGCATTCACTTCACTATTGATAGAATCATCAGCAATAAAGGGAATAATTTTTTTTTACATGGTAAATGATATGAGACAAAATATTATTGGCATTAGTGAAATCTGACTAACAGAAGAGGATATTTTTACAAAAACAGAATGATTAAATTTAGCAGTAGTAGAGATACCAAATAACTGGTGAGGTAGAAATAATTTGAGTAAATACAGGCAGTAGGTTGTTTAGTGTAAGGTAGATGTCAATACAAAACTGGATGCTACTACAGACCAGGGTCATCTGAAGAGAACTATGAACATGTCTGTTAGATACATGTAGAACTATCATTATAGACAATTTTAACTATGGAGATATTAGACTGGAAATACAAAAAGCATGGAAGATGATGGAAAGAGAATTTATAGTTATAAACAGCTTAAGCAGCATGTGATGGAAGAAATTCAATGAGCAAGTGTATTGGATCCAGTAATATCATCTGAGAATCTCATATAAATAGCTGTTTTGCCTTTGACTAAAGGATGATTATGCAGTTTTAACATGGCATGCAGCAAATGATGTGTAATAAAAAAAAAGGATATATGTCGACAGGGCCGGTTTTAGACTGTTAGATGCCTGCGTGCTAGAGATAATTGTCCATCCCTGAGAGTAAGGTTACACTAGTGTTTTTTTCCGAACATGTACAGAAGTGAATACAACATATGCAAGAATGGTGATAGCCACATTGATGAAAAAATTGTACAGAACATCACCATTCTGTGCTTATGTTCTATTCACTACTGTACATTGTTCGGGGAAAAAAACAACTAGTGTAGCCTTACCCTAAATGCAGATCGTGAATAAATTTACAGCATAATCCAGAATATTATTATTAGTATGTTTTTATGACAGTATAATGTAGCCTAATTGACAAAGGAAAATTCATAAAATATTTTATATACTGTAGGCTATTTAATTTAATTTTATAAAAATAGAAAAAGTATAATGAATGTATAAATTATATCAAACAGATGCAAAATGTACAACTTCCCAAACAGATGCAATCATTACATCAGAACATCGCTCTTCTTGCTTTTTTATTTGCCAATTCATCAATAACATTTGATAATTCTAATTTTTCAGACAAATCCTTTTCTATTGCTAACAATCCTAAATCACTAAACCTATCTTGGGTCATTGATGTTCTTAAATATGTTTTTTATGAGTTTGAGTTTCGAAAAGCTTCTTTCACCTGATGCTACACTAACGGGTAATGTGAGAAAAATTCTCAAAGCTATAAACAGATTTGGAAATGATGACATCGAGTTATTTTTTGCAATATATGTGAACTGTTTTTAATGGGTCAGTTTCTGTAATGCCACTGCCACCACTAAAAGTTCTGTACATTATCAGCTCATTGAAGAGCTCAAAACCATATCTTTAATATATTCATCATCTTTATTAATTTGAAGGGAAAACATCTAAATCAACACAAGATTTTTTAATTTTTTCTTTGGTCATTTCTCTGAATTCACAAAGAAATTTAAATACATTATTACATTCATTCAGAATTTCAAATCTTTCCTTAATGGAATTTAATGCAGTACAGCATCACCAATTACTAGATAAAATTGTATTCTGAACAATTCTTTTGAATTTTTTATTTCTTCATCAAGTTCATTTGGACTTTCATAATCTAAGTGGCGAACTTTAGTTCTGTTCCTTACAACTGGAAATTCAGATACTATGTTTACTTCTTTAGCTAAGATGTCTGCATCTTTAATATAAGTATTAAATGCTTCATTGCATCTAGCTGCCCTTAAAAATTTAATGAGCTCACCCAAAACATTAAGAGATTCATTTGTATTGGATTCAGGAGACTGCAATATTTTGCTTACGACATCAATTTTTGACAGAATATCATTCCATATAACAATTGAGCAAATGAACTTGAAAGAAGCAATCTGATCGAACAAACACTGAGCTGTGTTTTGTTTTCATGTCTCTGGAATTATCAGCTAATATATCATTTAAACTTTTTAAGACTTCACTTAATTGCAATCTGAGAGGTCACACCACTTTTATTTTGTTCTCCCATCTTGTATCGCTTACAGGCTTTAGTGTCAATTTAGAAATATTGCTTTTCAGTATATCCCATCTATAAGGGGATGCAGAGAAAAATATATACAATTCTTGGAAATGTTAAAAAAATGAAATGTTTCATGCACAAGGTACAAAAAAGGCTCTAGGATTTATATTCCTAATTTTGTTCTGCAAACCATTATGCTTGCCACGCATATTGGCCCCATTATCATACCCTTGTCCATGCATATTTTGAATATCTAACTCATAATCTATCAAGAGTCCACCTAAAAGATAATCACATTCTGTCATGAATTCAGCACAATTACCAGAAGGCCTACTTTGTAAATTATCCCCACAGCTTGATTTCGGCATTGACTCTTCCTCTTGGCACAATTCTGAATGAAATTCAGACTTTTCATTTGTCTGAATTTTCCTATGTCTGGAAAAGGTTCTGAAGTGATTGATGTTGTTGAGTTATCTTTGTCTAACTTTACATATTTCAGTATGGATCCTCATAATTTTTCCTTTTCCTTATCACTTTCATTTTTTCTTTTGTGATAAAAAGCACCAGACAGACGTTTAGTTTTCCTATCCAACATATCTATAAAAAGCATATAATAAAAAACATTAATAATAATGGTAATAATAATAATAATAAGCACAAATTATTTTTTCTCTTTTTGAATGAATAAATAAATGTTGTAATGACCCAAACTGACTTAAGCCTTTCTTTACAGATTCCGAAAAAAAATCCGATCTGCCCATCCATCTGTCTGTCTGTCAGGTCTATCTGCCTATCTTACTACTACTCCTTGGCATTACAGTCCATTTAGGACCTGGGCCTGTCTCAGGATAGCCTTCCATTCTTCACAATTCTGTGCCTTGCTCCTCCAGTTCTTTACTCCCATTTTCTTTAAATCATCCTCCACATCGTCAAGCCATCTCCTTTTTGGTCGTCCTCTGGGCCTAGATCCACCTGGTCCAGACATGAAGACCTTTCTTATGGCTCTATCATCTCCCATTCGCTGAACATGTCCTAGCCATCTCAGTCTTCTCACCTTTATTTCAGTAATAATATCCGCTTCATTGAATTTCTCCATTATTTCTTTGTTATTCCTCACTCTCCAAAGTCCATTTTCATTAATTGGGCCAAAGATCTTTCTTAATACCTTTTGTTCCTAAATTTGTAATCGGTTTTGATCTCTCTGAATCATTGTCCATGTTTCGCAGCTGTACAAAAGCACAGGTTTGAGGATTACTTTATATAGCTGGATTTTACTTTTTATTGAAATCAAATTGGATTTTAATAATGGCTGAATACTGTAATAAGTTCTATTTGCAGCAGCTATTCTATAGGTAATTTCAACTGACATATCATTACTTTCTGTTATTACTGAACCCAAATATTTGAACTGCTGGACTCGTTCAAAGATTTCTTCATCTACTGTGAAACTTTGGCTGTTTCCCAATTTTTGTTTATCTCTGGCAACAATTAAGTATTTTGTTTTAGTTTCGTTTGTTTGTAGTCCCATTTTCCTTACCTCCTCTCTCATTTGTCTATAACCTTCTCTAAGGCTTCTCTCAGTCCTTGCAATACAGTCCACATTATCCGCAAAAGCCAAAAGCTGTAGACTTCTATTCATAATAGTTCCACCTCTGTTTATAATTACATTTCGTATTACCCTTTCAAGGCATAGGCTGAAAAGCACTGTTGATAGTTGATCTCCTTGTCATAATCCTTTGGTAATCCTGAACTCAGGTGTGAGTTTGCCCTGTATTTGCACTCTACCCATGGTATTTCTGAGTGTCATTTTAACTAATCTTATCAGTTTAGGTGGAATTTGGAATTCCTTCATGACTTTAAATAGCTTATCTCTATTGATGTTATCATAGGCTTGTTTTAAGTCCACAAACAAATGGTGCATATTGATATTGAACTCGTAGCATTTCTCCAATATTGTTCGTACTGTAAAGATCTGGTCTGTTGTTGATCTATCACACCTAAAGCCACATTGGTAGTCACCCAGTGTTTTTTCTATAAAGGGTTCCAATCTAGTTGCCAGTACGCTTGCAAATATTTTGTAAATGACTGCTAACAGTGATATTCCTCTATAATTTTGGCACAGAGACTTGTCATTTTTCTTATGTATAGGAATGATAATAGCAGGTCCCATTCAGTAGGCATAGATTCAGTTTCCCATACCTCGACAAACACTTATGTATTTTGATTAATAGTGATTGCCCATCGTATTTTAATAGCTCGAGTGGTATTCCATCTTTACCAGGTGCTTTATTATTTTTCATTCTCTTTAGGGCTAATTCCACCTCGTTTAATTCTGGTGCTTCCTCTGTCTCAGCTTTTCCCATACTTGCCAGGGGTTTGTTAAACTTGTCTTCTTCTGGAACGTTATTTTCCAAGCTTGTTTTATCCTGAAGGAGATCTTCAAAATATTCTGCCCACCTTTTCAAAATGTCCTCCTTTCCACCGAGCAAGTTTCCCTCGTGGTCTCTGCAGAAAGTTGTTCTGGGTTGAAATCTGCCTTTAATTTCCTTTATCTTATTATACATTTTCTTAATTTGTCCTGTATTCTTCAAAATCTCAATTTCATTTAGCCTTGCCTTTTTCCATTCACGTTTCTTTCTTCTACACATCTTTTTGGCTTGTTTTCATTTTTCTCTATATTCATTCTCATTTGTTCGAGTTTTTCGTCCAAGCATCTTTAGACAAGCTGTATTTCTGTCTTCAACACATTTTCTACATTCCAAATCATACCATTCATTTCTTTTATCATTATTTCTGAATCCCAGGACTTCTTCAGCCACTTTAGTAATTTTATTCTTGATCCCTTCCCATTTTTTATCTATTGTCATATTATTTATATGTTCATCCTCATTTTCTTCATTTATTTCTTCTCTCAATCTTTCAATATATTTTTGTCTGATTTTTCCATCTTTTAATTTTTGGACATCATATCTTGGTGTTCTCTTTCTTCTACCTACTTTATTAATTTTTATCCTTTGTTTATATTCAATTCTTAACAAGTAATGATCCGTATCACAATCCGCTCCTCTAAAACTTCTTACATCAATGATATCTGTCGCATGTCGTCTATCGATCAGCACATGATTGATCTGATTTTCCGTTATTCCATCTGCCGATCTCCAGGTAACTTTATGTACTTTTTTATGTGGAAAACAGGTTGTACATATGATCATATTTTTGCTACTTGCAAAATCAATAAGTCTCATGCCATTTTCATTACTTTCTTTGCGTGCACTATCTCTTCCAATTGTTGGTCGGAAGGTCTCTTCCTTTCCTATTTTGGCATTCATGTCACCTAGAACCATTTTAACATCATGTTTCGGTACCTGATCATGTATCTTCTCCAATAATTCATAGAAATTTATCTTGTCTTCTTCACAAGAGTCCTCAGTTGGTGCTTGTGCACATATAAGTGAAATATTGAATATCTTAAACTTTATTCTCAGTACACAAAGACGTTTATTTACTGGTCTAAAATCAAGAACCAAGTGTTTCTATTTTTTATCAACCAAAAATGCGGTGCCAAAGGCTTTTTGATCTCCTCCACTGTAAAAAATAGTATGTGTTCTGGTATCAAATATGCCACTTCCTTTCCATCTCACCTCCTGTAATGCTGTTATTTGCACTCTGTATCTCTGTAGTTTCTCACACACTCTCTTCAATGTTCCTGGTCTGTTCAGGCTCAAGACATTCCAGCTTCCAAACCAATATTCATAATCCTTTTTCTGTTGTCCTGCAAAGTCCTTCTGGCTAATTTTACTTTTAACTTTCTTAACAAATGAGTTTTTACAGGACAGGGTTGTTAGCCATGCGCCCAACCTTACAAGAAGGAACCCGGCTATACCCCCGAGTACTGGGTACCCATTTTAGTCGCCTTTTACAACATGCATGGGCTACATTGGGACTATTCTTTAACCCTGGTCACCACACAGGGTTATATTTTAATAACAGGTACTAGAAAAAAAAAAAAATTGTAATTCCATTTTTTTCCCAATTACGTATTTTTAGTAGCAAAAAACTAGGAGAAAACTATGGTTTCCTTGAATGAACATTCCTTGTTGAGTGAGGTTTTTAAAGAGATAGAGAATGAAACCCAAAGAAGATATTTCGAAGTTAGTACCGGTATAAGTTTTAACGATGTTACGTTCCTATTTCATCACCAATATTTTTAAATTAACTATTGGCTATATCGAATTTATTCCATCGGCCGCCTGCATGCACGCATGCCCTGCATACCTATTAGAACTGGCCCTGTATGTTGAACTATTGGCAGGTGATCATGACAGACAATGGATATATATATATATATATATATATATATGTTGAACTATAGGATGGGTAATTGTGACTGACTACAACATCCGGAAGCAACATCCTGGCACGAAAAACTGCAGTAGAGTAATCATCAGTGCATGGAAAGTAGTAAAAGGATGTTTGAAGGCAGTCACAACTAATTATACTCATAGAATCAAGAGAATAAATCATGCAGGTATTAAATGGAATAAGACTGAAAAAACAGAGCTGTATGGAAAAAAAATTTGTTGTGGATCCAAAGCTAGGAGCACTATAAAAAGCAAGCTATAAAAATGACATCTATGGAAAACAGGAAAGCAAAATCAGACTATGAAAAGTAGTCAGCTGATGGGAGTACACTCTATTCCAATTCCTTATCATTCACAAAACTTTGTAGTATGCAGATGACTCAAGCTTCATGATCTTCTATAGCCAATGCCTTAAATATCAATTTTCTATCCATTCTCAAATTTTTATTTTTTATGCTATTTTTTCATATTTCATATTTTTTATGGTAGAAGCACAACTGACCAAATCTTCACTTTAAGGCAATTTTTTGAGAAATCTTGGGAATATGACAAGAATGTCCACACGTTTTGTGGACTTGGAGAAGGCATATGACTCGGTTCCTTGGGATGAGCTTTGGCAAGTAGTACAGGAGTATGGAGTGGATGGCCAACTATTAGCTGTCATCAAGTCCCTGTATGAATGCCCAGAGTTTGTGTCAGGGTAAACAGCACAAAGTCTGAACCTTTCACAGTGTCCGTTGGTCTCCGCCAAGGGTGTGTTCTGTCACCCCTCCTTTTCATAATATTTATGGACTGGACTGATAGGCACAGCCAAGGCAGTGAGTGTGTTAGAATTGGAAGATGTAGCATTGGACGCCTGCTTTTTTGCAGATGACCTAGTTCTGCTTAGCTCTTCCACAGATGACCTCCAACGGATCCTGGATAGGTTTGTGCAGACGCCGGAATGAAGATCAGTGTGGCCAAAACTGAAACATTTGTGGTCTCAAGACAACCATCCCAGTGTACTTTACATGTAAGCGGAGTCCCAATGAGGCAAGTGGAGAAGTTTAAATACCTTGGGTCCATATTCACGAATGATGGAAAGTGGGACATAGAGCTAGATACTCAAATTGGCTTCGCAAGCTCAATATTGCAGGAGCTTGGCCGTTTGGTAGTATTGAAGTGGGAGTTAAGCCAAAAGGCAAAGCTGTCTATGTCCCCATCCTCACCTATGGTCACGAGAGTTGGGTAATGACCGAAAGAATGCAGACACGAATTCAAGCGGCTGAAATGAAGTTCCTTTGAGGGGTTGCGGGGCTGACAAGACTTGACAGAGTCAGAAGCTCTGCAATTCGGGAAACCCTAAATACTCAACCACTGTTTCTCCGTGTTGAGAGATCACAGTTACGTTGGTATGGGCACCTGGTCAGAATGCCACAAGAGAGGCTGCCTCAGCAGGCTCGCTTTGCCAAGCCAGAGGGTGGAAGGCCAAGGACTCGCTGGATAGATTATATCCAAAACCTTGGGTGGACACGTTTGGGAATCCCAGAATACCTGAGCTTGGTGGCAGAGGATCGTGACCATTGGAAGTTCCTCTTGCAGCTGTTGTCCCCACAATCCAATTAGGAAAGGTGGGCCTTGAAGATGTATGTATGTATTTTTTATGCTCTTCCCACCCATGAAAGGTTATCATGAAAGGTTTTTTCCCCATTTTTATCAACTTTTATATATATATTTTTGTAATATTTTTATTTATTTCTACACAGTCAGGAAACTGCTCTAGAGACCAAACATGGAACTTTTTCAAGCCACTTAGGGTTTCCAAGTCCCAATCAGTTGGGTGGTGGTCTCACACTAGACAATGAAATTCATCTCTCACCTAAAGACAATCACAAACATCTATGCCCACAGTGGGATTCGAACCCACAACCTGTCAGTTGGAGAGCGAGTACATAATTTATGGCATGAAGATAATTTATTAGAGTAAATCTTAATGATACCAAAATGTAGTCCCACTTTATTTTGCAGAAGAAAGGCCATGCTTCACTCTCCATCAGTTTTGATAATATTCCAACTCACTGACCAAGATAATTTTTCAGTTTATTCTTTTTGGGATGACTTTCATATCTAACTCATTCTGGCATAAACACATCATGTCCATATTCTCTTTCACCTTTCACAAAAATTGGTATTCTTTTCTCTTCTAAACAATAATTTATAAATCCCAAATCTGGCCAACTTTAGAATACTGTACTCACATCTGGGGTGGCATGCCTAAAACCTCCTTCAGAATGTTGACTATGTCCAGAAGAGAGCTATTTGCTTAATAGAGGTTTCTCCTTCCCCTCATTGACTCCCTCCAACTGTTTTTTCACAAATGCGCTGTCCTACACAGTCTGCATTCATTGTCTCTTCTATAAGTATTTCAGTGGATGCTGCTCACTGAATTGGCCACCACCATTCCTCCAACCAGCAGCTGCTCGTTAAAATCCATATACTGTTCAGCTCCAAACTCATAAAATCAAGTTATTATCTTCTTCTTTCATTCGAGATATCTCTGTTCTTTGGAACAGTCTTTCCGATACCATTTTCACCAATGTGTATTATCTCCTATTCTTCAAGAAACACATTAACAGATTCTTTCTTTATTCAGATCACTTGCCCATACACAGGCACTATTTTGTTATAAGACTTGAGATCTCTTGCTAGGATTGATATATAAAAAAAAAATTGCCTTACAAGCAAAAGGAAGTCAGAGAATTTTTTGCATTATGACAAATAAAAGATAAAATGACCATGGAAGAATAACCTTAGTGAATGTAGAAGGTAAGAAAGTGTTGTGTTGGAAATAACTGGTCCACTATCCGTAGGCCATTTGTTTCGGACCCAACATGAGAGAATAGAAACTTAAGGAAAGGACATGCTTATACTTCCAAGAACAGGGGTGAGGAAGTACTGAACATATTGTGATCCAAAGGTATGTCAACTCAATTAAAAATATTGTTGTAAAATAAGCTAAAAACTGTGTTTTAGAATCATGCCCAATACAGGGAAAATTATGTTAAACAATTCAGAGTTAAAGTAACCAATCAATAGCACGTGATAGTCAATGACAGCAAAAAAAAAAAAAAACCCCGCAAAGTCACCCGGTAATCCCTGCCACGATAGTTCTGTAAAGATAGATGCCCAGATAAGAATATGACCTCACCGGTAACTAACCAATCGGCTATAGCTAAGTGTATGACGTAGACAGTGAAAGAGGGCGCTCGCCAGGAGGATATAAGGAGTGGCTCGTGGTTCAAACAGTCTCTTGTTTTTCTGTTCCTGTGTTCCCGTTCGAGCCTGGATGGCTGAGGAAGCTTGTCGCCGGCGACCAGCAACTATCTCCTGTTGCTGTTACAACCGAGACGAACAAAGCTACCTGTCGAATGAAGCCAGATTTCCAATAAGGAGCCATTGGTAAACGACACCAATGTAAAGACAGCAAAGGACAACCTTCGAAGAAGAAATAAGTAAGTCGCAGCAGCCAGGGAAGCGAGTGACTGATGAATACGGAAGTCTTGCCATATCTGAAATGAGCTCGTGGGGAAGTCACGGAACCCTCACTAGTAAAGACAAGATGGTAAAGTACAGTATTTTTATCCATCTTATATAATTGTAAAATGCAAAGAAGAAAAGGGGGACAAAGGATTGAAGAATTCCATGCATATGTTTGCTCTCAGTGCCTCAGTGACTGTGTTGGACTAATTGTCTGTTAGAAGACTTGTGCTATTCTAAAATTGTACCAAAAGGGAAACATGACTTTTGAACAGTTTGCTTGAAAGAAGCTGATAGTTGTAGTATTGAATGTAAGTCTGACTTACACTTAAAGTGTGGGGTATAGAAACTTTACAGAGTTGAACTTCATCCTCCATGTTAGAGTTCAAATTAGTGTGAATGCGATATGCCATGTGTAAACCTTACTTCTAATTTTACATAGAGAATGAATATTGATTAATTCTGTAAAGATGGATTGAGTTTGAGCTTAATGGTAATGCAGAGACATCTAGTTGAAATACTTAAGCTTAGTAGATGAAATTTTGGATCACTTAATCTTAGAAAGGGGGGATTTAGAGTTTCAATTCTGAACAAGCAGATAATTTAGTAATGAAGTTATTATTTCATGTATACTTAGAATGTCTAATTGAAATGTATCTTTTCTTGTGCTATAATAAATGTATTATTTTAAACCAAAGTTTATAAGTTCTGTTGTTTGAGACTGCCCTACTTATAATAAAGTTCGGACCTATGTGAGTGAGGGGGAACATTTTATGCAAGGTAGAGAGGGGAGCCACAACTGCACACCATGTGATCCCTATGTTAACTAATGTTACCAAGATTATTATTATTATTATTATTATTATTCAGGCCTCCATGGAGTCGAAAGACTTATCATGGGAGGTCCTTCCTAAGAACATAAAGTCTGTCAAGACTCATCGAGGGGAGGTCCGCCCCCCCTAAGAAACACAAAGTCTATCATACCACTCCTTAAACTCATTGACCGTTCTCGCTCCCACCACTCCATCAGGCAATGCATTCCACGGTTCAACCACCCTCCACACAAAGAAACCACTCCTTACCCTCTTGCTCAGTTTCCTTTCATAACTTCCAGGGATGGCCTCTTGTCATCACTCCTTCCCGCTGTTCAACCAAGTGAAAGAACTCTCCAGTGTCAACCCTGTAACCACCTCTCAACAGTTTAAAAGTCTCAATCATATCACCTCTCCTTCTTCTATCCACCAAACTCTGCAGTCCACATTCCCTCAGCCGATCCTCGTAACTATCCTTGTACAGTGCTGAAACCATCTTTGTCATCCGTCTTTGTATCCCTTCCACAGTTAATTCATCCCCTTCAAATCCTGGAGACCAAATCTGAGAACAATAGTCGAAGTGTGGTCTGATCAGAGACTTATACAATGGAATGATAACCATCTTATCTCTGCAGGTCAGTGTCCTTCTCATAATTGCAGCAATCCTCTGTGTTACCTTCACCACCTTTGCAATATGTCGTCTAAACTTCAGGTTTCTATCAATTATCAACCCCAGATCTCTTGTCTCCCCTACTTCCTCCAGTATAACTCCTCCCATAGAGTATGCAGCATCCCATCGATGTTTCCCAAACCTCAAGACCTTACATTTTGCTGCATTAAACTAATACCCCCATTCATATGCCCATCTATCTATCTAGCTTATTTAAATCCTCTTGCAGGGCTACCACATCTGCACTATTACTAATAATCCTTCCCAGCTTCGCATCATCCGCAAACAACTGAATATACCCTTGTAATCCACTGGCAATGTCATTGATATAAAGGTTAAACAATATAGGTCCTAGTACTGAGCCCTGTAGGACCCCACTTGTAACCCTCTGCTTCCTGGAAACTGTTCCACCATACACAACTCTCTGATACCTATCAGACAGCCAATCCTGAATCCAGTTGACCAATCTGACATCCAGACCCATGTGCTGCAACTTAAATATCAGCTTATCATGTGGCACCCAGTCAAATGCCTTTGCTAAGTCTAAGAAAATTGCAGTACATGCCTTTCCCTCATCTAATATTCTTGTAACTTTATTATAAAAGGCTAGCATATTGCTAAAACAAGAGCGCCCTTTCACAAATTCATGTTGACTCTCACAGATAACATTACCCTCATCTGCCCAATGTTGTATACGGTCCCTCACTACTTTCTCCAAGATCTTAACTACTGATGACACACAGACTGGCCTATAATTAGACACTTCCAGTCTGTTACCACCCTTATGCAATGGCACTATCTTATCCTCCTTCCATTCCCTGGGCACCTTTGCCGAAGCCAGACTTTTATTGAAAAGCCAGGTTAAAGGTACTGTCAGTTCCCTGGCACATTCTCTCAAAACTCGTGGTGAAATACCATCTAGTCCCAAAGCTTTACTGACATCCAGAGTACTCAGTATCTGAAACACACTCTCCTCCTGTATCTCTAAACCTCGAACCAGCCCTATCCCTCTAGCATTAAGTATCAATAACTAGTTACCGGCTGGCGCAGTCAACCATAAATAAATTTGTCGGAAACGAAATTCTGATATACAGGAATATAGAATAATGATAGTAGTAAAGCAAAATAAGAAAAGAAAGTATAAGATATAACAATGGCTAGATAAAAGATATAACAGTAGCGCAGTCGACATAGGAGTACAATAAAGATAATACAAATAGGGAACCAAAAAGTAAGACGAGTAATAATATAACGAAGTAAACCCAAACCATAACAAAAGTATTGGATGCTTTAGAAATAACAGAGTTGTTAAGCAATCACTTCAGTTATAACATCGCAGGCAGATCCATTAACTGTCTGGGTGCTGAGGTGGAACTAGATAAAGACAAAACTCCGCACAGTTAGCCTAGTGGTTATGCGCTTTGCAACCATATGCCTGGGAAGGAGTGTCCTGGGTTTGATTCTTGTCGATGATGTGAGGAGCTTAGGGATCTTTCTCAGACATAGCCAGCTTAGCCGGTCTTGGGCATAGACAGCAGGGTTTTTCTCCCCAGTTTATCTGGGGTTTTTCCTCCTGTAAGCAGGCAAATCAGAACACACGGATTACAGTCAGGAAAAAGACCCAGCCATAGACCTGATTTCGTTAGCTATGCCGGTCCTGAGCCCGGATAAAATTTGGGGAGATTGAGATGGTGCCATACTTCCCCGTAAAAGGGGACTCATGGCCGTTATATCATCATACAAATAAATAATAAATAAATAAGACAAAACTGTTGCAACAGCTGGATTCAAACAGGGCAGTGGGATTGAATGGGATATCAGTGAAGATTTGTGTAAAAGAATGAATAGTACTCAGATTTATGATTATTCGTTGTGTAATTAGGACAAAAGAATATTTCCAAAATGTAAAATCATTGCTTTCAAACTTTAATTTGAAGAATCAATAAATTTAATGGTAATATCATTAAAAAATACAATACTCTCAATCTGTGGCAAAACTGTTTTGAAATTATTCAAAAAGATTCAAATATTTCAAATATTAGAAAAGAATCAAACAATCCAAACCTCCCTTCCTCCTTCTCTCTCTCTTCCCCATGAAATAATTTAATTTTGCTTTATAATCAAGTAAATAACATGAATGGTAAAATTTTAGATCAATCTGCAACCTTGCTAGCAGATACTAGTTCAGTTTCTATTTTGGAAGAATTACAATCTCTGCTCTTTTAGGCAAAGTGAAAAGTGGAAGGTTTTTATCATGAGGAATTGTTGCACAACAGATGTTCAGTTTGGATACTATTATAGTAATATTGGATTTTGAGTAAAAGCATATTTTAATTTTGATGTCATCCCAACCATGAAAGGTTTATGTGTGAACCTGTAGTACATTCATACCATGGGGGTGGGCTAAGGATTCCCCCCCCCCCTATGTTTGATTGCTTTTATAAATTTATCTTTATTTTTATTTATTTTTACCTAGTCCAGATACCTTGTTCTAGAGACCAAACATGGAACTTTTTTCAAGCCACTTTAGGCTTCCAATAAGTGGGGTGGTAAGCAGTCTTGCACAGGATGATAAACTTCATCTCCCGCTTAAAGACAATTACAAACATCAATGCCCACAGAGGTATTCGAACAAGCAGCCTGCAGGTTGGAGAGTAGATAGACTAACCACTCAATCAAATAGGTGGCAAATATAACTTGGCAGTGGTGGGATGATTTTTGTCCATTGGTAATAATAGGCTATAGACTAATATGCTATAAAAACAAACGAACAAGCAGTTGTTTATCTTGTAGCATATTAGTACCATGGATGGAGAGAAAGTTTAAGAAGATACAATTTAATACCTAGTTAATATTGGATTTAAAGACCAGTAGGGATGATTTTTCCAAAAGACACATGTTTCAATCCGGAAAGGATTCCCCCTTCATCTAGAATTCATTCTTTAGGCAATTTGGTAAATGGAAGTTTTTCTATCATGAGGAACTGGTCAGAAAAGATGCTAAATTTAAATAATGTTATGATATTTAGAAGAAAACCTTCAAACATATTCCCTGGCAGGTACATAAGTTATTTGCCAGCAAAGGTTGGTTGATTGTAGAGCCTCTGCTACTAATGGCTCACTCAAAAAGGCAAGCAAGTTTGATGGCGGTTAGTAGTTGGAAGGGTTTCAATCGTTTGATGCTGGTGGCACACTCTCCTTCGATGAGTCTTTGGACTCCCTGGAGGTGTCACATAATAATAATAATAATAATAATAATAATAATAATAATAATAATAATAATAATAATCTGTTAAACAAAAGTAAGTCACTTACATGATCTTACTAATATCATCTATAAGGAAATCATTCAGCAATACTCATAATATATTACACAATAAATTGAATTTTTTTTAAATTACAGTCTCATCGCTAGAGGAATTGTTGCACAACAGATGTTTAGTTTGGATACTATTATAGTAATATTGGATTTTGAGTAAAAGCATTTTCTAATTTTGATGTCGTCCCACCCATGAGAGACTGTAATAAAGAGACTAAAATATTAAATTCAGGCAATGACAATCAAGGAAAAGAAGGAGTAGTTATAGTATTCAACACTAAATACAAGGCTAATCTTCTTAAATGGCAGGAATATCAAGTACAGTGATGTGGACAAATATCAGAATGGGGAACTGGACAATGAGACTTACTTGTGCCTATGGTCCCACAGAAGGTTCTACTAAGGTAGAAGAGGAGGAATTTTTTGAGCTTTAAAGAAAGCAATTGACACAATGAAAAAGAAAAAGTTGGTCCTTGTTGGGGATCTAAATAACAGAGTGCAATTGTCAGACATAGAGAAATATTTTGAGAAAATTTGGAGAAAACAGCAAAGCTAATAATAATGGCAAATACCTATTGGATTTCTGCTCAGGACATGGACTGGTTATTACTAACACCATGCTCCAACATAACAATATGCATAAATTCACATGCAGAAAAGAGGCAAGGAATAAGAAAAGTCTCATTGACTATGTTATTGTTGATGGTGATGTATTCCCACTGGTACAAGACACTAGAGCATACAGGGGATTTGAAATTGGGAGTGATCACCATTTAGTTTTGAGCAGGGTAAAACTGAATTTCATATATTGAAAAGAAGAACATGTAAAAAAGTTTTAAAGCGAATAAAAGTTGAGCAGCTCTCAGATGTGAGCTGTAGACGAAAATACACAAACATTATTTAAGAAAAAATGAGAGTTTTGGAACAGGAACCAAACCTTGATCGATTCAGCCAGAGAGGCATGTGGTAAGGTTGTCTGCAAGGATAGAAAAATTAGAACTCCATGGTGGACACAGGACGCTAAAGAGTCAGTGAAGGAAAAAAAGAAAGCATATCAAAAGTTCCTGGCAAATAAATCCGCTTGTGCTCTTAGAGAATACAGAGACAAATGTAAGAAAGCTAAACAGTGTGTACAACACTAGCTAAACAAAAGTCATGGGAAGACTTTGGTAAGAACACAGAAAATAAATATCAAGAAGGTGGCAAGATATTCTGGAGGGTATTGAAGAAGCTCAGAAATGAAGGAAAGAATGCTGTAAAAGGAATTAGAGATGTCAAAGGTGACAGAAAAACAGGAAAAAAAGATATTCTTGATGTATGAGTAATTACTTTGAAAAATTGCTAAATGAAACAATCATTTAGCATAGTTGTAAAAAACCCCTCAACAGACATGCAATCAGGAATACATATCCATACTTGAAGAAGAAAAAGCCATCAAAAGCCTGAAATGTGGAAAGGCAGCAGGAGTAGATATTATTTGACCAGAAATACTAAAGGATGGAGGTATAAAAGTGGCTGCACTCCATAGTTCAGATGGCCTGGACAGATGGATGAATTCCCGATGATTGGAGAAGAGCTCTCATAGTACCCATATATAAAAAGGGAAATAAAACTGAATGTGAGAAGAATTCCAGAAATATTTTCCTACTGAGTGTTCCTTGTAAGATTTATGTAAGTATAATTGAGAAATGGTTGAGAAGGATTGTGAAAGGGAAGCTTGGTGATGAACAAGCTGGATGCAGGCTTTCGAAATAGAGGCTGTCAGGATCAGAATTTCACTTTACAACAAACAGTTGAAAAATCATGGGAATATAACAAAGATCTGTATTTAAGTTTTGTAGATCTGGAAAAGGCATATGACAAGGTGCCAAGAGAAACGTTATTTAAAATGCTACAGTTCTATGGTGTCAATGATGCATTATATCAAGCAATACTTTGTCTTTATTTGAGTTGTAAGTTAGCAGTTAATATTGAAGGAAGTAAGGAAGATGGTTTAATGTTAAATCTGGTGTCAGACAAGGATGTACATTATCCCCTCTGTTACTCATTATCTATATGGATCATGTTATGAAGGAAAGTGGTATTAAACTTGATATCAAAATTGGAGATGTTTCTCAGCTTACTTTATGCAGATGATGTTATATTTCTAAATAAATCAAGTACAAATCTGCAAGAAGCATTGACTTAATTGAATAACTGTTGTAATATGGTATGAAGGTTAGCAATAACAAGACAAAGACAATGAAAATAGGCAGAAGCATTTAAAATATCAACTGCATTGTGAATGGGAACCTATAGAACAAGTAAAACATTTCAGCTACTTAGACACAATTTTTAATGAAGATGGTAAATTAAATACAGAAATAGACAACAGAATCAACAAAGCTGGTATGGTAGAAAGTCAACTGAATAAATTTATATGGAATAAGAGAGAAATTAGTTAAAACACTAAATTAATTGTATACAAGACAGTGTTGAAGTCAATTTTAACTTATGGATCTGAGAGCCTTCATCAGCAAAACACTTGACCAAAGACTACAGACCGCAGATATGAGAGTCCTGAGAATGATTATGGGCATCAACAGATGGCATCAATGGCAATATCATATTAAAAACAAGGATATTTAGGAAAGAACTTGACACTCTTAGCATCCACATTCCTGGACTAACAATGAAATGGTCACTTAAACAGAATAGGAGAGGAAGGAAAGATTAGCAAAACAAGTGTTCTCTGCCAGGTTGGCAGGAAAAAAGACCCTGAAGAAGACCAAGATATAAGTGGACTGATACAGTAAAAGTGCCTGAGAAGATAGAATTATAAGATCTGATAATGGTGTAGTCTTGACAGGTAAAGATTGATTTGGAGTAAAACTGTAGATAGGAAGTTAGTGGTGATGTAAGTTTTTCATGTAGTACTATCATATCCTGTACACCTCTTGAGGGTACATGTCAGGAATTTGATGATGATGATAAAATCCCAATATACTAAATCATATTTTATAAATGTAAAACTGTATACCTAAGCCAAAAATGACTCTGGATTGAGTTGTTGTGATAATGAATGATGTGAACATTCAAGCTATTATGAAATGCATCTTTCTTTCATGATTATCTCATGTCATTTTCAAACTTGTTTAGTCGAGATGTATACTTAAAAAAAATTATGGCTTCTTCAAAACTGTATTATATCATGGTTTATGTTGATTACCTGATCAAATAATGTATCTATGGACTGTCCCATAGGCTTTTGATGAAGGATGGCTTCCACTATGTGTGAGTGATTGAATAAGACAGCTCTGTGAAGCAATGGAAGTCCATCTCCCTAAAAAAAAAAGTGCATTGAACTCATTTTACAGAATTGTGAAATTAAATAATTTAAGAACTTTAAATTAAAATTTTAATTGTAATTTTAAATCTTAAAATTTTCAGAGAATCTTGTACCTTGGAATTCTGTTTGAAAAGAAATGTTGGTAGTTCACAAAATTTAGGTGAATAAACAAGGTTATTTCTCAGGACATATTTCTTAATGCTACAACTAGGTATATACATTTCACTTCAAGAGAGATAGAGAAGATCATAGAGGTGTATTATAATATCACAAGTAAACAGTGAAGGCCTAAGTGAGAATTAAAATAAATATACATGAAATAGAATAATAACTGAAGAAAATGTACATGGAAGGAGGGTGAATGCAAAATGTGTTCTCAATGAGGACTTGATGAGCAGTAACGTACTGGTAACTGAAAGTGTTAGTAGTGAGAATGGCACGAGGAGGAGGAGTACTCATCTGATAGCAAAGAGGGGCGGCATAAAAGAGCAGCAAAAAATTGGTAAAAAAAGTTTGAAAAAACAAATGAGCGATCCGATGAACTTAACAACTGATGGTAGTAAGAATGATGAAAGTGATACAAATGTAGCAAAAGTTGAAAAACAGAGTGCAATTAAAGGTAAGTGGTGAGTGGCATTGACAGTGAACAAACATGTATGGCTGGCAATAAAATTGAGAGAATGAATGAGAGCAAAACAATGATGCAAGATTTGAAAGCTGAGTTAGTTAAGATGAGGCAAGAGATGAAATGGATGCAGAATGAAGAGAATTGGAGATATGTATGGAAGAGTGAAGGAGATGAAAATGAGTGATGCCAGTATGAAAGACCTGTGAGTGGCATAGTATGGAGATTCAATTATTAGAGGTGTGGTAAGCGAGAAGATGCATGAAGTTTGTTTTCCTGGAGGTAAAATGAATAGTGATTGAGGCATTGGATATGAGGAGTAAGCGAGCAAAAGAATTGGTAGTGGTAATAGGAACAAATGACTTGACTGGGAACAAGGAACACATAAGATTGGATATCAGGATGTTTTTGAGAAGGATATTTATTTATTTAGCATATGACATAATAAAAAAATAGACATAACATCAATAAATATAATACATATTTGTGTAGACAAGATAAATGAGACAGGTAGTGCATATATACAAATAACTGGTATAAATATAAGGATATTTGAGAAGGATAAAAGATTATAGTGTGAAAGGAAAGGTAGTCAATGTGTTGCCCAGGTATGACAATAATGAAATGAGGCAGAGAGCAAAGATTGTGATTAGCAGAAATGTGAGAAGAGAAAGGGGAGTGCAGTTTGTTAATGTGCAGAATGAGTTTGAAGGATAAATTGAACTATACAAGAGTGATGAACTGCATTTGAATGGTTTTAGTGTGAGTTGCTTAGAGAGAGAGAGAGAGGGAGAGACTGATATTGGAAGGTAGAGAAATTAGTGGAGAGAATGAATCTGATCAAGTAAGAAGCAACATAAAAGAGCAGGAGAGTAAAGAAGGAGTGATTGTAGTGGTGGCTATGAATGAAGAAATGGGTAGCATGAGTTTAGAGAATGAGAACACGAGTGCAAGACAAACAGAGAAATGGGAAGGCTCAGAGTGGACAGGGGAATACAGTGTGAGAAAGGTTGATGCTCCAAGAGAATGTGAATGCATGTGTAGACAGAAAGGGAAGGATAACCTGGGATCAATGGAAAACAGTTGGATTTGAAAAATAATAAGTGGTATAAGTGAAACTTGTTATAGATTCCAAGAATGAGCTGTTATGTTTGTATACAAATGCTAGAAGCGTAAGAAACAAGGCAAATGAAATGGCTGCATCGATTAAGTCTGAACCCAAAAACTGTTGGAATAAGTGAGACATGGTTGGATGAGGATGACATCCTGACAGTAATAGAGATGGAAGGGTATGATGTGTTTCGTGAAGAGAGAAAGGGTAAAAAGGAAGGGGGCAATTGATGATAGAGAAAGAGTTATGTCCATACAAGGCAACGTATCCCAACAGAACAGCATCAGCAACTTGTAGTCAGCATTCAACAATGTGTTACAATTCCATCTCTATTGCTGCAAAGGGTGGCAAAACATGTTATTGACTGCATTCCTCAACAGTGTGGCCTCTAAATGAAACATTATTTAAATGTTTAATTTAGAAATTAGCCACTGATGGTTAGCAACATAGTGGTGTTAAATTAATATATACTTAGCTAATCTAGCACAGTAGTACAAAATAAAGGATAATCAATATGTATTGTTGCTTTATAGAGAGGAATGCAAACAATATTCATCCTTGAAACATGTTAAACATTTCAAAAAATAAAAAGCAGCTCAGGATGGAGTGTGTATTTTCACTTTTCAACTTTTTAAGTTTTAAATGTCAATGCTGTTTTAATATCTAACTTGAAAACAATAATGACTATTTATTATCCTTTCTTTTAATAGTTTTTCACTGCCAAAATTCCTAATATGTCAATATTTTTAACATTTAAAATTATAACTAAAACATAATTCACATTATGCTTCAATTAATTAAGCATCTTGCTAGAAGTTCGTTAGAGTTGCTAGGGGTTTGGCTTATTTGTTAGGATTAGTTTTTGAAGGAGACTGATTTTGATCACATTGTCACAGTTGCCGTATGCATGTTTCATTTTAGTTCTTGGTTAGATGAAAGAATAGAGCAAAATACTCTATAGTGAGCATTCATACAGAGAGTGACCAGTTTCCTTGCCATAATGTTGCCTCAACATTATGGCAAATATGCTTCCTACATACATACTATTTGGACCTTCCCTACCAGGCACAACCTGGCAGAGTACAAGGCAGGAGGATTATGCACCTGCTTACCAGGAAGCCTCTTGATTCACACTGACAGGTTAGAAAATCAATGTACTATCTGTGAACTGGTAATATAGCACCATTGTTTTTACTGATGTGCCCTTGAAATGGAGGTTTTGACTTTTCAAGTATGTCTGGTATGAATTTTAAGGATATAGCTCACATTGCAAGGAGAGGAAGCAGAACGGAAACCAGAATCCCTGCTCTGGTGATCAAAAATGACATTTGCCTCCAATAAGTAGGATGGCAATGTTTCACCAGGTGATGAAGGTTATCTACCACCTAGTGGGTCTAGTTACTATTTCCTTTAACTAGGATGATATCCTTTTGCAGTGGGAATGTTTACTGGGTTCACCAGAGCCCCGTCTGTGGAAGTAGGCCACACTATGAGAAGGTATGATTGACTTGTCAGGTAAGGGATCTGGAAAGTTCTGATAAACATCTAGAACAAAAATGATAAAGCAACTGTTATAACCACAAAGAAGAACACACGAGGATATTAGGTGCTTATCAGAATTTTTCAGATCCCCCCCCCCATATATTATGCATCACATGCCCATTAATGATTGGCTAATGGGCAGATGCTGCAATAATCTGATATCTAAATCTCTATGCTGCAATAATCTGATATCTAAATCTCTATGCTGCAATAATCTGATATCTAAATCTCTATGCTGCAATAATCTGATATCTAAATCTCTATGCTGCAACTTATATATCAGCTTATTTAGTAGCATCTTGTCAAATGCTTTTATAAAGTGCAAGAAAATGGCAGTATGTGCTTTTTCCCTAGTCAACTGCTTATTAGTTTATTACAAAAGACAGATTACTAAGGGGTGGATTAAGCCAGCTGGGGAGGGGGGGGGCTAGGAGTAAAATTCACAGTAAAAAGTAAACAAACAGAATAATAGGGTAATTATAGGGTTGGTGAGTGGAATGATTGCCTGAGTGTGTTGTGGATGTGGACACATTGAATCAGTTTAAGACGCGGTTGGATGAGCATTGTATGCAATAGTGAGTACTTCCCACAATGACTCTCTGACTCCATGGAGGTCAAATGTTAATAATAATAATAATTTCATGGAGTTCATGCCATTGCCATTATTGTATCCATCTATGTGAAAAGCCAACAATAATATTTTAATAAACAAAGATGGTATGGGGAGAAGCAGAGCCAACTGAGGAATTTTATGGGGAATAAGAGAGAAATTAGCCCAGACACTGACAAATATATAGACAGCATCCAAACTAATTTTAACTTAAGGATCTGAAAGATGGGTGTCATAAATATAGTAGTTGTTCAAAGGCTAAAGATATATAAGAGTTCAGAGAAAATGAAGGGAGTGAACAGATGATAGAATTATGTGAAAAATGAAGATATTAGGGAGAAACATATGTTATGGTGGTATGATCACTTAAACAGAATGGGAAAAGAGAAATAGCAAAACTGATGTCTGATGCAGCCAGGACAAGACAAGATCTACCTGGATTGTGCAGTTAGAAAACTGCACAATCCAGGTAGATCTTGGACCTGATAATATTGCAATCTTGACAAATAATAGACTAAAATGGGAAACTGTTGCAGGAAGTTAGTAATAATGTACCTTTAATAATGTTGTGATATCAGGTCTTTTAGTAAAACTTAAAACATGCTAATTGCAAAATCATAAAATAAGTATTTATCACAAGACATAACACAATTTGGAGTTAGACAAATAAATTTTAATGACTATCATTGGTTATGTCTGCATGAAAATAGGCAAATATTTTAATGCATAAATTTTGTGCAAATATGGATCCTTTCTGAAAATTAAGTATTTTATTTATTTATTTATTTTTATGCTTGAGAAATTTAATTTTCACAGTAGCCTACTTACTTTTGGTCTACCATCCCAGGACAGATTAGGTTCAAATAATCCAGATGAAGCAGAGAAGAAACACAATTCATTAAATGTAACTAGATCTCCAGCTTCTACAACTTCAGTAAGTTTGGAAATGTGATCCTATGAATTATGATAAATCATAAATTATGATAAACAAAATGAAATATTAAAACAGTAAAAGTTTTCTTCCAATCTGAATTAAGAATTTCTCAATTATCCAGCTCTCAAACAACTGGAACTCAGTTTAACAGTCTTGGAACAGGTTAGCATGTTAAATTTAGTTTTTCCCATTGTGACCAGGTAATTGAGATATCACATTAAATTTAGATATATGTAAGAAAACTGATAAAAAAAAACATGTTTTCTTTTTGGACAAACTTATTTTCTACACTTGTGCACTGCTCAGAAACAGTCTAAATCAGTGGGTGGCCAACTACGAGTTCTTTTGGAGCTACGATAATTCCGGTGAGACTTAGAAGAGCTGTAACCTTTGACCAATGTGATGGTATGGGAGTAAGTGAGTGTACGCATGGCGAGGATGTAACAAGCTTGTAAGAACTGCTTTTGATTAATTACACACCCTAATTTTAAAGAGCTTACTAAGAAAATGGATACAAGGAAGGCCTCTACTAGTACATAAGTAACTAAAATTATTGTGTGGAAAGGCTTATGTGTTCATTGCACATGTTGATTGGATTTTAACAGTATAGATGCGAACACAGATTGATAAGAAAATAACTATTTATTAACTTAAATGCTAATATTTTGCTGGTATTATATCCAGCATCTTCAGAGCACACAAATAAAGTTTGTTACAGTAGTGAGACAACTGCAATCCGGTTAACAGTGGGACTAGCATGAGTAATTGTAATGTGCAACACAAAGACTAAAGTCCTAATTAGGCACCATCTAAGTTAAAAAAAAAAAAAAACAGTGGTCCAAAGTTTTGAAAAATAGTAGTCCAAATAATAGTCTGTGAAAGTTTTGAAAAATAGTACTCCAAAGTTTTGAAAAAAAATCAGATATTAATTTTGTCTTAGGATGACTGTCTCTCAAATCTTTGGTAGATTTATACAGCCAGACTTGTTGAGGGTTGGATTAAGCCTCCTCATCCTAATCTTTCTTACTCTGAGTTTAAAGCATTGAAATCACTAAAGAATAACAGAATAAAGAAAGATTAGGATGAGGAGGCTTAATTAAATAACAATAATTTAATAATTACGAAAGCTGATAAGGGGAAGGCTATAGTGATTCAAGATAGGAAGGAATATGAGAGAAAAATGTCTCTTTTACTTTGCGACTATTCAACTTATAGGCCTCTTACATCGGATCCTACCCGGAGTCAATTGAAGAGACTTAATTCTCTTATAGATAATGTATCTACATGGAATGAAGATCAAAAGAAAAAACTTAAAACCTTCTTCGGTCGTCCACCTAGATTGTATGGTCTTCCGAAAGTTCATAAACCAGGCATTCCGTTGAGACCAGTCATAGATTGTATAGGTTGCCCCACTTACAAAATCTCAAAATTTTTATCCAATTTACTCTCCTCTTCCACTAGAAGAACTGATACTTATATAAAAAATACTTTGGATTTCAAAAATAAAATTTCAGATCTTCATTTGGACGTTTCTGATATCATGATCAGTTTAGATGTTGTTTCTTTATTTACAAATGTGCTTCTTTTGGAAAGTATTGAATTACTACAACAGGAATTTCCTTCTGACATTGTAAACGTATTTGATTTTGTAATAAATTCTGGTTATTTTTCCTTTAAAAATAAGTTGTATCAACAAATTGAAGGAACAGCAATGGGTAATCCTCTTTCTCCTGCTATCTCCAATTTCTTTATGGAACATTTTGAACAACGTATCTTTGACAATATTTCTCCCAGACCTACGCATTGGTTCAGATATGTCGATGACATTTTTGCTGTATGGAATGGCTCTTCTGAGGAACTTCAACAATTTCTCACTAAGTTAAACGCATTTCATCCTAGGATCAAGTTTACCCTAGAAGTAGAATCAAATAAGCAGATAGCCTCTTTAGATCTTCTAATTCTTCGCCAACCAGATGGTAACCTACATTTCTCGGTTTATAGAAAGAAGACTCATACAGGCCATTATATCCATGCGGAATCTCATCACCATCCCAGTCAAAAGGCAGGAACTATTAAAACACTGGTTCATCAGGCCCACTCCTTTTGTTCTACAGACGATCTTTTACAGAAAGAACTACAATACATAACTTCTTCCTTTCTATCTAATGGTTATAAGAATTGCTTCATTAAAAGAACTTTGAGTAGTTTTAATATGTCTTCCTCTTCCAACACAGAGGAAATAACGCGCATTACTATCCCTTATGTACAAGGCATCAGTGAACGTATAGCAAAAGTTTTAAAACCACTGAATATTTTTGTTGCCTTTCGACCGTTTAGAAAAATCTCCACCTTTCTCACTTCTCCTAAGGACAAGCTTCCACATCTTAATCATCCAGGTGTCTACCAGATTCCGCGCTCTTGTGGATTATCTTATTTCGGACAAACGGGAAGATCCGCCTCTATTCGGCTAGAAGAACACCAATCTTATATTGAATACTTTAAGCCTGAAAAGTCTGAACTTTCTGAACATGCCATCTTCACTAGACACAGAGTTCATCTTCACAAAAGTCAGTTTCTCATGGAACACCTTTATAAAGAAACATGTGAAACTCTACTTCATTCTCCTAACTTAAACAGATCCGATGGCTTATGTCTATCCCCTTTATGGGAGATAGTACTTTACAAATCAGCTAATCTTTCCTAACTTTTTATTGTATTAATTTTTTTTTTTTTTTTTTTTTTTTTTTTTTTTTTTTTAGGAAAGTTATTGACCTTTTTAGTTATCTTACACCAGCTACTTAGGTGGCGCTTTTTGGAATTGTCAGTTAGTGTTTAATTTTGAGCTTAATGTACTGAAGATGCCTGTGACACACAGCCGAAAATTATACTAATAAATAATCTTTCTACGTGAGTTTTTTCCGTTATTTAGTGTGTACCGATATGTCTACTCACGGTTTACCTCTTTTAAAACTTATAGCTGACCAAAATGCATTCTGATAGAGTGGTGAGAGCAAGAATGATCAATGAGTTCAAGGAGTGGTACGATAGACTGTGTTTCCTAGGAAGGATCCCCCCCAATGAGTCTTTTGACTCCATCAAGGCCTGAACATTAATAATAATACTTCTAGCATTTGTATAAAGAAACATCAATGTTTTGTCAGTGTTTCTATTCTTATTATTATTCCCTCCAGACTCCATTGAATTCTGCATTACAGCATACATTCCACCTTCTCTCAAGTGACTATTCTCACAAGGAGCCACTCCTGATACCACTACTACCCTGATAACTCTTGTTGCTTTGGATTAACACTTTCACTAGCCCAAAGAACAATATTTTCTTCAGATGCCTATGTCCTTTCTCATTCAAATACAGGTCATCTCTCTCTCTCTCTCATTCAGTTTTCTATCCTTAAATACACTCATCCACATAATCCAAGCCTCTCTTTCAACACCCACATTCTGGCTATCAGATCATTTTCATTACTGATACTCTCCTCAGCTTTGCATTATCATACCCGGGTAACACACTATCTTTTCTCTCTCTCTCTTCTGATATACAACCCCAATTAACCTTAGATCTCTTACTACCTGATTCACAATGCCTCTCAGGTCATTTTTGGCCACAATCAACTCTTAACCTTCTCTCAAGTGACTATTCCCACAAGGAGCCACTCCTGATACTACCACCCTGATAACTCTTGTTGCTCTGGATTAACACTTTCACCAGAGGAATGATAAACAGTGTGACTTTTACTTTGATTAACTGCCATAGTCACACTGTTTATCATTTCTCTGGGCAAACTCTCTTCTGGTATTTTTTTGCACTCCATGCATCCTCAAATCTCATTCATCACACCTCTTACCATTCTGTTCCTTCCTTGTTCACCTGCATCTCCCCTCCCCCCTCTGATACTTTCTCTCCTTGCTCTCTCACTTATCTACCTTCCTACTATCTCTTCATCCCTAGCTCCTGCACTATCTTGATTTCCTCTCATTCCTTCTCTTTTCACCCATGGGTCATCCTATTCTCTCCCCTTCTATTCTCATAACTCTCTCTCTCTCTCTCTCTCTCTCACTCCTACTCTCATTTGTTTCATTCCTACTCTATTCTTTTCCATCTCCTAATCTCCTCTTTCATGCTTCTGAACTCATTCTTTATTATTATTATTATTATTGTTACTTGACACCTCCAGGGTGTCCCAGACTCATCAATTATGATTTGGACTATTGGACTTTAAGATCCCATTGATCCTTTGGTCTTTTACATCAATTAGAGTGGCATAGGAGCTACATTCTTGCTTGTGGATATCATAGCAGAACAAAGTTTCTGAAATACTTTGCCCCCATCTGGCTCCCACTACTAACTTCGATTTAGAAGCATCATCATCATGAACCATGTTGCAGTTTCTGTACACCCATTCTGCACCAGTCCTTTATGTCTTCTATTCATTCTCTGTATGGTCTATCTCTTCTGTTTACACCATCCATAATACCAAACATTAATGTCTTTATCTTCCGGTCCTCACTCATTCTGCAGATGTGTCCAAATAATTGCAGCTTGCATTTTATAATCTTCTGCGTTAGATTCTCCTTTGGTTGTATCTTCAGATAGAGCTCTTCATTTGTGACTTTCTGTACCCATCCTATTCTTAGAATCTTCCTGTAACAAGTTCTTTCAAATGCCAAAATTCTTTTTCTTGATTCCTTATTTATTACCCACCTTTCAGATCCATACAGTACACTGCTAAAGATGCATGTTTCCTGTACTCTTAGTTTTGTTTGTAGGCTGATCACTTTACTTTTCCAGATGTTATCCACAGCTTTCAGATTTGTTCTTACATTTGCAATCCTGATCTTTATTTCTTTTTTACAGTCCAAATCATATATCATTTTACTTCCTAAATATGTGAATTGTTCTACATTTTCTATATCAATTCCATCCACTTGTATCTTTTGTTTCATGTTCTTCTCACCAAATACCGTTTTTTCCAAGTTCATAACAAGTCCAAATCTCTTCCCTTCCTCATTAACAGTTTCAATGTTTTTTGTAGTTCTCTTTCACCTTCATCAATAATGACAATGTCATCTGCAAACCTCAGATTGTTAATTTTCATTAATTCTCATTCCATCATTTAGAATCACTCAGATCATAATGTTTGTCCATTATCACACATAATTTGAACATACATACTCTTCATCAGAAGAATCCTACCTCCTATTTATAGCTCATGCCTGCTTTGTGTAGATAGTTGCATGCTACAGGGGAATTCCATTTATCATGGCAATGTCACTAATATTTCAGATACTTAGAGCAGAAAATGTTTTCCATCAAGATTGGGGAAAAAAAATTTAGCTGTGATACATAAAGGCTACAATTTGCATGTAAAAGTTTTTTTTTTTTTTTTTTTTTTTTTATATAACTACTGTGAAGTAAAATAAAACTACCTGATAAAGTGGCAACAAGACAGCAAATGATTCCACTTCAGGACTATGTAACTGATAATTGTCCTGGAAAAAAAATAATAAAAAAAAGCACTGTAGCAACCAAGTTAGACAATCTAAAGTAAACATTGTAATTTAAACAAAAAAAAAAGGAGGTGCTTAAGGGTCAAAGGTAATTTTAAGTGGGCGTGCTGCATATACAAAAAAAAAAAAAAAAAAAATCTAATCAGTAACGAATTTATTAATAAATAAATTTACATATTACAAATTGCTTTATTAAAAATATTTCATCCTCACCACGAACAAACACCAATAATAAAAGTTATGTATCAATAGCAATGACAAGCGCAAACGAATATTCATTAGATTGCAGTGCATTTGTTTCATGTAACGATAATTAATTGAAAAAATATAATTCTTTTCAGATTTTCAACAGTGACACTTGTCATGATTCAGCCTTGTATCTATAATAAATAAATAATTATATGTTATTTTAACAAATTTTTGGCCTAACAAACTATTTGGCCACATGGCTCTGAAACACTCCTCTCCTTCCTTACACACTTAAACAACGAACACGCCAGAATCAAGTTCACCCTGGAAAAAGAGGAAAACAACTGCCTCCCTTTCCTAGACACACTAGTCCACCCGCCAGCCTGATGGAACTTTGGTTTTCTCAGTTTACAGAAAACCCACCCATACAGGCAGATACATCCACCAACAATCCCCCCCCCCTCCTCACAACAATATGGAGTGGTAAAAACACTATACAACAGGGGCCTAAACTAATCTGTTCTAACGACATAGCCCTTAACACTGAACTAAATCACATCCCTCAACACTTTCTCAGCCAATGGCTACCCTCCCAAAAAAATCCAAAAAATATTAAAACATACAAACCACAGCCCCCCTCCCCCCCCCCCCTCCACAAAAAAGATTACTCTAAATCCATCACCATCCCCTACATCCGAGGCACCTCAGAAAAAATTACCAAAATTCTAAAAAAAACATGACCTCACCTCCTGTTACAGGCCTTACAGAAAATTGGCATCCCTTATCCGCCTACCAAAGACCAACCACTTCCCCTAGACCTACCTGGTGAATACCAGGTCCCTTGCAAGTTGTAAACTGTCATACTTTGGCCAAACAGGCAGGACAGCGAATATCAGAATTTCTGAACACAAGGACTACATCCGGTTTTACAAGTATAGCCATTCTGGTCTTGCAGACCATGCTCTGGATACTCGCCACAGAATATGGTGGAAGAAAGCTACAGTAATACACCGGAGCAAAATATAAATACGAAAGATTATTTATGGAATCAGCCTCTGCCCTAAGAAACTCTCCGAACCTCAACAAATTTGGTTGTATGCGACTGCCTTAAATTTGGTAGGCATACATCAGCAGACCTTCAGCCCAACGGCCAAGAACGCCTACTTAGCCCGCCAGAGGGCACCATCAGGACTTCTAGGAGAACGATAGCTTCATATCTTCATTCTCAGTTACTGTATTGTTAGTGCCTGTGTGCAACTGCCTTTTTGTAAGTTCCTTTTGAAAATGGCAATGTGACATTGCCGAAATATCGGAAATATTAATTAAAGTATAATTTAATTTATATTTGGATCTACGTTGTTTCAATTCCCTAAGTGAATTTAGAAATGCATAACCAACGTATAAGCTTGTCTACGAGAATCAATATTTTAACAAAATAAAATAATATTGACAAAAAAATAGTTCACAATGCACATGCACCAATAATAAACGTTTCATATCTCACAGAAATAACATCCGCAAGGATACTAAAAATACACTGACGTTTGGGCAGTGTCTTAATGATGTAATGTGCAATGCCAAGCGCCAATGAATATCGTTGTTAGATCACAGTGCTTTTGTTTCATGTAACGATAATTGAAAAATATATAATTATTTTCATATTTTCAACAGTGGTACTTGTCATAATTCAGCCATGTATCTATAATAAATAAATAATTATATGTTATTTTAACAAAATAAAATAAATATTGACAAAAAATAGTTCACCACGCACCAATAATAACTGTTTCATATCTCACAGAAATAACGTGCATAAGGATACTAAAATTACACTGCTGTTTGGGCAGTGTCTGAATGACGTAACATGCAATGACAAGCACCAACGAATATCGGTGTTAGATCGTAGTGCATTTGTTTCATGTAATGATAACTGAAAAAAATTAATTCTTTTCATATTTTCAACAGTGACACTTGTCATAATTCAGCCCTTGTATCTATAATAAATAAATAATTATATGTTATTTTAACAAAATAAAATAATAGTGACAAAAAATAGTTCACCATGCACACGCACCAATAATAAATGTTTCATATCTCACAGAAATAACATGCGCATGGATACTAAAAATACAGTGCCATTTGGGCAGTGTCTGAATGACATAACGTGCAATGACAAGGCGCAAACGAATATCGGTGTTAGATCACAGTGCATTTGTTTTGTAATCTTAAGTGTTAATCGAACAATTCCAATTATTAACTATTCAAGCAATGTCAAAACATAAGCTGTAGACTTTAACATGTTGTATTGCATTTATATAATGTTGAAAGCATTGTTATTATTTATAAACACAAACAAAATTTAAATTTTTCGTTTTTTCCTTAGGGGTGCTGCAGAGTCGCAGTGCTTATGTAAGGGCTGCCACTGGTCAAAGTTATATAACTGAGAGGAGACCTCCACATAGCCTTCAAAGGAATGAGGAGAACCGACCAGGGCTTCTGACCTAATGTCCAAACCTCACCTTCTTGTGGTGCACCCTGTTAGGTATCTACCTGGATACTGAACGAACGAGGATGAGCTGGCAGTTTGGGATTTAGCGGACCCAAATTGTATTCTTATTGGCTTAAAACAAAATACAAAATGATGGTACAACATGACAAAATTTCATGCCGGCTGGGGCGTCGCCCGGTTAAACGAGGCCCCGGTTGTTTTCACCAGGGAATCAGGGAAAACAGTGAGAAGTCAGCTACTGGAATAAATCCTAAAACACACCCCAACTCAACATCACCAGAGTTAAAGATCAGTACTATCAACGTAAGAAGCCTGAATGGAAAAGAAATGAAGCTAGCCGAGGAATTAGATAAGTACCAGATCGACATAATAGGGGTAACTGAAACAAAAAAGACAAAAACTAGTGAGCTCTTTCTGAATAATAAATACAAAATGTTATATTCAGGCAATAACAATCAAAGAACAGAAGGAGCAGCCATAATATTCAAAACAAAATAGGAGGCTAATCTTCTTGAATGGCAGGCAGTCTCAAGTAGAGTGATGTGGGCAAATATCAGAATGAGGAACTGGACAATGAGACTTATTTGTGCCTATGGTCCCACAGAAGGTTCTACTAAGGTAGAAGTGGAGAAATTTTTTGAGGTTTTAGAGAAAGCAACTGACACAATGAAAAAGGAAAAGTTGATCCTTGTTAGGGATCTAAATAGCAGAGTAGGAAATGATTGTCAGACAAACAAAAATATTTTGGGAAAATTTGGAGATAAGAGGAAAGCTAATAATAATAGCAAATACCTGTTGGATTTCTGCTCAGGACATGGACTAGTTATTACTAACACCATGTTCCAACATAAAAATGTGCACAAATTCACATGGAGAGAAGAGGCAAGGAATAAGAAAAGTCTGATTGATTATGTTATTGTTGATAGTGATGTTTTCCCACTGGTGCAGGACACCAGAGTGTACAGAGGATTTGAAATTGGAAGTGATCACCATTTAGTCTTGAGCAGGATAAAATTGAATTTCATATTGAAAAGAAGAACATGTAAGAAAGTTTTAAAGTGAATAAAAGTTGAACAGTTCTCACATGTGAACTGTAGACTAAAATATGCAAACATTATACAAGAAAAAATGAAAGAGTTTGAGAACAGGAACCAAACCTTGGAGATTCAGTGGCAAACTGCCCTGAAGAAAACAACTGACTCATCCTGAGAGGCATGTGGTGAGGTTGTCTGCAAGGATAGAAAAATCAGAACTCCATGGTGGACAGTGAAGGAAAAGAAGAAAGCATATAAAGATTCTATATCAAAGCTCACCATAAGATCTGTAGGTTGCAATGAGATATTTTTCAATTTTTCTAAGAAATCTGAGGAGTTTTTAAGAAAGGAACTCATTGCAACCTACAGATCTTATGGTGAGCTTTGATATAGAATCTTTATATACAAATGTACCTCTCAAGAAGACTACAATTACTGGCTGAAATCTTTCGAAAAGACATTATAAAACTATTCAATTTCATAATACACTCTGGATATTTCTTATGTCAAAACAAATTTTACAGTCAAGTAGAAGGAAAGGCCATGTAAAGTCCTCTCTCTCTCCTGCTTTAGCCAACTTTTATTTAGAAAAAGTCCTCTTCTCATCTATTTTCCCTCAACCATCCTTTTGGGTAAGATATATAGATGACATCCTTACTATATGGCTTCACAATAAAGACTCCTGACCTTCTTTTTTTAAACAGTATCAATTCCTTACATCATCGTATAAAGTTTACTATGGAAATGGAAAAAAACAACCAGTTATCATTTTTAGACGTTCTCCTCATCCTTCAAATACTCTTACAACTACAGTTTACAGGAAACCATTGTTCACAGGTCAGTATATTCTTAAAGAATCAGCCCATCATCCTTGTCAAAACACAGGAATCATAAAATGTCTAATCAGAAGAGCCAAAACTAATTGTTCTACTTCTAATTTTCTACAGAAAGAACTTTCTAATATCTAGCAACACATGAAACTTTTCCGAAAAGAGTACACAACATCTTCTCGATTCTTATAATCCACCACTAAACAACAAAGATTCAACACGTCAAGTTCCAATTCCATACATCTCTGGGATTTCAAAACCTACCTCAAGAATTTTGAAGAAATATGAGTTAACAGCTAGGTATTCACCTATTAACAAATTGGAACTCGACGTGTTTAATCTTTGAAAATTTTTTTAACCCATTTTCCTTCTCCTAAAGACAAACACTCAACTATGTCTCTTCCTGGAGTTTATCAAATTCCCTGCAACTATGATCTCTCCTATTTTGGACAAACTAGATGCTCTCTTGAAAAAAGAATCCAAGAACATTAATCCTCCATTCATCACAACAAACCTGAAAAATCTGGATTGGCTCAGCACGGGATTGAAACTAACCACAACATCCTTTGGTCAAAAACTCGCCTCTTACATAGATCCCGCTATAAATTTGAACGTTTATTCAAAGAAAGCGTAGAGGCAATACTCCATCATCCTAACCTGAATCGGAATGACTGTATATCTGTATCAAAAATCTGGGAAAGTCTAATAAGGATAACTCATTAATTCATATTAATTTTATGTTATTTAATATTATTAATTAATATCTTTATTTCAATCATGTCTCTGCTAATAATATTCCCTTTGATACTTAGTGATATAACATCATGCAGTTTGTTCTATTTTTAAATGATCTATTGATAGTATTCCACCTTGTATTTTTTAAAACTGTTCTTGTAGTGCCACTGAAGATGGTCTGCAATTTTCAGACTGAAATATTTGGCTAATTAAATATCTTTCTTATGTTTATGTGCTTATATTATTCAAGGATATACATTATCTGCTCTGTTATTCAATATCTATGTGCCAATAGAGAAGTTATTCAAAATGCTACAGTTATATGGTGTTAATGGGACATTATATCAAGCAGTACTTAGTGTTTATTTGAGTTGTAAGTCAGCAGTTAAAATTGAAGGAAGTACAGGAAGGTGGTTTAATGTTAAATCTGGTGTCAGACAAGGATATACATTATCCTCTCTGTTATTCATTATCTATATGGATCACATATGAAGGAAAGTGGTATTAAACCTGATATCAAAATTGGAGATGTTAATCTCAGCTCTTTGCTTTATGCAGATGATGTTATACTTCTATATAAATCCCTACAAGTCTGCAAGATTCCCTGACTAAATTGAATAACTTTTTTATACAATGAAACCCTGTGGTAAATTCATCACTAAAAAACACATGTACTAACCACAGTGATAAGTTTTAATAGGTAAATAATTCATCCCAAGTATCTCGGGACATCCTCAGTACAGTAATTCAAACAATACTAGGAATAACATACAGTTAGGGTATATGATTACAATGGAATCTCAATATGTGTGCAGTAGCATGTTATAGAATTAAATTAAAATATAACTGAAAAAAAAAAAGATAACATATATAAAGAGATTATTTTAAACAATTTTGTATGACAATTTCCCATACTTTAGGAGCAAGAACATCATTGCGGTTTAAATTTGGTCTGTGTAGTAGGGCTTCGGCACTTTCTTTATATAAACATTCCTGTTTGTATAAAGATCTATGTAAAAGTTTTGTATTTTCCCAATGGATCCTATGGTTTGGGTTTTCAACTCCGTGTTGAGCAAAGCCTGATTTCTGCGGTTTGAAAACACAAATGTGGTCCTGATGTTCCGAAATGAGTTTCTGAACAAATCTATCTGTCAGTCTATAGTAAGACAACTTGCAGGAGCATGCGACCTCATACACGCCAGGTAGGATCAGAGGTGAGAGTTTGTCTTTAGGAGAAGGTAACAAGTTATAGATCTAGTTGATGGGTTCATAATTTTTTGAGTTGTTTTAAGATTGTATCTATTTAGTATGGCTGTATTTTGGATTATTTCTAGTTCTTGGTTTAGAGATTCTTCAGAGGAGCAGAATCTGTGTGCTCTGGTAACTAATGATTTAATGATGCCAAATTTATGTGATGGATGATGAGTGGAAGAATTGTGAATGTAGCGACCTGAAAATGTAGGCCTGCGATAGACAGACGTGGTGATGGAACCATCTTCTTTTCATTGAATGTGTAAATCCAGAAAGGAGATTCCCTGTGGAGATTCTTTTTCTAGCGTTAAGTTGATGCAAGGGTGAAGAAGGTTTATTTTATCTAGAAACAGGTTTAATTCTTGTTCGGAATGATCCCAGACTGCAAAGACGTCGTCGTCATATCATAGCCAAATTTTTTGTTTGGGTTATTCATTGATGAAACCTCTTCCTTAGGTGAAGAAACAATTAAAAAAACTCAGGATATACCATGCTAGACCTCCTAGAATATATGGCATACCTAATCTTCACAAAAATAATGTTCCACTCAGAACTGTTGTAGCTTCTATTAGCAGCCTAACTTACAAGTTATCAAGATTCTTATCTAACCTCTGCTCTCACATAGGCCACTCAGCCTCATCTTCACAAAAATAACGTTCCACTCAGAACTGTTGTAGCTTCTATTAGTAGCCTGACTTACAAGTTATCAAGATTCTTATCTAACCTTCTCTGCTCTCACATAGGCCACTCAGCCTCATCAATTAAAAATTCCAGAGTTTCACGCAAAAATAAAAGACATTCAACTGTTAAAAACTGACATGTTAATTAGCTTCGACATTGTCTCCCTCTTCACTAACATTCCCCATAAGGAAACAGTAGAGTTTTTAACTCGAAAATTTCCATCTGACATTGTTGAATTATTCAAATTTGTTATAACATCCAGTTACTTCACTTGGAAAGGAAAAATTTACAAGAAAGAGGAAGGAACAGCAATGAAATTTTTCTTATCGCCAAACTTAGCAAACCTGTTTCTAGAATACCTTGGAGAAAAAAACCCAAAAAATCATCATTCACTTCCCCACACATCAACCTAGACAAGAAGAAGCCCATAGGATTCCCATACCTTATGTCGAAGGCATCTCTGAACGTCTTTCAAAAATTATGAAGAAATACAATCTTGCTACTACCTACAAACCCATCAACCAGATCTATAACTTGTTACCTTCTCCTAAAGACAAACTCTCACCTCTGATGTTACCTGGCATGTATGCTCCTGCAATATCTTACAGGTAGATTTGTTCAGAAATGCATTTCGGAACATCAGGACTACATTTGTCTTTGTTATTACATCCGGTTACTTCACTTGGAAAGGAAAAATTTACAAGCAAGAAGAAGGAACAGCAATGGAATCTTTCTTATCGCCAAACTTAGCAAACCTGTTTCTAGAATACTTTGAAGAAAAAACCCAAAAAATCATCAGTCACTTCCCCACACATCAACCTAGACAAGAAGAAGCCCACAGGATTCCCATAGCTCATGTCAAAGGCATCTCCAAACGTCTTTCAAAAATTATGAAGAAATACAATCTTGCTACTACCTACAAACCCATCAACCAGATATATAACTTGTTACCTTCTCCTAAAGACAAACTCTCACCTCTGATGTTACCTGGCATGTATGAGGTCCCATGTTCCTGCAATATCTTACAGGTAGATCTGTTCAGAAATGCATTTAGGAACATCAGGACCACATTTGTCTTTTCAAACCACAGAAATCAGGCCTTGCTCAACACGAAGTTCAAAACTCCGTGTTGAGCAAGGTAAGTGTTTATATAAAGAAATATAAATGTTCATGTTTATATTTCTTTATATAAACATGAACGTTTATATAAAGAAAGTGCTGAAGCCTTACTACACAGACCAAATTTAAACCACAATGACATTCTTGCTATACCTAAAGTATGGGAAATTGTCATACAAAATTGTTTAAAATAATCTCTTTATATATGTTATCTTTCTTTTTTCAGTTATATTTTAATTTAATTCTATAACATGTTACTGCACACATATTGAGATTCCATTGTAATCATGCACCCTAACTGTATATTATTGTTATTATTATTATTATTATTATTATTAAACAAGACCTCATGGAGTCAAAGACTCATCTAGGCGGTCCTTTTATCTCACACACATATCATACCGTATCTTAAGCACATTCAAACTCCTTGCAGACACCACACTCTCAGGCAAGGCATTCCAATCACTCACAACTCTGCACGAAAAAAACCTGCCTCTCACTCCCCTACTCACACTCTCTTTATACAGTTTCCAGGGATGACCTCTGGTTCTCCCCTGATCTCCCACTATTCTCTGTAGAACTTCTCCACCATTGATCCTATAACAATCCCTTACCAACTTGTAGGTCTCTATCGGTCTCTATCATATCTCCTTTCTTCATTCTCTCCACTAGACTCTGCAAATTACATCTTTTCAATCTTTCCTCATACTCGACATTCCAGAGGTCAGAAACTACCTTAGTCAGTCGCCTTTGGACCTTTCCAACATCTCTTCATCCTTCTGAAAACCAGGTGACCAAATCTGGGCACAATAGTCCATGTGTGCCTAATCAAAGCCTTATACAATGGAACAAGAATCTCCCTACTTCTACACGTCAGTGTCCTCCGCATCATTCCCAGAAGTCTTTGTGTTGTCTTCACAATTTTGGCAATGTGTCCCCTAAATTTTAGATCCTTATCCACTATCACCCCCAGATCTCTTATTTCCTCTACTTCCAACAATATATTCTCACCAAGCATAAATTCTGCATCCCATCTTTGTTTTCCAGATTTTAAAACCTTACATTTTGCAACATTGAACTCACATCCCCATTTGCTTGCCCAATTACTCAATTTATTCAAGTCTTCTTGCAAGGCCACAACATCTTCACTACTCTTTATGGTTCGTCCCAACTTTGCATCATCTGCAAACAACTGAATATCTCCATCCAAATCTTCGCCAATATCATTAATATACAAGTTAAATAGTAATGGCCCTAAAACAGACCCCTGAGGCACTCCACTAGTGACTTTCCTTTTCCTGGATATTGCACCCCCATACACAACTTGTTGATGATAGCCAGTCTCCAATCCAATGCACTAATCTAATATCCAATCCCATCTGCTCTAGTTTAACTGTCAACTTATCATGAGGTACTCTATCAAAAGCTTTTGCGAAATCCAAGTATATTACTGTGTATCCTTCTCCTCTGTCCAAGGAAGCAGTCACTTTATTGTAATAAGTAAGTAGATTACTAAAACATGACCTCCCTGTAGCAAATCCATGCTGTCCATCAAAGATTATACCATTGTTGTCAACCCAACTCTGGATCCTAGTTCTCACAAGCTTCTCCAACAACTTAACCACAACACCTGACACACAGATAGGCCTATAGTTTGATGCTTGAGTTCGATCACTTCCTTTATGAAGTGGTACAATCTTGCCCTCCTTCCACTCTTTAGGGACTTGACCAAGTGCAAGACTCGTATTAAAAAAATATGTCAAGGCAGGTGTCAACTCTCTGGCACATTCCTTCAGAATGTTATTCCTAGTATTGTTTGAATTACTGTACTGAGGATGTCCCAAGATACTTGGGATGAAATATTTACGTATTAAAACTTATCACTATGTGTTTTTTAGTGATAAATTGAATAACTGTTGTAATAGATATGGTATGAAGGTCAGCATTAAAAAGACAAAGACAATGAAAATAGGCAGAAATATCAACTGCATTGCGAATGGAGAACCAATAGAACAAGTAAAACATTTCAGCTACTTAGGCACGATTTCTAGCAAAGATGCTTTCTAGCGAATTACAAATAAAAAATAAACAACAGAATCAACAAAGCTGGTATGATAGCAAGTCAACTGAATAAATTTATATGGAATAAGAGAGAAATTAGCCAAAACACTAAATTAGCTGTGTTCAAGACAGTGTTCAAACCAATTTTAACTTATGGATCTGAGAGCTGGGTTAGAAGTAAAACACTTGACCAAAGACTGCAGATAAGAGAATCCTGAGAAAGATTAGGGGCATGAACAGATGGCATCAATAGCAATATCATATTAAAAATGAAGATATTAGGAAAGAACATTATATTGTCAGCATTCATGCATTAGTAGAGCTAATCCCAGGTGGTATGGTCACTTAAGCAGAATGGGAGAGGAAAGATTAGCAAAACACGTGTTCTCTGCCAGGTTAGCAGGAAAAAGACCCAGAGGAAAATCAAGATATAGGTGGATTGATACAGTAAAAAGTGCCTTAGAAGACAGAAACATAAGACCTGATAATATTGGAGTCTTGACAGGTAACAGACTGATTTGGAGGAAAATTGTAGATAGGAAGTTAGTAATGGTGTAAATTTTTCTTGAGGGTATATATCAGGAATTTGATGATGATAATTTAAAATTTAAACTATGGGTAAATTTTTATCCCTAAGATTTTAAAGATGTTTACAATCATTGTTGTAATACAGGGATTGTACATCTTCAGAATCATATAATGAAGTGATTTTTCAGAATTGGAACATCAGGCACAACATCATCATCATCATGATCATCATGAACCATGGCCTCACTGCCTGCTGGTGTCCGATGCCTTCTTCACCATCTTCCACTTTTTTTTGTCCAGTGCACAGCGTCACAGTTTCTGTAAACCCATTCCACACCAGTCCTTTATGTCGTCTATCCATTCTCTGTATGGCCTACCTCTTCTGTTTATACCATCCATAGTACCAAACACAAATGTCTTTATCTTTATCAGACACAACAGCTGATGGACAATTCTGTGGCCTCCACAAGCTTTCCCAGAACAGAGATAATCCTAATGGATAACATTACATTTCTGTGGTTTTCATCATCAGGTGGATCATGCTCATCAATAGCAATGAAAGCAAATCAATACATTTATCATTAGCATTTGAAAATATAAACAAATGCATATGCTAATTATGTCATGACTTAAAAACCTGAACATGTGTGTATCTAGCCATTAGCAGATGTATCTAGCCATTAGCCTTTATCAGACACAACAGCTGATGGACTATTCTGCGGCCTCCACAAGCTTTCCCAGAACAGAGATAATCCTAATGGATAACATTACATTTCTGTGGTTTTCATCATCAGGTGGATCATGCTCATCAATAGCAATGAAAGCAAATCAATACATTTATCATTAGCATTTGAAAATATAAACAAATGCATATGCTAATTATGTCATGACTCAAAAACCTGAACATGTGTGTATCTAGCCATTAGCAGATGTATCTAGCCATTAGCCTTTATCAGACACAACAGCTGATGGACTATTCTGCGGCCTCCACAAGCTTTCCCAGAACAGAGATAATCCTAATGGATAACATTACATTTCTGTGGTTTTCATCATCAGGTGGATCATGCTCATCAATAGCAATGAAAGCAAATCAATACATTTATCATTAGCATTTGAAAATATAAACAAATGCATATGCTAATTATGTCATGACTCAAAAACCTGAACATGTGTGTATCTAGCCAATAGCAGATAGAGACTTTTCAAATGCATTTACTCTGAATTACCATCAACATTTCATTACTATATAAATGGGCCCCTGCTGTTTGACTTGTTTATAAATGATATATGAGAATTATAAGTAGCACTGCTGGTATTTAATTCCCTTCAGGAAGATTTGAATAGACTTTTTACTTGGATACAGGAGTGGAGTTGCAGTTTTAATATTATAAGTGCAAGGTGTATTTTGGAGTGCAGAAACATAAGGCTCTGTACTGATGGTGTGGTACTGTAGGAAGTGGACGAGATTTGAGATTTGGGAGTTTGATAGTAGACTGAAGTTTAGAGGGCATATTGCAAGTGTTGCAAAGACTGCACATAGTATTGCCACCATGATAAAAAGTGCTCTAAAATTTAGGGATAAGAAAGTGGTTGTGTCACTGTATAAAGCGCTGGTCAGGTCACACTTGGACTATTGCACTCAAATTTGGTCAACTGGTTTTCAACAATGTGATGTGGAAACACTGGAGAGGGTCTGAGTCATTCATCCAGAGATGAATGACTCAGACAATATCAGGACATTAGAATGCTGGCTATGGAGAGTGGCTGAAGAAATATGAATTGCAGAGTTTGGTAGATAGGAGGAAAAGAAGTAATATGATAGCGACAGTTAAGTTAGTGGAAGGATCTTATTGGATTAATCCAGAGGAGATTATAAAAAGAGTAGAAGGCAAGAGGGGTGTAAGGAGTAGATTTTTTAGATGGAGAATTGTCAGTGAGCAGAACACATTACCAGAATATGTTGTTAACATAAAGAGTGTTAAGAATTTTAAGATTCAGTATGATAAATGTCATCAGTTAAATGAATCTCCCACAATGGGTCTGCAGACTCCAAGGAGGGTGTAATAATAATAATAAATAAAATGAAGCCAACCTGCTATGAAAATTTATTAATTTAAAACAAAAGAAATCAGCATGTAAATTGGGATATAAATCCAGAAATGTTTTTGAATATTTCGAAAAAAGATTCTTGAAGTGACCTAAAACTAAATAATTTTGACTTGAGATTTTTTTTGTCTGTTACAATTTGAATTGTTTCACTTACTTGTCATCGTATGAAAACTATAACATGCTGCTTTATGATCTGAAGATTCTGGCTTGAAATCCAGTGAAATATAAGCCAGTTAATAAACATCTTTCTTTTTTAACATAAAATAGTTCGTTTGGTGTTGTTAATACTATTAAAATAAATTATGAATAATGTTCAATACTTAAGCATGTCTATTAGATTTGTGAAAGGAGTCTTGATTATTTTTTTTTATAATCAAGTGAGCTGTGAATGAAGGAGATGGCTATACCATGATAATATGCTAACTCAGTGAAGGCATTTGACAGGATACCACATAGAAATCTATTATGTGAATTGCAGTAACGAAGCTAGTGACATGGTTAAAAAAAGTGGATAACAGAATCAAAGAGTGGTATACAGCAAAGGAATCCAGGAAAAGGCGAGTGACTAGTGGTGTGCCATAGATGCCACTGTTCTTTGATCTGAACATTAATAATGATGGAGATGATTTAAGGGGGATGATATCCAGATGTTTGCTGACGATGCTGTTAAACTGTGAAGGAAAGTAACGCGATATAAGAGATATTTATAGATTGAATGCAGCAAATGCTATGCCACTATATTATTATTATTATTATTCAAGCCTCCAAGGAGTCAAAAGACTCGTCGAGGGAGGTCCTTCCTAAGACATAAAGTCTGTCAAGACTCATCGAGGGGAGGCCCCCCCCCCCCCCGAAAAACACAAAGTCTATCATACCGCTCTTTAAACTCACTGACCGTTCTCGCTCCCACCACTCCATCAGGCAATGCATTCCACGGCTCAACCACCCTCCACACAAAGAAACCACTCCTTACCCTCTTGCTCACAGTTTCCTTTCATAACTTCCAGGGATGGCTTCTTGTCATCACTCCTTCCCGCTGTTCAACCAAGCGAAATAACTCCCCAGTGTTAACCCTGTAACCACCTCTCAACAGTTTAAAAGTCTCAATCATATCACCTCTCCTTCTTCTATCCAACAAACTCTGCAGTCCACATTCTCTCAGTCGATCCTCATAACTATCCTTGTACAGTCCTGAAACCATCTTTGTATCCTTTCCACAGTTAATTTATCACCTTCAAATCCTGGGGACCAAATCTGAGAACAACAGTCCAATTGTGGTCTGATCAGAGACTTATATAACGGAATGATAACCCACTTATCTCTGCAGGTCAGTGTCATTCTCATAATAGCAGCAATCCTCTGTGTTACCTTCACCACCTCTAAACTTCAGGTTTTTCTATCAATCATCAACCCCAGATCTCTTGTCTCCCCTACTTCCTCCAGTATAACTCCTCCCATAGAGTATGCAGCATCCCATCGATGTTTCCCAAACCTCAAGACCTTACATTTTCCTGCATTAAACTGACATCCCCCATTCATTTGCCCATCAATCTAGCTTATTTAAATCCTCTTGCAGGGCTACCACATCTGCACTATTACTAATAATCCTTCCCAACTTCGCATCATCCGCAAACAACTGAATATCCCCCTGCAATCCACTGGCTATGTCATTGATATAAAGGTTAAACAATATAGGTCCTAGTACTGAGCCCTGTGAGACCCCACTTGTAACCCTCTGCCTCCTGGAAACTGCTCCACCATACACAACTCTCTGATACCTATCAGACAGCCAATCCTGAATCCAGTTGACCAATCTGACATCCAGACCCATGTGCTGCAACTTAAATATCAGCTTATCATGTGGCACCCAGTCAAATGCCTTTGCTAAGTCTAAGAAAATTGCAGTACATGCCTTTCCCTCATCTAATGTTCTTGTAACTTTATTATAAAAGGTTAGCATATTGCTAAAACAAGAGCATCCTTTCACAAATCCATGCTGATTCTCACAGATAACATTACCCTCATCTGCCCAATGCTGTATACGGTCCCTCACTACTTTCTCCAAGATCTTAACAACTACTGATGACACACAGACTGGCCTATAATTAGACACTTCCAGTCTGTTACCACCCTTATGCAATGGCACTATCTTACCTTCCTTCCATTCCCTGGTCACCTTTGCCAAAGCCAGACTTTCATTGAAAAGCCACGTTAAAGGCACTGTCAATTCCCTAGCACATTCTCTCAAAACTCGTGGTGAAATACCATCCAGTCCCACAGCTTTACTGACATCCAGAGTACTCAGTATCTGAAACACACTCTCCTCCTGTACCTCCAGACCTCGAACCAGTCCTATCCCTCTAGCATTAAAACTGACTCCTCTAGGATGAAATACTCCAATAAAGTGTTCATTGAACAATTCCACTATGTCCTCTGCATCAGTCACTCTATTCCCATTTTTATCCCACAATATCACTCTTCCACAGTCATTTTTCCTCCTCCTACTGGCCACATAGCTAAAAAATTCCCTAGGATTTTCTTTGGATCTTAGGGCCAATATCCTCTCATATTCCAGTTTCGCTTTCCTTACCACACTAGTCACTCTTCTGGCCTGTGTCTTATATTCCTCATGCATCTCTTCACCTGTCTCCTTATATCTCTTCCATAGCTTCTTTTTCGCATGCAATTCCTGTTTAATATTGTTTGTCATCCACTTTACTCCAAATTACATCCTCTTCTTCACTTGTGGTATACAACTTACCATTGCTGATAACAAATATTCTTTCACAATTTCCCATGCACTAGTGATATCGCGGCCTTCCAATTCCTCCCTCCATGAAACTTCCCGAAGTTGACGTCTAAGACTATTATAATCACCTGCCTTATAATTCCACATAAGTTCCCGTCTCTTTGATACTAATGCATGTCTATTCATTTTCCAAATCAACACCATACGGTCACTCTCTCCAACTTGGTGGGAGAGACGTCAACTCAGTTATTATCAACTCTTCTGATGCTATAACCAAATCCAAAACTTTTGAACCTATTGTTTCCTCTGTTACATGTTGCCTAAGACATTTGTCCCTCAAGAATTCTAGAAATTCCATTCCCCTATTTCTACATGCATCTTCCTCTCTCCAATTTATACTACTGAAGTTAAAATCTCCCATAACAATCATTCTTCTTGCACTTGCCAAACTTAGCTGTCTAAACATCTCCTGGTCCCCATCCTCTGTGCTCCTGGGTCTGTAGCAACACCCCACTAAATATCCTGTCTTGCCTACCTCTACCTCACACCATACTCTCTCAAAATCATTTGTCTCACTTCCTTCCAAATTCTCCACTCTTAGAGGACATAGGTCATCACTTATCATAAGCAGTACCCCACCACCACGCTTTCCCCTCCTATCCTGACGAAAAATGCTATACCCAGCGACTTCTATTCCTGTTGTTATATCCCCTTTTGTCAACCACGTCTCAGTGATCGCAATAATTTTTGGCCAGGCTGATGCTATCTGCGCCACCAATTCCTCTCCCTTATTCCGGATACTCCTGGCATTAGTATAAAGCATATAAATGCCATTGTTTCTATACCCAGCATTATCCCTTCTAGACTCCACTGGGCTCAGTGTTACCTGTCATTGTCTCCCTTCTCCCAAGTATCCATTCCCACAAGAGGCCACCCCTGCTATCATCCTCCCTGGGACACACTGACTCGTTCAGAACAGCAATCTCTCCAGATGCCTACGTCCTTCCTCATTCAAATGTAAACGGTCTCTCGCATACAATTCCTCTCTTTTCTCAAATGCACTCCAAGCATCCACATATACCAGTCCTCTCTTGTCACACATTCTCACTATTATGCCATTCAATATCACTGCTCTTCTGCTCAGCTCATCATTATCATACCTAGGCAACACGGACACTATTTTTCCTCTCTCTGTCTTCTTCCGTACAGTCTCAAGCAAAAATCTCATATGTCTCGCTGCCCGACTTACATTACCACTCAAGTCATTCGTTCCTACCATCGCAATCATCTCATCCACCATTTCACCTCTCTTAATTGCCATAGCCACCCTTTCTATTGTTCCTCCTGGCAAACACTCCTCACGCATCCTATCTTGAACACCATGGATCATTGAGTCGCCATACATTATACCTCTTTCCATTCCCTCGCTCCTATTGTTTCCATTCTCTCCTCTTCTTTCATTCCCATACCTCTCTCTTCTACTGTTTCCATTCTCTCCTCTTCTAGCACCCCCATACCTCTCACTCATACTCCCTAAATTCTCTCTCTCTCCTACTCTGATTCGCCTTGCATTTATCTCTTCCATTCTCCTAATCTTATCTTTCATACTTCTGCTCTCATTCACAAGACATTCCACCTCCTCTTTCAACTCATCTATCTCCCTCTGCAGGTCAGTCACTCTTAATCTAAATTCACTCTCCCAAACAAAACCATCTCCTAAACTTTCACAGTCACTCACACCTTCCACACTATCAACTATTATTTTCTCATTCTCTCCTATCACACTACTTGTCTTCCTACATTCATTCCCCGTTCCTGGAGCATCAGTCGGATATCGATATATCTAATGTACTTATTTCCTCCAACTGCCTGCATTTTGCGCACATACGCTCTCCACTCTCTTTAACAAGCCACATATGTAATTCCCGAGACGCATACATGCCGCAAGTACTGCATGCCACAAAGTCCCTTATGATATTGCTAATAATTGGGTTCTTAAATGGCGGAGGACTTGGCATTACGCCACTTGCGACTACTGCTGAATCTACCATCATTCCTTACTGCCGAGTAGCGTAATCTTTAATAATTATTCAATTAATAAATAAGAGGAAAAAAAAGTACAAACATCAGAACATTTAAGTACTAAATATAATTAAATAAAATGAAATATAACTAAATACAGTAACTTAGCTTCGTTTTGTCTTCCACCGTTACGCGTTCGATTCCGACGGTACCAAAATATATTATATCGCGACAGCAACTAACTTCCAAAAAACAACCACTGAAGTACACTTGTATTCAGAGAAACAATTTAGCACTCAAAAACGTAGAAAAAGGGGAAAAAAGCGGACTATTCACCGATTAAAAATCACTTTCTTCTGCACAGCTCAAATTCACCGCCACGTGCTACAGCGACGCTCATGACGCTCATCTACCATATGTTGGTAGAACAAACAGCCCTTCCCAGTCAAGTCAATCCCATCTTCTCATGGTGTGACCTGTTTCTACTAAAGGGCTCTTGACAGTGAATAAATTGGAATAAATGCCAAATAGACTCGAGTGGTAGATAACTTTCATTGTTCAGTGAAATACCATTACCTTGATTATTGGGGACCTGAAGTGGCTACTGACATATTTGGTTCTTATAGCAAAGGTTCCAGTTTCTGTCCCCCCCCCCCAAAAAAAAATTTTCGATATGCAGTATGAGTGATATCTATTGAAGGCATGCCAAACATACAGGGATCAAATTCAAATACCTCCACCATCTTCAAGGGAACAACAGTAAAACAGTTCCACAGGCTGGCTGCCAGTTAGTGCACAGGACCAAACTATATGATAATGCATTTTTTTTTTTTTTTTTTTGAAGCTTTCTGATCAACTGGTGTACTGGGGTTTGAGGTTGTATTGCGAATTGTTTGTGTAATTTAGCGCTCATGTAAAATTGGTGATTTTTATCAGGTTCATTGTTTTTTTTTCCTTAGAAAACTAGTGTTTTATAGTATATTAGAATAGATTTTCATGTTTTTAGATTATTTAGTGTCTTTATAATATATTTCTTTGTGATATTTTAATAGTAAATACAGCTGTAAAATGGTGCCAAAAATGCAGAGAAAATGGAATGTTAAGAAGGACAGCAAAGTAGTGAACAAGAAGGTTTTCTTACTAAGGATGATATCGAAGAGGATTTTGAAAATACATTAATCTCTGAAATCAATAGTTTAAAGAGATTATCAGACAGATGATGATGGAATTACAGAAAATCAAGTGCCATTTGGAGAATCACAGGAAGAATAAAAAAGTTTAGCATCAAAATGGAAAACAGCAAAGCACGGAATCAGGTAAGTAAGTGTGCAATAATGGTAAAGTTGATTGTAAAAAGACGGATGTTATTTGGTATGGTGACTCCATCATAAAACATTTCATAAGGTGAAACATAAAACATAAGGTGGTACGCCGGTTGGCAACTCATATAGGTAAATATGACCTCTCTATTGCTTCTGCCTTAGTGTCACCACCTCTGGGTCTGCCTCCCACTGATGAGACATCAATAAAGGTCAAAACTGGTCTGGGTAGTGGCCCTTCCCTCAATGCATAGCATTATACATGTCTGCAAGGACATGTGCTTTCCATGGTGGGAGATACTGAGACAAAGAGTGATAAGAGCTTGGTCCACCTTTGCTTCGAGTTGCCAGCAGTTGCACCACCTTGCTACAGTCCTGAAGATATTTTCAGGTGCAAACTTTGTTTGCTCACACTTGGATAAAGGATTAAACTAAATTTATTATAAAACATTTCATTGATGAGCGGGTTATAATGTCAAGTTTTCCCAGAGCAAAAATAAATTAAAAATATAACTCAGTATTAAGAGAGGATATGAAATGATTGTTGGAAGAAGTGAGAGTGAGAAAGTAAAAATTGTTAGTATATTACCTAGATATCATGAAAATGAATTACAAAGAAGGACTATAATGGTAAACAATTCAATGCATAGACTGTATAGGAGGAATGGATACGAGTTTTTGGATGTGTGGAGTAAGTTTGAGGAAAGATTGGATTTGTATAAGAGAGACGGCCTACACTTGAATGTGTTTGGCATCAGGAATCTTGAAAAATTATTAATTGATAACAGACCTAACATAGGAAATCATGGGAAATGAATTCTGATGGGAGGAATCATGAAAATCTGTGTGTAAGAACAATAATGTTAGGTAACTGTGTTAATGATGAGAATGATTATTATTATGAAAATGAATATGAAGAGAGAACGATTCTGTGTTCATTCACTTTGGACTTCTCAAGCATGTGTAAAGATTATTATTATATTATTATCTCAATTTATCCCAAGACCCCATGGAGTCAAAGACACTCATCTAGGAGGTCCTTTTGTCACACACACACAGCTCATTATACCATGCCTTAAACACACTCAAATTCTCTGCAGACACCAACACTCTCAGGCAAGGCATTCCAATCATTCACAACTTTGCATGCAAAAAACCTGCATGAAAAAATTTGATTTGGAAAATTAGAAACCACAGAAGGTAAAAAAATTCAGACATTAGATGAGTCAAAAAGTTATTCTGAATGCCAAACAATTAAAGTGGAACTGGGCTAACCATGTAGCCAGGATGAAAGATTACAGATAAACCTTAGTACAGTTTGGATTCCCAAAGACAGCAAGAGATTTAGAGAAAAACAGAGGATAAGGTGGTGAGATGAGATTACAGGAAGAGCAAGAAACAAATGGATGAGGATGATCCATGAGAAAGAGTAGAGTGGAGAAATTTTGGAAAGGCCTTTGTCTCTCCCAAAATTTAGTGGCTAGTTTATTAGGCACACCTTTAACATTCATGGAATCCATTTATAAGATATAGTGGCTCCATTTATAAGAAATGGAGCCACTCTTCACATGTATATGCATGTGTATACACACACATGTACAACAATGAAAAGGATGATATTACTATCATCAATTCAGGATCATACATTTTTTTAATATTTCTATAGTGGAAACTTAAAAGTAGAAATTATATTCATATCACATTTATTATGAATATAAAACCATAAAGTCAACAAAAAATAATAAAATATTCCTCATAGAAAAAGCTAAATTATTAAATATTAGACTAAGATGCATAACTTGCAGAGCATATAAGCATGCATAACATATGTATTCAGAGAGAAAATATTTTTACTTACTTGAAAGATGTTAAGTATATGTTCATATCCACAGAGGGCTAGTGTTTGTCTGTATGTAGGATATTTTTCTGGATAAAAGAGCCACTTGCCTACATTCTAATGGGAATAACAAAAATCAGTGTAATATATCTAACACAGAATATTATTACAAAAAAAAATTGGGTTTTTAAGAAATATCTTTTTATTAGGCACACCTTTAACATTCATGGAATCCAAAATTTTATTGAATACAGTGACACTGTTCAAACGTGTATGCATGTGCATGCACACATGTACAACAATGAAAAGCATTAACGACTAAAAGCATGACCTCAGTAAAATTGGGCATATAATAATAAGCAGTATTATAGTTGTTCACAACCAACCAACAGTATGATGTAACGTAATGTTGCACATACTATTCACTCAACCAAAATTGATTGGCTGAGTAAATAGTGTACTCACTCCTTATTTCCACCCAACAGGCATTAGTAGATTCAATCCCATCATGAGCATGGGTAATTTGTAGATGTCTTTAGGTTGTAGATGTATTTCATTGTATGGTGTGAGACCACCACCTTGCTTACTGAAGGTATGAAATGGGTTGATCCTTGTTTAGTAGTTGCACACCTGCAATACCATAGGTGGGCTGCAGAGTAAACAAGGATCAACCCATTTCATACCTTCAGTAAGCAAGGTGGTGGTCTCACATTGCATGAAATGACACAGGGAAATAATTAAATAATTTTATTTAATATTTCATCCTGAATATTATAGGCCATCATCAGTGGCAAAATTAGGTAATTACAAGATAACATAAAGTTCTTGGATAAACTGTTGTTTAGTGAAAGAGTAAATGTGAATAATCAGGAAAGTTAGATGTGGTAGAGCAATTTCATGAAAGCATGAATTAAATTAAAATGATCAAAACTAAGTATAATGACAGAGAGAGAGAAAGAGAGATAATATGTCAGTAATTACTCCTGTCCTTCCTGGGACCATTGTTTTATCAAGAAGGAAAGAAAAGTGAAAATGGTAAATATATGGAATTTGTATGGGGGGGGAAATCAACTCCAGCATTTTAATTGATCTGGTCAAGTTTTAAGAGTTTCAGAAATACTTAACAGCATAGTCTGTGGTCAGCAGTCATTCATATGCATCGAGGCCAAAAGTATTAATAAAAGCAAAGAGTTCTTAACATTAGTAGATGTAATGGGAACAAAAATAATTGCTTATTAACAGACAAGGATTGTTACAGGAGTGTTAGAATGTAATGGATTCTGTATATTCAAAGATGAGAGAAAAACAGTTTGGTGCTGCTATAGACTAAGATTATCTGAAGTGGATTGTGAAGTGCAGCATGTGAGAGAATGCACTTGCAGTACATTGGCTTTCATCTGAGAATCTGATTCTAAGTGAGATGACTTATGTCAGACCAATTGGTAAGAGCAATTATGCAGTTTTGATTTGGAAATTGGCAATACATGTAAGAGCATTAACTAAGAAGAGACATAGGTGGCTATAAGGTAGCTGATTATAATATGGGAGCTTGAAGAAACTTGGGCATGAAAATCTGCACTTTAGAAGAATCAAATCAGTAATGAATGAGAATGAGAGGTAAAAGTATGTGTGGGAAAGAAACTGTGAGTACATCCCCACAGTTAAGAAAACAAATTGTATAGCAGTTAAACAAATTAATAACACTTTCCTGAAGGGGCTGCTAAAAGAGAATGTTGTGGATCCAATATGATGAAAAGAATGATGATGAAGTGTAACTGCAATATAAAAAAAACTGGCCAAGAGTGATGGACATTGTTAAGAAACTTAGTTTATGGAAAGGGGCTATGTGAATGGGCCAAAAGCTATTTGAAAGAATTTTAATGTTATGTATCAAGTAAAAGGAAGTCCCCCCCCCCACCACACACACACACACACACACACACACACACACACACACACACAATAGGTACAAGAACCTATATCACACCAGTGTAGAATGAGGTGCAGGAAAGATTGAGAAATTAACATTTTTTTTAAACAGCTGGAGGTTGAAGTTGTTGGGAAACACATTATGAGGAAGGCTGTTCGGAGGACAGAACAAATGGAGATAAGAGAAGCAGGTTTGATGTATTTGCAATTGTATTGAAAAGGAATATTGAGCAGCTGCTGTTCTTGTTTTAACAAACTCAAAAATAAGCAGAGGAATGATGTCTGCCAGTTCACTGGAGCAATGACCATGAAAGCATCTGTAGAAGAGATACAGAGCAGAAACATTTCAATTATATGATTAGAGTAAAGTGTTTATATCATAAGAGTGGAAACAGTGACCAGACCAGTTTGAATCCTGGAGGTCATCCAACTTGATGTCATTGTAGCACTATAGGATATAAGATTGAAATTGGCTGGGAGGAGGTTGATGGAGACATGGATAAGATTATAGTAAGAATTACCAAGAGAGCAGCAGACATCTACAGTATTCAGAGGGAGAAATGAAGAAAAACTTCAGTGTTAAAGAAATTATGAGAATTGCCTGGATGCCTGTAAGTGGTGGTACATAACACTTATGTTTGCATTGATGCTACAGATGTTGATGAAATAGATGCATAAGTGTTTTTTTTTATTGAATGAATTTGGGATTTTTTTGAGTATATTTTTGCAATTTTTTTGTTGTATTTTTCACATTTTTTGTGATTTCAATTTTTTTTTTTTTGTCTGTGGGAAGTTCAACAGGTGAATTGTACAATAGGTGAATTGAATATTCATCTGTTTGCATGTACGATTTAAAAAGATGGTATGTTTAAATTTAGGTGTCTCAGATATTTTTTTGTTTGTTTCTATACTGTGCTAAGGCTTGTTGAGAGCCCTGTTAAACTTCATAAATTCATATTCAAAAGCAAGAAGGTTCAGTGCCAGAACAGAATACCTATGATACCATGTATGGATGCCCACCATCTATCTAGTGAGACTGTGCTCAAAAGAGGAACACTAGAGCTACAACAATAGATGCCATGCCACACAACAGCAAGCTTCAGACCCTGTTCCCAGATAGGATGGAGAGTTGCTGCAACATCACTGATCCTTCCAGGCAAGCAAGTCTACTAACTGACCAATTCTGATCAAGCCATTAATTATTTGCTGCCTGTCCAAAATCTGGAATCACTGCCTAACTTGCCACAGTAGAGACCAAAGCAGTGCATTCACACCACTAGAATCCCCCACCCCTTTCTGGATTTTTAGGGTTGCCCAATAAGGCAGCAGTGATGATTGTTTGGAAGATAGTATAATATAAAGAAAAAATGCGAGAAAAGTAGAGTCAAAAATACAGGAAGATAAGAATAGAAATGGTTCAAAAATTAAGAAGCCAGTACCAAAACTGGGAGATCTTCACCACAAAGATACTCCCCAAATGGGAGAAGAAATACAGAAGAGAAGCTATTTGGCATTGAAAAAGATGACATCACTTTCACAGAAAATCAAGATTTAGAGATAATTATTATTATTATTATTAGCCAAGACCCCATGGAGTCAAAGACTCATCTAAGAGGTCCTTTTATCATACACACAGCTCATCAAACCATGCTTTAAACACACTCAAATTATTTGCAGACACCACTCTCTCAGGCAAGGCATTCCAATCATTCACAACTCTGCATGAAAAAAGCCTGCTTCTCACTCCCCTACTCACACCCTCCTTATACAGTTTCCAGGGATGACCTCTGGTTTTCCCCTGATCTCTCACTATTTTCTGTAGAACCTATCCAGCATTGATCCTATAACAACCCCTTACTAACTGAGGTTAGAAACTACCTTAGTCAGTCACCTCTGGACCCTCTCATACATCACTTCATCCTGAAAACCAGGTGACCAAATCTTGGCCCAATAATTCCATGTGTGGCCTAATCAAAGCCTTTTATAACGGAACAAGAATCTCCCTACTTCTACAAGTCACAGTCCTCCACATCATTCTGAGAAGCCGTTGTGTTGTCTTCACAATTTTGGCAATGTGTCCCCTAAATTTCAGATCCTTATCTGATATCACCCCAAGATGACTTATTTCCTCCACCTTCGACAATATATCCTCACCAAGCATAAATTCTGCATCCCATTTTTGTTTCCCAAATTTTAAAACCTTACATTTTGCAACATTGAACTCACATCCCCATTCCTGTGTCCAATTACTCAATTTATTCAAGTCTTCTTGTAAGGCCACAACATCTTCTCTACTCTCATGGTTTGTCCCAAATTTGCATCATCTGCAAACAACTAAATATCTCCATCCAAATCTTTACCAATATCATTAATATACAAGTTAAACAGCAATGGCCCTAAAACAGACAACTGAGGCACACCACTAGTAACTTTCTTTTTCCTAGATATTGCTCCCCCATACACAACTTGTTGATACCTATCAGATAGCCAGTCTCCAATACAATGCACCAATCTAATATCCAACTCCATCCACTCCAGTTTGACTATCAACTTATCACGTGTTAATCTATCAAAAGCCTTTGCAAAATCTAAGTATATTACTGTGTATCCTTCTCCTCTGTCCATGGAAGAAGCACCTTATTGTAGTAAGTAAGTAGATTACTAAAACATGACCTCCCTTTATTAAATCCATGCTGTCAATGAAAGATAATACCATTGTTGTCAACCCAATTCTGAATTCTAGTTCTCACAAGCTTCGCCAACAACTTAACTATGCCTGACACCTGACATACAAATAGGCCTATAGTTTGATGCTTGAGTTCTATCACCTCCTTTATGAAGTGGCACAATCTTGCCCTCCTTCCACTCCTTAGGAACTTGACCCAGTGCAAGAACTCATATTAAAAAATATGTCAAGGCCGGCGTCAACTCCCTGGAACATTCCTTCCAAATGTGTGGTGATATATATCAAGTCCCACAGACTTATTAACATGTAGTTTGCTCAACTCCCCATACACCTCTTGCTCACTTACAGTCAGTCTCTCCTCCCTATCATCTACTGCTCTCAATCTCTCCTTGAAGTCACATTCACAAGACTGAAAGACCTTTATGATCTGCTCATTAAGTATCTCCACCACACCACACCTTCTGCAACAGCTGTCTTTATACCATTTTCTCCAATCAATGTCATCCTTCCATAATCCTTTCTTTTGCTGGCTACATATCGAAAGAACTAATAAGGATTCTTTTTAGCTTCATTAGCTAACTGCTGTTCATACCTCTCTTTAACTACCCTCACAAACCAGGTCACCTGCCTTGCTTGATCTTTGTAGTCCTCATGGAATTGGTTATTTCCACTTCTCTTATGTGTGCCTCCATAATGCCCTTTTTCTCTTTATTACACGCTTAATCTCTTTATTCGTCCATTTCACACCTACCATATTTAATATTCTCACCCTTGGAATACATTTAGACATTGCATCTACTAGATATTTTTGAAAATCCCGCAAGCATTGATCTCTTTTCCAACTAACTCCTCATTCCATACTACACCTGCAAGCTGTCTCCTGAGCTCTTCATAATCACCCCGCCCCCTCCCTTGTAGTTCTACATATAACTTTTCTTACAGAGGTCCTCACACTGCTGGCAACCACCCTGATAATCACCTTATGGTCACTCTCACTAATTGGTGGGTGATTTGATACTTCATGTATATATTTCGGTGATTACACCACATTTTTTATTATTCAGTTATACAAAATACTGAAATAATAGTTCCCGACAAGTTTCGTAAATCGTAGGATTTACATCTTCATACTTTATAAATAGTATAACTTAAAGTTTAAACAAGAGAATTAATAAATACAAATCATAACCGTCTGGCTATTCATAAACTCAAATAACAGAATGCATATATAAAACAATATTGACGTTGAACAATACTGGACGATGTCACATGTTCTTGTTCCCTTTCTGGTGGCGCAGATAGCATCAGCCTGGTCAAAAATTATTGGGATCACTGAGACGTGGTTGACAGAAAGGGATATAATAACAGGAATAGAAGTTGCTGGGTATAGCATTTTTCGTCAGGATAGGAGGGGAAAACGTGGTGGTGGGATACTGCTTATGATAAGTGATGACCTATGTCCTCTAAGAGTGGAGGCTTTGGAAGGAAGTGAGATAAATGATTTTGAGAGCGTATGGTGTGAGGTAGAGGTAGGCAAGACAGGATATTTAGTGGGGTGTTGCTACAGACCCAGGAGCACAGAGGATGGGGACCAGGAGATGTTTAGACAGTTAAGTTTGGCAAGTGCTAGAAGAATGATTGTTATGGGAGATTTTAACTATAGTAGTATAAATTGGAGAGAGGAAGATGCATGTAGCAATACGGGAAGAGAATTTCTAGAATTCTTGTGGGACAAATGTCTTAGGCAACATGTAACAGAGGGAACAAGAGGTTCAAGAGTTTGGGATTTGGTTATAGTATCAGAAGAGTTGATAATAACTGAGATGACATCTCAACCACCAGTTGGAGAGAGTGACCATATGGTTTTGACTTGGAAAATGAATAGACATGCAGGAGTATCAAAGAGATGGGAACTTATGTGGAATTATAAAGCAGGTGATTATAATAGTCTTAGACGTCAACTTCGGGAAGTTTCATGGAGGGAGGAATTGGAAGGCCAGAATATCATTAGTGCGTGGGAAATTGTGAAAGAATATTTGTTAGCAGCAATGGTAAGTTGTATACCACGAGTGAAGAAGAGAACACAATTTGGAGTAAAGTGAATGACAAACAATATTAAACAGGAATTGCATGCGAAAAAGAGGCTATGAAAGAGATATAAGGAGACAGATGAAGAGAGGATGCATGAAGAATATAAGACACAGGCCAGAAGAGTGACTAGTGTGGTACGGAAAGCGAAACTGGAATATGAGAGGAGGTTGGCCCTAAGATCCAAAGAAAATCCTAGGGAATTTTTTAGCTATGTGGCCAGTAGGAGGAGAAATGACAGTGGAAGAATGATATTGTGGGAATAAAAATGGGAATAGAGTGACTGATGCAGAGGACATAGTGGAATTGTTCAATGAACACTTTATTGGAGTATTTCATCCTAGAGGAGTCAGTTTTAATGCGAGAGGGATAGGGTTGGTTTGAGGTTTAGAGGTACAGGAGGAGAGTGTGTTTCAGATACTGAGTACTCTGGATGTCAGTAAAGCTTTGGGATTGGATGGTATCTCACCACGAGTTTTGAGAGAATGTGGCAGGGAACTGACAGTGCCTTTAACCTGGCTTTTCAATGAAAGTCTGGCTTCGGCAAAGGTGACCAGGGAATGGAAGGAAGGTAAGATAGTGTCATTGCATAAGGGTGGTAACAGACTGGAAGTGTCTAATTATAGGCCAGTCTGTGTGTCATCAGTAGTTGTTAAGATCTTGGAGAAAGTAGTGAAGGACCGTATACAGCACTGGGCAGATGAGTGTAATGTTATCTGTGAGAGTCGACATGAATTTGTGAAGGGGCGTTCTTGTTTTAGCAATATGCTAGCCTTTTATAATAAAGTTACAAGAACATTAGATGAGAGAAAGGCATATTCTGCAATTTTCTTAGATTTAGCGAAGGCATTTGACAAGGTGCCACATGATATTTAAGTTGCAGCATGTGGATTTGGATGTCAGATTGGTCAACTGGATTCAGGATTGGCTTCTGATAGGTATCAGAGAGTTGTGTATGGTGGAGCAGTTTCAAGGAGGCAGAGGGTTACAAGTGGGGTCCCACAAGGCTCAGTACTAGGACCTATGTTGTTTAACCTTTATATCAATGACATTGCCAGTGGATTGAAAGGGGATATTCAGTTGTTTGCAGAAGATGCAAAGCTAGGAAGGATTATTAGTAATAGTGCAGATGTGGTAGCACTGCAAGTGGATTTGAATAGGCTAGATAGATGGGCAAATGAATGGGGGGGGTGTCAGTTTAATGCAGGAAAATGTAAGGTCTTGAGGTTTGGGAAACATCGATGGGATGCAGCATACTCTATGGGAGGAGGTATGCTGGAGGAAGTAGAGGAAACAAGGGATCTGGGGATGATGGTTAATAGAAACCTGAAGTTTAGGGGACATATTGCAAAGGTGGTGAAGGTAACACAGAGGATTGCTGCAATTATGAGAAGGACACTGACCTGCAGAGATAAGAAGGTTATCATTCCGTTGTATAAATCTCTGATCAGACGACACTTGGACTATTGTTCTCAGATTTGGTCTCCAGGATTTGAAGGGGATAAATTAACTGTGGAAAGGACAGAAAGACGGATGACAAAGATGGTTTCAGGACTGTACAAGGATAGTTACGAGGATCGGCTGAGGGAATGTGGACTGCAGAGTTTGGTGGACAGAAGAAGGAGAGGTGATATGATTGAGACTTTTAAACTGTTGAGAGATGGTTATAGGGTTGACACTGGGGAGTTCTTTCGCTTGGTTGAACAGCGGGAAGGAGTGATGACAAGCGTGGAGAGTGGTTGAACCATGGAATGCATTGCCTGATGGAGTGGTGAGAGCGAGAACGATCAATGAGTTTAAGGAGTGGTATGATAGACTTTGTCTTTCTTAGGGGAGATCTCCCCCTCCATGAGTCTTGACAGACTTTATGTTCTTAGGAAGGACCTCCCACGATTAGTCTTTTGACTCCATGGAGGCCTGAATAATAATAATAATAATAATACAGTCCGAGCTCAGATCGAGGTAGATTTTTTATTAGAGCTGACCACACTTGATGGAGAATTAAACCTTGATTTTTATTGCATTGGGTTAGGTTTTTTAGCATATTAGCAGCTTCTTTAAATTTTCTTATATAACTGTTGTTTTCTGTATGACATCGCCGTTTTTTTGCCAGAGTAGATCGTGTCTTGTGGAAGTGGTATGGAAAGCAAGACCCGTTTTTTGTTCTCTTTTGTATTGTATGTCTTTTTGGTGTTCAGCCATGCGTATTTCTCCAGATCTTCCTGTCTGTCCTATGTAGCAAATCCCGTAAGAGCAATGGATTTTGTAGACTCCTGGTTTTTTAAGAGGATGATGAGGTGGTTTTGGTGGCTGTAGGAATCTTGAGATTTTTTCCATAGGAAGGAAGGCTACTTTTATGTTGTGTTTGTTCATTCATTTGGCTAGCTTATCGGTAACATTTTTGATATAAGGAAGCGAGATTGCGTTTTTGTAATCCTGTTTTATTGTGTTGTTAGTTGGAGGCATTTTAAGGATTCTCTTGATGGTTTTTGTTTCATATCCATTCTGTTGGAGGATTTGTGTTAAGTATTTTAATTCTTCATTACATCTTTCTGGTGTGTCAGAGATATTGTATGCTCTGTCTCAAAGAGTTTTAATTAAGCTTATTTTTGGTGAAGGATAGTGGTGTGAGGTTGCATTTAGAAATCTTCCAGTGTTTGTCGGCTTCCTATATACTGAGAAGGAGAGTTTACTTTCTTCATTAACTTCTAATAGAATATCCAGAAAAGGAAGCTTTTTATTTTCTTCTTGTTCTAAAGTGAATTTTATGGTGTTGTGCAAATTGTTGAGATAATCTTTGAAATTAATAAGTTCATCTGTTGTTCCATTGAATATGATGAAAATATCATCCACATAGCGTAGCCATATTTTTGGTTTTTTATGGTAATTCTTAAGAGCACTGTTTTCAAATTTTTCCATAAATAGGTTTGCTAATACTGGTGATAATGATGAAATCATGGCCAATCCTTCTTTTTGTTCCAAGATTTTGTCTTGATAGATGAATAAAGTATTGTTTATACAATGTTTAAAAAGATTTAAGATGTCCAGAAGGAAGAGGTCTTCTAGGAGATTCAAAATTTCTTGTCTTGGGACGTTTGTAAACAAGCTGATAATGTCTAGACTTGCTAAGATGTCTGTTGAACCAATATGTATATCTTTCACTTTTTCTATGAAATGTTTACTATTTTTTATGAAGGAAGATGCTTTTCCTATATGTTGTAAGATCATGTTGGCGAGGTATTTTGCCAAGTAATTCTTAGGAATTACCATAAAAAACCAAAATTATGGCTACGCTATGTGAACGATATTTTCATCATATTCAATGGAACAACAGATGAACTTATCAATTTCAAAGATTATCTCAACAATTTGCACAACACCATAAAATTCACTTTAGAACAAGAAGAAAATAAAAAACTTCTTTTTCTGGATATTCTATTAGAAGTTAATGAAGAAAGTAAACTCTCCTTCTCAGTATATAGGAAGCCGACAAACACTGGAAGATTTCTAAATGCAACCTCACACCACCATCCTTCACAAAAAATAAGCTTAATTAAAACTCTTTGAGAGAGCGCATACAATATCTCCAGTACACAAGAAAGATGTAATGAAGAACTAAAATACTTAACACAAATCTTCCAACAGAATGGATATGAAACAAAAACCATCAAGAGAATCCTTAAAATGCCTCCAACTAACAACACAATAAGCGCCTCCGTAGCGCAATTGGAAGAACGACGGTACATTGCGCCCTTCGATTGGAATAGGCCTAAGTTCGATTCTCGTCGCGACAGGAGGAATCTTTATCTGGTCGATTTCAATCGATGGTGAGTTAGCCGATCTCATACGGAGGTAGCAGGGTTTTTTCTCCCGGAAACTCGGGTTTTTCATCCCGCATACATACAAATCGGCCCTTCAGAACACACGCAATTTACAGACAAAAATTACTAGTTGTGGTAGTGTTGGAGGTGGGCGGTAGATGGCGTTGATTCGTAGTAGAGGTAAGATGTAGAGACAGTTGAAGATGTCCTCCCGCGATGAGTCTTCGGACTCCTTGGAGGTATCAGGAATAATGATGATAATGATAAAACAGGATTACAAAAACGCAATCTCGCTTCCTTATATCAAAAATGTTACAGATAAGCTAGCCAAATGAATGAACAAACACAACATAAAAGTACCAACCTTCCTATGGAAAAAATCTCAAGATTCCTACATCCACCAAAACCACCTCATCATCCTCTTAAAAAACCAGGAGTCTACAAAATCCATTGCTCTTGCGGGATTTGTTACGTAGGACAGACAGGAAGATCTGGAGAAATACGCATGGCTGAACACCAAAAATACGTACAATACAAAAGAGAACAAAAAACGGGTCTTGCTTTCCATACCACTTCCACTGGACACGATGAACTCTGGCAAAAAACGACGATGTCATACATAGAAAACAACAGTTATATAAGAAAATTTAAAGAAGCTGCTAATATGCTAAAAAACCCAACCCAATGCAATAAAAATCAAGGTTTAATTAATTCTCCATCAAGTGTGGTCAGCTCTAATAAAAAATCTACCTCAATCTGAGCTCGGACTGTATGAAAGAGAACAAGAACACGTGACATCGTCCAGTATTGTTCAACGTCAATAATGTTTTATATATGCATTCTGTTATTTGAGTTTATGAATAGCCAGACGGTTATGATTTGTATTTATTATTTCTCATGTTTGCCATTATTAATTTTAGTTTGTACTATTTTTAATTTTAGTTTATACTATTAATAATTTTTATTAATTTTAGTTTATACTATTAATAATTAATAATTTGCCATTATTAATTATTAATAGTATAACTAAATAATTTTTTATTATTTAGTTATACTATTTACCCCCCTGAAGATGTAAATCCTACGATTTACGAAACTTGTCGGGAACTATTATTTCACTATTTTGTATAACTGAATAATAAAAAATGTGGTGTAATTACCGAAATATATCTTTTGAACCAATTAGCCACAGGAGTCTATGCATGCAACTTCGTGTATAATTACATCCTCTGATGAGATGATCAAATCCAAGACCCTCAATCCTCGTGTGCCCTCTGTTACATACTGTCTGAAGTAGTTATCCCTCAAAAACTCAAGACTCATTTTCTTTACTTCCAGTTGCTATCTCACCATTCCAGTCTATATTGCATAATTAAAATCGCCCATAATGATCAGTCTTTTCTTATTTGCTTGGCTAATTTGATTATACATTTCATAGTCACTACTATCCACATTTCCTGGTCTATAACAACATCCAACCAAGTATTTCATTCCATTCACCTCTATCTCACACCATACTGCTTCAAAAGCCTACCACTGGGTAGAGCCAATGCTGAGAAGTTCTTCTCGGTGACGGGGTGAGAACGCTGAGTTGGGCGATCTTTCGGGATCATCTTATTTTTAGAGCCCACTTCACCTATACAAAAGGTTGAAACCGGTCTGGGTAGTGACCTCTTTTGATGGCGAAAGTTGGACGCATGTTGGAACGAAAGTACTGAACCAAAGAAAGATGAATGACAGTAAAAGTGAGAAGAATGATAGCGAAAGTTGGACGCATGTTAGTCCGAAAGTACGGAAACAAAGAAAGATATGTGAGAGTGAAAGTGAGAAGAATGACAGTGAAAGTTGGACGTATGTTGGACCGAAAGTACGGAAACAAAGAAGGATGAATGAGAGGGAAAGTGAGAAGAGAGGGTCGAGAGTTAGAAAGTTAGAAAGATTTAATGATAGAGTGAATGTGTCGCGAGGTTCAGAAGGTGAATTGGATTGGATGAAGCAAGAAATGAAATGGATGCGGAATGAAATTAAGAGAATGCAGGTCAAAACTATTAAAATAAATCATGATGGCATGAAAGAGTTAACAAAAGATGAGCGAGTGGCATTGTATGGTGACTCCATTATTAAAGGTGTGCTAGAGGATAAAATGCACAAGGTATGTTTTCCAGGCGGTAAAATGAGTAGAGTGATTGAGGCATTGAATATGAGGCGGGAACGAGCAAAAGAGTTAATTGTATTAATTGGTACGAATGATTTGAGAGAGAACAAGGAGCATGTCAGAATGAATGTCAGGAGACTGCTTGGAAAGATAAAGGAGAATAGTGTGACAGGAAGGGTGGTCAGTGTGTTGCCTAGGTATGATTGTGGTGAAATGAGGCGGAGAGCAAGGATTATGAATGATATTCTGGCTGAAATGTGTGAGGAGATGGGAGTACAGTTTGTTAATGTGTGGAATGAGTTTGAGGGACGAAGTGAGCTGTATGGGAGCGATGGACTGCATTTGAGTGGTTATGGTGTGAGTCGCTTGGAGAGACTGCTGCTGGAAGGTAGAGAAGTGAATAGAGAGAATGAATCAGATCGAGAGGGGAGTGATGTGGAAGAGCAGGAGAGTAAGACAGGAGAGATTGAAGGAGTGGAAATGAATGTGGAAGTGAGTGGTATGAGTATAGATAATGAGAGAATGGGTGTGCAAGAGGAACAGGGAAACGGGGAGGCTCAGGGTGGACAGGGATACACAGCGTGAGAAAGGTGGATGCTCCAAGAGGAGGTGAGAGAATGTGTAGGCAGGAAAGTAATGGGATGATCAGGGATCAAAAGGAAACAGATGGAATTGCAAAGGGTTCTAAAATGAAGAAGCAGAAAGGGAAATGGCCCCAGTCCAGCATGGAGAGATCACATCGAGTGAGTGGTATCAGTGGAACTAGCTGTAGATCCAGAAATGAGTTGTTGTGTTTGTATACCAATGCTAGAAGTATAAGAAACAAGGCGGATGAAATGGTTGCACTAATTGCGTCTGTGCACCCAGAGATTGTCGGAATAAGTGAGACATGGTTAGATGAGGATGACATCCTGACAGGAATAGAGATGGAAAGGTATGATGTGTTTCGTGAGGATAGAAGGGGTAAAAAGGGAGGGGGAGTGCTATTGATGATAGAGAAAGAGTTATGTCCATACAAGGTAGAGATGCAAGGGGGAAATGGGGCCAGTGGTTTTGAGGCAGTATGGTGTGAGATAGAGGTGAATAGATTCAAATACTTGGTGGGATGTTGTTATAGACCTGGTAATATGGATGGTGGTGATAGTGAAATGTATAGTCAAATAAGCCAAGCAAATAAGAAAAGGATGATCATTATGGGTGATTTTAATTATGGCAATATAGATTGGAATGAAGAGATAGCAACTGGAAGTAAAGAAAATGAGTTTCTTGAGTTTTTGAGGGATAACTACCTCAGACAGTATGTAACAGAGGGCACAAGAGGATTAAGGGTCTTGGATTTGGTCATCTCATCGGAGGATGTAATTATCAATGAGGTATCAAATCATCCACCAATTGGCGAAAGTGACCATGAGGTGATTACTTGGGTGGTTGCCAGCAGTGCAAGGACCCCTGTGAAAAAAGGGTATATGTGGAACTACAAGGGGGGTGATTATGAAGAGCTCAGGAGACAGCTTGCAGATGTAGCATGGAATGAGGAGTTAGCTGGAAAAGAGATCAATGCAGCTTGGGGGATTTTCAAAAAATATTTAGTGGATGCAATGTCTAAATGTATACCACGGGTGAGAAGGTTAAATAAGTTAGGTGTGAGATGGATGAATAAAGAGATTAAGCATGCAATACAGAGAAAAAGGGCATTGTGGAGGCAGCATAAGAGAAGTGGAAGTAACCAATTTCATGAGTTCTACAAAGACCAGGCAAGGAGAGTGACTTGGTTGGTGAGAGTAGCTAAAGAGAGGTATGAACAGCAGTTAGCTAATGAAGCTAAAAAGAATCCTAGGGAGTTCTTTCGATATGTAGCCAGCAAAAGAAAGAATGATTATGGAAGGATGACATTGATTGGAGGAAATGGTATAAAGACAGCTGTTGCAGAATGTGTGGTGGAGATACTTAATGAGCAGTTCATAAAGATCTTTCAATCTTGTGAATGTGACTTCATGGAGAGATTAAGAGCAGTTGATGATGGGGAGGAGAGACTGACTGTAAGTGAGCAAGAGGTGTTTGGGGAGTTGAGTAAACTAGATGTAAATAAGGCTGTGGGACTTGATAATATATCACCGCGTATTCTGAAGGAATGTGCCAGAGAGTTGACACCTGCCTTGACATATTTTTTTAATACGAGTCTTGCACTTGGTCAAGTCCCTAAAGAGTGGAAGGAGGGCAAGATTGTGCCACTTCATAAAGGAGGTGATCGAACTCAAGCATCAAACTATAGGCCTATCTGTGTGTCAGGTGTTGTGGTTAAGTTGTTGGAGAAGCTTGTGAGAACTAGGATCCAGAGTTGGGTTGACAACAATGGTATAATCTTTGATGGACAGCATGGATTTGCTAAAGGGAGGTCGTGTTTTAGTAATCTACTTACTTATTACAATAAAGTGACTGCTTCCTTGGACAGAGGAGAAGGATACACAGTAATATACTTGGATTTCGCAAAAGCTTTTGATAGAGTGCCTCATGATAAGTTGACAGTCAAACTAGAGCAGATGGGGTTGGATATTAGATTAGTGCATTGGATTGGAGACTGGCTATCTGATAGGTATCAACAAGTTGTGTATGGGGGTGCAATATCCAGGAAAAGGAAAGTCACTAGTGGAGTGCCTCAGGGATCTGTTTTAGGGCCATTACTATTTAACTTGTATATTAATGATATTGGCGAAGATTTGGATGGAGATATTCAGTTGTTTGCAGATGATGCAAAGTTGGGACGAACCATAAAGAGTAGTGAAGATGTTGTGGCCTTGCAAGAAGACTTGAATAAATTGAGTGATTGGGCAAGCAAATGGGGATGTGAGTTCAATGTTGCAAAATGTAAGGTTTTAAAATTTGGAAAACAAAGATGGGATGCAGAATTTATGCTTGGTGAAAATATATTGTTGGAAGTAGAGGAAATAAGAGATCTGGGAGTGATAGTGGATAAGGATCTAAAATTTAGGGGTCACATCGCCAAAATTGTGAAGACAACACAAAGACTTCTGGGAATGATGAGGAGGACACTGACATGTAGAAGTAGGGAGATTCTTGTTCCATTGTATAAGGCTTTGATTAGGCCACACATGGACTATTGTGCCCAGATTTGGTCACCTGGTTTTCAGAAGGATGAAGAGATGTTGGAAAGGGTCCAAAGGCGACTGACTAAGGTAGTTTCTGACCTCTGGAATGTCGAGTATGAGGAAAGATTGAAAAGATGTAATTTGCAGAGACTAGTGGAGAGAAGGAAGAGGGGAGATATGATAGAGACCTACAAGTTGGTAAGGGGTTGCTATAGGATCAATGGTGGAGAAGTTCTACAGCGAATAGTGGGAGATCAGGGGAGAACCAGAGGTCATCCCTGGAAACTGTATAAAGAGGGTGTGAGTAGGGGAGTGAGAGGCAGGTTTTTTTCGTGCAGAGTTGTGAATGATTGGAATGCCTTGCCTGAGAGTGTGGTGTCTGCAGGGAGTTTGAATGTGTTTAAGACCCGGTATGATGAGATGTGTGTGTAAGATAAAAGGACCTCCTAGATGAGTCTTTGACTCCATGAGGTCTTGTTTAATAATAATAATAATAATAATAATAAAATCACTGGCACTATTTCCCTCTTGCATCTCTATTTTGTATGGACATAACTCTTTCTCTATCATCAATAGCACTCTCCCTCCCTTTTTACCCCTTCTATCCTCACGAAACACATCATATCCTTCTATCTCTATTCCTGCCAGGATGTTATCCTCATCTAACCATGTCTCACCTATTCCAACAATTTTTGGTTGAACAGACTCAATTAGTGCAACCATTTCATCTGCCTTGTTTCTTACACTTCTAGCATTTGTATATAAACACAACAGCTCATTTCTGGATCTACAGCTAGTTCCACTGATACCACTCACTCGATGTGATCTCTCCATGCTCGACTGGGGCCATTTCCCTTTCTGCTTATTCATTTTAGATCCCTCTTCAATTCCAACTGTTTCCTCTTGATCCCAGGTAATCCCATTCCTTTCCTGTCTACACATACTCTCACATCCTCTTGGAGCATCCACTTTTCTCACGCTGTGTATCCCTGTTCACCCTGAGCCTCCCCGTTTCTCTGTTCATCTTGCACACCCATTCTCTTATTTTCCATACTCATGCCACTTAATTCCTCATTCATGACCACCTCTTCAATCTCTCCTGTCATACTCTCTTGCTCTTCCACATCACTTCCCACTTGATCTGATTCATTCTCTATACTCACTTCTCTACCTTCCAGCAACAGTCTCTCCAAGTGACTCACACCAAAACCACTCAAATGCAGTCCATTGCTCCCATATAGTTCACTTTGTCCTTCAAACTGATTCCACACATTAACAAATTGTACTCTCCTCACACATTTCAACCAACATACCATTCATAATCCTTGGTCTCCGCCTCAACTCACCACAGTCATACCTAGGCAACAGGCTTACTACCCTTCCTGTCACACTATTCTTTTTTATCTGATGAAGAAGCCTCCTGATATCAATTCTGACGTGCTCTTTGTCTTCTGTCAAGTCATTTGTACCTATTAAAACCATCAACTCCTTTATTCGCTCCCTCCTCGTATCCAATGCCTGAATCACTCTACTCATTTTACTGCTTGGAAAACATATTGTGCATCCTCTCATCCAGCACACCTTTAATAATGGAGTCGCCATATATAATTTAAAAAAAAATTAAGCATGAAAAAATATTGTTTATTATTGATAAAATTATACAGTTTGGTATAATTCAAAATTACTTAAAAATAAAATCCATTATCATAACCCTAATAATGTTCTAAAATAAAAACTATAACAAATGTTATGTCTTTAATTCTAATGTCCAAATATTTAAAGAGAAGGAGTAAACACGATAAGCACTACGAACACTCTACTACTGGCGCAAACTGCATATGAATAACACTGGAACTGTGTGACAGACAGTGCTGCATTGCACTAATACTTGCATCTCACTATGACATGCATATGCTTGCGTGCATAGCAAATACTAGCAATTATGACACTGTGGTAAACACAGTGCTGCTAGCGTCCTCCCAAGTGCTACAAGATGGATTTTTATTATTTTTTACTTTTTATTAACATCATTTTTTACCAAAAATAAGAGAATTGTATAAGATTGTTGATGATAAAATTAAATATTACAAACAAATATAAATAAATTAATAAATATATTTATATATTGAGAAAAATTGGGGGTGCTGCAGTTCTGCAGTGCCTATGCAAGAGCCCAAAATAACCCTTTAAATAAACAATTTTTTAACAATATGTGTACATCTAGGGTAGGTCCGACTTCTTCAATAATCTAGATGACAACAACGCATTTATAACAGTATTATTAATATTATTATGTGACACTACCAAGGAGTCCAAAGACTTATCGAGGGAGGGCATCTACTCTATAACTCTCCGTCTCCACCAACCACAGCAAACCACATCATCTACATTATCCACACCAATGCCATCTATTGTCCACTACCACCACTAGTATTTTCGCAGATAATCACAAACATCCATGCCCACGGTGGAATTTGTATCCGCAGCCTTTTGGCTGCAGAGCAGATACGCTAACCACTCAGTCAACCAGGCCGGTATTGTTAATAATAAAAAAAAATACTAAAAAGAGACAAAAACTGTATTATTTTGAACTTTCTTGAGTCTCCAAATTTGCATTGCTTATTTAATGCAATCTCTTTGTAATTTGGTGTGTAATTAGAGCATTTCATAAACATGAGTCCAAGTGCCCAATTCTATTTACTTGGATCAAAAAACATCATTTTGTAAGGTTATTATTTCAGCCCTCAAGTTCAAGAATATCCATATGGAGGTATATTGGGCTTAATAACTCATCTATATAGTTCATGGTTTCAAAACTAATTTCTTTAAAGTTAATAATGAGAAAAACTTTTTCTGCTGATTTTCTCAGTGAGTCAGATAGTGTAGAAATTTTTCACTAAAAAGTAATGTTTTTTTGTTCTATTCCACATTAAATTTTGTAACAGTTTAAAACAACCCCCATTCATTGCTTGTGGATTTGTACAGTTTGTTAATAGGTTCGTTTTTACACACACACACACACTGTGCTTGTTCAGCAGCTCAGGGGGAATAAATATTTTACACTGTTCTACAACAATGAGTATTTGCATATCAGTATAGATATATTGGCCCATCACGGAGGATATGAATGAATATTAATTTGTGTATAGTCTCTTTTTTAAAAGGCTCATTTTCTTTCTTTACACAAAAACACACAGCATAATGTTACTTGTTCAACAGTGCAGAGAGAATAAATATTATTTTATATTATTCCGCAACAAGATAATAATGAGTATTTGCAACACATAAAAAGTATGATATATTTATCATGGAAACCTACAAATTCAATGTAGTAGAAATGCAATTCCATAAGACTCATTAAATGTAGTAATAATACAGGGTGATTCTAAATTGTTGTGGTTTCCATGGCCTATAATTTTTAAGCCAGAAACAACAAAATAAAACTGCTTACAGAATAGGAAAGTGTAACTCAAAAAGTTTTATCACCTATAGAATCAATACTGCAGAATGCTAAAACACTTCAACATGCATGCCTTTTGTGGGGCATAAGATGTCCAAGCAATAATCAATTACCCTCCAAGTATTCTCCATCATTTGCAGTGTAACTGTTTCTATCGCACCAATAATTCTGGTCATCAAGGAAGGTCGCAGGGGTTTAGTAAACAATGCCCTTCACATATCCCTACAGGAAGCAATCAAGCAATCTGATATTGGGTGAGCACAGAGGCCACAGAATCAATCTACCACACCTAACCCAGCACCCAGGAAAATGCATGCCAAGAAATTATAGGTATTATTTCTGGGAAAATTCCCATGTTACTCCTCTAAGTAAATATTTTTATGGCTATTTAGCCTATTTTTGTTTAGGAGTACCCTTTTTTTTTATAATGTCATTGGCTTTTTACTCAAATTTTAGGGCATTACTGATGTTTTATATGAACAGTTATATGAAGAATATATAAGAAGAAAAATTGGATATACCTTTGTGGGATGTTGCTGGCTGTCTTCTTTTTCAGTGGCATCCCGGCATATGGCGATGTACATTCACTGTTGAAGGAAGTGTGACCTGAATAGAAGGGGGGTCAGAAAAGTGGGGTTTGAGAGATGTGGGAGAATTATTGGTGAGGCAAGAGGTATGCAAACTTTTTTTTGAAAAATCTGGCTTTTTTTACTTTTTAATTTATTAAAGGTGGGCAGAGAATACTTTGGAATGGGGGTAAACATAGAAAGTTTAGGGGAAGAAAAGGATATTATGGGATAAGATCAGGGGTGGGAGAATGAGCTGTTTTTCGACAGTGCGTTGTCTTCAGAGCTTGTGGGGGGGTAGTAGAGGCTATGTCATGCCGGCTTGGTGTTTCTGTCTTTGATATATCTGTGTAGTATTCTATTGTTCAGAGTCATGACCTATTTTTTATGTTATGGAGCTTCCGAACATGACAATCAGAAACGATAGCCATAAAATGTGACAAAAACTCAATAAATGCCCACCGGCCCTACCCTATATAAGATCCGACAGTTGGAAGTTCCATAACATAAAAATTAGGTCATGACTCCGACCAGTAGAATACAACACAGATATACCAAAGACAGAAACACCAAGCCGACATGACATAGTCTCCACTTCCCCCACGAGCTCAGAAGATGATGCACTGCTGAAACAGCTCACACCCCATTCTCACACCTCTGATCTTATCCCATAATATCCTTCTCATTCCTCTAAACTTTCCAAGTTCACTCCCATCCCAAAGTATTCTCTTCCCACCTTTAATAAATTAAAAAAATATAAAAAAACCCAGATTTTTCAAAAATGTTTGTATACCTCTTGCCTTACCAATAATTCTCCCACATCTCTCAAAACCCCACTTTTCCAAACCCCCCCCCCCCTTCTGTTCAGGTCATACTACTTCCTTCAACAATGAATGTACATCGCCATATGTCGGGATGCCACTGAAAAAGAAAACAGCCAGCAACATCCAACAAAGGTGTGTCCAATTTTTCTTCCTATATATTATTCATATATCTGTTCATATAAAACATCAGTAATGCCCTAAAATTTGAGTAAAAAGTCAATGACATTATAAAAAAAGGGTACATAAAAATAACATGTCAAGAAATTCTTGGACAATAACAGCCTAATGTGAATGCTTCATCTTGCTGGAGCACCATATGTGGCTGATGATCTTCCAAATGGGGTAATATATACAGCTGTAGCATGCCCAAATAGTTCACCACTGTCACAGTTTTTTCTGCAAAGAAAAAGAGTCCCCAAAACTTCCAAACATGAAAAAGCACACCAGACACTCACCTTTGGTCTTTCGAATACTTGAATGGTGTAAGGGTTTTTCGATCCCCATATTCTGCAGTGATGACAATTCGCCCTCCTTCATACATAAAACATTGCTTCATCACTAAATATCCATCTCCGAAGGTATTTTCAACAGCTTTAACTTTTGACAGAATGTCTTGGGCAAATTGGAAATGACAGGGTTTATTGTTCCGCTGTAAAGCCTAACAATCTACAGTTTGTAGGCAGAGTTGAAAGTGGTTGTGAAAATCCTCCAAACAGTTGTTTGTGGTATATCTAACTGCAAAGAAGCTCATCTAATTGATTTTTGTGGGCTTCAATAAAATGCTTCCTGGATTTGATCAACATCTTCTTGTGAAGTGCTCCATGTTCCCACCCCTTTTTGGTGCTGAACACTACCAGTCTCTTGAAATTGTATTAACCAGCATCACATAATATTATTTGCAGGTGGATGTTTTCCATAGTGAATTTTGTAATGATGTTGTGTTGTGATAATGGACTTTGTTTCGAAAAAAATCAAAGTACACACATTGCTTTCTCTTGAACAGTTGCCATTATTATTATTATCTGAGACCTCCAGGGAGTCAATGACTTATCAAGGGAGGCCATAAATCACCCAAACCAGCTGTCATAACTTACCTTAAATTCGTTCACACTAGATGCACTACCCCCACAGGCAAACTATTCCACTCAGTCACTGCTGTCTGGGAGGAAAAACCTAGTTCTTACCCTTTCTTGACTGTGAACAAACTTAACTTCCATGGATGCCTGCATGTTCTCTCCCCACCTTCTATATAACAAAAAATTTCATCAGATGGTATCGTATAACACTCATTCAAAAGTATATAGACCTCTATCATTATATCATCACTCTTTCTCCTGTTAACCAGAGTCTGCAATCCACATACTCACATGGTGTGAGGTAGAGGTGGGAAAGACAGGATATTTAGTGGAGTGTTGCTACAGACCCAGGAGCACAGAGGATGGGGACCATGAGATGTTTAGACAGTTAAGTTTGGCAAGTGCAAGAAGAATGATTGTTATGGGAGATTTTAACTTCAGTAGTATAAATTGGAGAGAGGAAGATGCATGTAGCAATAGGGGAATTGAATTTCTAGAATTCTTGAGGGACAAATGTCTTAGGCAACATGTAACAGAGGGAACAAGAGGTTCAAAAGTTTTGGATTTGGTTATAGCATCAGAAGAGTTGATAATAACTAAGATGACATCTCTCCCACCAGTTGGAGAGAGTGACCATGTGGTTTTGACTTGGAAAATGAATAGACATACAGGAGTATTAAAGAGACAGGAACTTAAGTGGAATTATAAAGCAGGTGATTATAATTGTCTTAGAAGTCAACTTTGAGAAGTTTCATGGAGGGAGGAATTGGAAGGCCGGGATATCATTAGTGTGTGGGAAATTGTGAAAGAATATTTGTTATCAGCAATGGTAAGTTGTATACCATGAGTGAAGAAGAGGACATAATTTGGAGTAAAGTGGATGATAAACAATATTAAACAGGAATTGCATGCGAACTATGGAAGAGATATAAGGAGACAGGTGAAGAGAAGATGCATGAAGAATATAAGACACAGGCCAGAAGAGTGACTAGTATGGTAAGGAAAGCGAAACTGGAATATGAGAGGAGATTGGCCCTAAGAGCCAAAGAAAATCCTGAGGAATTTTTTTAGCTATGTGGCCAGTAGGAGGAGAAATGACTGTGGAAGAATGATATTGTGGGATAAAAATGGGAATAGAGTGACTGATGCAGAGGGCATAGTAAAATTGTTCAATGAACACTTTATTGGAGTATTTCATCCTGGAGGAGTCAGTTTTAATGCTAGAGAGATAGGGCAGGTTCAAAGTTTAGAGGTAAAGGAGGAGAGAGTGTTTCAAATACTGAGTACTCTGGATATCAGTAAAGCTGTGGGATTGGATAGTATTTCACCACGAGTTTTGAGAGAATGTGCTAGGGAACTGACAGTGCCTATGACATGGCTTTTCAATGAAAGTCTAGCTACTGGAAAGGTGCCCATGGAATGGAAGGAAGATAAGATAGTGCCATTGCATAAGGGCGATAGCTGAATGGAAGTGTCTAATTATAGACCAGTTTGTGTGTCATCAGTAGTTGGAGAAAGTAGTGAAGGACCGTATACAGCATTGGGCAGATGAGGGTAATGTTATCTGTGAGAGTCAACATGGATTTGTGAAAGGGCGCTCTTGTTTTAGCAATATGCTAGCCTTTTATGACAAAGTTACAAGAGCATTAGATGAGGAAAAGGCATATACTGCAATTTTCTTAAACTTAGCAAAGGCATTTGACAGGGTGCCACATGATAAGATGATATTTAAGTTGCAGCACATGGGTCTGGATGTCAGATTGGTCAACTGGATTCAGGATTGGCTGTCTGATAGGTATCAGAGAGTTGTGTATGGTGGAGCAGTTTCAAGGAGGCAGAGGGTTACAAGTGGGGTCCAACAGGGCTTAGTACTATATTGTTTAACCTTTATATCAATGACACTGCCAGTGGATTGCAAGGGGATATTCAGTTGTTTGCAGATGATGCGAAGTTGGGAAGGATTATTAGTAATAGTGCAGATGCTACCACATCTGCACTATTACTAATAATTCAAACTTTCTAGCTTATTCAAACCCTGCAAGAGGATTTGAATAAGCTAGATAGATGGGCAAATGAATGGGGTGTCAGTTTAATGCAGCAAAATGTAAGGTCTTGAGGTTTGGGAAACATCGATGGGATGCTGCATACTCTATGAGAGGAGTTATACTGGAGGAAGTAGGGAGACAAGAGATCTGGGGTTGATGATTGATAGAAACCTGAAATTTAGGGGACATATTGCAAAGGTGGTGAAGGTAACACAGAGGATTGCTGCAATTATGAGAAAGACATTGACCTGCAGAGATAAAAGAGTTATCATTCTGTTGTATAAGTCTCTGATCAGACCACACTTGGACTATTGTTCTCAGGATTTGAAGGGGATAAATTAACTGTGGAAAGGGTACAAAGACAGATTACAAAGATGGTTTCAGGACTGCACAATTTTGTTTATGAGGATTGGCTGAGGGAATGTGGACTGCAGAGTTTGGTGGATAGAAGAAGGAGAGATGATATGATTGAGACTTTTAAACTGTTGAGAGGTGGTTACAGGGTTGACACTGGGGAGTTCTTTCACTTGGTTGAACAGCGGGAAGGAGCGATGACAAGAGGCCATCCCTGAAAGTTACAAAAGGAAACTGTGAGCAAGAGGGTGAGGAGTGGTTTCTTTGCATGGAGGGTGGTTGAGCCGTGGAATGCATTGTCTGATGGAGTGGTGAGAGTGAGAACAGTCAATGAGTTTAAGGAGTGGTATGATAGACTTTGTGTTTCTTAGGGGAGGGACCTCCCCTTAATGAGTCTTGACAGACTTTATGTTCTTAGGAAGGACTTCCCACGATGAGTCTTTTGGCTCAATGGAGGCCTGAATAATAATAATAATAGTCTAAATCCCATAATCCAGGTATAATCTTTGTAACTCTTCTTTGCAACCTTTCCACAGCTTCTTTATCCCATTGGAATCTGGCACACCAAATCTGCATAAAGTAATCCAGGTGTGGTCTTATCAAAGCCTTATAACGAGGCAAAATGACTTCCTTATCCTTCCATGTAGGTTCGTTTCAACATCACAATTATCCTCTGAGTTGTATTTGCAACTTTTGCTATGTGACCTTTGAACTTCAGATTCCTATCTACCAACATGCCAAGATCCTTGCCTCCTCAGTTTTTTGTATCATAACCCTGCTAATATAATATGCCGCTAGAAATCTTATCACGCCAAAGTGCATAACTTTATACTTACTAACATTAAACTGATACCATTTTAGTATGCCAAAATTTCTAGCCTACTCAAATCTCTCTCTTTCTCTCTGTGTATTTTTCTTTCTTCTATGTTTGAGGATGCTGATAACACCTAGTTTTAGTGTTGGATTGTGGTATGAATCTGTATATGTATTGGCCTCAGTGTGTGTAGGTTTTTTCGGTAGACCGTGAAGGAAAGACAGCCTGAGGGAAGATGTGTGACAAGTGCGAGAAAAGGAAGAGTTACTGTTTTCAATCTTGATAGCAAATTGGATATATTTGTCTTATTTTATTCAGGTGGTTTAGGAATATATCGTCAACATATCCAAGCCACACTTTGGGTTTTGGAGACTTGTTGTACCAAAGGTTCATTGCTGTCTTCCTTGTAAAAGTTAACTGGAGGATGGGAGAGTGATGAGCCCATGGCCATGCATTCTTTCTGCAGATAGAAATTACTTTGCTACATGAAATACCCAGAGTGAAGTATGTGGGCAAAGAGGGGCCATGATACTGAGTAGGGATTTGTTCTATACGAGAATAATCATACAACTGATTGGAATATTTGCGAAAAGGGCAGTTATGTCAAAGCTGACTAATAAATCTTTGTTGTTGAGTGTTATGTTTTTAATTCTGTTTATAAAGTGTTGTGTATTTTTTTATGTAGAAGGAGAAATGATCTACCAACTCCTTGAGTGTAGCCACTAGTTTCTTGGCTAAGTGATAATTGGGGCTGTCAATTCCTTCAACTATCAGTTGCAGTGGAGTGTTTGATTTGTGTATTTTTGGCAGGCCATAAATTCTGGGAGTGCAGGTATAATGTGGTAACAGCTTTTTAACTGTTTCTTCTGGCCAAGTGATCACTGACTTAATTAATTCAGTTGTTTTCTTTTTTGATGCAGTTTGCAGGATTGTAGTTAACCAATCATTACATGTTGTAGTTGGATACCAAGTGGTTAATTTTTTCAAGGTAAGCTGTCTTATCAAGAATGACAGTAGCATTACCTTTGTCTGCCTTCTGTCTTGTTTATATATGTTTTCCTGATGACCTTGATATAAAGGTCGAATTGTGAGTGTTTTTAATTTTAAATAAAGTAATTGCTCTAACACATGTTTTTGTCTCTATAAATTCTACACAATGAATGCAAACCACAAAAGCTGAGTAACCCTGAAAGAAAGAACGAAAGAGATTGGACTAAAGTAAATTTTTGGATATAAAATTAACAGGAATTTATGGAATTTTTTTAAAGGAAAAATCTTATAAATTCAAGGAACTATACATGCTCATCCAGAAACATCTTTAACAAACTGTGCTTTATTACTTATTAACTGAGCTACCAAGGCAGCACATACCTCATTACATTCATGTTACACTTTAATGGAATAATTACAGCACAAAGAGAAATAATTAAACAACAGGTTTAATCATTTCAATATTTCAACTCAGTCACACAGACATCTTCAGAAATACAATGTTAAAATTGGAGTAACACATACAAAAAACAATAAATGGAAGAAAAGAGATTACAATAAACAAAGACTAAAGTCCTGCGAGAGGCACCCTTTATGGGTGCTGTTCACCAGCCTTAGATTTTGGACAGTTTCGTCTTTGTTTATTGTAATCTCTTTTCATACGCTTATTGTTTTTTGTGTGTTTTTGTGTGTGTTATTGCAATTTCATCATCATCAAATTCCTGCCATGTACCCTCAAGGGCTTACAGGATATGACAGTACTACATGAAAAATTTACAACATTACTGACTTCCTATCTACAATTTTCCTCCAAATCAGTCTGTTATCTGTCAAGATTGCAATTTTAACATTGCATTCTTAAAGATGTCTCTGCAACTGAGACCAAATATTGAAATGATTAAACTTGTTTAATTATTTCTCTCTGTGCAGTAATTATTCCATTAAAGTGTAACATGAATGTAAACCAGAACCTAAGTCTAAATACTCGATATCTTATTATACTGCTATCATACTTAGCAGGTAACAAGATCAGAGTAGGCTATGTTTTAAGAATACTTCTGTTAATAGACTTTCACTTACCTTATCAATTATATCAACATACTGTTTTTTACCCAGTTTCACTGCTTCATCTCGCACTGTTTCATTGAACTAAAATAAAAGAAACCTATAAGTGCTGAACAAATTAGTCAATATTCTACTAACTCTATTTAAAAATTAATTTTTTTAAAATAAGAAAGCTGCTTTTAAAAACTTCAAAGTTAATTATTAGTAGGCAAAAGATCATGGATGTAGCTATGGGAATAAGCAGAGCTGATGGCATGGCTGACTGCTTGAACAGTAAAGCAGTGGGCAAGTGGCGTGAGTCAGTTGTTGGTAAGTAAGACAGTGTGGCAAGTTAAAGGCGGTGAGTGATAAGAGAAATGTGAGCGTAGCTGGCAGTGAGCAGTAAGTCAGGTGGTAAAAATGTGATTGGCATAAATGGTAGTGAGAAAGTAATTGAAAAAATTAAAGCGGAGTTGGTGAAGACGAAGCAAGAGATTAAATATATGAGGAATGAACTGAGGAGAGTTACGGATTTGCATGGGAATATGAGGAAGAATGAGATGCAAGAAATGTCAGATGATTTGAGAGTGGCAATGTATGAGGATTCAATGATAAGAGGTGTGGTGACCGAAAAAATGCATGTGGTCTGTTTTCCAGGAGGTAAAATGAGCAGGGTGATTTAAGCATTTGATAAGAGGAGTACCTCTGAGCAAAAGAGCTAGTAGTGATAGTTGGCATAAATGATTTGACTGGTAACAAGAACAATGAAAGGAGAGACATCATGAAGTTCTTAAGGAGAGTGAAAGATAACAGTGCAGCAGGTAAGGTAGTCAGCATATTGCCCAGGTGTGATAATGACGAGTTCAGAAGGTGAGCGAAAATTATGAATGGTATGCTAGCAGAGTTGTGTGTGGAGAAAGAAGTTAATTTTCTGAATGTGTGGGATGAATTTGAGGGGTAGATAGAGCTGTATAAAAGAGACGGGCTACATATGAATGGATTCTATGTGTCAGTTGGAGAAACTGTTGCTGCAAGAGAAAATGACTGCAGTGAATGTAAGACTTGAGGGAGCAAGAGGTGTTCTAGATCAGCAGGAGACTAAGGTAGGAGAGTTTGAGAATGGAGAGGTTGCTGGCACGAGTGAAAAGAATGAGAGAGAGAGAGAGAGGGAACACTGGATTATTGTCCGCAGATTTGGTGGCCAGATTTTTAAAAGGGTGATGACTTGTTGGAGAAGGTTCAGAGATGATAAAGTCAGTTTCTGGTCTCTTGAATGTGGAATATGAGAATATTGAGAGAATGCAAATTACAGAGACAAGTAATTTAAATTGATATTAAATTACTTGTATTTAAATTAAAATGAATAGAAGGAAGAAGGGAGACATGATGGAAATGGATAAGTTGGTAAGGGATAATTATCAGATTAGTGTGGATTAGATTTTTCACATAATATCTGGAGACAGGGAGAGAATGAGGGGCCATCCCTGGAAGCTATATAAGCCTGGTGTGAGCAAGGGGGTGAGGAGTAGATTTTTTTCATGTCGAGTGGTGGGTGATTGGAATGCAGACACAGTGAATGCATTTAAGTCAATATATAATGAACTGCGCATGTGAGAGTGGCACCTCCCATGATAAGTATAGTCAGCCCACAGTAGATAGAACCTTATCTGGCACAGTGCCAAGAATAGTCAATTCATGTTGAAAGGAAGAAAAAAATAAGGTGATGTATAAATTCATCACCAACATGCCAAATCACATGTTTATATTTAAAATTTTCCAACTGCTATACAAGTAAAATAGTTGCCAGTTTAAAAACCAGAATGTTCATAAAAGAAAAGCAAATTTTCTGACATGTAATAATAAACATCCATCCCATGAAATGCATTGATTATCCTATTTTTTTGGAATAGATTCGCCTTCTTCTGCAATATGCAGAAGTGTCGAGGGTCTCACATCTGTGGTCGAACTATATATTGACTTCTTTGGGGTCTGCTGATAATGATAATAATAATAATAAAAATTATGTAATGTTATTATTATTATTATTATTATTCATACCTCCATGGAGTTAAGAGACTCATCATGGGAGGTCATTCCTAGGAAACACAAAGTCTATCATACCACTCCTTGAACTCATTGACCTCTCTAACAGGCAATGCATTCCATGGTTCAACCACCCTCCATGCAAAGAAAGCACTCCTCACCCTCTTGCTCGCTGCTTCCTTTTGCAACCTCCAGGGATGGCCCCTTGCCATCGCTTCTTCCCACTGTTCCACCAAGCAAAAGTACTCCCCAGTGTCAACCCTGTAACTGCCTCTCAACAGTTTAAAAATCTCAATCATATCACTTCTCCTCCTTCTTCTATCTACCAAACTCTGCAGTCCACATTCCATCGGCCAATCATCATAACTAACATTGTACAGTCCTGAAACCATTTTTGTTATCCACCTCTGTATCCTTTCCACAGTTAATTTATCCCCTTCAAATCCTGGGGACCAAAATTGAGAACAATAGTCTAAATGTGGTCTGAATATGTCTTATACAATGGAATGATAACTCTTTTATCTCTGAAGGTCCGTCTCAGTATTGCAGCAATCCTCTGGCTCAGGGTTGCCAGATTGGCTATTTCATGGCCAAATTTCAAAAATTTGGCACTTTTTTGAAATCTGGGGGCATGAAAACAGTTTGGCCATTTTTACAAAGATTTCATATCATATGCATTATTTACTTAGTTTAATATTGTTGTCGCATTGTAAGGCTAGTTGTTGGTACCCCTTAACGCGCCGTTTGGTTGGCAGTGACGCGCTTAATGCAAAATTGACTGTTACTGAAAATGTTTGTTCAATGACGTCATAATGAGCCTGTCCGCACAGTTAGCCTAGTGGCTTTGTGCTTTGCAATCATATGCCTGGGGAAGGAGTGTCCTAGATTCGATTCCCGTCAACGACGTGAGGAGCTTAAGGATCTTCCTCAGCCATAGCCAAGTTAGCCGGTCTTAGGCGTGGACAGCAGGGTTTTTTCTGCCAGTTTATCTAGTGTTTTTCATCCCACAAGCAGGCAAACTGGTCTGAGGACACACGGATTAGAGTCAGGAATACTGACTCAGCCATAGGTCTGATTCGTCAGCCTATGCTGGTTCTGGAGCACGGATAAAATTTGGGGGGACTAGATGGTACTGTGAACTCCCGTAGAAAGGGGGAACGCAGTATCATCACACGAAATTTATTTATTTATAATGAGCCTTCGGTAGCTGGCTTATAGTTTGTTACTATGACTCCCTCAATAATACTAAGCATGCTTGAGCTTCATTCTGTACTTGTATAACACAAGTACACAAAGCTCCCGCTCGCTATTGTTGCTATAAACTTGATCCAGTTCTGTTGATAAATACCACTAAACACGATGCAGCTTCGTTTTGTACTCATATAAAACACGTACACAACAGCCATACCAGCTTGGGTCCATGTCTGTTTTGATCATCTCTTGTTAGTTACGGAGTAGACTTTGTGTTGCAAGTGTTGTTCTGTTGCGTGATATCAGACATTTGGTGCTCTTTGGTGATAGTTTTATCTCATAAGCTTTCATACTGGAATATTTTGATTTAACTTTACCCGCATTGTGACAATATGCAAGTAATATGTTCAATTTCGTAAGAATGATAATTAAGTGATTTTAGTATAATATTGTTGTCGCATAATTTTTTAATATCGTTTATAAACTCGATCTTCATCTTGCTTATATTTTTGTTATTTTCCCTTTACCAGATTGGTGTTTGCTGTGCCAGATTAGTATTTGTACTACAAATTTTGTAGTACTATTATCTATAATTTGCTTTTTGTTTCTTCATTTTCTGAATTAAGATATTTTGTTTTTTTCAAGCCCTTTAAAATGCCTAAGTACAAAAGTGATAATAGAGGTGGAAGAAAATATAAAAAAGAGTGGGAAGTAAAATATTTGTGGCTGAAATCTTCTGATGATGGACAACAGGCATATTGCATGTATTGCAAAACTAACGTGCTGCCAAAACTTTATAACATATCTGTTCACGAAAAATCAAAGAAATGCCAATATAAATCTTCCAGTACATCACAAAGAACTCTAGATAAAGTTATCAAATCGTCCATGAATGACCAGGAAAAACAAGCAGAAATAGAACTTAGCCTTGCAATAGCATGTCATTCCTCAATTTGTGCTGTAGATCATATAGGTGAAGTAGTTAAGAAACATTGCTAAAATAGTGTTCTTGGAGGCATTAAACTGCACAGAACCAAATGTATTGCAATTATAGAAACTATAATTCTGCTTCATTGAAAGAGCAACTGAAGTATGATTTAGAAGATAAAAAGTATGTATTACTAGTAGATGAATCTACAGATATTGCAATACAAAAGCATTTGTGCATAGTTCTTAGATTTTTTTGCAATGAAATAAATAAAATTTATTATACCTGTTGTAGAGACAACAGCGGAGGTTTTATTTAATAAAATTTCAGAAGTGTTAGCTTCATATAATCAAACTCTTAAGAACTGTATTGGGTTTGCTAGTGATGGTGCTGCTGCTATGGTTGGAAGTAACAATTCCCTGTGGACTAGGATTAGAAATGAAAATCCAAACTGAATTCAAACGAGGTGCATTTGCCACTCTCTGGCAATTTGTATACAGCATGCATTTTTAAAGCTGTCATCCAATATTGGATTCATTTTGACTGAAATTCCTTCGTGGTTTTCAAATAGCAATATGAGAAGAGAAGATTTTAAGACTCTTTAAGATTCTTTTTAAAGTGATGAATTCAGCAGTTGAAGATGACCAGGAACGAGATGCACCCCTTCCATTTATGAAATTGTCCAAGACAAGGTGGTTAGTGAGAGGTAAAGTCTTCAATAATATACTGCTAAATTGGGAAGAATTAATTGCCTACTTCACCTGTAGTGAACAATCTGGAGGTCAGGATACAAGGTATAAGGCATGGTTGATAAAAGAGATGTTACAAGATAGGATGAATTATTTTTACTTTGTATTTGCTACTCCCATTCTTAAAGAGTTCGAAAGGCTTAATGTTTTGTTCCAGCAAACGTATGCTGATCCTTACGATCTTGCCAAAGAATTGTGCACACACAGAGATAGTCTTTATCAAAGGCTGTGCAATGAAGATGGAACATGCAAAATAGTAGAAAATGTAGACTTTGGAATTAAATTTGATCAAGAAATTAGGACATACTTGATCAGCTTTAGCACTTCTCCTAATATGGAAAAAGAAAATAATAAAATAAAGTCTGTGAAATTTAGGTGCCAAGCCATGCTTCAAGAATCGTTGAATCAAGTGAACAAGGGCTCCACGAGTCAGCTGATATATTTAAAGGTCTGTCACTTTTAAATCCTACTGTTATTCTAAGCCAAACAGAAAGAGAAAATTTTCTGATCTGCCATTTTTCCACCTAATAAACGATGTTGATGTAGTCGAAGACCAATACAGAAAAATTAGCCTTGTTGCATGGAATGAAGAAGAAAACTTCAAACAAGATGGAATCCCTAAGGAAGCTTTAGAATTTGGCAAGCAGTATCCAAACACAATAATTTTAAAGAAATGTTGAATTATGCCCTAACATGCCTTATCGTGCCAGCAAGTAACGCAATAGTTGAATGAATTTTTTCTTATGTAACATCCATCAAAACTAAACCCAGAAACAGCAAATTAAACTGCTGGATTCAATTGCAAGAATCCGTTCATTCTTAAGTGATAACAATATGTGCTGCCAAAACTTTAAATGTACTCCCGAAATGCTACAAATGCACAACAGCAAAACCCTTTACGACTCGACTGCAGAAAAAGAAGAACAAGATATTCAATATCTAGGAAGTGCTGTCAAATTAATAGCTGAGTTTCACTGTAAGTATTTTAAGTTTAATTAAAAGAATTTTTGATGATATGTAATTGAATATATAGGCATAATTTATGCACACTTAATTGTTGGTATGTTATAATAAATTTAGTTTAATCCTTTATCCCGGTGACAGCAAATAAAGTTTGCGCCTGAAAATATCTTCAGGACTGAATATAGTGTTGTACTACTCAGTCCTGAAGATATTTTCAGGTGCAAACTTTGTTTGCTCTCACTGGGATAAAGGATTAAACTAAATTTATTATTGTTGGTATGTTAATTCACACAATTCAATCATTTTATATCTTTGGCCATATTTTTGGCCTAATACTTTCCAAAGTGGGCATTTTTGGCTGTATTTTCTTTAAATTTTGGCCATAAGCTGTTGTGTTCATCTGGCAACCCTGCTCAGGGTTACCTTCACCACCTATGCAATATGTTCCCTGAATTTCAGTTTTCTATCAATCATCACCCCCCAGATCTCTTGTCTCCCCTACTTCCTCCAGTACATCTCCTCCAATCAAGTATGCAGCCTCCTATTGATGTATCCCAAACTTTAAGACTTTACATTTTGCTGCATTAAACCAATATCCCCTTTACCCATCTGTCTAGTTTATTCAAATCCTCTTGCCAGGCTTCAACATCTGCACTATTACTAATAACCCTTCCCAACATCACATCATCTGCAAACAAGTGAATATTCCCCTGCAATCCATTGACTATATAATTGATATAAAGGTTAAACAACACAGGTTCCAGTACTGAGCTCTGTAGTACCCCACTTATAACCTTTTGACTCCTTGATATTGCCCCACCATAGACAACTCTCTGATACCTATCAGACAGCCAATCCTGAACCAGTTGTCTAACCCGACATCTAACCCATGTGCTGCAACTTAAATATCAGCTTATCATGTGATATCCCTGTCAAATGCCTTTGCAAAATCTAAAAAAATGGCAGTATATGCCTTTCCCTCATCAACTGCTCTTGTCTCTTTATTATAAAAGGCAATCATATTACTAAAGCAAGAGCGCCCCTTAACAAATACATGTTCACTCTCACATATAACATTACCCTCATCTGCCATCGTGGCATATGGTACATCACTAATTTCTCCAAGATCTTAACAACTACTAATGAACACACAAACTGGTCTATAATTTGACACTTCCAGTCTGCTACTGCCCTTATGCAATGTCACTATCTTATCCTCCTTCCACTCCTTGGATACCTTTCCTATGGCCAGACTTTCATTGAAAAGCAAGGTAAATGGAGCAGCCAGTTCTTTAGCACATTCTCTTAAAACCGGTGGTGAAATACCATCCAGTCTCACAGCTTTATTGACATCCAGGGTACTCAGTATTTGGAACACACTCTCTCCTCTAAACCTCGAACCTGTCCTATCCTTCTGGTATTAAAACTTACTTCTCCAGGATGAAATACTCCAATAAAGTGTTTATTGAACAATTCCACTATATCCTCTGCATCAGTCACTCTATTCCCATTTTTATCCCACAATGTCATTCTTCCACAATCATTTCTCCTCCTACTGGTCACATAGCTAAAAAAATTCCCTAGGATTATCTATGGATTTTAGTGCTAGTTTCTTCTCATATTCCAGTTTTGCTTTTCTTACCATATTAGTCATTCTCATAGCCTGAGTCTTATATTCTTCATGCATCTGCTCTCCACCCCTCTCCTTATATCTTATATTTTTTATCATAAAGTTTGATTAATTTGGAAATATATTTGAATAAGGAATTGGAATAGTTTATATTCCAATTCCACATTCTCTAGCTCATGCAGAGAATGTGGAATTGGAACATTCTCTGCATGAGAATGTTCCAATTTTCATGGAACATTCTCATGCAGCCTTTCATGCCTATTTGATATTTTTATGTGCATTTGCTAAGCCATTTGATATCCTATCAAATGTCTTAGCAAAGTCCAACAGAAGAATAGTGCATATCTTTCTTTATCCAACTCAGACATGACCTCCCTTTAGTAAACCCATGATATTCCTTGCAAAGTATATTTTGTTTGCTCACCCTTTTCTGTGTGCAAGATCTCACCAACTTCTCTAAAATCTTTAAAGTCATGCCAGGAATACTGATAGGTTGATAGTTAAATACATCAGTCTTTGCAACACCTTTGTACAATGGGATTATCATACATTCTTAGAACAGAGTATAAAGTTTCTATTATTCACTTATTCATCCCTAAAAATTTGTTAATTTTCAGTGATGAAGAAAGAAAGGAGTAACATTTCAGTTCAGCTAACCCAAACCAATCAGTTGGCTTAAAGTTGCTTTTTTTTTGTATAGATGTTATTATTATTATTATGTGAAGCCTCCAAAGACTCATTGAAGGAGGACACCCACTCTATCTCCTTTCTTTCTATCTCCACCTTTCTATCTCCACAACTTTCTATCTCCACCAGTCAGTCCGCTAACTACAGTGAATCATCTACACCAAAATCACTACACTTGTTCTAACATAACTATTGGAAACTTAAGAATGAATCAATGAACCAAGTTTGAGTAAAGATGGAGAAAAGGTCCACTGAAACACATAAAATAAATGCTATAAACAATTTACAGAGACAAAGTTCTATCTTTGGACACAAATATTTTGATGATTTAAGCATTTTAAAGAGGGCAGAGAAGAAGATGCAGTAGAAAGAAATCTTGAAGTTGATAACCAAAGATAATGTGAAGCCCTGAAATGGTGAAGAAAGTGGGCTATTTACTAGCAAGTGACATTCAATTAACACTGGGGATGCTAACAAGTTAAACATAAGGAATAATTGATTGGGTCCATAATTACTACAGACTTGGTAAAAATTAAATTTGTGCAAAGTTGGTTCCATACTATTTGAATGGTGAGAGGAAAAAAATCAATCATTTGAAAGTCTGCAAGATTTTTCTCAAACAGCTGACAATGGAACTGATTTTGTAAACAGCATTATTAGTAGAAACAAGAGTAGTGGCTCCAATATAAATCTGATAGCAAAAGACAAAGCATAAAATAGCAGCCACCTATGAACACAAAAAGGATTGTTTCCAAAATCATGCTACTAATTGCAATCTTTGATCTTAAAGAGTTAAGGAATTCTTCAGGAATTCAGAACGAAGGACTTATTAGTACTTACTACTGAGAAGTACTGAACCATCGTGAAAAACAAGTGTATATGGCTAGATTTGGAACAGTCTGGTTGGTGGCTGTCACATGACAATGCATCTGCTAACCCAGCAATTGACATGGAACATTTCTGGATCACATAGGTTGCTGCGTACGATCAACTATATTCTGACTTGGTTTCAGCAACTTTACTTTTACTATTTCCCATGTTGAAATTGAGCTTGAAAGGATGCAAAATTGATAGTTTACGACATTCAGAAGAATATGAGATCCAGTTGGCAAGCTTAGGTGTTGGACATTATGAATAACTTATTTTAACAGTATTACAACACCACAAAACTAAATTATAAAAGCATGTTTATTAATTGGCATATATTTCACTGAATTTCAAACCAGCATCTTCAGAACAAAACAAGATGTTGCAATTATATTATTATTACATTACACCTCCAAGGAGTCCAAAGATTCATCAAGGGAGAGCACCTACTCTATAACTCTCGGTCTCCACCACTCAATCCACCAACTATAGCGAACGACATCATCTACACCATAAGTGGCCAACAGCAGGCTGCATGCAGCCCGTAACGTGATTTTGTGTGGCCTGCAGCAGGATAAAAACTATATTAAATTATACGTATTATCAATTTAGCCATTAGTTTCGACCACAGATTTTCTGATTGATGTACTAGTTATATTCATTATTTCTGATGATGGAAACAATTTATATTCTCAACACGGAATCAAAATTGCTTTAAAACGATTACTCAATTTATAAAATCTACTGCTTCTCTGTGAGAACTGTAGCAGTGGGAGTGGTAGTTTCTATGCACTCCAGAGTAATGCATCATTGAAAGTCACTTGCTCTGCTCTGGTTACAGTGATCAGTTTCAGAGACTCAGTTTCACAGTTAACAGTGTTATTGTTGCATTTTGTGTCCCCAGGTCAGTTACTTCAGCCTTTGTGTACTATGAGTAAGAAATGTAAGATCTGTGAAGAAAACAGGTCATTTTAGGAGAAATGGGAAAACGAATTTCTGTTTCTAAACAATAACGACAACAAACCACAGTGGCTTGTGTGTTTGCAAGTATTGTTAGTGCACAAGGAACATAACCTCAAACGCCACTACATATAGCACCATGCCGCTAAATACCAAGAATACGTTGGACAAGCATGTACTATTGTACGTAATTTGAAGAGAAAGGTTATGCTCAGAATCTATTTTTACTAAACCAACATCAATACAAAAACGCTCACTCTTGGCATCGTTTGTTGTAAGCAGAGAGATAGCAAAAGCAAAAAAATCATTATCTGATGATGAATTTGTAAAACACTGTTCTGTGAAAATGGCAAGTGCATTTGGGGAAGATAAAATTGCCAGTGAGTTTGAAAGCATCCCACTATCAAAACAAACTGTAACAAAAAGAGTTGAGGAAATATGGTCTCAAATATTAAATAAATTAGAAAGTGTTATTACAGATTCAGCTTAATTGTCATTGGCTCTGGATGAATCAACTGACATAACAGATACAGCTCAACTTCTAATTTTCATTCGAATTTCATTCAAAAGAACTGTTTCCAAAGACTTTCTTATTAATGAAGAGCAACTAGCATTAGAGTTATTGCATAACACAGCCAAAAATCAAGACATTTATGATGCAGTTATGAAGGTTGTAAATGATACTGATGACATCAACAATTTCACAGCTATTGTGACAGATGGCATCAAATCAATGTATGGTACTCAAACAGGCTTAGTTGGCAAGGCTGAAATCAATTGCCCTGTATTGCACTGCATTATACATCAGGAGGCTCTGTGTGGTAAAATTCTGGAAATAGAGGATGTTATGAAAACTGTAATAAAGTGTGTGAATCTAATTAAGGGTGGAAATCGGGCCTTGACACACCACAAGTTTCTTTCTTTTCTAACAGAAATAGAGGCAGAATATGATGACTTAGTGTTGAACACAGAAGTATGTTGGCTGAGCAGAGGGAACTGCTTGAAATGGTTTTTGCTTTGAGAAAGGAAATAAAACAGTTTTTAGAGGAACATGAGAAGACAAACAAAGAACTAATCACAAAACTATGTGATCCTCATTTTAACAGCTTACTCGCCTCTCTAACAGACATCACACACCACATGAATGAACTCAACGTGAAGTTACAGTGACGTAACCAAACAATCTCAGATTTAGTTGACACCTAGATGGGTTCATAAATTGACTGAAGGTTTTTTTAAATTCACCATAGTCAGAGGAAACTTGTTACATTTCCCTTCCTGCAGGGAGTTGATGGAGGAGAGCCATGACATTGACTTCAAATTTTCTGTGCCAATGTTAGACCAACTTTTGGAGCAATTCAGTAAGTGATTTTCTGACATCAGTGACATGCGGCCACAACTGATGTTATTTAACAACTCAATGAAATGCGACATTTCAGAGCAGCATGACACTATTCAATTAGAGTTGTGTGACTTTTAAAGTGACTCCTTTTTCCGGTCAAGGGTGGAGATAGGCATTGACTTTTGGAAACTGGTAGCAAGGGAAAAATATCCATCCTGCATTGAGTGATTTCAGCTTGAGAATTGCATCTATGTTTGGAAGCACATACATATGTGAATGCACTTTCTCAATTATGAAGGCAGTTAAATCGTCACAAAGAAACCGACGATTTGTTACGAATATCATCATCATCGTTGAAAATTGAAATTGATGAATTTATTGCCGCAAATGAATGCCCACAGTGTTCTCATTGTTGTGTTACATGTAAAAAAACCAGAAATATGTAATTAAATTTAATTTAACAACTTATAATTAAATCAATCAAGTATTTTATTTTGTTCTCCCAGTAGTAAAATGATTTAACAAATATAGTAATTCAATACATATAACTATTGCCTTGAAAAAATGCAGAGTTTATATTTATTTAATTTCTGTCTAAAAGTGTGCAGCCCATGACACTATCGCTCATCATGTACTGGCCCTCGTATAGATGAAGTTGTCCATGCCTGATCTACACCAACACCATCTACTGCCCACCACCACCACCACTAGTATTTTCACAGACAATCACAAACATTCATGTCCATGTGGGATTTGAATCTGCAGCCTTTTGGCTGGAGGGAGGATATGCTGACCACTTGGCAACCAGGCTGGCATTTACATGCAACAATGAGTAAGTGAAACAATTCAAATTGTAATGTACAAAAGATCAAAGTCCTAATTTGGTGTCCTCTCATGTTGAATAAAAGAAATATTACAGTTGAGTGAGAGTTGTTCTTAAAAAAAGTTAGTTGTTCAAATTTTTGGCAAATTAAAGCAACCATACTTTTCAAGGTTAGGAGAATGCTTCATAACCACTGCTGACTAACAATAGTCTTTCTGGCTTGTAACGACTTCTACGTGGCGCACTGTTTTTTTTTCCATTTAATAAATATCCTTTTATAATTTAGTTTTGTGGTATTGCAATTCTGTTAAAATAAGTTATTAAGAATGTGAAAGAACTCAATATCATTGCAGAAGATGAATATGCATATTGTACAAATGCTATTATACATATATTCAGTTCCTTGCGGATTATTTTGAAGAATATAACTGAAAAAATATTTTAATTTGATGTTCAGAATTCATAGAATACACAGGGCAGGGAAAAAACAACAACAAAACTGCATTCAAACAAGCCATTTCCCTGTCTTGTGTATTTTATACCCAGCTTCTTAAAAATGTTTTGCTTTTATAGCTTTTCTATGACTCTTCCAGGTAAGAACTGTATTTGAAACACTCAGGCAAGGAAATTCTTCTATAATTCTGAATTCAGTAGTAACTTCCTTTTTGTTAAAGATAGATGGAAGGCTCTAGTATAATGATTCAGAATTTAACCTTCTGCCTAAGCCTTCTCCATTATGAGGGGTAGTCCACTATTAACTTTTTTTTTTATAACATAATAACATAACTGATTACTTCAACAGCTTCAGGCTGTATCTATTGGTAAGAGTAACAGAATTTGATATAACACTGTTTATTTTATAATTTTCAAGCAACAATTTTGAACTGTTTTCCAGTTTAAACCAAAATTTAATTGCAATGATAAATCTTAGTCAACAGATAAATCTCAAATAACAAATTTAATTTAAATATAGTGAACAAATATGAGAGAATTAGCAAGTACTGACTGTTATATTTGTATGTGTGTGTGTAGATGGATAAGGCAAATAGAAGCTATAGCTATGCATTATCAAATACAGTCATGTTACCAAAGAAACAAAACTTATTTTTGTATACAGGTAACCCTCGTATAACGCGCTACTTATAGAAAGCGGTTTCAATATAACGCGGTCAACAAATTGTAGTAACCCTTGTTCAACGCAGTACTTATAGAACACGGTTTCGATAAAAATACGGTCTACAAATTGTAATAACCCTTTATCTTTTCATATATTTTTCACCGCGCAATTTAAAAATCAAATATTTTATCTTCGTTAAATTTACGTCTACCCGTATAGCACATGTAGTTATCAGTAGCAAATTTATATTAGGGGAAATACCCTTTAGCACGCATGTATGTCAGTTGGTTACCTATAAAGTCTTTATTGTTGAAAGTTGTCTTCGTTTTCTGCCAGGAAAGTGCATTAAAAATCATAAGTGTGTTAATCTCAAGCTGAGCAGTTTATTTTCTGGTGAGTTACATACAATATGTAATGCTTTTTTATGTAAAAATTTTATTTTAATGGTTATGGCCACTTAGAGGGCTTTTGCAATATGGTTGAAAATGAAATAAGTGAATTAATTGATGGGGAAATAGATTTAAATTAGGAGGAACTGGTACAATTAATAGATGACATCGAACCAAATGGCAGGAAAAAGTTCTGCCGAAGATTCTGATTATGATGAATCCATTAAAGAATTCAGTTTAAAGAAATTAGCAGAAGGACTAGACTTGGCAAGAAAGTTAGGAATTTATTTTACAGATAATGATCCCTCACTGGAGTGCTCCGAAAATTCACAAGACAATTGGATATTTGTTTAGCTCCATATTATGAACTTAATAAAAAAATTGCAGCATAGTGGTAAGCAGGGTCTTATTACTGACTTCTTGATAACTAAACCAGCCGAAGTATGCAATGAGAATTATACAAATGATGTCCAAGAGATTTCAAGTGATGACGATGTCCAGCCACTCGTAAATAAAGACACTATGTATTTTGTTTTATAGTTTATATGTTTTCTTAACTTACATGAATTACCTGCATTAAATAAAAATATTTTTTGTTGGATATGTCATTGTTGTTTATATAATTAAAAAAAAAAACGATTTCGGAACACAACCTTACTTTTTTTATGTGATCTGAGTCTCACATAACGCGATTTATATAATGTGGCATTTCTGTGAAACCTAACATTTGCGTTATACGAGAGTTACCTGTATTTAAATATGCATTTCACTTATCAAATGTAAAAATGTTAGTTAAAAAGAATACCTCATTCCTATCAGCTAACAATATTGGTCCTCCTCTCTGCACAAGAACATCAAATACTTCTGGACTGACACACTGCTGGAGGGCAACTTCTAACACATTTTTACCCTGCGGTGAATATATCACATATAATACAGATTATATATTAATTAGACATTATAACTGATCACCATATGCAATAAAACTTGTCATTAGTTGAAAATTTATATACAAGTGGAAATCTTTGTAGGCAAAATTGATCTCAGCTATTGTGAAACATCAAATAAATTATGTAGAAATACAAAAATGCATGCTTTTTTATTCTCTGAGGGCTACAACCAAAATCAACTAATTTTGAGGAAATTCATAATTTTCAGAATCAAAATGTTCCTACATTTTGATTCTGAAAACATCAAAGCATAAAACTTGCATAAAAACAAAATGACAGTTTTATAGACCCTTAATAGAAATTGTCAGCTAGTCAACCATGTGTCCAATACTTCTTTCCAGATTTTACTGCAAGAGTTTCTTAAAGTAAACAAAACAAAACAAAAAAAAACACAACCTGTTGACATTTTATTTTTTCTCCAGTTTTAATGATAATCCAGGAACTGTTTCTTGCGTCCCCCTACCAGAAAGAGATTTCAACATTTGTTTTACTCAATGAAAATTAATGCCAGGAAAAATTTTTAAACCTGACTTACTGCATTATCATAATCATCATAAAATTCCTGACATGTATCCTCAAAGGGTGTACATGATATAATAGTACTACATGAAAAATTTACATCATTACTAACTTCCTATCTACAATTTTCCTCCAAATCAATCAGTTACCTGTCAAGACTCCAACATTATCAGATCTTACATTTTTATCTTTTAAGGCACTTTTTACCATATCATTCAACCTATTGAGTGGAAAAGGGGTGATATGATTAAGACATTTAAATTACTGAAGGGTTTCTATAAGATTAATTCAGAAGATATTTTTGAAAATAGGACTGGTGGTGGGAAGACTAGGGGCCATACATGGAAGCTGGGCAAGAGTGTGGTTAGCAAGGGTGTTAGAGCTAGGTTTTTTACTTGGAGAGTGGTGAATGAGTGGAATAAGCTACCAGAGTCTGTTGTGGGGGCCATGACCGTGAATGAGTTCAAGGCGAGGTATGATAGATACTGTGTGAATGTCGAATAGTTGTTCTTGACATGATGTTAGGACCTCCCTCGATGAGTCTATCGACTCCTTGGAGTTGCCCGTAACAATAATAATAATAATATATCTTGGTCTTCCTCTGTCGTGTCTGATAAAGAGATTTGTGTTTGGTACTATGGATGGTATAAAGAAGAGGTAGACCATACAGAGAATGGATAGACGACATAAAGGACTGGTGTGGAATGGGTTTACAGAAACTGTAATAACACTGTGCACTGGACAAAAAAAGGTGGAAGAAGATAGTGAAGGAGGCATCAGACACCAGCAGGCAGTGAGACCATGGTTCATGATGATGATGATGATGTTGTGCCTGATGTTCTAATTCTGAAAATTCACTTCATTATTTGCTGTATATGTATAGCATATGTCATCCTACACACACATATACATATACACGGGCACATACATACACATGCATACTATTATTATTATTAGTAGTACAGGCAACTCCAAGGAGTCCTTAGACTCAACAAGGGAGGCCCTAACATCATGTCAAGAACAACTATTCAGCATTCACACAATATCTATCACACTTTGCCTTGAACTCATTTACAGTCATGGCACCCACAACATACTCTGGCAGCTTATTCAACTCATTCACTACTCTCCAAGTAAAAAAACCTAGTTCTAACACCCTTGCTAACCATACTCTTGCCAAGCTTCCATGTATGGCCCCTAGTCCTCCCACCACCAGTCCTATTCTCAAAAATATCTTCTGAATTTGAATGTCTCAATCATATCACCCCTTTTCTGCCTATCAACCAATTTCTGCAACCCACAAATCTTCAACCTGTTCTCATAAGGTTCATTCCATAGACCTGCTATCATCTTGGTCACTCGTCTCTGGATCCTCTCCACCTCCTCCACATCAAGAAGAAACTCTGGTGCCGAAATTTAAGCACAGTAGTCTAGGTGGGGTCTTATCAAGGCCTGATACAGAGGAACAATAACCTGTTTGTCTCTGCTCGTCAAAGTATTTTTCAGCAACCAAGTGATTTGATGAGCTGATTTATCCACTTTTGCGATGTGCCCTCTAAACTTCAACTCCCTATCCACCAACACTCCCAAATCCCTGGCCTTGTCAATCTCCTGCAGTATAGTTCCACCAATGTGGTATACTACTGCTAATCTTTTCACCCCAAAATGCACAACCTTACATTTTGCCACATTAAATTGACATCTATTCTCCTTGGCACAGCCCTCCATACTATTCAAATTATCCTGCTAAAGTTCAACATCCTGTGCATTCACTATTGCTCTACCCAACTTTGCATTATCAACAAACTAATGAACAGTTCCTCTCAGATCCTTTCCTATATCGTTAATGAACAAATTAAACAGTAGTGGTCCAAGAACAGAACCCTGTGGCACACCACTAGTCACAGGCCGTCTTTTGGACTGTACTCCTGAATAAACCACTCTCTGATATCTCTCCATCAACCACCCTCCTATCCATCTCACCAACTCTATATCCATCCCCATATGCTGCAGTTTACTGATTAGAATTCCATGTGGTATCCTGTCAAAGGCTTTAGCACGGTCCAGTAGGATCACCGTAAATCCATTACTCTTATCCAGTTCAGCCGTCACTGTGTTATAAAATGTGAGCAAGTTACTGAGGCATGATCTACCCTTCACAAAACCATGCTATCTCCCATACAGTATCCCATTTTCATCTATCCATTCCTGTATTCTCCTCTGAACTATTTTCTCCAAGACCTTGACAATGATTCCTGATATGATGATCAGTCAGTAATTTACAACAGCAGTCTTGGAACCTCCTTTATGCAGTGGAACTATTTTCCCCTCTTTCCACCCCCTCAGGACTAACCCAGACCCGACTCAAATTAAACAAAATGGTCAAGGGCACTGACAATTATTTAGCCGCTTCACGTATGACACGAGCTGGTATACCATCCAATCCTACAGATGTATTGACATTGAGGTTTTGTAATAGACTATTCACCTCCACTTCATTCACCACCATTTCCATATAAACTGTTGGTTCCTTCATTCCTGCAATGTCACCACCTGGATGATATACTCTTGCAAAGTGCTCGCTCAGTAATTCCACTATATCAACTGATTCGATTACCTTCCTACCATCGGCATTCTTTAAAATCATTCTGCCATATACATTTTTTCTTTTACTTGCAACATATCAAAAAAAACTGTTTAGGATTCTCTTTAGCCTGCATGGCTAATTTTTTCTTTCATAACCTGCTTTTGCTTTTCTTACCACACTTGTTACCCTTCTGGTCTGAGCTTTATACTACCATTCATGTGCCTACAGGTCATTTTCTCCTTAAATTCCCTCCACAGTTGTTTCTTTTTTTTTGCAGTTCAAGCTTAATGGTGTTATTCATCCATTTAACCCTACTTGATTTACTATTTGGACTTCAGGTATACATTATCAGATCTTACATTTCTATCTTTTAAGGCACTTTTTACAGTATCAATCCACCTATATCTTGGTCTTCCTCTGGGTCTTCCCGTGTTGTGTCTGATAAAGATAAAGAGATTTGTGTTTGGTATTATGGATGGTATAAACAGAATAGGATGACTATATAATATGCTACACATATATAGCAAAAAACTAAGTGATTTTTTCCTCCCAGAATTGAAACCTCAAGAACATCAACTGATGGACAATAGTGCAACCACCAAAACCTTTCCAAAATAACCTGGATGAATAACTTTGAATTTCTCTGCTCAATATCAGGTGATTATCATCATGATATATATGATGTGTGTGTAATATGTCATATGAGATATTTTCCCAAGATGTAATCCATTTTTCAGATCATGTATTGCAAATCACCAGCCAACAGGCTGTGGGGTTCAAATCCTAACATTGGCATGGATGCTTGTGATTGTCTCTGGGCAAGAGGTGAATTTAATTGCCCAGTGGGTGAGACCAACACCCTACTTATTGGAGGCATGAAGTGGCATGAAAAAATTCTATGTTTGTTCTCTACAGCAGGGTTCCTAGGTTATATATATAATATATATATATATATATATATATATATTAAAAAAATTAATATAAATAGAAAAAAATTCTTATCCTGCCCATAGTACTAAAGTACTATAAATTTAAAATTTTTGTGAGTATGGGTCACATAAAAAAAAAAAAAAACTGATCATGAAAACTGGACAGGCTACAGACACTCTGTACATTTATATGCACCCTTGTATATGATTCTCAAGATGTACAATCCTTGTATTACAACAATGGATGCATTGTGGAAACTGCTACATGTATGCGCCGAAGAATGTGAAGGATCTGTGGTCGGTCTGGGTAAATGAGAAGAAAGAAAATGTCGATGTATGTGAGAAGTATCGGGATAGGCTGGAGCATTTAGGAATGGAAGCTGACATTGGGCCCGTAGCGGAAGAACTTCGGTGGGAGTTCATCAAATTAAAAATGACCTTCATCTTCTGCATGAAGAATTGGAAGTGCTCAATAAGGAGATACTGAAAGTTAAAACAGAGTTTAACGTGTTAAACAGAGAAATTAGGACTACAGAGAACAGGATTACGTATCGGAAAGTCTTTGGTGAATGATGCAGTAATAAACAGTACGGGAGTGATTGGGAGTCAACAAAATAAAACCACAAGTGGCCTAGAAGAAACGAGATGTCGTAAGAGTGGGGGGGGGGTAAGTAATAGAGCGTTGAGTAATGAAACCAGGAGAGCCATGCTGAATAGCATAGAAAATGAGTCCATGAGTGATGCTTGTGTGGACTTGAATAAAGTTAAGAGTGGTAAGATATATGGTGATTCTATGATTAAGGGTATGGAGAGTGGTATGCATGAGGGGTGCTTGGCTCGTGGGACAATAGAAAGAGTAGCTTTAGCAATAAAGAGAGGGCATGAAGCAGACAAGATGATAGTTATGGTGGGTACAAATTACCTGAATGGTGGTATAAATTGGGTAGGAAAAGATTTAAGAACATTGTTAGATATTGTGAAGAGGAAAGTGTCAATGGGAGAATAGCGTGTGTGCTGCCTCGTTTTGACAATTACAAGTTAAGTAGATAAACGATGATAATGAATGATATGATTGCAAGAATGTGCAAAAAAAGAGGTCTGGAATTTGTTGATATTTGGAGTGTGTTTGAAGGAAAAAGACAGTTGTATGTTAGAGATGGGCTGCATCTGAACATGAAAGGACATAAGCTACTGAAGAAGTTACTGTTTTCTGAACAAGTTGAAGTAATTGGGCAGGAAAACTAATATTGAAAAGGTTGAGTGTAAGAGAGAGAAACTTTAGCACTGACTGTATAATTATTGATCATTATACGCAGAATAAATTGCAGAAGAGAGGGAATAAAAATCGGCATGGGACTACTGAAATTAGTGACTTATATATCAGTTCTAAAGCTGGTACAAGATCTAGAGGGAATCTGCAATTTTTGTATACCAATGCAAGAAGCATTCGAAATAAGAGAGAAGAATTTTTGACATTAGTCAGTGCATTCTCACCAAAAGTTGTAGGCATTAGTGAAACTTGGCTGTCAGCAGAAGATGTGGTCACTGGAATTGAATGTGATGGGTACAGTATTTTCAGGGAGGATAGAAAAGATAGAACAGGGGGAGGAGTACTGTTGATGATAGCTGATGTGTTGCAGCCAAAGAAAGTAGCATATCAAGATGACAGACATGTGAATGAGAGTTCATTTGAGGTGGTCTGGTGCGAAATAGTGACCAATGCAACCAAATATACAGTTGGATGCTGCTATAGGCCAGGGAGTATAGGGGGAGATATTGAATTCATGCATCAGCAAATTAGTGCAATGAGTGCAGGTTTAGTGATTATTATGGGAGATTTTAATTACAGCGATATCAACTGGAAGGAGGAAATATCTCATAACAAAAAAGGAAATGGAGTTCATACATCTTCTACGAGATAATTACTTGAAACAGTACATAACTGAAGGGACACGTGGTGTGAGAGTGTTGGACCTGGTTATTGGTTCAGAGGTTATATGCATAAGTAAGGTGTCCTCATTACCTCCAATTGGTGAACGCGATCAAGTGGTATTGACTTGGGAGGTTGCAAAATCTGTGGATTTTTCTGTTAAGAAGGAGTATATACAGAACTACAGGTTAGGCAATTATAACAAGCCTCAGAGTGAGCTTGCAGTCATCCCATGGCAGAACATATTGCAGGGGAAAGAAGTTAGCAGTGCATGGGATAAAATTAGCAGGTATCTGAGGAAAGCGATATCAGATTGTGTCCCTATGGTCAGGAAGTCAAACAAGGCAGGCATTACATGGATGAGCAGTAGTATCAAGCTTGATCTGCAAAAAAAGAAAATGTTATGGAGAATTCACAAGGAGAAAGGCGACTAGTACACCAATAAGCTGTAAAAGGCTCAAGCTAGGAAGGTTACCAGCATAGTAAGAAAAGCTAAATCAGATTATGAGAAGACCTTAGCCAAAGAGATCAAGGGTAATCCCAAAGAGTTCTTCCACTATGTAGCAAGTAAAAGGAAGAATGACTTCGGAAGGATAACTTTAGTGGGTGTTGATGGTATTGAGGTGACAAAATCAGATGTAATAGTCGAGTTACTGAGTGATCACTTTTCCAAAGTTTATCACCCAAGTGAGGATATCTCTGTACCTACAGCAATAACTAATGTGAGAATTGAAGCTAAGAAATCAGAGGTATTTAATATATTGCAAAATTTAAATGCAAACACTGCTGTAGGCTTAGATGGAAAATCAGCTCGGGTGTTGCGTGAATGTGCAAATGAATCGTCAACCCGTTTTACTTGGATATTTAATTTAAGTTTGAACTCTGGTATGGTCCCTAGGGAGTGGAAGTTAGGCAAAGTGGTTCCTTTGCATAAGGGTGGCTCTAAAAATGCGGTAGTCAATTACAGGCTGAGGGAATGTCGACTGCACAGTTTGGTAGATAGAAGAAGGAGAGGTGATATGATTGAGACTTTTAAACTGTTGAGAGGTGGTTACAGGGTTGACACTGGAGAGTTCTTTCATTTGGTTGAACAGTGGGAAGGAGTGATGACAAGGGGCCATCCCTGGAAGTTGTGAAAGGAAACTATGAGCAAGAGGGTGAGGAGTGGTTTCTTTGCATGGAGGGTGGTTGAACCGTGGAATGCATTGCCTGATGGAGTGGTGAGAGCGAGAACAGTCAATGAGTTTAAGGAGTGGTATGATAGACTTTGTGTTTCTTAGGGGGGGGGGACCTCCCCTCGATGAGTCTTGACAGACTTTATGTTCTTAGGATGGACCTCCCACGATGAGTCTTTTGACTCCATGGAGGCCTGAATAATAATAATAACTTCATTTCAATGCTATTGTGGGAAATAACCTAATAACACGATGCTTTGGATCAGAGGTAGAATCAGTAATCAATAACAATGGAATTTTATTAAGAGATTTCTGCATATTTAACAATCTAAAAATCAGCAATACTTTCTTCAGGCATAAAAATATACATAGGTACACATGGAAGCAAGGGGAAAAATCAATAATAGATTACATTATTATTAACAACAAACTAAATAATAATATGGAAAGGAGGGTTTTTTAGAGGAAGTGAAATTGACAGTGATCACATAGTAGTTGAAAGCAGATTTGAATTCATAAAAAGAACCACATACTTCAAAAGGAAAAAAGATAACGAACATCTAATAAACAGTTTAAAATTCACCTCCTAGAACAGGAGAGTATTAGAAACTTATATAAAAGTAGAATAAGAGATAAAATAAAACCAACCACAAACAATATTGAAACTGATTGGAAAAATATAAAGTAAACCATACTAAAAGCAGCAGAAGAAAGTTTAGGATACAAATCAAGGAAAAACAAAAAATGGCTCAGAACTTGGAATGATGACTTAAAGGAATTAATCGAAAGGAATAAACAGTCTTTTAAAATTTATCTGCAAAGTAAAAACACTGCTGACTATATACAATATAAGAATTTATGGGCTGAAGTCAGAAAGCTTTCCAGAAGTATATGCAGAGAAAATTGGAGAAAATATGTTAAATCATTAGAGCAGGATATCACTAGACCACAAAGAATAGGTTTTAAAATTTTCAGGCAACTACAAACAGCAGAAAATGACCAGCTAAGAAATAACCTAATTTCCAAAGAGGATTGGATAGAACACTATAAAATATTGTGGAATGAAAAACACGAAATACAAAACAATGACAAAACTCACAAAATTGAAGATATCAATATACAGGAAAGTACATAAAAAATATTAATGGAAGAATTATAAAAAGAATTAAAAAACTCAAGTAATAGAAAAAGCCCGGGCCTGGATGGAATATGCGTTGAGCTTTTTATATATGCAGACAACAGCTTAAAAGAAAACCTACTTAAACTCTTCAATAATATCTGGTAGCAGTAGAATCTCATGAGAAGAATGAAAATGCATTTATTGAACTGTTGCTGGACAACTTTCTCAAGCAGCATGTGACAGAAGGAGCTCAAGGGCAAAGAGTGTTAGATTTGATTATAGTGTCAGAGCGTGTTTCAGTTAAAGATGTAACTATACTGCCTCTGGTTGGTGATAGTAGTGAACATTCAAACTTAGTCACTTGGGAAGTGACTAAGATTATGAATGTTCCATTCAGAAAAAGTTACATGATGAACTACAAAGCAGGAAATTATGACCAACTAAGGAGTATGCTGAGTCAGCGGAATGGGATCGGTTTTTGGATGGAAAGAATATCGACAGTGCATGGAAAGCATTTAAACAATACTTAAATGATGCGATATCAGAATGTGTCCTGAGAGTTCGAAGAATAAATACAGTAGGAGTCAAATGGATGTGTATTCATAAGAAAAGGAAGATGTGGAAGGAATAACGTTTGCATAAGGATGATGTCTGTTATGAACATTATAAGCAGCAGGCTAGAATAGTCACAACTGTTGTATGGAAAGCAAAGTCTGAGTATGAAATGAAATTGGCAATGCGTGCTAAAGACAAGAATTCTATCGATATGCTGCGAGTAAAAGAAAGAATGAATATGAAAGAATAACTCTTATAAATCCAGATGGTGTGAAGGTTATAGATGCAGAAGAGGTTATTCATGAGCGCCCATTTAATGAGTGCCACAACATCGAGCTCATTGTTACCTCTTCACAAGATGAAGAAAAGCAAGTGTGTGAGGCCAAGGTATTAGAACTGTTGCACAAATTGAATAAGAATTCAGTAATAGGCACTGATGGAATATCAGCACATGTGCTAAAAGAGTGTTCAGCTCAACTGGCCATTCCTTTGACCAGGTCAGAACAGGGAAGATTATGCAGGAATGTATGGTAATTACATTGCATAAGGGTGGTGCAGAGACCAAAAGTTGGATATATCCAACTTTTGACCAATTAGTATCTCAGGAGTGGTGGTGAAGATTTTGGAAAAACTGGTTAGGCTCGCATTCAGAAATGGATTGACAGTGAATCTCTACTTTGCAATGAACAACATGGGTTTACTTAGGGAAGGTCGTGTTTTTGCAACTTCCTCACATTCTATAACAATGTTACCATTGAACCAGAGAAGGGGAATGGATACACCATGATATGTTTGGATTTTGCTAAGGCTTTTGACAGAATGCAGCATGGCAGACCACTGCATAAATTGGAGAAAATGGGTTTGGGTTATACAATATTAGCATGAATAAGAGGATGGCTGACTGACAGATATCAAAAAGTGGTGTATGGGGAATCTGAGTCTGCAAGGTTTAAGGTAACAAGTAGTGTACCACAAGGATCAGTGCTTGGTCCACTGTTATTCAATCTGTACATTAATGATATTGGGAAGGATTAACAAGTGGCATACAGCTATTTGAATTGCTGTATGCTGATGATGCAAAGATAGGTAGGGTAATCAGGAATGCTGCTGATATGGCAGAACTTGTAGAATGATTTGAATAGGATGGAATTGTAGGCATCAGAAAATGGGTGTCAGTTCAATGCAAGTAAATGTAAAATCATTCACTTCAGCATAATTCGATATCCAATGTCGTATTATATTGGTGGGATTAGGCTAGAAGAAAATGATGAGGCTAGGGATCTTGGAGTTAATAGATAGGAAGTTGAAGTTCAGGGGCCATGTAGCAAAGATTGCAAAAACCACTCAAAAGATAACTGCAATGCTGAAACAAACATTTACGTGCAAAGATAAGGATGTTATTTTGCCTCTTTACAAGGCCTTGATAAGACCTCACTTGGACTATTGTGCTCAGGTCTGGTCTCCGTTGTGATTCTGATATATTGGAGAGAGTACAAAGGAGAGTGTTAAAAATGATATCAGGATTGTGGAATACTGATTATGAAGACAGACTGAGAATTTGTAGACTGCTAGCAAACAGGAGAAAGAGAGGTGAAATGATTGAGACTTCGAAACTTCTGAAAGGGTCATATGATTTCAATTGATGGAATTTTTCAATTTATGGAAGGGGAAAGGCTGAGAGGGCATCCTTAAAAGCTGAGAATGAAGGCTGCCAAGAAGGGTGTGAGGGCTAGATTTTTCTCTCAGAGGGCGGTGAATGATTGGAATGGATTGCCTTTGGATTGAGTGCAAGTAGTATGAATGAATTCAAGAATAAGTACGATAGCTGGCATGTGTGTAGCATGTGACCTCCCTCAATGAGTCTCTGACTTCTTGGAGGTCTCTCTCTTAATAATAATAATAATACACTCAGCTCATCATACCATGCCTTAAATACAGTTACATTCTCTGTAGACCCCCACACTTTCAGGCAATGGATTCCAATCATTCACAACTCTCCATGCAAAAAACCTGCTACGTACTCCCTACTTACTCACATCCTCATTATACAGCTTCCAGGGATAATCCCCCTTGTTCATCCCCCCATACCCCAACATTTTATATAAAACCTCTTCAACATTTACCTTATAACAACCCTTTACCAATTTATATGTGTCTGTCATATCACCCCTCTTCCTCCTATCCACTAGATTCTGCAATTTGCATCCTCCCAACCTTTCTTCATATTCAACATTCCAGAGACCAGAAATTACCTTAGTCAATAACCTCTAGACCCTTTCCAACATTTCTTCATCCTTTTGAAAACCAAGTGATCAAATCTGTACACAGTATATGGATTAATCAAGGCCTTATATATGGAACCAGAATCTCCTTACTTCTACAATTCAGTGTCTTCTGCATCATTGGCAACATCCACTGTGTTGTCTTCACAATATTGGCAATGTGTCCTCTAAATTTTAGATTCCTATCTAACATCACCCCAAATTCCTCCACCTACAACAATATATCTCAACCAAGAGTAAATTCTACATCTCATTTTGTATTCCAAATTTTAAAACATTACATTTTGTAACATTGAACTGTCATTCCCACTCCTGTGCTCATTCACTCGGTCTATTCAACTGTTCTTGTAAGACCACAAGATTTGCTCTACCGCTTGTCATTCTTCCCAATTTTGCATCATTTGCAAACAACTGAATATCCCCATTGAAATCCTCCCCAATATCATGAACATACAGGTTAAACAGCAATGGCCCTAAAACATGCCCTCAGGCACATGACTAGTGATTTTCCTCTTCTGGGATATTGCTCCCCCACACACAACTTGCTACTACCTATCAGATAGCCAGTTTCCAATCCAATGCAGTATTCCAACTCCATCTGCTCTAATTTGACTATCGACTTATTATGTGGTAATCCATCAAAATCCTTTGCAAAATCTAAGTATACCACTGTGTCCAATGTACCTGCCACCTTATTGTAATAAGCAAGCAGATTACTAAAACGTGACCTCCCTTTAAGAAATCCATGCTGTCATCAAAGATAATACCACTGTTGTCAACCCAATTTTGAATTCTGGTTCTCACTGCTCTCCAGCACTTTAACCACTACACGTGACACACAGATTGGCCTATAATTTGATGCTCAGGTTCTGCCACATCCCTAATGAATGGTACAATCTTCTTTTCCTTTTACTCCTTTGAAATTAACTGCACTGTGTGTCAACAGAGTGCAATTGACGGTAAGAAAAATAGCAAGGAAAGTGATAGCTAGGAAAAGAGATAAATTGAGCTCTTTTCCTTGCTATCATTTCTATGCACTTTCTGAAGATTTGTACAATCTTCCTCAGTTACTGTTTCAGTTATGATGCCATGTTCCTTATTTAAACAAGCTTTGTGGTCCATCAGAATATCGCACTTCCTACATACCCATACTCTATCCTCTATTTTATTCAGCATTTCTATATAAAGATCTGCAACATCTTCCCATTTATATGAACTACAGTCTGCACCATTTTTGTGGTCCATCAGAATATCGCACTTCCTACATGCCCGCACTCTATCCTTTATTTTATTCAGCCTTTCTATATAAAGATCTGCAACATCTTCCCATGCATATGAACTACAGTCCGCACCATTTTTAAAAAATCCTGTATTATACTGGAAAAAAAAAAAAAAAGAAGTTCCCAGATATGAATGCTTGGGAAACACTGTATTAGACTATTATTATTATTATTATTATTATTATTATTCAGGCCTCCAAGGAGTCAAAAGACTCATCGAGGGAGGTCCTTCCTAAGACATAAAGTCTGTCAAGACTCATCGAGGGGAGGTCCCCCCTGAAAAATACAAAGTCCATCATACCACTCTTTAAACTCACTGACCGTTCTCGCTCCCACCACTCCATCAGGCAATGCATTCCATGGCTCAACCACCCTCCACACAAAGAAACCACTCCTCACCCTCTTGCTCACAGTTTCCTTTTGTAACTTCCAGGGATGGCCTCTTGTCATCACTCCTTCCCGCTGATCAACAAAGCGAAAGAACTCCCCAGTGTCAACCCTGTAACCACCTCTCAACAGTTTAAAAGTCTCAATCATATCACCTCTCCTTCTTCTATCCACCAAACTCTGCAGTCCACATTCTCTCAGCCGATCCTCATAACTATCCTTGTACAGCCCTGAAACCATCTTTGTCATCCGTCTTTGTATCCTTTCCGCAGTTAATTTAACCCCTTCAAATCCTGGGGACCAAATCTGAGAACAATAGTCCAAGTGTGGTCTGATCAGAGACTTATACAACAGAATGATAACCCTCTTATCTCTGCAGGTCAGTGTCATTCTCATAATAGCAGCAATCCTCTGTGTTACCTTCACCACCTCTAAACTTCAGGTTTTTCTATCAATCATCAACCCCAGATCTCTTTTCTCCCCAACTTCCTCCAGTATAACTCCTCCCATAGAGTATGCAGCATCCCATCGATGTTTCCCAAACCTCAAGACCTTACATTTTGCTGCATCAAACTGACATCCCCATTCATTTGCCCATCTATCTAGCTTATTCAAATCCTCTTGCAGGGTTACCACATCTGCACTATTACTAATAATCCTTCCCAGCTTCGCATCATCTCAAACAACTGAATATCCCCTTGCAATCCACTGGCAATGTCATCGATATAAAGGTTAAACAATATAGGTCCTAGTATTGAGCCCTGTGGGACCCCACTTCTAACCTTCTGTCTCCTTGAACCTGCTCCACCATACACAACTCTCTGATACCTATCAGACAGCCAATCCTGAATCCAGTTGACCAATCTGACATCCAGACCCATGTGTTGCAACTTAAATATCAGCTTATCATGTGGCACCCTGTCAAATGCCTTTGCTAAGTCTAAGAAAATTTCAGTATATGCCTTTTCCTCATCTAATGCTCTTGTAACTTTGTCATAAAAGGCTAGCATATTGCTAAAACAAGAGCGCCCTTTCACAAATCCATGTTGACTCTCACAGATAACATTACCCTCATCTGCCCAGTGCTGTATACGGTCCCTCACTACTTTCTCCAAGATCTTAACAACAACTGATGACACACAGACTGGTCTATAATTAGACACTTCCAGTCTGTTACCACCCTTATGTAATGGCACTATCTTACCTTCCTTCCATTCCCTGGGCACCTTTGCCAAAGCCAGACTTTCATTGAAAAGCCATGTTAAAGGCACTGTCAATTCCCTAGCACATTCTCTCAAAACTCGTGGTGAAATACCATCCAGTCCCACAGCTTTACTGACATCCAGAGTACTCAGTATCTGAAACACATTCTCCTCCTGTACCTCCAGACCTCGAACCAGTCCTATCCCTCTAGCATTAAAACTGACTCCTCTAGGATGAAATACTCCAATAAAGTGTTCATTGAACAATTCCACTATGTCCTCTGCATCAGTCACTCTATTCCCATTTTTATCCCACAATAACATTCTTCCACAGTCATTTCTCCTCCTACTGGCCACATAGCTAAAAAATTCCCTAGGATTTCCTTTGGATCTTAGGGCCAATCTCCTCTCATATTCCAGTTTTGCTTTCCTTACCACACTAGTCACTCTTCTGGCCTGTGTCTTATATTCCTCATGCATCTCTTCACCTGTCTCCTTATATCTCTTCCATAGCCTCTTTTTCGCATGCAATTCCTGTTTAATATTGTTTGTCATCCACTTTACTCCAAATTGCGTCCTCTTCTTCACTCGTGATATACAACTTACCATTGCTGATAACAAATATTCTTTCACAATTTCCCACGCACTAGTGATATCCCGGCCTTCCAATTCCTGCCTCCATGAAATTTCCAGAAGTTGACGTCTAAGACTATTATAATCACCTGCCTTATAATTCCATATAAGTTCCCGTCTCTTTGATACTCCTGCATGTCTATTCATTTTCCAAGTCAACACCATATGGTCACTCTCTCCAACTGGTGGGAGAGACATCAACTCAGTTATTATCAACTCTTTTGATGCTATAACCAAATCCAAAACTTGAACCTCTTGTTCCCTCTGTTACATGTTGCCTAAGACATTTGTCCCTCAAGAATTCTAGAAATTCCATTCCCCTATTGCTACATGCATCTTCCTCATTCCAATTTATACTACTGAAGTTAAAATCTCCCATAACAATCATTCTTCTTGCACTTGCCAAACTTAGCTGTCTAAACATCTCCTGGTCCCCATCCTCTGTGCTCCTGGGTCTGTTGCAACACCCCACTAAATATCCTGTCTTGCCTACCTCTACCTCACACCATACGCTCTCAAAATCATTTGTCTCACTTCCTTCCAAATTCTCCACTCTTAGAGGACATAGGTCATCACTTATCATAAGCAGTACCCCACCACCACGCTTTCCCCTCCTATCCTGACGAAAAATGCTATACCCAGCGACTTCTATTCCTGTTGTTATATCCCCTTCTGTCAACGACGTCTCAGTGATCGCAATAATTTTTGGCCAAGCTGATGCTATCTGTGCCACCAATTCCCCTCCCTTATTCTGGATACTCCTGGCATTAGTATAAAGCATATAAATGCCATTGTTTCTATACCCAGCATTATTCCTTCTAGACTCCACTGGGCTCAGTGTTACCTGACATTGTCTCCCTTCTCCCAAGTATCCATTCCCACAAGAGGCCACCCCTGTTATCATCCTCCCTGGGACACACTGACTCGTTCAGAACAGCAATCTCTCCAGATGCCTATGTCCTTCCTCATTGAAATGTAAACGGTCTCTCGCATACAATTCCTCTCTTTCCTCAAACGCACTCCAAGCAACCATGTATACCAGTCCTCTCTTGTCACACATTCTCGCTATTATGCCATTCAATATCACTGCTCTTCTGCTCAGCTCATCATTATCATACCTAGGCAACACGCACACTATTTTTCCTCTCTCTGTCTTCTTCCGTACAGTCTCAAGTAAAAATCTCATATCTCTCGCTGCCCGACTTACATTACCACTCAAGTCATTCGTTCCTACCATCACAATCATCTCATCCACCCTTTCACCTCTCTTAATTGCTATAGCCACCCTTTCTATTGTTCCTCCTGGCAAACACTCCTCACGCATCCTATCTTGAACACCATGGATCATTGAGTCGCCATACATTATACCTCTTACCATTCCCTCGCTCATATTGTTTCCATTCTCTCCTCTTCTTTCATTCCCATAGCTCTCTCTTCTACTGTTTCCATTCTCTCCTCTTCTAGCAATCCCATACATCTCTCTCATTCCCTCTCTCCTACTGTTTCCATTTTCTCCACTTCTAGCACTTTCATATCCCACTCTCATTCTGTCTCTCCTACTACTGTTTCCATCCTCTCGTCTTCTAGCATTCCCATACCTCTCTCTCATTCCATCTCTCCTACCGTTTCCATTCTCTCCTCTTCTAGCACTTCCATATCTCTCTCTCTCTCTCATTCCATCTCTCCTACTGTTTCAATCCTCTCGTCTGCTAGCATTCCCTCTCTTCTACTGTTTCCATTCTCTCCTCTTCTAGCACCCCCATATCTCTCACTCATACTCCCTAAATTCTCTCTCTCTCCTACTCTGATTCGCCTTGCATTTATCTCTTCCATTCTCCTGATCTTATCTTTCATACTTCTGCTCTCATTCACAAGACATTCCACCTCCTCTTTCAACTCATCTATCTCCCTCTGCAGGTCAGTCACTCTTAATCTAAATTCACTCTCCCAAACAAAACCATCTCCTAAACTTTCACAGTCACTCACACCTTCCACACTATCAACTATTATTTTCTCATTCTCTCCTATCACACTACTTGTCTTCCTACATTCATTCCCCGTTCCTGGAGCAACAAAGTCAGATATCGATATATCTAATGTACTTATTTCCTCCAACTGCCTACATTTTGCACACATACGCTCTCCACTCTCTTTAACAAGCCACATATGTAATTCCCGAGACGCATGCATGCCGCAAGTACTGCATGCCACAAAGTCCCTTATGATATTGCTAATAATTGAGTTCTTAAATGGCGGAGGACTTGGCGTCACGCCACTTGCGACTGCTGCTGAATCCACCATCATTCCTTACTGCCGAGTAGCATAATCTTTAATAATTATTCGATTAATAAATAAGAGGGAAAAAAAAAAGTACAAACATCAGAACATTTAAGTACTAAAGATAATTAAATAAAATGAAATATAACTAAATACAGTAACTTAGCTTCGTTTTGTCTTCCACCGTTACGCGTTAGATTCCGACGGTACCAAAATATATTATATCGCGACAGCAACTAACTTCCAAAAAACAACCACTGAAGTACACTCGTATTCAGAGAAACAATTTAGCACTCAACAACGTAGAAAAACGGGGAAAAAATGGACTATTCACCCAAAAATGGATTATTCGTACAGCTGTTTTGATCTTACGAACATACATACTGACTCAGCAGTCGGTACTACTCCCTTTCCAATAAACATTACTAGCAGAGTGTGGTTATATATAGGATACTATATAGATATATAGGATACTATTATAGTATCCTATATATCTGTCTCTTGAAGATACATAATAGTAGAAAATAATGATATATTTAGCCAACAAATTGAAATTATTTGATTAACAATGATTAGCACATTAAAAGACTTGTTTTAATCCTACCTTATACATAATTCTATAAAGTAGCTCTTCTTGCTTTACTTGATTTTTAGGTAATAAACTCTCAATAATTTTTACAGGAATATCTGGTTTAAGGGCAGCAAAAAACACAGGCATGTCATACTAGAAAAGAAAAAAAATTATAATCATTTAATGGTACCGTACATGATCCTAAACGTAACTGAAAACAAAACAACAAAAACAATTTATAGCAACAAAGCAATAAAGTGGATTTATGTTGTTATCAACTAATATCTTATTGTAATCTGTTTGTTTACTTTTAAATTTGTGTAACTCCAAAGAGTAGAGATGAATAAAATATTCATATTTCTGAATTTAGGGACACAAAACACACGTGTTGAAAGAGTTTTGTGTTCCTAAATTTGGAAATATGAATGCTGATCACTGTGTGACCTTAAAAGAAATGAATAAAATATGTCTACTACATACTAAAATAAGATAAATTAGTCCTGATACATAAGAGAAAGAACTGTCAGATTTTCTGGAAATCTAAATTAACAGATATCAATAAAAGCAAATGTTTATTCAAGAAAGTTCCAAAGCCTACTGTGTTAGCCCAGGCTGAATCACAATGATGGGCTCTCTACATCCAAAGTCTGGAAAAGTGTAATGTCATACTAGAATTTTTTTTTTAAAAAAAACCTTATATCTCTGAATACTCTAAAATTGTATTTTTAGGTTTCAATTACATGCACATATGATAGCATGAAAATTTATGATAATAATAATAGCCAATGTCAGCAGCCATCCATATTGGTTCTTATGAATTCCCATAATCTTCTAGTCATGAGTCCAGTGGAGTCTGGAGGGTATAATGATAGGTAGAGAAACAGTGACATTTTTATTCTTTGTACTAATGCCAGGAGTATCCAGAATAAAGGAGATGAATTGGTGGTGCTGATAGCATCAGCCTGTCTGAAGATTATTGGGATGTGGTTGACAGAAGATGATATCATAACAGGAATATCAATAGCAGGGTACAGCATTTTTAGACAGGATAGGAAGGGAAAACGCAGTGGTGGAGTACTGCTTATGATAAGTGATGACTTATGTCCTTTCAGAGTGAAGGCTTTGGAGGGCAATGACACTAATGATTTTGAAAGCATATGGTGTGAGGAAGAGGTAAGCATGACAGGATATTTAGTAGGGTATTGCTACAACACCAAGGAGCACAGAGGGTGAGGAGCAAGAGATGATTAGACAAATGACCTTGGCAAGTGCAAGAAGAATGATTGTTATGGGAGATTTTACCTATGGCAATATAAACTGGGAAGAGAAAACTGCATGTAGTAATAAGGGAATGGAATTTCTAGAATTCTTGAGGGACAAATGTCTTAGGCAACATGTAGTAGAAGGAACACGAGGTTCAAGAGTTTTGGATTTGGTCATAGTATCAGAAGAGCTGATTATAACTGAGATGGCATCTCTGCCACCCCCAGTTGGAGAGAGTAACCATGTGATTTTGACATGGAGGATGAATAGACATGCAAGAGTATCAAAGAAAAGGGAATGTATGTGGAATTATAAGGCAGGTGATTATAATAGTTTTAGATATCAATTTGGAGCAATTCCATGGAGGGAAGAAATGGAAAGACAAGATAGCATTAGTGCTTGGAAAATTGTGAAGGAATATTTGTTAGCAGCAATAGTAAGTTGTATTTCATGAGTGAAGAAGAGGACACAATTTGGTGTAAAGTGGATGACAAACAGTATCAAACAATTGCTGCGGGCAAAAAAGAAGTTATGGACGAGATATAAAGAGCGGTGTGGAGAGCAGATGCATGAAAAATATAAGACTCAGGTCAGGAGAGTGACTAGTATGGTAAGGAAGGCGAAACTGGAATATGAGAAGAGATTGGCCTTAAGATCCAAAGAAATTCCTAGGGAATTTTTTAGCTATGTGGTCAGTAGGAGGAGAAATGATTGTGGAATAAAAATGAGAAGAGAGTGACTGATGAAGTGGAGTTGTTCAATGAACACTTTATGGAGTATTTCATTGTGAAGAAGCAGGTTTTAATACTAGAGGGATAGGGAAGGTTCGAGGTTTAGAGGTACAAGCGTTGTGTGTGTTTCAAATACTGAGTGCTCTGGATGTCAATAAAGCAATGGGACTGGATGGAATTTTGCCACAGGTTTTGAGAGAATGTGCTAAAGAACTGACAGTTCGGTTGACCTGGCTTTTCAATGAAAGTCTGGCCATGGGAAAGGTACCCAAGGAGTGGAAGGAGGGTAAGATAATGTCATTGAATAAGGGCAGTAGCAGGCTGGAAGTGTCAAATTATAGATCAGTTTGTGTTTCATCAGTGTAGTTGTTAAGATCTTGGAGAAATTAATGATGGACCATATACAACGATGGGCAGATGAGGGTAATGTTATCTGAGAGTCAACGTGGATTTGTTAAGGGACACTCTTGTTTTAGTAATATGATTACTTTTTATAATAACATGATAAGTGCAGTTGATGAGGGAAAGGCATATTCTACCATTTTTTTGGATTTTGCAAAGGCATTTGACAGAGTGCCACACGATAAGCCGATATTTAAGTTGCAGTACATGGGTTTAGATATCAGGCTAGTCAACTGGATTCAGAATTGGCTATTTAACAGGTATCAGAGAGTTGTCTATGGTGGGGCAATATCAAGGAGGCAAAAGGTTATAAGTGGAGTACTATAGACCTCAGTACTGGAACCAATGTTGTTTAAACTTTATATCAATGACATTGTCAATGGATTGCAAGGGGATATTCAGTTGTTTGCAGATGATGTGAAGTTAGGAAGGGTTATTAGTGTAAAAATATTTTCTTTTATATATTTTTATTTCAATTTATTTAATTCATATCTTTTAACTGTTCTTTTGATATCCTTCAATATTCATTTATTACTTATTTTCTTATTATCAGCAATACTCCGAGTTGTAATCGTTGCTTGAGCTAGTCTTGTCCCTTTCATCCTTTAGTCTACAATTTAATTCCCCCCCTCTCAAGGTCGTAACTATGGTACTTTCACATATGTGGCGTATAGATTCAGGAATTGCCTCTGGCTGAAACCGATTCCTTTGTCTATCTAGTTGGCATTCTCTTACACTGATCTTTAAAAATTTATTTGTATAACGACTGTGCCATTAAAGATCGTGCAAAGGAATTGTTTGTCTTTCCTAATACATGTAGGAGAAATGCTCAGTGGAACATAAAATTATCTCTAAAATTCAGCTCTATATCAAGCAACGTTTGAAACTTATTATTAGTCAGTTGTGGTTAACTTTAAGGACACACAGGTTCTATATTTTTATGAGAAGTGCATTCGTAAGTCGAAATCAGGCAAGTTATTAACAAACAAAACAATTTATTCATACTAAGACATGGTAATTACAAAATAAAAGAAATAGGATTTCACACACATCAAAATTATCTGGTTCCTTTCAACTCAGTTAAGTAACAATGCAATGAATGTGTCTGGTTCACAAATTAATTAAAACAGATTTTCTAGCCTTGAGCTTAAAGACAAAGACAAATATATACATTCACATATACGTCAGACATGTGGCAAGTTTCATACACTCTTGATCTTAATTTAACTCAGACCATTAATAGAATTATAACAAAGCTTCACATTCAATCTCCTCTTTAACATTTAACATTAACAAATGCTCAGAACTCTGTATATAACTATTACGCTCTAATTTAGAACAGCGGTTTTCCGACTTCACAATTTTACAATATGCTAGCAACTATATAATTGACAATCCCGCTCTAAGGTTCACAATCCATAACTGTTCTACATTAATCTTACTTGAAACCTGTATCAGCCAGTTCAGCATTCAAGATCCTAGAGATCATGAACATAACCTTCTTCTTTCCCGTTAGAACCGCAAACAGACACTACTCCATGGCAACGACGATACAGCATTCTTGGAGATCGCTTAAGGAACTTGGCGATGGGACTTCTCGGATAGGCCGACACTGCTGTTACAAATCTCCTATCGACATTGAAATACTGCTAGCAGGATATCCTTCCCCCATCCTTAGAATGGTTGGACTCTGGAACTTCTTTAGATCAAGTTCCCTGGATGTTCTTGCAGGGGTTCCTTCCCCCCCCCCCACAAAATAGCTGAGTCATGCAGGGAAAACCCCGTAACTCGCTGACCTTCACGCCTGGCGATAGCCTCAGGTCTACATTTCTAATCCTGTCTGGGCTATCTCTTTGTTTGTACAATGTTGGCGGTCAAATAATTTAGCAATTCGTTCTAATGGTTTACCAGATTACACAAAACATTAATAGAAAATGTTAATTAAACTACAAGTATTTTGTATTGACTTTCCTTTTCAAGTAAAATCAGTATATAAGAATTTTGTACAAAATTCTCTCTATACAAGATTTTACATTAGTAATAGTGCATATATGATAGCCCTGCAGGAGGATTTAAACGAATTGTAATGTCAATTTAATGCAACAAAATGTAAAGTCTTGAAGTTTAGAATACATCAATGGGAGACTGCATACTCTGTTGGAGGAGTTGTACTGGAGGAAGAAGGGAAGAGATCTGGGAAGGATGATTGATAGATACCTAAATTCAGGGAACATGTTGCAAAGGTGTTGAAGGTAACACAGAGGATTGCTGCAATGCTGAGAAGGATGATGAACTGCAGAGTTAAAAGAGTTGTCATTCCATCGTATAAAGCAGTGATCAAACAAACACTTGGACTATTGTTCTCAAATTTTGTCTGCAGCATTTGAAAGGGATAAATTAACTGTGGTAAGAACATAGAAAATAAATATCATGATGGTGGCAAAATATTCTGGAGGCTGTTGAAAAAGTTCAGAAATGGTGAAAAGAGTGTTATAAAAGGAATTAGTAAATTGTGAATAGAGAACCTATAGAACAAATAAAACACTTCAGCTACTTTTTTATGGATGCCCAAATACGTCAAGTATTTGGGCCTCCATATCGATAGCAATTTGAAGTGGAACTCCCACACCACTTTCTTAACAAATAAGTTTAGGTTCATAATTAACAGAATATATTATGTTAAAAAATTTGTAAATGCAGCATTCTTAAGATGTTTATACTATTCCTGGGTAAATTCTTCGCTGCAATATGGCATTACCTGTTGGGGAGGAGACTATTATAACAATCTGCTTCCATTAATAAGAATACAAAACAGAATAATTAGAGCCATAACTACTACTGACTTCGCACATTCAACCAATGATCTGTATATTGTTCATAATATTCTACCATTTCAGAAACTATATCTCTATGGTTGTCTGTTATATGTAAAAAGAAACACTGAAAGTTTCTTGGTATATAATGTAGACTATGGATTGCACTGCGGTCGAAACATGCTGGAAGTACCTAAGGCTAACAAAGAAATTTTTCATAAATCTTTCGAGTACATTGCGATGAGTAGCTATAATAAACTTCTGAATGAAATTAAATCTATAACCTCAGAATATGTATTCAGAAAAAGATTGAGAAACTACCTTATGGGATTAAAGAATGTTGACAATTATTTTAAACGTATAGTATAAGAGATCGTTATAACTCATATATCACAATCAATTAAGGTATTGATTCACAAATTCGTTCATTCAATTAGGAATTAAAATATCAACATGTACATTATTATAACTAGTAAGGGAGCCCTCTTAGGTGCGGTCCCCGGACTCTCAGTGTCTGTTTTGAGCTAATTACTTTTCTAGTAACCAGTATGGCTATGGCTTGGTTACGCATATTTGCATTAACTAACTTACATTACTCTAAATCAGTTACTTATCATAACTATGAAACCAATCGAAATATATTATATTCTACTTGCACATATGAGAAAACCTTTTATTAACCATAATAAAATAATAGCCAAAATAAGTGTTACTACCAACAGAATATGATAGTAATACTTGAATTTTATTTTGTAACATTGTACTGTGCATTGAATTGTATTGTGAAATATTGTCATAATTATACAAGTTGAATAGTATAATATGTATAATTTGTATACGTGATGTGAATAATAAACTGTTAAACTTTGGGATGATTTTTAGTGAAGAAGGCAAATCTGGAAATAGACAACACAATCAAAGCAGGTATGGTAGGAAGTCAACTGAATAAATTTATCTAGAATAAGAGAGAAATTAGTTAAACACTAAATTTGCTTATATAAGACAGTTTCAAACTAATTTTAATTTCTGGATCTGAGAGCTGGGTTAGAAATAAAACACTTGACCGAAGACTAGAGACCACAGATATGAGAGTCCTGAGAAAATTAGGGGTGTGAACAGATGGCATCAATGGCAATATCATATTAAAAATGAGGATATTAGGAATGAACTTGACATTGTTAGTATCCAGGAATGTGTTAGCGGAGCTAACATATTCCTGGATGTGTTAGCGGAGCTAATCTCAGGTGATACGGTCACTTAAACAGAATGGGAGAGGAACGATTAGCAAAACAAGTGTTCTCTGCCAGGTTGACAGGAAAAAGACCCAGAGGAAGACCAAGATATGGGTGGATTGATACAGTAAAAAAGTGCCTTAGAAAACAGAAATATAAGATCTGATAATGTTGGAGTCTTGACAGATTGACTTGGAGGAAAAATTATTGAGGAAGTTAGTAATGATGTAAGTTTTTCATGTAGTACTATCAAAATATTCTGTAAACCTGGATTCTGCACTATCATGATGATAATAATAATCATAATTATTATTATTATTTCACAACTCCAAGGAGTCCAAGACTCGTTGAGGGACGACACCTACTCTACAACCCTCTGTCACTCAATCCACCAACTACAGTGAACCACATAATCTACACTAATGCCATCTACTGCTCACCACTAGTATTTTCACAGACAATCACAAACATCTATACCTAAGGTGTGATTCACCCTTGCAGCCTTTTGGCTGGAGAGCAGATTTGCTAACCGTTCAGCCAACCAGGCTGGCTAATTATATATGTAGGAATTTATCTATTGACCAAAGCTAAATAAATTCTCATCAAAATTTCCTAGAATGTATCTTGAAGAGATGGAGAATACTATGATAGTCTGAAAGAAGAGTTTTTGTTATCAATAATTTTGTTTCAAATGGATCTGTAACTGTCAAGGCACTAATTTATTTGGATTTTTGTCTTCGAAGACAATAATACATACTGGCCAACTGAATTAAAAACCTTTATGCAAATATAAGTAAATGTCACTTACACAGCATATGTGCAAAATACTTGGTCACGTGCATCACCACATGTTCTATGCAACTACATAAAAATGCTGCTCGTCAGTAATCATCAACAGTGTTAATCATAATGGAAAGAAAAAAGTTTGATAAAGGGCTTATTGTGTGTGCCCATCTGGCTAGAGCTATGACTTGCAAACAGCAGAACTGACTGGTTTCTGAAAAGGTGAGATATCCAAGGTGTTAAATTGGTGAAAAAATAACCCATGGTGCTTGTCTAAGAGGCATAACTGAGGTCCTAAGACAGTCGGTCAGGAACGAGATCGCTGTCTTATGAGAAGACTAGGCTAGTATGGACAAAGAGAACTTCCTGTGTGCAGCAATTGACCAAAGCATTTAATGAAGGCTGTTCCTGACCCACATCTTGCTGAACTATATACAGGGAATTGAAGAGAATCGGTAATGGCAGTTGCATGCATATATAGAAACCCCTCATTTCTGTGAAGAACCGGAAAGTTCATCTACAGTGGTTTCAGGATCACTGTGACTGGATGCTGGAAGACTGGAAAAAAAGTTATGTGGTCTGACGAGTCACAGTACACTTGTTCTATACTGATAGCAAGCAGAGTTTGGTGGGAGCCCCATGAAGCAACGAACCCAGCTTGCTTTGTAAACACAACTCAAGGTTCTGGAGGTGGTGTCATGGTGTGGGCATTGTTCCGTTGATACAGAACAGGTCCCTTGATATTGCTGGAGGGTCAGGTATACTCCAAGGTATATCTGAACATTGCTGTCAATCAAATCCATCCTGCAATGATGACATTTTATCCAGCAGGGAATGGTTGTTTAATGGATGACAATGCTACTGTTCATCACACAAGAATTTCTCACTGAGCAATTCTTGTGTGATGCAACAGTTTTCAGTGAGCAATTCTTGTATCATGCTCACTGAGCAACAGTTCAGTGAGCATGACAGTGACTTCTACTATCTTCCCTGGCAACCACAAAGCCTGGATTTGAACCCCATTGAGAATGTATATGGGATATGTTAGAAAAACAAATCTAGGAGCAAAGTCCTCTGTCAAATCTAAGACAGTTAAAGAACTGTCTGGTGAACATCTGGTATGTTGTTGACATAGATGCAATCCAACCCCTTGTGGAATCTATACCAAACTGCATGTGTGCCATAATTTGGTCTTAAAGAGATCCAACACAGTGTTAAATCAAAGTTTCTAATTCAGTAGCCAGTATGTGTAGTTGTCCCTGAATAACTCAAGGAATTCAATCTTCTTACTCATATGTAATTTCCTGCTTCCAGTCAATGTTTCTATAGTTTCCATCTTTCACCATAGAGTCTCATACCACATACAGCACTATACTTCTTTCCACCATTCTACTGCAATCATTGATCTGACTCATCTACCACTGGTACTTTCTTTCTTGCACCTCCAACTACCAATCTCATTTTTATAGGTTCAATCTCACTTTGCACATGCCTCAATAAAGGCACGCATTATTATCACCCTCCTGTATATTAGTCTCATCTGTCTTTTCATTTCAGACATCAATAATTTATTTATATATATATATATATATATTTCCTGTCACTAATGATGAGCTGTAAATTTCAGGTTGAAATTTCAGATTGGCAAATAAAGTTTATTACTTTAATCTTTTGTGTATATTTACTCTAGTCTTGCAATTCTAAATGCTTGATGGTAGGCAGAATCAAACCATTAGAGCATACAATTTTGGAAGAGTCACAGAACATAAAGCCCATCATCAATTCTTGAACAGACAAGTGGTTGGTATAGATAGAGCAAGGAACATTAGTATGCACCCAAAGAAGTGAAAAACATGATGTAGTTGAAGTTAAATGTTCTTCAACAGGCATATGTAAGGTAGATATGTTATTTTTATTTAATTTTATCCATTCATTCATCCATCTTCAAGGCCCACCTTTCCTAATTGAGCTGTGGGGGCAGCAGCTGCAAGAGGGACATCCAATGGTCACGAACCTCCACCACCAAGCTCAGGTGTTCTGGTGGGACTCCTAGACGTGTCCGCCCAAGATTTTGGATATAATCTATCCAGCAAGTTCCTGGTCTTCCACCCTCTTGGCTTGGCAAAGAGGGCCTGCTGGGGGAGCCTCTTTTGTGGCATTCTGACAAGGTGCCCATACCATCGTAACTGTGATCTCAACACGAAGAAGCAGAGGCTGAGTATTAAGGGGTTTCCTGAATTGCAGAGCTTCTGACTCTGTCGAGTCTTGTCAGCCCCGCAACCCCCCTCAAAGGAACTTCATTTCAGTCGCATGGATTTGTGTCCACATTCTTTCGGTCATTACTCAGCTCTCATGACCATAGGTGAGGATGGGGACATAAACTGCATTGAAGACAGCCAGCTTTGACTTCTGGCTTAACTACAGCTTCAATACTACTGAACTGCCAAGCTCCAGCAATACTGCGCTTGCTGAGCCGATTCGAATATCTAGCTCTACGTCCCACTTTCCAGCACTTGTGAATATGGCATGAAGGTATTTAAACTTCTCCACCTGCCTCAGTGGGACTCCACATACATGTAGAGTGCACTGAGATGGTTGTCTTGAGACTACAAATGTTTCCATTTTGGCCACCCTGATCTTCATCTCGGCTTCTGCACAAACAGCTACAAACCTATCCAGGGTCTGCTGGAGGTCATCTGTGGAAGAGCTAAGCAGAACTAGGTCATCTGAAAAGCAGACATTCAATGCTACATCTTCCAATTTTGACACACTCACTGCTTCAGATGTGCCTATCAATCCAGTTCATAAATATTATGAAAAGGAGGGGTGACAGAAAACACCCTTGGCAGAGACTGTGAAAGGTTCAGACTTTGCATTGTTCACCCTGACACAAAACTCCAGGCATTTGTACAGGGACTTGATGGCAGTTAATAGTTGGCCATCCACTCCATACTCCTGTACCTACTTGCCAAAGCTTATCCCGAGGAACTCGGTCATATGTCTTCTCCAAGTCCACAAAACATGTGTAGACATTCTTGGCATATTCCCAAGATTTCTCAAAGACTTGCCTTAAAGTGAAGATTTGGTCAGTTGTGCTTCTACCAGAACGAAAGCCACATTATTCTTCTTGGAACTTGGACTCAACTATGCCTCTACACTTTCTTTCCAAGCACCTAGCATATACTTTTCCAGGCAGGCTGAGTAGAGAGAGATGCCATGATAGTTGCTGCAATCTCTCTGGTCTAACCTTCTCGAAGACTGGCATTATTATGCCTGTTTGCCACTGCTTTGGTGCTCGCCCAGATATCCAAGCAGCCTGACAAACTCAAGCCAGCCAGAGAACACCGTCTCAATTTAAGGCCTTTAGCATTTCAGGCTGAATTTCATCATCACCAGCAGTCCTGCCCAATTTTAGCGATTTTATTGCTAAATGGACCTCTTCTGCTGTGAGACTAGTCATCGCCCCAATCTGCACCTCTTGGATGTCCACAGCTGCCCGGCCATCCGGGTGAAGCATTCCCTCCATCTGAGGAGGAGGATATCCTTCTCGGTTGTTAAAAGTGCACCATCAGGGGACTTAATTACCCTAGCTGTGCATGATTTCCTCCCTCAAAGGCGGCAGATGGTCTGCTAAAATACCTTGTTTGCATTTGCATAGGATGAGTCTAATTTTTCTCCAAAGGATTCCCAAGCCTTCTGCTTTGTTGTTTTTACTGCCTCAGCAGCAGCTTTTCAGGCCTCAGTGTACTGAATACGCATCTCAGGTGACCTGACCCTAAGCCATGTTAGGTAGGCTTCCTTTTTCGCCAGGACAGCTTTCTAGACTGCTTGGTTCCACCAAGGTGTCCTTTTCTCACTGCCCGTTGCCATGCCGAGCCGCTTTCTGCCACAGCATGAGTGCAGAGGCAGTGACAGCTGTTCTGAACAGCTTCCATTCCTCCTCAACATCTGCAGTATGCTTGGGAATCTCTTTGAACCTGGAGGAAATGTCATCTGAAAAATTCTTCCTCACAGCCTCATTTTCCAACGCCTCCCATTTCACGCGGTATAGCTTCTTCGATCTACCAGCAGTGATGGTAGCATTTGGTTTCTGTAGCTGTAGAGTGCAGACAACAAGGTGGTGGTCAGTTGACAGTTCTGTCCCTCTCCTCACATGAACGACCTGAGGAAAATAGGTCTGTTGAGACTAAAGTCAATCAGATACTTTTGTCCAAGTGTATCCCTGTACCAGGTATACTTATGGACTTCTCGGTGCTGGAAGAAGGTATTCATTATGGAGAAGCTGTTAGCACAGCAGAAGTCCAATCATTTCAACCCATTCACGTTAAGGTCAGGGCCTCCATTCCTCCCAACCACACTCCTCCATGTCTGGTCATCTGTTCCAACTGAAGTCACCCATTAGCAGGACTGATTCCATGTCTGCCACCCTGTCGAAAGCAGCATCCACTTCCTCTAAGAAGGCAGAGTATTCTGACTCCAGATTAGATGCAAATTGTGGTTTTTCATTTGGAGCCTTAACACATACCCATGCTCCCAATGGGATCCACTCAGCAACACAGTCTGACAGCTGAATATCCCCACACCAGCCTGAGCAGACATTTTCGGGCTCACACCAGAGTAGTAGAGCTTCCACCCCTCATCCAGGTAGACAGTTCCAGAGCCTCTTGGTTGAAGAAAGCCCGACTAAATCTAGTTGGCAGCACTTGGCCTCCTCGACCAGTTCCTTTCCTGTCAGAGAAAAGATGTTCTAGTTGCCTAAAGCCACAGTCTGGTGCCGTTGTCATTTCCATCCTTTTGCAGAACTATTTCTTTATGCTGCTCCTAAATACCTCCCCAAACAGGTAGTGGGCCCATTGGCAGAATTTCCTCTAGCAGAGTGCTGAGGAATGGTGTCTAAGGGAGACTTGAAACATATTTTTCTAATGGGTCCCTCTGCCTAAAACCTGAATGCGTCCCTTGGTAACCTGCGCGACGGACGATGCGATATGACCTGCCCATGTTACAGTGTTTGGTAGTGCCCTATTAGCACTACCAAACACTGTTCAAGACTTGGTTCTGGGTTAGTATGAAAACCTAAACTCATTTACAGTGCCTAAGTGGATGACCTCATAATGGATGTCATTTTATCCTACAAAAATTGCTATAATGAAGAAAAGCAGATTTCAGTTGTTTCTCAAACTGCTTGTTTGAGAAACAACTTTTGAGTTCCAGACTACATAAGGAGAGAGAGAGAGAGAGAGAGAGATTTTGGATGTTTTTCTGCTTTCTTTTTCAGGTTAAGGAATTTGAAGGAGGTATCTACAAATACATTTGAATCAGTAATCGCACATCCATTGTGTTTCAGGGATTACTGAGTCGTATATCTCTGGATATGAGATATTAGACTCATCCTTTATTTTCTGGATTTTGTCCCAAACATGCACAAGTGCATTTGAAAAGAAGTTTCCTGAAGTGAAGTATCTGCAAAAGATATCTCAGTCTTTGTTTTGAGCTTTATTGGTTGCTGTACATATGACACTCCACATGATTTGGAAGAAAGTGAAACCAACTGAAAATTTTGGATATTATTATTATTATTATTCAGGCCTCCATGGAGTCAAAAGACTCATCGTGAGAGGTCCTTCCTAAGAACATAAAGTCTGTCAAGACTCATCAAGGGGAGGTCCCCCCCTAAGAAACACAAAGTCTATCATACCACTCTTTAAACTCATTGACTCATATTACAGACGTGAAAGCTTGTAACAGAAGATGAAGAATCTACTATGGATGAATGTGTTCCAGTCAGTCTGATCTATTTTTTCCATTGTAATTTCTGGGATGCAGTACTTGGTTACTTATGTTAAAGTGGATATCACAGGAAAATTATCACTCCCATAGATGTCATTTTCTGCTTTCCACTTAAACAGTGGAAGAGAGGAATTGAGAAAAGAATGTTATATCAATAATGGTGAATGTTCAGATAGGCATGTGAAAAATGTTATTTACTGTGCTTAAGAAGGGGAGGAAAGTTTTTGTTTTCTAATCCTCTGATATTTGTATGTGCATTATCCCACAGAGTGCTTGTGGCTATTTGGATCCCCCTCCCCATAATTATGATGGGAGAGTGTAACCAAAGATGAGATCATCAAGATCATCTGAAATAATCTGTATCAGGTACACAGACATAGCATACTGTAACAAGGTATCTTACAATAAACTTAGAAGTCAATTTAACAAGTATCTTGGCATGAGCAATTCTAAAGAAGTCAACATTGCATGGGAAATAGTCAAGGAGTATCCAAAGCATATTAGCAAATTGGTTTAATGAATGAGTAAAATCACAAATATAAAATGTTTTGGATAGGTTATCAGAAGAAGCAGGTTCACAAGTAGCATCAAGTACATACCAAGATGACAGCCATGGTAAAGAAGGCAAAGTCTGACTATGTCTTTGCAAGCCTTATAAATACACAAATTTGTTTATTAAGTACATAACGCGCGCGCGTGCGTAATTTAAGAATTATACCTACTCCTTCTTCATCTTTCATTACAGTATAAATTCGACAGCCATACTTAATAAAAAGGTCAATCATTGCATCATTTCTCTGTTGTAGTACAAAATACAAAACTGGAGCACCATTTTCACTCTGAAAGAAAAATTAAATAGTTTTGATCTCTATATGATAAACAGGTAAGAAAACATGAAATGGAGTATCATTTTTTTTCTTTAATGCATTTTTATGATATCTACCACCATGAAACAGAGTGACCTCCTGACAGTAAGCATTTCCAATATTAGTTTTATTCTAATATGCACATGCACATACACACACACATTAGTTAGCACCTACAGTCATTTTATTCAAGCACCTATAAATCAAAAATAAAATATAAATTTCTACTGCACCAAGAGCCAGCTTTCTGCTTCTTCTCTCCCCCCCCCCCAAAAAAAATATTTGAGAAATCTAGAATAAATATTAAACACCATTTGATAGCAAAAAAACTTTTGTTACCTATGGTGTCAAATACTTTATCCTTCAATATTGGATAGAACTCATTATAGATTTTGTATGATAGAAATAATGCACAGTAACCAGAAATGAGATGAAAAAAGTTTTACAAATCCCAATATTTTTTCTGGTGCTTGCAAAGCCTCATGGTAACTACAATGAGGTTGGATCAGCAGAAGAAAGGCCATTATAGGTTTGCAAAGCTAATCGGTGATGAGGATTCTCTCACTGCTTTTTTTTAAACTTAGCTGTCATCTAAACAAGCTTATATTCAGCCCATTCATAAAATGAAGATAATAGCATTCCACCACACTATTAACCAACTTCCGTCATCTAAAATAATGGACAAGGTCATTAACGGTCAATTCTCTGACCACATGGAAGTTCTCCAGCTAATCAATGTTCTCTAGTAAGTATTCTGCCACTCTAAATGCAAGGCAAATCTCTTGACCTACATAATCCACATCTGGACATGTGCCATCTTGGAAAGGTTTGGAGAAAGTTATGCTCCTGCTCTGGATATTTCAAACCATTTTCAACAAGTGCAGTAATGAGGTATGCTCAGCTAACTTGCCAACCTAGAGTCTACCTTATGTCCTATGTAAATGGGTAATAAGTTTCCGCTCTCTAGCCTTTTGTTCCAATCACAATTTGAAGTCCAACAGATTCTGATTGGGACTTCCAGATGGCCAATCAGATGGTGATGTGTGTGGTCAGGCACATTTGCCTCCAACCATTGTTGTGTGATCTTTGCCTTGTGCAGGGGCTGAGTCCTGTTGGAAGGTCCACTGCCTACTGTGAAACAAGGTGTTGTTCAGAGGCTGTACCACAGGTTCCAGCATAGTGGAAATAGTTCCTCTAGATAAGCAGCAACTCTTTAATCAGTACATTTCTGAATAAAGATGCAATATCTAAACTAATTAAAATGTGTGAAGAGTATCTGGATACTTTTTGGAAAATTATGGAGACAACTACCATGTGTAGTAATGAGGTTTAATATAATAATAAAAACCAAAATCAACACTCGACATTTCGATCTTTATATCAAGATCATCTTCCAAAGCATATACACTATATGCAGAGAAACAAGTTAAACTACAATCTACCTGGTTTGCTAAAGTTACTAACCAACCGTTACAACAATTGTTGGCCTGACCTCTGGTGGAAAAAAAAAAAACCTGACTACATCAATGCTAGAGTCCTATTATTATTATTATTATCTATTGGTTACAAAATTACATTGGGCTGGAGAGCAACATGTTTATAAATATATATTAAAAACATAATTATACATATAAATTTCAACCAGTTGGTATGGAATGGTTTCCAATACTAGCTGAAGGTTGCTTATGGTCCTAAAATATGCTGGGTACTAAGTATTACGTAGGTTGAATATGTGTCATCCAGATTCTTGGAATTTTCATGCCACCATTATTGTTAATATTAGGGTTGTTAATCAGAATTTCGCAGGCTTCTTTAAATTTTCTTTCATACCAGGCTTTTGTATGGTGTAGAGAGCGGGTACTTTTCCAATCAATTTGTTGTAAGGAGTTGAGAGCATGGTCTGAGAGGCCTGCTTCACCAAAATTGTTATATTTAATGTTTCACCAATATAAGGTAAGTTACAGGCGCAGTAGATGCAGTAAACTCCAGGATGTGCCAATGGGAAGAGAGGATCCTTAGAGGAGCTGAATATGTTTTTTAATTTTGTAGGTGGTTTAAATGTGGCATTGAGATTATAATGGTGTAGGATTCTGTTGATTTTTTCTGATAACCCTTTAATGTATGGGATGGCTATGGTTTTACTGTAATCTAAATTCTTTTCTGATGAAGTTTTATGAAGGATTTTATTAATAGTATTTTTGTTGTAGCCATTATTTATAAATGTGTTGCTAATAATTTTTAATTCTTGTTTAAGAACTTGCTGATTAGAGGAAATTGTTGTAGCTTTTTTTTAAGGGTGTTAATGACTCCATGACTCGACTATATTTTGGAGGCAGTAGGGTTTCTCCTGGAAACTCAAGTTGTTCATCTCATATACAGACAAATTGGCCTTTACGACACATGCAATTTACAGACAAAAAATACTAGTGGTGGTGAGCAGTAGATAGCATTGGTGTAGATAATAAAGATGGAGAGTTGTAGATTACGTGCCCTCCCTCAATGAGTCTTTGGACTCCTTGGAAGTGTCATGAACTAATAATAATAATAAATTGAAAACAAGAGCAATTGTGGAGTCTCAGTGGCAAACTCTGAAGAAGACATTAATTCACCTAGGGAGATGTGGTTAAGAAGCTGTCTGCAAGGATAGAAAAATAAGAACACCATGGTGGACACAAGAAGTTAAAGAAGCAGTCCTGGAAAAGTAGAATATCGAAAGTGCCTAGCAAATAAGTCAGCAAACACTCTAAAAGAATACAGATAAAAATGCAAGAGAGCTAAGCTGTGTGTAAAAGTAGCTAAATAAAAGTGATGGGAAGACTTTGGTAAGAATATAGAAAATAAATATCAGGGAAGTGGTAAAATGTTCTAGAAGCTGTTGAAGAAGTGGTTAGAATATAAGGAGGGTGGCAAAATGTTCTGTAAGCTACTGAAGAAGCTTAGAAATGGAGGAAAGAGTACTGTAAAAGGAATCAAAGATGATAAAGGTGACATGAAAACTGAAGATAAGGAGAAATTACTTTGAAAGACTGTTAAATGAACCAAGCAATGACACAACCATACTAGAAAATTTTCAGGAGGAATGCAAAGAGGAGTGCATATATCAATCAATACTTGAAGTAGAAAAAGCCATCGAAAACTTGAAATGTGGAAAGGCCGCTGGAATAGATGATATTAGACCAGAAACGATAAAGTCTGGAGGTATAAAAGTTTTGCAGTGGCTACACTGTATAATTCAAAGCAGTGAAGGTTAAATTCCCAATGACTGGAATATTGTTCTCATAGTATCCATCTATAAAAAAGGAAATAAAATTGAATGTAAGAATGAGAGAGGAATTTCTGTACCAAGTGTTCCAGGTAAAGAGTTATGCAAGCATACTTGAAAACAGGTTGAGAAAGACTGTGGAAGAGAAACTTGGAGAAAAACAAGCTGGGTTCAAGCCAAATAGAGGTTGTCAAGATCAAATTTTCACTTTAAGGCAATAGTTGAGAAATTGTGGGAATATGACAAGGATCTGTACTTCAGTTTGGTAGATCTAGAAAACGCATAGAACAAGGTGTCCAGAGAAAAGCTTTTCAAAACACTACAATTATATACGGTGAATGGAACATTATACCGAGCAATATATAGTCTATATTTAAGTTGTCAGTCTGCAGTTAGAATTAAAGAAAATACAGGAAGATGGCTTGATGTAAAATCAGGGGTAAGACAAGGATGAATATTATTCTACTCTGATTCATCATCTATATGGATTACATTATGAATGAAAGCAGCATTAAGCCTGATATTAAAACTGGAGATGTCAAGCTCTTTGCTTTATGCATGGTTAACTATGTATTCCTAAACACATCAATGGCTATATACAGCTGTAACAAATTTAGCATGAAAATATTTCAGTTATTTAGCTATTTAGTGAAGATGGCAGGTTAAATCTGGAAATAGACAACAGAATAAGCAAAGCTGGTATGGTGAGTAGCCAGTTTAATAAATCCATTTGGAATAAGAGAGAAATTAGTCAAAAACACCAAACTAGCAGTATACAAAAGTGTTTAAACCAGCTTTAAGTTATGGATCTGAGAGTTGGGTTAGAAATAAAGCACTTGATCAAAGTCCTTTCCTTTAGTTTACTGGAAACCTGCACATACTGGCCAATATATACACATAAACTCCTACCACCACCCAACACAAAAACTAGGTGTCATTAACACACTAAAGACAGGGCTTTGAAGATTTGCTCCAATGAACAAGCACTTAAAGATGAATTAAACGTTATCAGCAATACCTTCCTAAAAAATGACTCATGCCAAAATACTATCAACAAAATTCTTCACAAGATCTCACTTAAAAACAAAAATAAACTAGACTACAATAAAACTGTAACCATTCCATACATTAAAGGGATATCTGATAAAATAAACAGAATGCTACAGAAATACAGCCTTAAAGCCACCTTTAAAACCTCCTGCAAAATTAAAGAACTTACTGAACTCATCTAAGTATCCACTTCCTTCGCTGGCCCATCCTGGAGTATACTCTATTCATTGCACCTGTAATTTGTCCTATATAGGGGAAACAGGAAGCACAATTCCTATCAGAAAAAAAAAATATAAATGATACATTAAATTTAATAACTATGGTAAAGCTGGCCTTTCTGATCATGCCCTGAACACTTTACATAGAATTGACCGGAAAAGTACCTGCTGTTTACATCACACCAAAACGTGGTATGAACGTAAATTTAAAGAGGCCTGTGAAATTCTTATCAACCACCCTAATGTTAACAATAATGATTGTCTAAAAATTCCAAGAACATGGAAGGCACATATTCTACCCATATAACTTTTTTCCCTAAGAGTTAATTATAAATAAGACTATAGGTAATCCAGGATCTTAAATCTAACATAACAATTCTCATGTTAAATTAGGACATCATTTTTGTTATAATAAAACTATCCGTAAGAAAAAAAAATTTCTCTGATGTTGTCTTAAACAGAATATAGCTTTGATGTAGTTATTTTATTTTATTTCATTTATTTATTTTAATTTTATTTTCACTAGAGGCCAGTAGAATAGCTGTTGATCAAATCATAGTCTCTTTAGCATACTGTGTGAAATGTAATATAGCTTGTCTCTGTATGTATAGTGTGTACTCCAGATGATGACCTTAATATGAAGGTCGAAACATCGGGAAATTAAAATAATCATTTTTAACATGGTCGTAGATAATTTATCTAAAATGAACTTGATGAAAGATTAGAGACCACAGATATGAGGGTTCTGAGAAAAATTAGGGGAGTGAACCAATGGCATTAATGGCCGAATCATATTAAAAATGAAGATATTAGAAAGGAACTTGACATTATTAGCATTCAAGAATCTGTCAACAGAGCTAATCTAAGGTGGTATGGCGGCTTAAATAGAATGGGTGAAGAAAGATTAGTAAAGTGTTTGATGCCAAGATGGCAGGAAAGAGATCCAGAAGAAGACCAAGGTCTAGGTGGCTTGATTCAGTCAGAAGTGCATGAAATGTTAGATATAACAATATTGGAGTGCTCACAAGTAATAGATTGATTTGGAGGAGAATTGGACATAGGAGATTAATAATAATGTAAACTTAATCATGTAATGCTGTCATAGTAACCTGAACACCTCTTGGGGGACACATATCAGGAAATTGATGATGATGATGGTGATATAATTGAATTCGTGTTTCACTTAATTCATATATAGTTATTATTTATCTGTCCTCATATTTCTCTTTAAATAAATATATTGTTGGCATTTTCTAGGACCACTTACACAGGAGAAAAACTAAGCTGGTAAAAATTGGAAGTTCAGTTATTAGGGTGTCAAAGAATGGAAGACTAGAATAACCCTCCCCCTTGCTCCAAAATAAATTTCCCAGCCTGAATTTATATGGTTTTCAAGATGAGTATAGAAGGTGCTGGGTGTGTGTATGGTTATGAGTACAAACAACAAACATCATAACTTGGTGATATTCAGAAGAGATATTCATTAGTGTATAGTACATAGAAATTAATAGCAAAGTATAATTATTCAGGGAAGTGAACACATTGCCAACACAGTTTAGTCCAGCTTCAGGCTTCAGAGGTATGGGAGCTAATAGTACAGCATATTCACAATATTCCATATATGAGTTTTCTTTGTTTTTTTGGGGGGGGAGGGAGGCAGGATAGTACTATTGATTTAGAGATAAATTTTATTCTCTTTATTTAGAATTAAGAAAAGATTGGTGATATCAAGAAGAAAGAATATATGAATAAAAGCAACCTATAAACTCCTCCTTATGCTAGGATCCTTTGTGTATAAAATCTTGAGCAGCTTAATGTGCGAGGAAGTTCTGTTAATAGATATAATGGATGCACTTTTGAGATTCTGGTTACACATCTCACTGAATTGGTTAGTGAAATACCACCTATGATGTGCCACCATCAATACCACCTATGATGTGCCTAAAAGGTACTTCTTATATGTGGATTTCGTGATCATTAAATACAACTGGAAGTATGTCAAGTTTTCATTTTTTTTTGTGCAGAATCCTGACAGTGACTATATCTAATGCAGGGGTAGCCAACTATGTGTCCTTTTGGAGCCAAAATAATACTGCCAAGACTTAGAAGAGCTACAAACTTAAGTAAGTGTGTGCATGGCGAAGTCGTAACGAGCTTGTAAGAACTGCTTTCACTAATTACACACCTAATTTTAAGGAGCTTACTAAGAAAATGGATACAAGGAAGGCCTCTACTAGTAATTAAGTAACTAAAATTATTGTGTTTTGACTTCAAAATTATTCTAATTTTTCAAAGTAAACTTCATTTAATGTGTTTCGAATTAAACTTTTTTATTGCAGTCATTTTTATAACCCTGTTTTCTCTCTCTCTCTCTCTCTCACCCTTCTCTTTTTTTATTTTGTTCCTCTTTCTTTGTTGTCTCCTCTTCTCTTTTTGTTTATTTTTTCCTGGTAGATCGTGAAGAGCTGCGTGGTGCATGGATGCGAGCCACGTTGTGGCCACCCCTGATCTAATGTATATATATATTTATTTTTATTTTTTATTTTTTTTAAAGAATTAGATTTGGACCTATAAGGAAATTATCATCTAGAAATAATCTTCATTTTTGGCACTCAAACATTATGGCATTGCTTTTCTTGCTTGAATCATAATTAAGTCAATGTTTCTTATTACACAAAAATTCATAGTTTAGAAAAAAAAAAAAAAAAAAAATATATATATATATATATATATATTTTTATATATATCACTAGTGTTGCGAGTGAATGTAGCAGTAATTCTCGTGGAAAGGCTTAGACGTTGGTTATGCATTTTTTACTAAATAATTTAAGGAAATTACAACATCAACTAGGATATACATTAAAATAAATTTTAATATACTTCAATAAAATGGCAACATGACGTTGCTGAAATATTGAAGTATATTAAAATTGTTGACGTTGTAATTTCTTTAAATTATTTAGTAAAAAAGAATGTAGCAGTAGATTTGAGCTGTGCTAAAAGAGTGTTTTTAATTAGTGTATAGTATGGCTTTTTATTGCAAATTTTGCTGCATTTATTCAGTTTGGATACAAGTGTCCTTCAGTGGTGGTGTTGAAATTTTTTGTTGTTTATATTGTTTTTCTTCTTGTTTGTTTGTACTGCTTTTGCTTCTGAAAATGGCATCCATAAAGAAACATATGTCGGCTACACAGAAGGCTTCTGTATGAAAATCTAGCTATGCCTTGGATTTTTTGCAGTGGATGTGTTGCGAAAATTGTTATATGTATGCACAGAAAAATGTGAAAGATTTGTGGACTGTTTGGTGTGAAAAGAAGGAAAGCATTAACATACGTGAAAAGTGGCTTGATAGATAAGAGTGATTAGAAATGGGAACAAGTGTCAGGACCATAGTAAAAGAACTTAGGCAAGAGTTAGTGAAAATGAAAAGAAATGAAACACCTGGAAGAAGATATTAAACATCTAAAAAAGAGACTGGCAGATGATAATGAGAAGGATGAAGCTACTATCAGAAAGAAAGAGCCAAAGGATAGTTGTATATCATTGTATGGGGACTTGATCATTAGAGGTGTGATTACTAATAAGTACAAAAAACATGCTTTTCTAGTTAAACAATGAAGCAAAGAACTGATGCACTGCAGAAAAGGAAAGACTGGGTGTCAAAATTAGTGGTGGTCATGGGCATAAATCACTTAGTTGGGGGGAAAAGAATGTTGATAGAGACTTGAGGAAGTTGTTGCAGCAGGTAAAGAAGAATAGTGTTGTTAGGAAAATTGTAGGCTTGTTGGCCAGATATGACAATAGTGAATTGAGAAGGAGAGCAGAGATAATGAATAGTAAGGTGACTCAGCTGTGTGAGGCAAAGTGGGTTCAATTTGAAGGGGAGTTGGAATGCTTTAAAGTTGATGGATTACATTTGAATGGGTTTGGTGTTGGGCATTTAGCAAGACTATTGTTTTCTGAGAAGGCACAGAGTCTAGAAGTTAACGTAGTAAATGATGAGTCTACTTGTGAATCAGGAAAGTACAACTAAACGGATTGTACAACAGGAGGAAGATGAACATGAGGTTGACGATGTGGTTGCAGCATTACAAGATGACAGAATGCATAAAGGTGAGGATGAGACAAGCAGGAATGGAAATCAGAGTCAGGATCAGGGAAATGGGAGTGGTCAGACCAAAGAGAGAGATGTGATATAGCAGCTAGAATAAAGAATGTTGGTGCTGATAGAATGGCCTCAAACATACAGGGATTTTTTACTTATAAATTACTTATAATTCTTCCTGACTGTGCATCATCAGCAAACAACTGAAGATCCCCAGTCTCCACATGTTATATCGTTTACAAACAAATTAAACAGCAGGGACGCAAGAACAGAACTCTGGGGCACACCACTGGTCACCCTTCTTTTTTGAGACACTGCTTTATCATACACAACCTGATGGTATCATTCAGAGAGCCAATCTCTGATTCATCTAACCAATACACTGTATATTCAAATCCTCTGTAGCTTGTACACCAACTTATCATGTGGTAATCTATCAAATGCTTTTGCAAAGTCTAAGAATATCACTGTATATGATTCTCCCTTATCTAACACACTTGTCACCTTATCATAAAATGCAAGTAAATTACCGAAACAGGACCTACCCTTTACAAATCCATGCTGACCTTCATAAAGAATGCCATGTCCATCAACCCAATTCTGTATTCTATTCCTTATCATCTATCTCTCCAACACCTTGATCACAACTGTAGTTAAACAGACTGGCCTATAGTTGGAGATTTCTGTCTTAGAATTATGCTTGTGGAATGATACTATTTTTGGAGTTAATTCCCTTCAGGAAGATTTAAATAGACTTTTTACTTGGACAAAAGAGTGGGGTTGTAGTTTTAGTATCAATAAGTACAAGGTGTAGCATTTTGGAGTGCAGAAATATAAAGCTGTGTACTATATTGATGGTGCTGTACTGCAGGAAGTGGATGAGAGTAGAGAATTAGGAATGATGGTTGACAGCAGAGTGAAGTGTAGAGGGGGGGGGGGATATTGCTAGTGTTGCAAAGAATGCGCATCATAGTACTGCTATAATAAGAAATACTCTAACATGCAAGGATAAGGTAGTGGTTGTGCCACTGTATAAGGCACTGGTCAGACCACACTTGGACTATTGTGCTCAGATTTGATCACCTGGTTTTTAATGTGATGTGGAGACATTAGAGAGGGTCCAGAGACGAGTGACTAAGACAATATGAGGAGTCTGGAATGCTAGCTATGTAGAGAGAGAAGTTGAAGAGATGTGAATTGCAGATTTTAGTGGATAGAGGAGATTTAGTGGAAGAGAGGTGATATGATAGAGACGTTTAAGTTAGTGAGAGGATTTTATCAGATCAATCCAGAGGGATTATAAAAAGAGTAGAAGGTGAGAGGATATGTTTAGATATGGAGGATGCCTGAAAAATGCTTTTTTTTTTATATGTGTGTGTGTGTGTATCTATTGTTCCAGCAAATAAGTTTGGAGGTGGCAGTGTAATGATGTGGGTTGGAAGCCAACCCACATCAATACACTACTATTAATTCTTTGTAGAAAGCTAAAAACATCATGCAATTTGCCTGAGTCCGATAACATCTGCCTGAGTTTATATGGCTTGGCGAGATAGGTAAAATTTCATTCCTCTCTGGAGTAAAGTGTTGGCACTCTAGCAGAATATGACAAATAGTCAGATGAGTATCGCATTTTTCACACATGGGAGGGTCATCAGCCCTCAGTAAATAAGAATGTGTAAGATGACTATGACCTATGCGGGGCTTAGCAAGAACAACTTCATCTCTTCTCTTTATATGTTGACTAGAATGTCAATGCTTTATTATTATTATTATTATTATTATATGGACAACACCCTGGAGTCCGAAGACTCATCGCAGGAGACCCAATATATCCACACAATCTATAATACCTCTCCTTGAATCCATTACCAGACAAAGCATTCATAACTGACTCTGCCAACCCATTCCACTCATTCACAACTCTCCAAGCAAAAAATCTAGTGCTCACACCCCTACTAACCACACTTTTATTTAACTTCCAAAAACGACTTCTTGTTGTGGCCCAAATGCTGAAACATTTCTCCTACATCAATCCTATAAAACCCTGTAAGCAACATAAATGTTTCTATCATATCCCATCTTATTCTCCTATCAACCAACTTCTGCAATCCATACACCCTCAATCTATCCTCATAGGGAACATTCCAAAGGAAATTCACCATCTTGGTCACTTGCCTCTGAATCCTCTCCACATCTTCAAGAAACCCATGGGAGCAGACTTGAACACAATAATCCAGATGTGAGTGTATCAAGGCCTTATAAAGAGGAATAACAACTTCCTTATCTCTTTTTGTTAATGTGTTCTTCAAAAGCCAAGTAATCATGTCCTCTAAACTTTAACTCTGTCTACCACTACACCTAAATCTCTAGATTCATCTATTTTCTGGAGTATAGTGCCATCAATGTGATATATGGCTTGTAATCTATTTATTCCAAAATGCATAACTTTACATTTATCCACATTAAAATTGACACCCATTATCTTTTGCCCACACTGACAGCCTCTCTTCCTGCAAGCCCTTCACATCGCCTTGATTAACTACTACTCTACCTAATTTCACATCATCAGCAAACAACTGAATACTTCCTATATCATTTGATTGATTGATTGATTAATCTCATTCATTCCTTTAGAAAGGGTAGAGTCCCCTAATGAGGGGTTCATGATGAAATCCTATATCATTTATGTAAAAATTAAGCAGTAATGGTCCCAGAATGGGAAAAAACAAATTAGCTACTATCAACCCAGAGGATCACTCCATCTAGAAATTCTTGAGAACCCTCTGCACCAAAAGTTAACTCACACCCCAATACAGACCAAGAAAGGAATTACTCATATAGACAAAGAAAAAGCAGAAGCTCTAATAGATAACCTGGAAACACGATGCAATCCAGCTTATGAAAACCTAAACATCAACCTCATCTACAAGATTCACTGACAGGTCAAGAAAGTTTTATGACAGCATAAAGATAACTCAGAAACTATCACCCCCACTACTCCAGCAGAAATAATAAACATCATAACTTATCTGTACAACAAAAAGGCTCCAGGTCCAGATGACATTACCAATAGAATAATAAAATTGCTGCTAAGAAAAGCTATAGTTCATCTAGTGAACATAACCGATGCCCTTCTTAGATTCCAGCACTTTCCCATAGCTTGGAAGACTGCTAATATCATACCTTTAAAAAAACCAGGAAAGAAATTTCAACTCCCCCAAAGCTACAGACCCATCAGTCTTTTATCCAGCCTTGGAAAGGTTGCCGAAAAAGTTATCCTCTCAAGGCTTCTATCTGAAACTGATAAGCTTGGAATTATTCGAAATGAACAATTCGGATTCTAGAAAGGTCATGGCACTGTGCAACAAATATACCGACTGATGGAGCATATCACAAAAGGCTTGAACTGGAATCTTCATACAGCTGTGGTTTTCATCGATGCTTCAAAGGCATTCGATAAGGTGTGGTATCAGGGCCTTCTTTATAAACTTATAGAATTTAACATGCCAATAAAGTTAACAAAAATAATCTACGCATACCTCAAAGACAAATATATGCAAATTAAAATAAATGGAATAGTATCAACCAGACATAAAATCCTGGCAGGGGTCTCTTTTGCCACCTCTTCTATTCTTAATCTACATAGCTGACATTCCACAAAACCCAAGAATAACCATCACTGCACTATATGCAGATGATACTGCCCTTCTAGCATGATCTCTAAGCCCCCAACTGGCAATCATAAGACTTCAAGGCAGTGCTCATACATTGAAGAAGTGATTGGTGGACTGGAGGATCCAAGTAAACCCCCTAAAAAGTTCAGCCATACTATTTTCCAGAAAGGTCCTCAGCAAGGAGGACATTCATCTCTTAGGAGTTAAGATTCCATGGCAGACAGAAGACAAATATCTCGGAGTGCAACTAGATAAAAAACTCCAACTCAGAAATCATATAAAACTCACAGGCTCAAAGACTTCCAAAGTAATTGCTCATGATCAATTGCAAAAGCAAACTGGATATACAAAACAAGTTACTTATCTACAGGATGGTAATACACCCGGTCATCACTTAAGCATCCCCTGCATGGAGCCATACGTGGAAACAAATATTCAAAAACTGCAGAGAATACAGAATAAATGCCTGAGGATGATTCTGAATGCCCCATGGTTTATTAGAAACTCCCAGATCCACAGAGAAATCAATATTCCTTATATCTCTTCCCTTCTCCGTGACCTAGCAGAAAAGTTCTTTACCAAGACAAGCAATCACCCAAACCAGCTGATCAAACAAGCTACAGACTACAATGAAGCAAAATGCTGCAAATACAAAAGATCCAAGTCAATTCTACGTCCAGCTGAACACAACTAATCTTACTGCCCTCACAGGGTGAGCTAGAAGCTTAATACCTTTCCATTCAAAGATTTTCCATTACAGAAGAATACGAAAAGCTTATATGCTTCACCCATCCAGCAGTAATGTTTTATGGTTCTACCTGCTTAATGTTCCAATTTTAAAATCAAAATTGAAATGGCTCAATAAATAATTAAGATTCTGAATATCCTATCTGATATAATTCATATATCCAGGCAGGCATAATGAATTTAACACATGCTTATGCATTTTGATAAAATAAAACATGCATAAAAACACACTCTTCTTATATGTTCTCTAAATGCAGCCACTACACACTAAAACACTTGCTAATACATTTAATTTTCAAAATGAAGTACATTACAAATAAAATATACAGAATTGTTTATTTTACCATATTTTTCAGTTCTAGCTGTATTCTATTTCTCGATGTTTCCAGTAGCTTCTCCACCCCCTTCACATTCCAAGCTAATACATGATGCACTAGTTTCTACATGAAGAAAAATTAAATAATTAGTCTTGAATTAATTACCTGTAAGTAAAATTATTACAGCTGATTGTTGTGCAATAAATGCAAATAAAATATTTAATACAACACAAGTACCTCTAAAAACATGAATATCTAAATTATACATTTTTTGTCGTTTTATAATAGAAATACAATTTTATTAATACAGACCAGTATTTTACAATAAAAACATTTATTCAAACATACCAGTTTCGCCAGCAAACTGTCTGGCTTTTTCAAGGCATTACGGAGATATGAAAGTTAGTAAATGCAAATTAAAAGGAACATAAAAAACATTGTAAACCAAACTAGTATCTATGGTTACACGTTTCGCGTGACAGAGATGACTTATTGTTCTTATTCATTATCACGCATGCGTGTTTGTTGTAGACTTGTAATGTGATTACTGGCTAGCTGTAGTTCAGATTGATTGAGAAAGAGGATTAAGTTTTTCCACGAACTGATTAGAATTACACCCTGATTTCTGTTGAGGTTTCCGCTGGTTATTAGTACTACTGTGGCTTTCTTAAATACACGATGCCTGTAGTCATCATCGAGATATGGCATGGAGCTGTTTTGCCAATCTATCGTGTGGTTAGACATGCAGAAATGATGTGCTAAGCCGGAAGAGATGCTTCTGCTGTGGTTTACATCACCAACATGTTCTTTTTGTCTAATTTCTAAACTTCGTGAAGTTTGTCCGATGTAGGCAAGACCACAGGAGCAGGGAATGTAATATACTCCTGGATATTTGTAGAACAGAACTTTATCTTTTGGAGATCCTAAAACTTGTCTGATGTTGGTGGTTGGTTTGAAGACCACTCTGATGTTGTGGGCTCTTAGTATTCTTGCTATTTGATAAGAAATTGAATATCTAACTATAGTAAAAAGTAATAGATGCTTCTCATTTCATAACCTAGTACTTATGTTATGCCTTTCTATGTGAGTGTTGCTTTTAAACAGTTTTCTTTCAAACAGCTTCATATATATTATTTTTTTTTAATTAAATTAAATTTTATTTCATCTTAAACTTGACAAAATATACTTTGGAAGACAGGCAACAAAAGAACTATTTACATATTATAAGAATATATTACAGAGAAAAGGATTTTCTTTTTGGATATACAAAAAAAAAAGGAGGCAAATGATACATGAGTGGAGTGACTGCCTTTTTGAAAAAAGAGTCAATATTACAGCTCAGTATCACTCTTAACTATCATCTTTCAGTTGCAGTGTATTGTCATAGGCAATCCAAAACAGGATACCATTGGATTCCACTCATCAAAGAATTTGGATATGGACTTTGTTTCTTTATGGTAATCATATTAAACATAAGGTCCATATGGAGTTTGTTCCAATTCAGTGATTTAGGTACTAGTTATTTCTTGCATGCTTGAGGTGTGTATATATATATATATATAGATGGATAAAGATTATATTTCATAGGAAATTTGACTTTTTATGGAAGCTAGATTTTTTTTCTTTTTCATTCTTTCTTTTTTTGGTATGGATTCTGAATATCAAATTAAACATCATACTCATTTCTCTACTGCTTTTTTTTCTTCTTTACATAAATCCTATCATAAAAGGTTGTAAACCTATAGCACATTAGTATTAGCAGAATGAATGGGTTAGGGTTAGAAAATCTGAAAACTGAGTAAATTTAGAAATAAAGGTAAACTATAGTTAATCTTATGCAAAAGCAGACATGAAAAATTAATATTATTTATTATTATTATTCAGGTCTCCATGGAGTCAGAAGACTCATCGGGGGAGATCCCTCCTAGGAAACACAAAGTCTATCATACCACTCCTTGAACTCATTGACTGTTCCCGCTCTTACCACTCTAGCAGGCAATGCATTCCAGGATTCAACCACCCTCCATGCAAAGTAACCACTCCTCACTCTCAGCTTTTTTTTTCCATAACTTCCAGGGATGGCCAATTGTCATCACTCTCCTGCTGTTCAACCAAGTGAAAGAACTCCTCAGTAACCACCTCTCAACAGTTTAAGTCTCAATCGTATCATCTCTCCTTCTATCTACCAAACTCTGCAGTCCACATTCCCTCAGCCGATCCTCATAATTAACATTGTACCGTCCTGAAAACATCTTTGTTATCTGCCTCTATGCCCTTTCCACAGTTAATTTATTCCCTTCAAATCCTGGGGATGAAATTTGAGAACAATAGTCTAAGTGTGGTCTGATCAGGGTCTTATACAATGGAATGATAACTCTTTTATCTCTACAGGTCAGCATCCTTCTCAGTATTACAGAAATTCTCTGTGTTACCTTCACCACCTTTGCTATATGTCCCCTGAATTTCAGGTTTCTATCAATCATCAACCTCAGACTTCTTGCCTCCCCTACTTACTCCAGTACAACTCCTCCAATAGAGTACGAAATGTCCCATTGATGTGTCCCAAACCTCAAGACCTTACATTTTGCTGCATTACACTGACATCCCCATTCATTTGCCCATCTCCCTAGTTTATTCAAATCCTCTTGCAAGGCCACCACATCTGCACTATTACTAATAACCCTTCCCAGCTTCACATCATCTGCAAACAACTGAATATCCCCCTGAAATCCACTGACAATGTCATTGATATAAAGATTAAACAATATAGGTCCCAGTACTGAGCCCTGTGGGACCCCCACTTGTAAACTTCTGTCTCCTTGAAACTGCCCCACTATACACAACTCTCTGATACCTATGGACAGCCAATCCTGAGTCCAGTTAACCAACCTGACATCCAAACCCATGTGCTGCAACTTAAATATCAGTTTATCATGTGGCACCCTGTCAAATGCCTTTGCTTGAATCCAAGAAAATGGCAGTATATGCCTTTCCCTCATCAACTGCTCTTGTAACTTATTACTAACAATTATAATTATTGACTAAGTATGTGGATGATGTCAGAAAATGTTGCATGCTGAACTTTAAAGGAGATTATAACCAAACTGAAGCGAATACTAAGTTTAGACCCATGGTATGAATTACAAGATAGGAAGGATACTGGTAGTACATGCAAAGTATTAAAAAAAAATACTTTTAAGATCTTAAAAAGATATTAAACAAGAGATTCTTAAGACAAAGATGATGTGGAAGAAATATGTTGTATAAAAGGATGATGTCAGTTTGAAAATTATAAGGTGCAGGTCAGAAGAGTTACAAGTATTCTATAGAAATCTAATGCTGAGTATGAAACGAAACTGGTGCTACAAGCAAAAAACAAAACCAAAAGATATTATTACACTTCAAGTAACAGAACATATTTTGGACTTCAGGCTGACCACTGGTAGATCTACTTCATTCTCACTTATCAAATGTAGTACTGGTGCACACATATCTGTCTCTATACTGATCCCTGATGATGGCAATTTGACTTTATAATTAATACTTCTGATATTTTGACAAACTTGTCACTATAAGTGGTACTGCTAATAAGGATAATATATAACACAGACTATATATTAATTAGAATTATTAATGCCATTAATTATTTCAATTAATAGGATAACAGACTGGCAGCAGTGTCAGAAATGAGTGAATGCTGACAGAGAGATGACTACTGTGATCAAGATTGAGTTAGACGAGCAATGGGTGGAAACCGAGATAACATTTGGAAGTGTAGTAGGTTTGGAGAGTGGTGAGGACTGGATGAGTAAATGGCAAGCAAGAGTAGGTTGCTTGGAGAGAGGGATACTGAAAGAAGTGGACAGTGAACATATGAAGAATGAGTTCAGAGGCATGAAAAAGAGATTAGGAGACTTGCAAGTTTAGCTGATGTGAAGCAAAACAAGAGTTGCAGTGAGAGAAAGATATGTATGTGAACATGGAAAGAATGAAGCAGCTAAAGGTATGATGTATAAAGATTTAATGATTCATGAAGTGCAAACAGGATGCCAGTGGAGTAATAGCCTGGAGTAAGAATAGAGAATGTGACTATGGCTATTAAGTGAGGTAAAAGGGGGAGGGAGATGAGATGATTGTTATGGTGGATTGGAATGATCTGAGAGATAGCATGAATCAGGTGCAAGAGATCTGAGCTTAATACGCGAGGTGGTACAGCAGAAGAGTGTGAGTGGGAGGATAGCAAGTGTGTTATCCAGGTATGATAATACAGAATTGAGGAGAGAGCATTCATAATGAATGGCATAATAACATGTTGAAAGAAATGCTTGAATTATGTGGATGCCAGTGCATTTCAGGGTAGAAGAGAACTATGTTCAAGATGTCTAGTGCATTTGAATGAGGAAGGACACAGGCATCCAGAGAATGTTGGGGCAAGTGAGCGTATTAGTGCATGGAAGGTAGAGTTGTCAGGGTGGATGGAAGCAGAGGTGGCTCTTGTGGGAATAGACACTGGAGAGATGGGGGATCATACAGTGTTATACATAGTCAAATGGAGTCTGGAGGGAATAATAATAATAGGTATAGAAATACTTACACAGTGCATTAGTATTTCTTTACACAAATGCCAGGAGTATCAGGAATAAAGGCAATAAATTAGTGGCAATGATAGCCTCAACTAGTTCAATGATTTTATTGGGATTTTATTGACAGAAGATGATATACTGACAGGAATAGAAGTAGAATGGTATTATATATTTTAGCAGGTCTGAGGTGAGAGTGGGTAGGACAGGTTATTTAGTACAATGTTACTATAAGCCATGGAACACAGAGGGTGAAGAGTAGATGTTTAGACAGTTGAGTTTAGCAAGTGCAATACAAGTGATCATTATGGGAAATTTTACTACAGCAGTAAAAATTGTTAAGAGGAAACATGTAGTAGTGAGGGAATGTTCAAGAATGTTGGATTTGGTCATAGCATCAGAGGATCTGACTGTGACTGAGATGACATCCCTTCCTCCAATGGAGGGAGCGAGAGAGAGAGACAGAGAGTCACCATGTAGTCTTAACTTGGGAGATGAATACACATGCAGAAATATCTAGGAGAAATGAATTTATTTGGAATTATAAAGCAGGTGATTATAATAATCTTAGAAATCAGCTTTAGGTTCTGTGGAGGGAAGAACTGGAAGGGCAAGATATCACCAGTGCATGGGGAACTAGTAAACAAATATTAATTAGTAGCAATGGCAAGTTGTATATCTTGAGTAAAAGCAAGAACATAATTTGGTGTAAAATGGATGACAAACAATATCAAAGGGGGAACTGCAGATGAAGAAGAGGATGTAAACTCATGCCAGAAAAGTGGCTAGCATGGTGAGGAAGGCAAAACTTGAATGTAAAGAGATTAGCTCTGAGATCCAAGGAAAATGAAAAAGAATTCTTATGTTATTTTGCCAGTAGGAGGAAAAATGATTGCAGAAGAATGAAATTTTTAGACAAAAATGGGAGTAGAGTAACTGATGCAGAAAGCATAGTGGAGTTGCTTAACAATAATTTTATTTAGGTATTTCATCCTAGGTTCAAGGTTTGGAAGTGCAAGAGGAGAGTGTGTTTCAAATACTAAGTACTATGGATGTCAATAATGCAATGGAATTGGATGGAATTTTGCTGTGTGTTTTAAGAGAATGTGCTAAGGAACTAAAAACTCTCTTGACTTAGCTTTTCACTCAGAGTCTGGCTATGGGAAAAGTGCCAAAAGAGTGGAAAGAGGGTAAGACAGTGCCATTTGTATTTCTTCTGTAGCTGTTAAAATTTTGGAGAATATAGTGAGAGATTGTATAAAGTATTAGGATGATGAGGATCAACATGGTAATCTTTTAGTAATCTGATTGCCTTTAATAATAAAGTAACAAGAGCAGTTGATGAGAGAAAGGCACATATAGCCGCCTCTTTTTATTTATTTATTTTTTTTTTTTACAAAAGCATTTGACAGGATTCCACATGATAAGCTAATATTTAAGTTACAAAATGTGGGTTTAGATACCAGCCAGGATAGCGAAATGGATTGGCTATCCTATAGAATATCAGTTGCGTATAATGGAGAGGTATCACGGAAGCAGAAGATTACAAATGAGGTTCCACAGGACTCAGTACTGGGACCTGTATTGTTTAACCTGTATATCAGTGATTGGATATTCAGTCGTTTGCTGATGATGTGAAGTTGGGCAACATTATTAGTAATAGTGCAGATATGGTAGCCCTTCAAAAGAATTTGAATAAACTGGGCAAATTAATGGGGATTTCAGTTTACTTCAACTAAATGTAAGGTCTTACTGTTTAGGATCTGTGGATGGGAGGCTGCATACTCTGTTGGTGGAAATGTACTAGAGGAAGTGGAGAAGGCAAGGGACCTTGGGGTGATAACTGACAGAAACAAAGTTTAGGAGACATATCAGAAAGGTGGTGGAGGTAACCCAGAGGACTACTACAATACTGAGAAGGATGCTAATTAGCAGAGACAGAGAAGTGGTGATTCCATTGTATTGAGTCCTGATGAGACCATTATTACTGTGCTCAAGTTTGGTCACTGGGATTTGAATAAATTAACCTTTGAAAGGATGCAAAGGCAGATAACAAAAAAAAATGATATCAGGCCTATATAATGTCAGTTATGAAGATAGGCTGAGGGCATATGGGGAGTTTTTTCATATGGTAGAACAAAGGGAAGGAGCAAGGACAAGGGACCATTCCTGAAGATTATGAAAAGAGGTGAAGAGTGATTTTTTGTATGGAGAGTGGTTGGATCATGGCATACGTGGCCTGATAGATTAGTGAGAGTACAAATAGGAAAGGAGTTTAAAGAATGGTAAGATAGGCTGTGTTGTCTAGTATGGCCACCCATGATAAGCCTTGTAACTCCATAGAGGTGTCCTGAATAATAATATGTATTTTATGCTGTACTATTCTTATTAACAATACCAGTTATAGTGAACAAGTAGTGGTTTTCTATAATAAGAGCCAACTGTATCTTGACATACTGTGTATAGTTGTGTTTAAGTTAATTAAAATATCTGATTAGTAAATTAAATACTTGAAGGCTCAGTTTCTTAATGGGTTAATTAGGGTTAATTCAGAGACAATGAAATGATTATATATAATATCCTGAGGAACAAATCTGCATGTAAGTTGTAATTAAATGAGATAAGTGACTGCAAACTAACATTTGGATATTTATTTAATTTATTTTATTTTTTTTTTAAATCAAAAGTCAAACCACTTGGAATTAGCAATGTATCCTATTCAAAACACTCTTTTTACAGAAGCTTTTGGTACATAATACATTGATGTGCAAAGCTCAAATTCTATGGAATACACCATGAAAATGTCAAGGTATTACTTTATTTAACTGCAATCTTTAATAATTTATACTCTAATAATTCTCTAACTATTAATATAGGAACCTGTGCAATTTCTATTCCAGTAGTTTGGGATGTTCGCCAAGGTGACCCTCTATTTCCTCTTTTCTTCAACTACATAATTGATGAGTTTCTTCGTTTTCTACCCAACCATATTGGTTATTCTCTTGATGCTTCTTCTTTTAATGCTATGGCCTTTGCAGACGACCTTATTCTCATGGCCTCCACTAAGGTAGGCCTGCAGGAACTCCTAAGAGCAGTAGACTTCTTTCATGTTAGAGGTCTTACCGTAAATATAGAGAAGTCTGCCTGCTAGTTAGCACTTGTCCTTTCGGGGCATAACAAGAAGCTAAAGATCAAAAATCTTGAGTTTTTCCTGCATGATAGGCCATTGCATTCCCTTACTGTCCTTGGGGAAATGAAGATGCCTTGATATCTTCTTTACACCAAAAGGACGGTCTTCTATTCCCTTCTCTTTAGAAAATGCTCTGTCATCTTTAAAAAAAGCTCTTCTCAAACTCCAGCAAAGGCTTTTCCTCCTTTCAAATTATTTGCTCCCTAAGTACTATCATAAGTTGATACTTGGGTGTACCTATGTCTCAGTACTGTCCCAGACAGGGCTATTTACTCCACCATTTGTTCATGGCTTAGGCTTCCTTTAGACTCCCCCTGCCTATTTTCAAGGCATGGTGAAGGACAGTGGACTTGGTATCCCTTCCCTGTGCTGGCTTACCCTATGCTTCCATTATAATAGAATTAAGAAATTAGAAATATCCACTTCTCAAATTTGCAGAGATGCATTTCATTGTCCTATTATCAGGAAGACTTTCAGCATACTATAGGGTGGACCAAGAATCAAGGCCAACTGACAGAGTCTGCATTGGCAAAGAAATGGGCTACACAGCTCTGCTGATGGATCTAATCTAGTCTTCCCCAGCATCAATGGGTACAGGAAGGTACTAGACTCCTACCTGGTAACAAATTTATTGACTTAATCAGGGCTAGAATTGATACCCTGCCTACGAGGGACCCACACAATTCACAGCCGTAGAGGTGACATAAGTTGTAAGGCAGGTTGCCACTACAGTGAAGCCTTTTTTCATGCTGTCCAATGTTGTTTTCAAACTCATGATATTCGGGTGAAGAAGCATGATGCCATAGTCTCCATATTAAATAACCTGTGGAAAAACAAAGATTGGGAGATTGTGGTTGAACTGCACTGTAGGACTATAGCTAGTATTAGAAAGCCTGATTTAATTGCAAAGAAGAATGAAAGAGTTTGGGTTATTGATGGACAGATAGTGGGTACTAGGTGCCTACTTGTTGTCAGTCATAGGAACAAGGTCTCATATTATGGGCCGAATATAGATCGATCTTGCTCAACAGATTGAAGAGGAATTTGGGGCAGCTCCTCATTTCACTAGTGCTATCATCTCCCTTCGTGGTGTATGGTGCAATGAGAGTTACGAAGACTTGACTTCTATAGGCATTACTTCGGCAGACATTACGATCTTGTTGCTTAGAGCTTTACAGGGTACACTGGTGGCTTGGTGTCGTCACCAACAAATGACTTCTAGAATACCTCGTACTGGCGTGGGATAGATCTTGATGTATTTTGGCTTCAGCCTTTCTGGCTTATTGGAACAAAGGCTCTTTGCTCTGGTAGACCATAGTATGTAGCACTGCATTTAAGTGCAAAGATTTTTAAAATAAAATTAACTGCAACCACTCACCATTGATGCCTCAATACCAATTATTAGGGAAATTATATACTCATGACCTGTTTCCAATGCCAACTCTTTTAGTGTTTTTCCTTCCTATAAAGAAATGGGAGGGGGGAAATTAACACTGATGTTTTTTAAGTTACTATTCATTATTTGTATTAAAAAAATTAAAACACTTATCAAAAAGAAAACACTGCAGTTATATTATTATGGCACACGAATCGCCATGGAATGAGACGACTCGTATTGGAAAGTCCACAATCAATATTCACAAAATATATATCATACCTCTCCATGAATGCACTGACCAACGAAGCACTCACAACAGACCTTGGTAATCCATTCCACTCATCCACCTCCAAGTAAAAAAATCTAATTCTCACACACTTGCTAACTACACCCTTACTCAGTTTCCAGAAATGATCCCTTCTGTCTTTTGTGACTTCTAGCCAAATGTTTCTTCTGCACTGATCCTATAAATCCTTTTAGGAACATTTCCTTTTTTTCTGTATGTAAACTAACTTTCACAACTTGCAAGTACTCAATCTATTGTCATTCTACAGATTAGTCACCATTTTGGTCACCAGGCTCTGGATACTTTCCATCACTCCCTCATCGCCAAGAAACCTAGGTGACCAGACCTCTAGAACAAGGATTTCATTCTGGTTTTAAAACTAAGCCAAAACAGGTTTCCTTAAGTAGACTAATTTATGCATGAAATTACATTCACAATAGCACTTTCAAGCTAGATATCTCTTCTTTTAGATGTACTATAGACTTTCAAAAGTCTTTCATGTTATTATTATTATTATTATTCAGGCCTCCAAGGAATCAAAAGACACATCGAGGGAGGTCCTTCCTAAGACATAAAGTCTGTCAAGACTCATCGAGGGGAGGTCCCCCCTGAGAAACACAAAGTCTATCATACCACTCTTTAAACTCACTGACCGTTCTCGCTCCCACCACTCCATCAGGCAATGCATTCCACGGCTCAACCACCCTCCACACAAAGAAACCACTCCTTACCCTCTTGCTCACAGTTTCCTTTCGTAACTTCCAGGGATGACCTCCTTCCCGCTGATCAACCAAGCGAAAGAACTCCCCAGTGTCAACCCTGTAACCACCTCTCAACAGTTTAAAAGTCTCAATCATATCAGCTCTCCTTCTTCTATCCACCAAACTCTGCAGTCCACATTCTCTCAGCTGATCCTCATAACTATCCTTGTACAGTCCTGAAACCATCTTTGTCATCCATCTTTGTATCCTTTCCACAGTTAATTTATCCCCTTCAAATCCTGGGGACCAAATCTGAGAACAATAGTCCAAGTGTGGTCTGATCAGAGACTTATACAACGGATTGATAACCCTCTTATCTCTGCAGGTCAGTGTCCTTCTCAAAATAGCAGCAATCCTCTGTGTTACCTTCACCACCTTTGCAATATGACCCCTAAACTTCAGGTTTCTATCAATCATCAACCCCAGATCTCTTGTCTCCCCTACGTCCTCCAGTATAACTCCTCCCATAGAGTATGCAGCATCCCATCGATGTTTCCCAAACCTCAAGACCTTACATTCATTTGCCCATCTATCTAGCTTAATTAAATCCTCTTGCAGGGCTACCACATCTGCACTATTACTAATAATTCTTCCCAGCTTTGCATTATCCGCAAACAACTGAATATCCCCCTGCAATCCACTGGCTATGTCATTGATATAAAGGTTAAACAATATAGGTCCTAGTACTGAGCCCTGTGGGACCCCACTTGTAACCCTCTGCCTCCTGGAAACTGCTCCACCATACACAACTCTCTGATACCTATCAGACAGCCAATCCTGAATCCAGTTGACCAATCTGACATCCAGACCCATGTGCTGCAACTTAAATATCAGCTTATCATGTGGCACCCAGTCAAATGCCTTTGCTAAGTCTAAGAAAATTGCAGTACATGCCTTTCCCTCATCTAATATTCTTGTAACTTTATTATAAAAGGCTAGCATATTGCTAAAACAAGAGCATCCTTTCACAAATCCATGTTGATTCTCACAGATAACATTACCCTCATCTGCCCAATGCTGTATACGGTGTCCCTCACTACTTTCTCCAAGATCTTAACAACTACTGATGACACACAGACTGGCCTATAATTAGACACTTCCAGTCTGTTACCACCCTTATGCAATGGCACTATCTTATCTTCCTTCCATTCCCTGGGCACCTTTGCCAAAGCCAGACTTTCATTGAAAAGCCACGTTAAAGGTACTGTCAATTCCCTAGCACATTCTCTCAAAACTCGTGGCGAAATACCATCCAGTCCCACAGCTTTACTGACATCCAGAGTACTCAGTATCTGAAACACACTCTCCTCCTGTACCTCCAGACCTCGAACCAGTCCTATCCCTCTAGCATTAAAACTGACTCCTTTAGGATGAAATACTCCAATAAAGTGTTCATTGAACAATTCCACTATGTCCTCTGCATCAGTCACTCTATTCCCATTTTTATCCCACAATATCATTCTTCCACAGTCATTTCTCCTCCTACTGGCCACATAGCTAAAAAATTCCCTAGGATTTTCTTTGGATCTTAGGGCTAATCTCCTTTCATATTCCAGTTTCGCTTTCCTTACCACACTAGTCACTCTTCTGGCCTGTGTCTTATATTCCTCGTGCATCTCTTCACCTGTCTCCTTATATCTCTTCCCTAGCCTCTTTTTCGCATGCAATTCCAGTTTAATATTGTTTGTCATCCACTTTATTCCAAATTGCGTCCTCTTCTTCACTCATGGTATACAACTTACCATTGCTGATAACAAATATTATTTCATAATTTCCCAAGCACTGGTGATATCCCGGCCTTCCAATTCCTCCCTCCATGAAACTTCCCGAAGTTGACGTCTATGACAATTATAATCACCTGCATTATAATTCCACATAAGTTCCCGTCTCTTTGATACTCCTGCATGTCTATTCATTTTCCAAGTCAACACCATATGGTCACTCTCTCCAACTTATTAATGACCCATCTCTTACCAACTCACTCCCCCCACTTTCAAACTAAATGTGAACAAGTACCACTTTCATAGTGCAGAGATGATCGGTCTCTGCATTATGTGTATCCCACAAATATTTCCATGGAAAATATTCATCTGAAATAACATCACTAATTTCCCCACTTAGTACTAAGCTCGTAGAAGCAAGCGTAGCTGCTGCTCAACATCCCTTCGCAGTGCACCTTGAAACCCACAGAACAAGTTTCTTTTCCTCCTCCATCCCTGCAACTGCTGTATTGTGGAACTGTCTTCCCCATGTTGTGTTTCCCAAGGAATACAATATACAGTTTTTTTAAATCAAACATAAACAAGTTCCTCCTTTCCCAACCCACTACTCATATACAGTAGAATGTACTATAGGTGATCAATCAACCTCTCGTGTATGGGCCCAACATAAAAAGAGAGCTTTAGAATGGGAGGGAGTCTTCAAAGTCAGGCTTTAAAGATGCACAGTGCACCTTGAAACTCACAGAAGTTTCTTCTCCTCCCTTATCCCTGCAACTGCTATGCTGTGGAACAGTCTTCCTCATTGTTGTGTTCCCCAGGAAATACGATATACAGTCATTCAAATCAAATGTGAACACGCACCTTCTTTCCCAACCCACCACCCATACATGCTACACATGTACTACAGGTTGATCAACAACCTCTTGTATATTGGCTCAACATCAGGGGTGCACCGGCAACATGTGCAATGTGTGCGATGCACACAGGTGCCAGGATAGTAAAGGCATGAAAGATTTTAGGCGAGGAGGAAATACTTAAAAAAAAAAATTATTCATTAATGATATCAAAATAAATTACATTTTTGTTTAAATTTTAATTATATTTTATAGATTTGTCTTAAACAAATTATTAATAATCACTTATTTGTTATTATTCCTTAAGATCTTATTTTATTCTGATCCTAGTTCTAACAAGTAGTTTAGCATAAACAAGTAAAAACTTGAACTTGCGTGAGTTTACTGTTTGTAGGATGATCCGCATTGGAATTTGTTTAATCTTGTTCACACTCGCATTTGCTCTAAACATATATAAGAAAATCTGCTGCAGTTTTTAACTTTATTCTATATTCTGCTGATAACAGCAGAATATAGAATTGAGAAAATGCATTGAGATGTTAGAAAAGTTTAATCCTTTTATATCGGAACACACGCGACATGTAGCTAATGATCCTGACTTTAAAAATATGCCCTCCTATTTAGGAGATAAAATTCAAAATGAAATACTCACCTTATTGGCATCAAATATCAAAAATAATGTTTTATAAAGTGTTTTTTTTTATTGGGGGGGGGGGGAAAGCGGTATAGGAGTGCCAACTAAAGTTTTGCACACAGGTGCCGGACACCACTGGCATGCCCCTGTCAACATATATATATATATATATATTTTTTTTTTTTTTAAATCATTTACAGCTTTCGGTACATACAAACCATATGTATAATGTGCACATAGCAGCACTCAATGTTCAAAATCCCCCCCCCCCTTGCTTTCATGCACATGCAAAGTCTGCAAGGCCACATATCGATAGTAGCATGCAGAACATCCGATGGAAACACTGCCATTGCTTGCTCCAAATCCATCTTCAGGCTGGCAATCCTGGGGTGTCAAGGGGTTTCTGGTAGGCTACTCTCTCAAGCTCCGACCACAATTTGAAGCCCAACAGATTCAGATCAAGACTTCCAAATGGCCAATCAGATGGTGATGTGATCAAGCACATTTGTTTCCAACCACTGTTGTGTGGTCCTTGCCTTCTGCAGGGACTGAGTCCTGTTGGAGGGTCCACTGCCTACTGTGAAACCAGGTGTTCAGCATGGTGGTTTGATACATTTTGTTGGAGGATTTGATCCCTTTCTTGCAGAAATGCAACTTGCATTTCTGCAAAAGAAAATTGTGTCCAGTGGAACAACGATAGGTCATCAGTTAGTACACATAACATTGTTCTTTGCAAAACACTTAATCTCTCATGGCATCACTTTCTGTGTTCTCATAGGATTACAGTAGAAGTGTGCCTTCACAGCCCTTGCAAGCTGTTATGTCCTAACACAGCGTTGCTGACCTGTTTTTTTATCGATCAGATACGTCTTCTGTATCATTATTATCTGAGACTTCCAGGGAGTCAAGAACTCATTGAGGGAGGCTATAAATCACCCAAACCAGCTATCATACCTTCCTTTAAATTCATTCACACTAGATGTACTCACTATCCCTAAAGGCAAACTATTCCACTCACTCAATGCTCTGTGGGAGAAAAATCTAACTCTTACCCATTTCTTGACTGCAAACAAACTTAACTTACATGGATGCCCCCGTGTTCTCTTCTCACCTTCCATATAACAAAAAATTTCATCAGACGATATCCTATAACACCCATTCAAAAGTTTATAGACCTCTATCATATCACCCCTCTTTCTCCTGTTAACCAGTCTGTAATCTGTCCTCATAATCTAAATTCCATAATCTGAATATAATCTTTATAATTCTTCTCTGCACCATTTCCACAGCTTCTTTATCATTGTGGAATCCAGGAGACAAAATTATAATGGTTAAAATCCTACTGATCCTGAGTGTTTTTAGTGTGTTGAAAATAATGGGTAGCTGCATTCCAACTTTGTGAAGTACTATTACAGCTACACGGTCTCATAATCTCCCCACTGCATGATAACCCATACAGCTAGACAACTCTCTCTCCCTCTGTATTGATAAACACAAAGGTTGGTTGCACATAGCACCACTAATGGAACTGGGCTCATGCAATTCTGTGGGGAGCACAAGGGAATATGGAAGTTGTAACAGTATTTATGGCAAGACTGTATGTCACTCTCTGGAGCCAAACTCACTTTTCACTGTACTCAGTCACATGATCCAGTATTTGACTTGGTTTTGCAAGTTAATTTCATTTTTTAAATAACAGTATTAAAAAGACTTTTCACTATGTACAAGCTTCAATTATTTAATTACACTAAGCTAGTTCATATCATGAGCTGTGAGACAATAGCATGAGCTTAGGACAATACTATATCACAGCTATGCACCTATTTAAAAGTTAAAAAGGTTGGAAGAATAAGATATATCTGTATAGATATACACATGTACTACAGTATTTGATTAAACTGTACCAATTTTAACTTTTTTCTAAAGGGGCTCTGGGGAAGATGTTAGGACTGCAATGACATTTGCTGTTTCATCATTGGTGGAAGAATTCAGATATCGATAGCAATGTGAAACAACTGGCAGGGAAGAATCTGAATACAGATCAACGGCTGGAAATGTGAGCCAAGTTAGCTGGCTATTGCAGATGTGGAAGAGATCGGGACCTCACCACGTTACTATGCTATAGTCAACCATGGAAAAACGGAAATATCTTACAAGCTATGCTTGGGAAGTTGGAATCTCTGCAACGTTCCAAGCTGTAAATAGTTACAGGGAAGAAAACACTGAAACTGTGACTAAAATGAGCACTGCAAATGCACTCATGACGATGTCAACTTAAATCTGAAAGGAAGGTTGGCATCTGATATTCCTCATTTGAAAACAAGAAACAGAGCCTTGAAGTCTTGAAAATTGGAACTTGGAATGTGAGAACATTATATAAACCAGGGAATTTTGACAACTTTTACAGGAAATGAAAAGACTCAAAGTTAATGTGATGGGAATTGGTAAAACAAGATGGCCTAACACAGGAAAACTAGAAAAAGGTGACTTTACATTTGTATATTCTGGTGAAGAGAAGCATGAATATGGAGCAGGTTTCATGATTAAGAAAGACATCTTTAAATCTGTAATGGGGCTGTGGCCCCATAAATGAAAGAATGATGCTTATTAAATTAGCTGCAAAGTCTTTTAACATCGTAATTATCCAGGTGCCCCCACAATCACTTACAATGATAAAGAAATGCAAGAATTTTATAATAACTTACAAAAATCTATAGAATATGTAAAATCAAATGAGATACTCATAGTGATGGGTGACTTGAATTCAAGAAGGGGAAGAAAATACAGCTGTTGGAAAATTTGGATTGGACAAAAAAAAATGAAAGAGGTGAGAGACTGATATAATTCTGCATTCAAAACAACCTATGTATAATGAATACTTTCTTTCAACATCCAAAGCACAGACTATATACGTGGACAAACTCAGATAACTCTATAAGAAACCAAATAGATTTCATAATGATAAATAATAGATACAAAAATAATATAACCAACATTAAAACATACCCAGGTGCTGATATACAGTAGGTTCAGACCATAACCCTGTTGTGTCTACTCTAAAAATTAAACTAAAAAACATTTCTAAAAACAATCATACTGAAAGACTTGACAGCTCTGAATATACCTGACAACATAATGGCATATAACTCAGAAATCAGGAAGAAATTAGATCATGTAGAGTATAAAACAGAAGACAATATACTTTGCAACACAGAGAAAACTGAAAATAGATGGTCACATTTTAGAAGTGCAATATATGAGACAGCTAACAAGATTATTCCAAAAATTAAATACAATAAGAAAAAACCCTGGATGACAGAATTAATATTAGAACTTATGAAAGACAAAAAAAGAAAAGTACACAAGCATTTGATAATACTGACAAAAATATAACATGGGCTGTCTTGGAATCCTATGGTGTGGACAATAAATTGATCTGCCTGCTGAAAGATATAAACAGCCAAGCACAAGCAAAAATCAGAATAGCAGGTGAGACTGGAGATCGGTTTGTCACTAGTCAAGGCACAAGGCAAGGGGACCCAATATCGCCAATCATCTTCATCACACATCTGGGAAGACACTAGATAAGATTAAAGAAGAAGGTGGAGGCATTTCAATAAATGGCATGAGAATAAACTACCTCTTCTTTGCAGATGACATCATCCTGATTGAAGAAGATGCAGCAAGCCTGGAACAGACATTGCAAACACTATACAGAGAAGGAAAAAGATATGGACTAAATGTCAACTTTGAAAAAACAAAAACAATGATATTCGGACAACAGAAGTTACAATAGACAGATTTCAACTGGAAAATGTGGAACACTTCACATATCTTGGATGTCACATGACGCATGACTTGGACCCCAAAAAAGAGATAAAAAGTAGAATAGCCAGAGCAACAACTATTTCAAAAGCCATGGACAAAATATGGAAGAGCCGAGCTATAAAGATGCAAACTAAACTGCACATCGTAGAAACCTGTATCTTCAACAGCATGCTCTATGGATGCGAGGCCTGGGTACTCCTGAGAGAATCTGAAAGGAGGATATTGGCATTGAGAGGAAGTGCTATAGAAAGATCTTGAGAATAAGCTGGATACAGAAAGTGAACAATGAGGAAATCTACAGACGAATACAACCAAAAGAAAACCTGATCCAGAAAATAATCAAAAGGAAACTACGTCTATTTGGCCATATATGTAGAATGAATGATGAGAGAAAATTAAAAACGTTGCTATTTGGAATGATTGAAGGGAAGACCAAACAGAGAATGGGGCGATGACATTGTCAAATGGTGCAGAAACTCTATGCACAAATTGAGTCATCTTGCACAAAACAGAATGCAATGGAAGAATCATATCAAGATGGCAGCAGACACCTACAGGCATTGGACCGATGGTTGTTGATGATGATGATGATGATGACACAACAGTATAGAATACTCAGTAAAATTATAAAAAATGAATGCAGGAAGGCTAAAGACAAGTGGCTAAATGAAAGATGTAAAGAAATACATAAGTCAATCCAAGCTCTGACAAATAAAAAGAAAAATTTCAACCATAATCTTTGTATAACAGTTTTTTGTTATACAAAAATATTTCCATATTCTTTCCATCTTAAAATAGATGGAAAGAATATGGAAAAAAACTGTTTAACTCTGAATACACAGACGTACCAGATATACAAAACATGGATAGCGAACCATCCATATTTTGTATATGGATGGTCACTTCTAAAATTTTATCATCTGTTTTCAATTTCCTCTGTGTCGAAAACACCAGGCTCTGATTAGATCCCTATCGAATTGTTAAAGAAATTAAATGAAAACAATCAATGACCTAAAGGTTATTTTTAATAACATCTATGATACAGGATACATCTCTGATGATCTAAGGAAATCCATCTTTGTCACTATTCCCAAAATTCCAAGAACTTTTGCATGTTCAGAATATAGACTAATAAGTTTAACAAGCCATGTTACAAAATTACTACTCAGAATTATCCTAGAAAGAATAAAAGGCACTTTGTCAATAGAAATAGAAGACACTGAATCAGGTTTTCAAAAAGACAAAGGTAAGAGAAGGAATTTTCAATTTGAAAACATAATGTGAAAGAAGCCTCAATAACCAGAAAAGCATATATCTTTGTTTTATTGATTACACCAAAGCATTTGATTCAATAAATCACAAGAAATTAATACATATCCTACAAAATAATGGGTTAAAAGGAGACCTACGTATAATTACAAATATATACTGGAATCAAATGGCACCAATAAGATATAAAAATACATATTCTGACAACTTTGAAATCAAAAAAGGAGTAAGACAAGGATATGTCTTATCACCCTTACTGTATAATACATATAGTGAGCAAGTTTTTAAAAATATTTCAGAATTGAAAGGTGTAAAAGTCAGGGGTAGGAACTTCAACAACTTCAGCTATGCAGATGACACAATCCTTATAGCTGAATCTGAAGATGATCTTCAAAACTTAGTCACAGAAATTTATAACAGAATATTAGACATGAGATTAATTATTAACCTAAAGAAAACAATGCGCATGATTATATCAAAAGAACCAATAAATAAGAAATTAAACATAACTGTTAACAAAAAAAAAAAGAAAATTGAACAGGTTCAGTCTTTTATATATTTGGGACAAACGTTTACAGACGGAGGAAATTCCCTTAAACAAATAAAAAGAATAGAGATAGCAAGGAAAACCTTTATTGATATGAAAACTATTCTAACATCTAGAGACATTAACATAGACACAAGAAAAAGATTAATAAAATGCTATATCTGGTCAAGTCTTATCTACAACAGTGAAACATGGACTCTAAATAAAGAAGCAAAGAAAAAATTAGAAGTTTTCGAAATGTGGACTATCAGAAGAATGTTGAAAATATCATGGAATAGAGAAAATGAAAAATGAAGATGTTTTAAAGAAAGCAACAATGAAGAGAACATTAATGAAATAATTAAAGAATGAAAACTTAAATATTTTGGCATCTGACTAGACAAGAAGGCATTCAAAAATTAATATTGGAAGGGAAACTGGATGAAAAAAGAGGGAGAGGTAGACCTAGGAGAATGTAGTTTGAAGATTACCATAAATGTTCCAGAACAGCAAAAGAAAGAAAAAAGTTCCGTGACATGGTTGTCAACCTCCCTTCTAGGGGATGACACTTGAAGAAGTGAGAAAAGTACAAAAATTTCTTTTAATACATTGTATTGGAAATATTAACTGTAATTGAACTAAATGCATTCATAATAATAATATTATTAATATTATTATTATACGGGCACCTCCATGGAGTCCAAAGACTCATCGCAGGAGACCCAATCTATCCACACAATCTATCATACATCTCATATAAACTTGGTTTTTAATCCTATTTCCCAAGTAAGCAAACAGACAAGTAAGTCAAGTTTGCGCCTGCACGTAGTGCAAGACTGAGGCAACTCATGGTAGTGCCACTCCAGGCAACTCGTGGGAAAGGTGGATTAAGCTCTGATCACTTTCTTTAGTATTTTTCCCCTAATGTAAAGCACATCCCCTTGTGGAGATGTATGATGCTATGCATTAAAGGCAATAGTCACTACCCATACCGGTTTTGACCTTTATTGAGGTCTTGTCAGTGGGAGCCAGACCTGACAATGCATTACTTCAACCTTAGCATTGTATGGATAGTGACTATTGCCTTTAATGCATAGCATCATACATCTCCACAAGGGAATGTGCTTTACATTAGGGGGAAAAATACTAAAGAAAGTGATCAGATCTTAATCCACCTTTACCACGAGTTGCCTGGAGTGGCACTACCATGAGTTGCCGAGAGTGGCACTATGAGTTGCCGAGAGTGGCACTACCATGAGTTGCTCAGTCTTGCACTACGTGCAGGTGCAAACTTGACTTACTTGTCGGTTTGCTTACTTGGGAAAAAGGATTAAAATCCAAGTTTATATAAAATTACTTGGTATCTTGAATACATAATATACCCAAGTTAAAAAACTTTCTATATCATACATCTTCTTGATCCCATTAAAAGACAAAGCACTCACAACTGATTCTGGCAACCCATTCCACTCATTCACAACTCTTCAAGCAAAAAATCTAGTCCTCAAACTCCTACTAACCACACTTTTATTCAACTTCCATGGATGATTCCTTGTTATGTTCCCTCCAGCCAAGTGTGAAACATTAATGCATCTATCCTATAAAATCCTTGAAGCAACTTAAATGTTTCTATCATATCCCCTCTTTTCTCCTATTAACCAACTTCTGCAATCCACACATCTTCAATCCTCATAGGGAACATTTCACAGGCCACTCACCATCTTGGTCACTTGCCTCTGAATCCTCACCACTGCTTTCTCATCCTCAAGAAACTCAGGGGACCAGATCTGACTACAGTAATCCAGCTGTGGGCATATCAAGGCCTTATAAAGAGGAATAACTTCCTTATCTCTACTTGTTAATGTGTTCTTCAATAGCCAAGTAATCTTATGGGCTACCTTAGCAATGTATCCTCTAAACTTTCTTCTACCCCCCCCTTCCAAATCTCTAGCTTCATCTATTTCCAGGAGTAGACTACCATAAGATGTATACATATAATGATGTACTACAGTGTTTGATTAAACTGTGCCAATTCCTTTGTTAATAAAATTATACTGTGAGAAAAGCACAAAAGTTTTCTTTAATAGCTGTATTGGAAATGTTAACTGTAATTGAACTAAATGCATTCATGCTTGTAATTTATTTATCCCAAAATACATAACTTTACACATTTCTCAACATTAAACTGACACCCATTAACTTTTGCCCATACTGGCAGCCTATTTAAAGTTCTGCAAGCTAGGTATTCTGTCAAATGCCTTTGCAAAACCCAGCAGAATCACCATATAGCAATTTCCTTTATCCAACTCTGCTGCCACTCTATTATAAAAAGTTAGTAAATTACTAACTTTCATATTATAAATATATTATGAATTTGTGCTTGAAGTGTGTACAAAATTTAAAATTTACTGTTTTCAAGTAAATATCACAATGATAATATGTAATAGTAGCTCATTTTTCTCACTGCAAAAGTGAAATGAAACCTGGAAGTGTGATGTATAGTCGAGCATGTTTCTATGTGGGGTGAGAAGAACATTCTGTAATACTGCTATGGGAAGAAATGTTTAAAAGTCATCAGTTGACAATGACGACAGAACATCTGTTGGGGAAGAAGGCATGCCAGGCTGAGTTTTAAACCAACTTTTCATACTCCTCCATGCAGAAAGAAAAGTTCTGAACCTTAGGAGATAAAAGGTAGGAAGGAAGTGAAAATGATTGGTTTACATTAAGACTTCTAGAGAAATTTTGAATGCATTTAGAATGAGATTGAAAAACACTTGCTACTTGTTTTTGATAACTCATCTGTGGTGAGTGGATTTCTGGAGCTGTGTGTCTGGTGATCATTTCCTATTCTGTTGTTCAGTTTTCAACAAAAACCAGTTTTTTTTGTTATCATGACTAACTTCATGCATTGGCCACTTAGCTTTTTGACTAAATTATACATGTTCTTATTTCATTATTCTCCCACTAGGGGGGCTCTTCCCCCCCCCACCGACGCCTACAGCGACCCCCCCCCAAGTTCTGGACTGGTAGGCCGGTTTTCTCCTTGAATTCTGATGACTCGAATTTTGAAAACTTGAAGGGGGCGGGGAGGGGGTCAATCCCCCCCCCCCAATATGCCTTTTCCGGATCTACAAAAATCAGGTACAGATCCTTGTCATATTTCTGCGATTTGCCAAATAGTAAAAATTTGATCTTGGCAACTTCTATTTAGCCTGAATCCAGTTTGTTCTTTTCCAAAGTTTCTCTTTCACAATTTGTTCTCAATCTCTTTTCAGGTATGCTTTCATAAATCTTACCAGAAATGCATAGTAGAAAAATTCCTCCATAATTCCTCCATTTTTATAGATGGGAACTACAAGAGCTCTACTTTAGTCATCTGGAATTTGACCTTCTGACCAGTTCCTCTGAATTATGCAGAGCAGCCACCACAAAATTTTTCTACCTCCATATCGCACGATGAGTCTTAGGACTCCATGGAGGTGCCCATGCAACAACAATAATAATATTTAAGCATGTTTGGTCAAATATCTACTCCAGCTGCCTTTCCACATTTCAAGTTTTCATTTTTTTTTTTTACCTCAAGTATTAATATATATATATATATTATTATTATTATTATTATTAAACAAGACCTCATGGAGTCAAAGACTCATCTAGGAGGTCCTTTTCTCTCACACACATCTCATCATACCGGGTCTTAAACACATTCAAACTCCTTGCAGACACCACACTCTCAGGCAAGGCATTCCAATCATTCACAACTCTGCACGAAAAAAACCTACCTCTCACTCCCCTACTCACACCCTCTTTATACAGTTTCCAGGTATGACCTCTGGTTCTCCCCTGATCTCCCATTATTCTCTGTAGAACTTCTCCACCATTGATCCTATAACAACCCCTTACCAACTTGTAGGTCTCTATCATATCTCCCCTCTTCCTTCTCTCCACTAGACTCTGCAAATTACATCTTTTCAATCTTTCCTCATACTCGACATTCCAGAGGTCAGAAACTACCTCAGTCAGTCGCCTTTGGACCCTTTCCAACATCTCTTCATCCTTCTGAAAACCAGGTGACCAAATCTGGGCACAATAGTACATGTGTGGCCTAATCAAAGCCTTATACAATGGAACAAGAATCTCCCTACTTCTACACGTCAGTGTCCTCCTCATCATTCCCAGAAGTCTTTGTGTTGTCTTCACAATTTTGGTGATGTGTCCCCTAAATTTTAGATCCTTATCCACTATCACTCCCAGATCTCTTATTTCCTCTACTTCCAACAATATATTCTCACCAAGCATAAATTCTGCATCCCATCTTTGTTTTCCAAATTTTAAAACCTTACATTTTGTAACATTGAACTCGCATCCCCATTTGCTTGCCCAATCACTCAATTTATTCAAGTCTTCTTGCAAGGCCACAACATCTTCACTACTCTTTATGGTTCGTCCCAACTTTGCATCATCTGCAAACAACTGAATATCTCCATCCAAATCTTCGCCAATATCATTAATATACAAGTTAAATAGTAATGGCCCTAAAACAGATCCCTGAGGCACTCCACTAGTGACTTTCCTTTTCCTGGATATTGCACCCCCATACACAACTTGTTGATACCTATCAGAGAGCCAGTCTCCAATCCAATGCACTAATCTAATATCCAACCCCATCTGCTCTAGTTTGACTGTCAACTTATCATGAGGTACTCTATCAAAAGCTTTTGCAAAATCCAAGTATATTACTGTGTATCCTTCTCCTCTGTCCAAGGAAGCAGTCACTTTATTGTAATAAGTAAGTAGATTACTAAAACATGACCTCCCTTTAGCAAATCCATGCTGTCCATCAAAGATTATACCATTGTTGTCAACCCAACTCTGGATCCTAGTTCTCACAAGCTTCTCCAACAACTTAACCACAACACCTGACACACAGATAGGCCTATAGTTTGATGCTTGAGTTCGATCACCTCCTTTATGAAGTGGCACAATCTTGCCCTCCTTCCACTCTTTAGGGACTTGACCAAGTGCAAGACTCGTATTAAAAAAATATGTCAAGGCAGGTGTCAACTCTCTGGCACATTCCTTCAGAATACGCGGTGATATATTATCAAGTCCCACAGCCTTATTTACATCTAGTTTACTCAACTCCCCAAACACCTCTTGCTCACTTACAGTCAGTCTCTCCTCCCCATCATCAACTGCTCTTAATCTCTCCATGAAGTCACATTCACAAGATTGAAAGATCTTTATGAACTGCTCATTAAGTATCTCCACCACACATTCTGCAACAGCTGTCTTTATACCATTTCCTCCAATCAATGTCATCCTTCCATAATCATTCTTTCTTTTGCTGGCTACATATCGAAAGAACTCCCTAGGATTCTTTTTAGCTTCATTAGCTACTCTCACCAAGTCACTCTCCTTGCCTGGTCTTTGTAGAACTCATGAAATTGGTTACTTCCACTTCTCTTATGCTGCCTCCACAATGCCCTTTTTCTCTGTATTGCATGCTTAATCTCTTTATTCATCCATCTCACACCTAACTTATTTATCCTTCTCACCCGTGGTATACATTTAGACATTGCATCCACTAAATATTTTTTGAAAATCCCCCAAGCTGCATTGATCTCTTTTCCAGCTAACTCCTCATTCCATGCTACTCCTGCAAGCTGTCTCCTGAGCTCTTCATAATCACCCCCCTTGTAGTTCCACATATACCCTTTTTTCACAGGGGTCCTTGCACTGCTGGCAACCACCCAAGAGTAATCACCTCATGGTCACTTTCACCAATTGGTGGATGATTTGATACCTCATTGATAATTACATCCTCCGATGAGATAACCAAGTCCAAGACCCTTAATCCTCTTGTGCCCTCTGTTACATACTGTCTGAGGTAGTTATCACTCAAAAACTCAAGAAACTCATTTTCTTTACTTCCACTTGCTATCTCTTCATTCCAGTCTATATTGCCATAATTAAAATCACCCATAATGATCACCCTTTTCTTATTTGCTTGGCTTATTTGACTATACATTTCACTATCACCACCATCCACATTACCAGTTCTATAACAACATCCCACCAAGTATTTGATTCTATTCACCTCTATCTCACACCATACTGCCTCAAAACCACTGGCCCCATTTCCCTCTTGCATCTCTACCTTGTATGGACATAACTCTTTCTCTATCATCAATAGCACTCCCCCTCCCTTTTTACCCCTTCTATCCTCACGAAACACATCATACCTTTCCATCTCTATTCCTGTCAGGATGTCATCCTCATCTAACCATGTCTCACTTATTCCGACAATCTCTGGGTGCACAGACGCAATTAGTGCAACCATTTCATCCGCCTTGTTTCTTATACTTCTAGCATTGGTATACAAACACAACAACTCATTTCTGGATCTACAGCTAGTTCCACTGATACCACTCACTCGATGTGATCTCTCCATGCTGGACTGGGGCCATTTCCCTTTCTGCTTCTTCATTTTAGAACCCTTTGCAATTCCATCTGTTTCCTTTTGATCCCTGATCATCCCATTACCTTCCTGCCTACACATTCTCTCACCTCCTCTTGGAGCATCCACCTTTCTCACGCTGTGTATCCCTGTCCACCCTGAGCCTCGCCGTTTCCCTGCTCCTCTTGCACACCCATTCTCTCATTTTCTATACTCATACCACTCACTTCCACATTCATTTCCACTCCTTCAATCTCTCCTGTCTTACTCTCCTGCTCTTCCACATCACTCCCCTCTCGATCTGATTCATTCTCTCTATTCACTTCTCTACCTTCCAGCTGCAGTCTCTCCAAGCGACTCACACCATAACCACTCAAATGCAGTCCATCGCTCCCATACAGCTCACTTCGTCCCTCAAACTCATTCCACACATTAATAAACTGTACTCCCATCTCCTCACACATTTCAGCCAGAATATCATTCATAATCCTTGCTCTCCGCCTCATTTCACCACAATCATACCTAGGCAACACACTGACCACCCTTCCTGTCACACTATTCTCCTTTATCTTTCCAAGCAGTCTCCTGACATTCATTTTGACATGCTCTTTGTTCTCTCTCAAATCATTCGTACCAATTAATACAATTAACTCTTTTGCTCGTTCCCGCCTCATATTCAATGCCTCAATCACTCTACTCATTTTACCGTGTGGAAAACATACCTTGTGCATTTTATCCTCTAGCACACCTTTAATAATGGAGTCGCCATACAACGCCACTCGCTCATCTTTTGTTATCTCTTTCATGCCATCATGATTTATTTTAATAGTTTTGACCTGAATTCTCTTAATTTCATTCCGCATCCATTTCATTTCTTGCTTCATCCAATCCAATTCACCTTCTGAACCTCGCGACACATTCACTCTATCATTAAATCTTTCTAACTTTCTAACTCTCGACCCCCTCTTCTCACTTTCCCTCTCATTCATCCTTCTTTGTTTCCGTACTTTCGGTCCAACATACGTCCAACTTTCACTATCATTCTTCTCACTTTCACTCTCACATATCTTTCTTTGTTTCCGTACTTTCGGATTAACATACGTCCAACTTTCGCTATCATTCTTCTCACTTTTACTGTCATTCATCTTTCTTTGGTTCAGTACTTTCGTTCCAACATGCATCCAACTTTCGCCATCAGTCATTCTTTTTTCACTATCATTCATTCTTTCGATTTTTTTTACTTGCGATTTCTGCACCATGCCATTTCTACTTTCATTCGTTCTCTCAATTTCGTTTCTTTCCGCCTCACTTTCGTCCCTTTTAACATCCGTTATGGTTGTCAAATCGCTCTTTTTCTTTTTTCCTGATTTTTTAACATTTTTTCGCCTGTCTTTCTCGCCATCCTCTTTCAAACGTGCACTCACGACACAATCTGTACTAGCACTTTCTGTTATCAACTTCATATTCGCATTCATCAATTCCTCGTTCAGGTCACATTTCGCACACACCCTTCTTCCATCCGCACTAAACATCCACAAATCATTTATGTAGTCGAAGGAATACATATAACAGACCTCACACTTAACGAACCGACTGAAATCCAAATTAAAATCATGGAATGACAATGCCGCCGCCATTTTTTTTTTTTTTCTCTGCAGGTTACTAGGTCTAATATTAACGTTTTCGTATTTAGTTTAAGCAAGAAAAAAAAAACCCACACTAATAATATCGGTAGCGTACAACGTTTACAGCCGCTCTTACTTAAACAATTACGCATATATACTTAATTATTCCTAGTAAAACTTATCTGAATCAGGAGCTCTTCAAAACACGTCGTATATACTCCTGTTTGCATGACTAACCTCTTTAAAATTTTCTAATACTATTCTGTCACCACTCACTTTGTTAAATAGTCTTTCAAAGAAATTACTCCAGACATCTAGGATATCCTTATCTTCAGTTTTCACATTACTTTTATCATCTTCCTTTCTTCCATTTCTAAGCTTTTTTCAATAACCTTGAGAACATTTTGTCATCTCCTCCCTTCAGTAATGGAAGACTTATCGAGTTGCAGACAAAATCCGTTGACCTTTATTTTTAGAGTAAGTTCTTTAGATTCACTAAATTTTGCTCTCTGCATGGTGATAGGACAAAATACTTGAAAATGTACTAGTTAGTAAACAGTAAAATTCAGGGAAAATGGATATATCGCATCCATGGAAAGATTACGATGATCAATAGATATACAAAACAAAAAATAAAATATCTGTCCTAGTCAAAAGATAACATTAAACTTATGAAATTAATATATTTATTTATCAGAATATATACATACATTTAATATGATATTTGAAGTTGCAAATTATCAGATCAGAAAGTTTATTAATATTTACTTCAAGGTTCATGACACAATCTTAAAATATTATGCAAATGATCGTTTGAAAGTCTTGTTCTGCAGTTTTGACTCTTTTCATTTTTAAAAATGTTAATTCACAAATATGTGTGCTACCAAAAGTGGAGAATTTGGCCACTGTAAATCACTAGGTTCACAAACATATCAGGTAGTGCTGAATATAGTGGCAGAATTTCATAGAGCCTGATATATCATAGACATCTATTATTTACTGATCTATTTCATTTGCATGTAGAATAATACTCATTTCAGGTTGGACTCTTAAAACATTGAACTCTGATTACCATAGTCTATATTCACTATCACCAGATATACTTCAGAATTAACTGATAAAGGTAACAAAAACCACAAAAAAAAAAAAAAATCATCAAAGCAACAAATCATCCATATCTAAACACACCACAAGACCCTCAAAAACACTTCACTTTGCAAAACTTATCTGGAACATGATGATGGGTACTGACTGAAAGCAGCGAGAATAATGTACTACTAACTTGGATGAATTCGCACTTAAGCTCGCAGGTCTCAAAACTGGTTGTTTCTCACAGTTCTTTACCTCCTCCAATCTTCATAACAGTTGGGTGAAAACTGATACTGAAATGCCACCATCTATTTCCTTAAATGACATAAGTGACCAACAGTCTATGTCTGTAGCTGGGAGAAATTTGAGAAAAATTTAATACAGATGCTTTTGATTATGATTTATTCACATAGGGTTACTAAATGTCGATGCTCTCAAATAATCCGAGAGAGGTAGTCCTTTCTTTTAGTGTTGCACGGTGATCAGCATTCATTTCAGAAATTATGGACTTTACAACCGTGTTATAAATAAATCTTTTAATTTCCCGACGTTTTGATCTTCATATTAAGATCATCATCTGGAGCATATACAAATATACAGGACAAGCTGAGTTACATTACATACGGTAAGTTAGAGGAACAATGATCTGATCATAGGTTATTCTACTGGCATGACCTCTAGTGAAAAAAAAAATTAAATTATTTAGAAACTACATCTAGCTAAATTCTATTTATGATAACATGAATAAACATTCTTTCTTATAGTTTCCTTTCACTAACAATGATGTCCTATTTTTAGCATTACAATTGTTATTTTTGATTTAGGATCCTGGATTAACTACAGTCCTGTTTATAGTTACTCTTAGAGAGGAAGGTTCCGTGGGTCGAATATGTGCCTTCCATATGTTTGGGATTTTTAGACCATCATTATTGTTCAGATTGGGGTGGTTGATAATAATCTCACAGGCTTCCTTAAATTTGCGTTCATACCATGTTTTAGTGTGATGTAGACAACTACTACTTTTCCAGTCAATTCTATGTAAGATGTTTTCAGGGCATGATCAGAAAGGCCAGCTTCACCATAATTATTATATTTAACCAAATATTTAACCACATAACCATATTTACTGCACATGTAACATACCATATATAGGGGGAAAAGGATGCACAATTCCTATCAGACAAAAAGAACATAAACGACACATTAAATATAATAATTATGGTGAAGCTAGCCTTTCTGATCATGCACTGAACACCTTACATAGAATTGACTGGAAAAGCACTAGTTGTCTACATCACACCAAAACATGGTATGAATGCAAATTTAAGGAAGCCTGTGAGATTATTATCAACCACCCCAATCTGAACAATAATGATGGGCTAAAAATCCCAAACATATGGAAGGCACATATTCGACCCACAGAAGCTTCCTCTAAGAGTAACTATAAACAGGACTGTAGTTAATCCAGGATCTTAATAAAAAATAACAATTGTAATGCTAAAAATAGACATCATTGTTACTAAAAGAAAACTATCTATAAGAAAGAATGTTTATTCATGTTATCATAAATAGAATTTAGCTTGATGTAGTTTCTAAATAATTTTTTTTTTTTAACTAGAGGTCATGCCAGTAGAATAACCTATGATCAAATCATTGTTTCTCTAACTTACTGTATGTAATATAACTCAGCTTGTCCTGTATATTTGTATATGCTCCAGATGATGATCTTTATCATTATTATTATTATTATCATTATTATCCAGGCCTCCATGGAGTCAAAAGACTCATCGTGGGAGGTCCTTTCTAAGAAACACACGTCTATCATACCACTCCATCAGGCAATGCATCCAATGGTTCAACCACCCTCCATGCAAAGAAACCACTCCTCACCCTCTTTGTCACAGTTTCCTTTCGTAACTTCCAGGGATGGCCCCTTTTCATGACTCCTTCCCGCTGTTCAACCAAGTGAAAGAACTTCCCAGTGTCAACCCTGTAACCACCCCTCAACAGTTTAAAAGTCTCAATCATATCACCTCTCCTTCTATCCACCAAACTCTGCAGTCCACATTATGAGGATCAGCTGATCCTCATAACTAACATTGTACAGGCCTGAAACCATCTTTGTTATCTGCGTTTGTACCCTTTCCACAGTTAATTTATCCCCTTCAAATCTTGGAGACCAAATCTGAGAACAATAGTCTAAGTGTGGTCTGATCAGAGTCTTATACAATGGAATGATAACTCTTTTATCTCTGCAGGTCAGTGTCCTTCTCATTATTGCAGCAATCGTCTGTGTTACCTTCACTACCTTTGCAATATGTTCCCTAAATTTCAGGTTTCTATGATGATCTTAATATGAAGATCGAAACATCAGGAAATTAAAAGAGTTAATTTATAACATGGTTGTAAAGTCCATAATTGCTAATCTGTGAGAGGTAGATTTTCTGGGAGACCATGGGCTGCATCAAATTGTTCTAAGGGCCACATGCAGCCTGTGGGGTTAGGGGATCCCTGGTTTATGGCATTAATAAACTGCAAAGGAGAAGAAAAACTAACTTTTCAGTATTTCAATCTTCATATATAATATGATCATAAGCATTTCATGTTTGTTAATATGATCTTCTTTTGAAATTGTAGAGGATGGAGATTTCCCTCAGTGTCTTGACCAATGCTCAGGAATTCTACAAAATTAAAATAATGAAAAATAAAAAATGTAAAAAAAAAAAAAATCAGAAAAACTAACAAAATAAAATAAATAAATATACAAATTAGCAAATGCTAATTTGTATATTTAGCATTTGCTAATTTGTATTAGCAAATTACAGTAAAACATTAGTAAAGCAACAGCAGATACTGTAGCACAGTATTGGCTAAATTTTTTATTATTATTATTACATCTTCCATGGAGTTGGCAGACTCTTCGTGGGAGGTTCATTCAACTGACAACAAATCTATCATATTGAATCTTAAAATCCTTACTGCATATTCCAGTAGTGTATTCCATGCTAACTTATATGTCTCTATCATATCATCTTTTTTCCTCCTATTCACCAAACTCTGCAAATCCATATTTCTTCTACCTCTCTCAATTACTTTAATTTAGAGGTAGTGCTGATAGAAGTGTTGGTTTTCAAATATTCACTTTGTTTTTAGCTTTTTTTTTTTTTTTTAATGTGAATCCTACCCAGGACTGTTAACATATATGCTGTCCTTTAAGGACAGCATATTATTATTATTATTATGTGACACCTCCAGGGAGTCCAAAGACTCATCGAGGGAGAGTGTGTCAACAGCATCGAATGATTGATCCTGTCCAACTACTAACCGCGCTCAAACTTGCTTAAGCTATTAGTAGCAGAGGCTCTACCAATCGACCAACCTTTGCTGGCTAAATATATGCAATATTAAAAGCAAAAAGTTGTGCTTTTATGGTTTATATACAAATTCTGACATCCTCCAGACTTGTCATTCCAAGGCATTGCTTTAGTTGTTTAGTGAGTTATGATGGCTCTGATTCAACACATATAGGTTGTAATCTTCTAGAGGCCAAGCACAGCACTTTTCAAGCAATATAAAACTTCCAATAAGTAAACTAGTAGTCTCACACCAGGCTATCACCAAAAGGCTTTCACAAATAACAAATATCCTTGCCATAGCAGGATTCAAATCCACAGACTATTAATTGAAGTAGAGATGTTATTTGCTCAGTTAACCAGGCCAGTTTAAGGTATCATGTCCAGGAAATAATCTTAATACAAAGAACACAACACATCACAGAGAAAATGTTTCTTAAGCCAATACCTCATTATCACTCAAAGCTGATATTTTCACTGGAAACTTAACTGCATGAAACAAAAAGTTTACATAAATAAACATAACTGTCCTTCTCAGGCATAATATAAACATAAGAACTTGAAGACGACTTTAAGCTTTATTTACAGACCATGCAAAAATTCAGGTGGCAAGGTGAAATCGCTAATGCCAATATTTGGGAATGATATATGATATAAATATATATTTATCTTGATTACATCCATGAATGTGATTTACAGAGAGTTTTATCTTGGGTCATAGTATATGCTAAAATGCATGCATAATAAAATGCCCTGCATATACATATACAGTAATCTATCATTTATCTGACCATTCAATTATCAGAATGGAGAGTTCTGATAGTTGAAGGATCGAATAATTGATTGAAGTACTATTGTATGGTGCTCTAATAGAAGTTGGTTGACATGCAAAGGTTGGTTGATTGAAGGATCACTGTTTTGAAGACTGGATAAACAGTAGATTATTGTGTGCGTGTGGGTGTGCGTGTACATACACACCCACCCACCCTGAGAAAGGCTAAACTCCTATCATACATATTAACCAGATGAAGAAGTGCTAAATTGTGTTCCAAAGAGAGAATTAGAAGCCAGAGACCAAAGAGTATAGCAAAAAATTGGCAAGCCTTCTATATAAATTACCATTTTTATAATTATTACATTGTTATTTTACAGACATTATTATCGAATTCAAAGACTATCATTCAAACCATTCAAGTGATCAGAGAGTGATTGAAGATAATGTAAAATTAAGCCAGAAGTTTGTATGTTTATAGAAAAACTCTGGGGATCTAGTTATTATGCATGTATTCTTGTGTTAGTAATGATATCAGAATTTTACTAGGAAAGTGATTATGTTAACCATGTACTTTAATTTTCTCATGTATATCTTTTAAACCTAAATAAATATGTTTTATAGCATTCTCCTAAATCTAGCCTGACTTGTGTATTCAAATAGCCACTCATAAAATTATTATCGAACCTAGCGGGAGAGAGATATGAATATAAGTTGATTTTTTAGACCACGACTGCATGCAAAGACAAAGCGAATTGAAATTAGTTGAATTAGTGTTAGAAAGTTTATTACTGTGTATTACTCTGAGAGAGCCACCTTGGATAAGAGTCTCATCTATTCTATATATTGGCTGGCGCAGCAAAATATAAATTCGTCAATATTTAACAGGCAGAATGTCTCAGAGGGTAGATTTTAATGCCTTGTCCCATACTTAGACAAAGCCCTTATGAGTGAAAGAATTACACGTGACTAAACTGAAGAGCGGCCAAATCTTAGTTTGTTTAAGGATAGAAGGGTGAATAGCTGATTTGCTAGACTTATTGGAAACTTATTACAAAAGGATAGAAGGGAAATAACTGTGTATGAGTGAGTAATGGAACATACAAATATATATAGATAGTAAAAGGTAATAATAAACAAGAAAAGGCTACACAACAAATGGCACAGCCGATAGGATAATGATAGAAGAGATTGAAGTAAGAAAGGATATAATTGAATATAGAGCATCGATATAATAGCGATAAATACAACACAACAGGGATAACAGCTTAATGTAGCAAAGTGTAAGTCAAAATTTGGGAAGCAAAGAAGATGGGATGGAGGTTATAGGATTGGTGGGGATATTTTAGAGGAGCTGAAAGATTTGCAGGTTATGGTAAATAGGGACTGTAAATTTCATGGAAATTTTGCTAAAATGTCCATGAAATTTGCTGTGACTATAACACAGCAGATCATGGGAATGAAGCAGAGAGCACAGTGTAGAAGAATGGATGTTTTGATTTCACTGTACAGGACTTTTCAAACCACATATGGATTAGTGTGCATATATTTGGTTGCCAGATTTTTAAAAGCATGATGAGCTGTTGGAGAAGGTTCAGAGACATTTGTTGATTTTTTGTCTCTGAAATGTAGAATATGAAGAGAGATTAAGAGAATGCAAATTACAGAGCATAGTGGGTAGAAGGAAGAGGGAAGACACGATTGAGATGTACAAATTGATAAGGGATAATTACCAGATTAGCTTGGATGAGAATTTTCATATAATATCTGGAGGCAGGGGGAGAATGAGAAGCCATCCCTGGAAGCTGTATAAAGCAGGTGTGCGCAAGGGGGTGAGGAGTAGATTTTTTACATAGAGAGTGGTAGGTGATTTGGAATGGATTGCTTGGGAGTGTTGTGAGTGCAGGGAGAGTGAATGCATTTAAGTCAAGGTATGATGAGCTGTGTATGTGAGTATGTGGCCTAGCATGATGAGTTTCTTAACTCCATGGAGGTCTGTTGATAATAATTCCACACAGCAGTCACCATCTTAGTCACTTACCTCTGGATCATCTTCACTTTTTTTTTTTATCGATCTCCAATGTAGTCATATCAAACCCTTCTAAAGATAGATGATAACTTTCAATGTGTTTTTTAGTATCAAAGTAATATTTTGAGTTATTTTTCCCACTTCTGCAACAAACCTTCTAAACTTAACTCTGTCCATTATCACTACCAAATCTAGTGTTTGATTCATTTCTGGCAGTCTAGTTACATCAATATAATATACAGCTTGGACTCTTTTCATCCCAAACTACACAACCTTGCCACAGAGAACTGGCAACCACTGTTCTTTATCTGCACTATGAGTCTATTTACATCATCCTGTGGGAACTCTAATATCACCTTTATTAATAACTGGTCTCCCTGGTTTAACTTCATCATCAAACTAGATATTTTGCTTCAAATCATTCATAGTATCATAGTAATTAATAGTAATAGCCTAAATACAGTGATTTACAGCAGGAGAAGGAATGCTTGCTCTAACATATAACCACTTTGTCAGCCTGGCTGGCCGAGTGGTTAGCGTATCTGCTCCCCAACCAAAAGGCTGCAGGTTCGAATCCTGCCGTGGGCATGGATGTTTGTGATTGTCTATGGAAATACTAGTGGTGGTGGTTGGCAGTAGATGGCGTTGGTGTAGTTGCGGTCAGTTGGTGGACTGAGTGGTGGAGACAGAGTTATAGAGCAGGTGTCCTCCCCCTTGACGAGTCTTTGGACTCCCTGGAGGTGTCAAATAATAATAATAATACTTTGAAATCTGCCTGTTTAGCTCCTAAATCAATATCACCAGCTTCATATTCATCCTCATTTGTTCCAGTTCATTATTATTAAGTGGATAATAATGGAGTCAAAGGATTCACTGGGAATGGGGGCACTCCACACCATTCAACCCACTGTCAATACTGTTTAATCCAACATCTACATAATTCATCATGCACAATATGCCATCTACCATTTACTAGTAATATTTTTGTTGGTTAATTGTGTGTGTGTGTTCTTGGGCTGATTCGTCTGTATGAAGGATGAAAAAATCCTGATTTTCTAGTGGAGAAGGAAACTCTGTTATCTCTGTATAAGATAGCTAACTCACCTTCAACTGAAAAAGTCCATATAAATTTTCCTTGCATCATGGTGAGAATCAATCTCAACTTTTCCAATTGAAGGGCACATATTTTTTAAGTGACTTCCACACATAAAAGGTTGAAAACCTATAGTATATTAATTTTATGTAGTTTTATTTCTTTTTCTTGCATAATCTGGAAACTCTTATCTAGAGACCAAACATGAAACTATTTCAAGCCACTTTAGACCTCCAATAAGCAGAGTGGTGGTCTCACACTGGGCGATGCAATTCATCTTCCACCAAAAGACAATCGCAAGAACCCATGCCCATAGTGGGATTTGAACCAGCCTACTGGTTAGAGAGCAGATACATTAAGCACTCAGCTAATCAGATCGTCAAAGTGCAGTATATTTTGAAATGACTTTGAATTATGTTAAAAATAACTTTCAGATATAAGACCACAAGGAACGTTATCTGGAGCTATAGATCAACAGAGAACTGATCAATTTTCAATGTGAGTGAACACATATGTGCAAGTCTCAAAGAATCTAACAATTTCCAACACAGATTATTAGATTCTTTGATGCGCACACACACACACACACACACACACACACACACACACACACACACACACACACACACACACACACACACACACACACACACACACACACAGAGGATTGAAGAAGAAAAATGAATCTGCATGATGGAAAATTTGCTCATTCAGACAGAAGAGATCAAATATGTAGAGGAGTTCCATCATTAGTAAAGAAAATACAGCATCTATCCTCATTGATAATAATAGGCTTATAATGGGGGGGGGGATTAAGAGATAACAGAATACACATTCAAAATTATATACATGTATATTCTGGACACAATCCAGTGAGGAAAGAAATGTCTGAAATGAACAAAATATAACCATACTTTGAAAAACAGCACATTTTTTTGGTTTGCATATGATATAATATTGATAAAAAATAAAGATATAGTTCCTGTATGCTAATATTATCACCATAATTACTCATTGCAATATTTCAAATCAACTGTTGGAAATAGTACTTGTATATAGATGAATTCTGTAATTATATTCCTGGGCTGATCAGTTTTTTTTTTGGATGGAAAAAAAAATTACTTTTTTTTTGCCCCTGCAACTTTTCTTCCAATCTTTTTCTTCTTTAAACTTTTCTTCTAATCTCATTCTAACAACCCCAAAATCTGTATACAAGACAAAACTGTTTTCCAGTTATGTTAATTCTAAACTTTTAGTCTATCCTGGTATATGAGTACACATGCTCACTTATCCCAGGTGTGGTCAGACACATGCTTGATTAAATCCCCCCAAATATCACTAGTTTTCCTGATTTTGCACTTCCAAACTCTCACTTAACAACTTTCTCCATTTAAATGTAGTCTGTCAGGCATATATGTCTTTTCATCTTTTCATCCATTAATAAACTGCACAATCTTCTCATTGTCTTTTTAGTAATCATAGCCTTTCTCAAATCTATCCTATCATACTGAGGTAGCAGACTCAAAACTTTTACTTTCTTACTCTTCATTTTTGCTACTTTCAACCATTCCTTCATATCTTCTCTCATTGCATATTTCTTCCCTTTGAAATCATTTGTTCCTGTCACAACAATAATCTTTTTCACTTCTTCTTTCTACAAACTAACAGCTTCACTAACATCCTTGATTTTTGCACCTTGGATATATGCTTTTGTCACATGTCCATTAAGTATACCTCTTATCATGAAATTGGCATACAATACCTTCTCCTTATTTCCAGTTTTTTGCACTTTCATACTTTCTGAATTCACTTTTTTCTTTCATTCTCCTGCATGCTGTACTACATGACAATCATTTTTACAGTCTACATGGATTTCAAAGACTCACTGTGGGAAGCCCAGATTATCCAATGCAACACCTACCAGACTTCCTTAATGGTATTCGCTGACAAAAGCACTGCATCACACTCAGGAAATCATTCCTCATTCTCCAAGCAAAAAATCTATTCCTGTGAGGCTCTTACTAACTGCATTCTTATTCATTTTTCAGAGATGACCCACTGGTATATCCACTAGCCAAGAACTGAAGAATTTCTCTGTTTCATTCCTATAAACCCTTTTAGCAACTTGAATGTTTCTATCATATTCTGCATTTTCTGCCTACCAACCAACCAACATCTGTGACACACAAACCCTCAATCTATCTTCATAGGATGTATTCCACAGAACACTCACCATCTTGGTTACTTGCCACTGGATCCTTCCTCTCCACCACTTTCTCATCTTCAAGAAACCAATGTGACCAGACCTGTCCATAATAATCATATGTGGCTGTATCAAAACTTTATAAAGTAAAATGATAACTTCCTTTATCTCTGCTTGTTAGTGTTCTTCAATAAGCAAGTAATATACCCCCCAAGCTTCAATTCCCCATTCACCAACATGCCTAAATCCTTAGCTTCATCAATTTCCTGGAGTACAGTTCCATCAATGCAGTACGAAGCTTGTAATCTTTCATCCCAAAATGCATAACTACTTTTCCACATTGAACTGACATCCATTTATCTTTAACCGATACTGTTGGCCTATTTAATCATTCTGCTCTCTATATTGCCTTGATTAACTATTGCACTACCCAATTTTGCATTATCAACAAAAAACTTAATCTCTCTCTCTATTGAAATCATTTCATATTTCACTGATGAGCAAATTAAATTGCAGTGGTCCAAGCACAGAGCCTTGAAGCACACTGCCTTCTGGATTTTGTTCCTCCATATACTACTCTATGGTAGCTATTTATCAGCTGCCCATATATCCATATCAAATTCAATATCGTGGCTTGGCCACTTCAAAGCTCCAGTACATAAAGTACTGGTATTGCAGTGGACAAAACACTTATCAAGTTTCCTAGTACAACAGAGACTTGGCCTTTCCTTTGATGGTGCAGGATGCAAAGCTTCAACACCAACTTCTTATGTTGGTTTAGTCCTGAACAGTTTCCTACAGTCTAATGGTTTAATGCCTATTCCCTGTAAGATACATCCTGAGCTACTAACTCCTAACAATGTGAAAGTGCTGGCAATCACCCCACCTCCACTTCCTGCAAAGTGACCAGACTTCACTGCTCCACATACAAGTTCCCTTTTTTATCACATGGCAAATGAAAAAAATGTGTGGCATAACTGATAAGTATGGAATCAAGAGAGGAGAGAATAAATCTGGCTCTGGTACCAAGAAAAACTATTTAAAAGATATTTTTGTGTTATTTATTATAGCTGAATGTCTGGTCTGGTTGGCCGAGTGGTTAACATATACACTCTCCAATTAACAGGTCATCACGGGTTCAAATCTCGCCATGGATGTTTGTAATTGTCTTTAGGTGGGAGGTGAGTTTCCTTACCCAGTGTGTGTGTGTGTGACCACAATCCTACTTATTGGAAGCCTGAAGCGGCTTGAAAATGATTCAATGTTTGGTCTCTAGAGCAGGGTTTCCAGATTATGTAAAAAACAAACAAAAATTCAAAAAATGCAAAATAATTTAAAGAAAATAGAAGAAAAAATCCTTAGCCCACTCATGGTACTAATCTACTATATAGTTACAATCTTTCATGAGTGGGAATCACATAAAAACAATGGGAAATTTCATATGAAATTCTGTTCATGATTTAAAAACCAAAGATAAATTGACAACAGGCCTGATAGACCAAGATCTACTTGGGGTATTTTCTTGCCATCAAACACCTATTTTGCAAACCCTTCACTCCATGCTGTTTAAAGAGCAATGTCAGATTGCTAATGATCAGATTCTCTTTCCAAATTTTCAATTTTTAGTATGATTCTACCATTCATTGCCAAAATTTTTCTCAGAACTTCTGTTCCTTTGGCCTTTAGCTATACTTGTTTATAACTGTTTCAAGGAATATGTTTACAGTTTCCAGGAGTTTCCAATAGCAACATGTGATTGGCTGGAGGGCAGCTGAACAGAAGCAGTCTGTGATCTTTGTTCATTCCTTTCCTGCTTCATGTAACTTTCTTTTTTGTGTATTCACTCTGATCATGTGATACTCATCACAGAATATATGAAATTTCTTATTTATCTTATATAATTTCTATGTGTAGACAGTAGGTGGTCTAGTGTGGAGTGCCCTCCCACAACGAGTTCCTGGACTCCTTGGAAGTGGCATGCAACAATAATAACTTCATCTTAAGAGTAATGGCCTCTCATCATTTCGTTCCATTTTAAGTCACTAGAGTTCACATAAACATCACTGACATCATAAGATGGTTACTCCTACCTGCATAAGATGGTCAGTTTGTTTTGTAAGGAAAAAATAAAAATAAATTTGAGAAAGATTATATTGTTATCTTTGCTTGAGACAAGTTAAGCTGAAAGCTATTATAAATATTCTTCATATCTTAGACACAGTTTGAATCCAGGTCTTTGCAACCAAAGGACACTGTCAATAATGACTCCACTAGAAAGGCTTTTGTGTATGTACTTGATGTGCATTTACAGTCAAAAGATACAGTATTTCTAATTCACCTCCAAAAAAAGTTCATTAATCATTTGAGTTTATCAAGATTTCAAAATTTTTCATTACCTGTTGACCTCTCTTGAGGTAACGGTAGATATGGTAGAATTATTTTTATGCTCCCTTAGTAAACTGCAGCAGAACTCTTGGCTAACTGCATGTAAATGTGTTAATTTACATATTCCCATTTTGTTTTAGCACTTTACGCAAATAAAAATAAAACTTTCCTAAAAAAAAATTTAAAAAAAAAACGCTTCTTGATAAAATAAAAGAAATAAATAGATCAGCTAAAACCTTTTATTCTCCTTATAAGTAGGCAAGGACTCAGTAGGCAGTTCAATCTCCACCAGCAGCCAATCACAGTTAACAGGTCCAAGAATATCACTAATTTTAAGTGGCATCCAGTGTAGAGACAGCAAACAAGTGCTGCCATGCTCATGTGGTCCCTAACACAATATGCTATCATCTGAAATACTGTAGATTTTACAGTTGATTTTCTTGAGTTTATAAGACAGAAGAAACTGAGTTTCTGGGTAGAAAAGCCCACTTGCCCATGCTAGAGATTGACTAACTCAAGAACTGGTCAAAGAAAAGCTTAGAAAAAGGTCCTGTAGTCACAACTTGAATTGAACTTAAGTCTTTCTTTGGAGAGCCTAGTGCTATGGATGCAAACACCACTTCTACTTGCATATCTTGTGAAAATAATATATATCTCATCATCAACAAATTCATGCCATGTACCCTCAAGGGGTGTACAGGATATGATAGTACTACATGAAAAATTTACATCGTTACTAACTTCCTATCTACAATTTTCCTCCAAATCAGTTACTTGTCAAAACTCCAACATTACCAGATCTCATATTTCTATCGTCTAAGGCACTTGGTACTATATCAATACACCTATATCTTGGTCTTCCTCTGGGTTGTTTTCCCGGCAGAGAACACTTGTTTTGCTAATCTTTCCTCGCCCATTCTGTTTCAGTGGACATACCATCTGAGATTAGCACTGCTAATGCATTCCTGGATGCTGACAATGTCAAGTTCTTTACTAATATCCTCATTTTTTATATAATATTGCCATTGCTGCCATCTGTTCATGCCTCTAATCTTTCTCAGGACTCTCATATTTGTGGTCTCTAGTCTTTAGTTAAGTATTTTACTTCTGACCCATTTCTCTCTTATTCATATGGCATAAGAGAGAAATTAGTCAGAACACTAAATTAGCTGTATACAAGACAGTGTTTAAACCAGTTTTAACTTATTGTTCCAACTAATTTCTCTCTTATTCCATATGAATGTATTCAATTGATTTCCTACCATACCAGCTTTGCTGATTCTGTTGTCTATTTCTATATTTAATTTACCATCTTCAGTAAAAATCGTGCCAAAGTAGCTGAAATGTTTACTTGTTCCACAGGTCCTCCGTTCACAACTCAGTTGACATTTTCAATGATTCTGCTTATTTTCATTGTCTTTGAATTTTTATTGCTGACCTTCATACCATATCTATTACAACAGTTATTCAATTTAGTCAGGGAATCTTGCAGACTTGTAGAGATTTATTTAGAAGTATAACATCGTCTGCATAAAGCAAAGAGCTGACATTAACATCTCCAATTTTGATATCATGTTTAATACCACTTTCCTTCATAATGTGATCTATATAGATAATGAATAACAGATGGCATAATGTACATCTCACACCAGATTTAAAATTACACCATCTTCCTGTACTTCATTCAATTCTAACTGCTGACTTACAACTCAAATAAAAACAAAGTATTGCTTGATATAATGCCCCATTGACACCATATAACTGTAGCATATATTGAATAGCTTCTCTCTTGGCACATTGTCATATGCCTTTTCAGATCTACAAAACTTAAATACAGATCTTTGTTATATTCCCATGATTTCTCGACTATTTGTAGTTAAGTGAAGATCTGATCCCGACAGCCTCTATTTGGCCTGAAATATATGGGGTGCTTAAGGGTCAAAGCTGTATAACTGAGAGGAGACCTCCACATAGCCTTTAAAGGAATGCAGAGAACCGACCAGGGCTTCTGACCTAATGTCCAATTTGGGATTTAGCCGACCAAATTGTATTCTGGACAATTGTATTCCTATTGGCTTAATCCAAAATACAAAATGATGGTACAACATGAAAAAATTTCATGCTGGCTGGGGCGTCGCCTGGTTAAACAAGGCCCTGTTGTTTTCTCCAGGGAACCAGGGCGAACAGCGAAAAGTCAGTTACTGGAACAAATCTGAAAACACACCAGAACATCATCAGAGTTAAAGATCGGTATTATCAACATAAGAAGTCTGAATGGCAAAGAAATGGAGCTAGCTGAGGAATTAGATAAGTACCAGACCGACATAATAGGAGTGACTGAAATAAAAAAGACAAAAACTGGCAAGATCTTTCTGAGCAATAAATACAAAATGTTATATTCAGGCAATAACAATCAAGGAAAAGAAGGAGTAGCCATAGTATTCAAAACTAAATACGAAGCTAATCTTCTTGAATGGCAGGCAGTCTCAAGTAGAGTAGTGTGGGCAAATATCAGAATGGGGAACTGGACAATGAGACTTATTTGTACTATGATCTCACAGAAGGTTCTACTAAGGTAGAAATGGAGGAGTTTTTTGAGGCTTTAGATAAAGCAACTGACACAATGAAAAAGGAAAATTTGGTGCTTGTTGGGTATCAAAATAACAGAGTAGGAAATGATTGTCAGACAAACAAAAATATTTGGGGAAAATTTGGAGAAAAGAGCAAAGCTAATAATAATGGCAAATACCTGTTGGATTTCTGCTCAGGACATGGACTGGTTATTACTAACACCATGTTCCAACATAAAAATGTGCACAAATTCACATGAAGAGAAGAGGCAAGCAATAAGAAAAATCTCATTAACTATGTTATTGTTGATAGTGATGTTTTAAAAATGGTGCAGGACACCAGAGTGTACAGAGGATTTGAAGTTGAAAGTGATCACCATTTAGTCTTGAGCAGGATAAAATCGAATTTCATATTGAAAAGAATAACATCTGAGAAAGTTTTAAAGCGAATAAAAGTTTCTCGGATGTGAACCGTAAGCTAAAATACACAAAGATTATTGAAGAAAAAATGAAAGAGTTTGAGAACAGGAACCAAACCATGGAGATTCAGTGGCAAGCCTTGAAGAAAACCCTGATTGATTCAGCCTGGGAGGCATGTGGTGAGGTTGTCTGCAAGGATAGAAAAATCAGAACTTCATGGTGGACACAGGAAGTTAAAGAAGCAGTGAAGGAAAAGAAGAAAGCATATCAAAAGTTCCTGGAAAATAAGTCAACTTGTGCTCGTAGAGAATACAGAGGCAAATGTAAGAAAGCTAAACATTGTGTAAAACTAGCTAAAAAAAAGTCATGGGATGATTTTGGCAAGAACATAAAAAATAAACATCAAGAAGGTGGCAAAATATTCTGGAGGTTGTTGAAAAAGCTTAAAAATAAAAGTCACATGAAAACGAGAGAAAAAGATATCCTTGAAGTATGGAGTAATTACTTCGAAAAATTGCTAAATGAAACAAGCAGTGATAGCACAGTGGTAAAACAACACTCAATGGGCATACAGTCAGGAATACATATCCATACTTGAAGTAGAAAAAGCCATCAAAGTCTTGAAATGTGGAAAGGCAGCAGGAGCAGATGATATTCGACCAGAAATGCTGAAGTATGGTGGTATAAAAGTCTTGTAGTCGCTGCACCGAACAGTTCAGAAGGCCTGGACAGAGGAACGAATTCCCGATGACTGGAGTTGAGCTCTCATACTACCCATATATAAAAAGAGAAATAAAACTAAATGTGAGCATTACAGAGGTATTTATATATATTTAAAAATATCAAACTTTATATTTAGTTCATTTACCTTCTTCAAGTCTGTAAAACACCAAAGATTAATAAGCCGCCGAACGTCTTGAATAGAGGCAGATCTTACTGCTTGCCATAAACCAGGCTAGAATTAGAATAACATAATGCACTATATAAACTGCAATATTTTATATTTCTTTCTTTTCCTCTTATATATTATTATTATTATCTGAGACCTTCAGGGAGTCAAGGACTCATTGAGGGAGGCTATAAATCACCCAAACCAGCTATCATACCTTCCCTTAAATTCATTCACACTAGATGCACTCAATACCCCTAAAGTTGATTCTCTGCCTAAAGGCAAACTATTCCACTCACTCACTGCTCTCTGGGAGAAAAACCTAGCTCTTACCCCTTTCTTGACTGCAAATAAATTTAACTTTCATGGATGCCTCTGTGTTCTCTACCCACCTTCCATATAACAAAAAATTTCATCAGTTAACATCCTATAACAGCCATTCAAAAGTTTATAGACCTCTATCATATCGCCCCATATAACAAATTGATTTCACTTAAAAAATGCAAATGCAAAAAATGTGGTAACTGTGTTGTCTACTCAAACACCAAATTCAAACTGCTAAGAACTGCTTTTTTATGCACAGTTGCACAGTCAGTTATGTAATTCGGGGAATTCCCAATAAATGAAATTTGTAAGAATTTAGAATTTTCTTAATTGAAACAAGAATGCAATTCTACAAAATTCTCAGAATTTTCTTAATAGAAACAAGAATGCAATTCTACAAAATTCTCAGAATTTTCTTGAATTACAGATATTTTCCTAAATTAGACTTTAGGTTGGTAGTGTAAAAGTGAATAAAAATCGAGTAAAAAAAAAATTATTTTTGATATCCCAATTTGCGTAACTCCGAATTCGTGTAAAAAAAATTCGCATTAAAAAAGGTTTAGGTGTACTTGCAATCTGTCTTCATAATCTAAATCCCATAATCTGGATATAATCTTTCAAACTCTTCTTTGGACCCTTTCCACAGCTTCTTTACCCACTTGGAACCCGGAGACCAAATCTGCACACAATAATGCAAGTGCAGTCTTATCAAAGCCTTATAAAGAGGCAAAATGACTTCCTTATCTTTACATGCCAAGGTTCACTTCAACATCGCAATTATCCTCTGAGTTGTACTTGCAACTTTTGCTATGTGACCTTTGAACTTTAAATTCCTATCCACCAATAAGCCAATATCCCTTGCCTCTTCAGCGTCTTGTAGCATAATCCTGCTAATATGCTTCTGGAATTCTAATCATGCCAAAGTGCATAACTTTACGCTTACTAACATTAAATTGACAGCCATTTTTGTTTGCACAAATTTCCAGTCTATTCAAATCATTTTTTAATTGCTGAATATCAGTAACATCCCTGATTGCCCTGCCTATCATTGCATCATCGGCAAACAATTGCATATCTGATGTTAGATCCTTTCTGATGTCATTAATGCACAGATTGAACAATAATGGCCCAAGGACTGAACTCTGAGGTACACCACTGTTCACCTTAAATCTGGCAGATTCACGCCCACTGTATACCACTTTTTGATATCTGCCTGTCAACTATCCCATGATCAAAGTCAAGAGTTTATATTCCAATCCTATATTCTCCAGTTTATGCAACAGCCTTTCATGTGGTATTCTATCAAATGCCTTAGAAAAATCCAACATTATCATAGTGTATCCATTCCCTTTATCCAACTTGGCCATAACACGGCTATAAAATATGAGCAAATAGCTAAAACATGACCTTCCTTGCAGAGCAGCATGTTTATCTATCCATTTCTGTATACCAGTTCTTACCAACTACTCTAAAATCTTCACAGCCGCACCAGAGATACTGATAGGTCGGTAGTTAGACACATCAGTTATTGCACCACCCTTGTACACTGGAACTATTATACATTCCTTCCATTCTTGTGGTATCATTCCTGAGCTGAGACTCAAGTTATACAAACATGTGAAAGGCATAGCCAATTCAGCTGAACATGCCTTTAGCAAATGGGCTGATATTTCATCTGTCCCTATAGACAAATTCCTATCCAGGTTATGCAACAGCTGTTCAACCTCATTTTCATGAACCTCTAACTCTTCATACAATGTAGCAGTAGCACTGCGCACGCTACAACACCTGGTTGATATATCTTAGCAAAGTGAACACTCATTAACTGAACAATCTCTTTAGCTTCCAACACTCAAGTACCATCTGCATTCAATAAAGTTATTCTTCCACATTCATTCTTTCTTTTACTTGTGGCATAACACTAAAATTTTTTTGGATTACCTTTAGCTTGCATGGCCAATTTCTTTTCATACTCCAATCTAGCTTTCCTCACAATACTCGTTACTTTTCTGGCCTGAGCTTTATATATTTCATAACTCCTCTCACTCTTATTCTTTCCACCTTATCTTCTTTTTGTGGATTTCTTGCTTAATAAGGTTGGACATCCATTTCACTCCCAATCTATTTATTCTTCAAAACACTAGGGGATACATTTAGATACCTCATTTAAGCACCTTTAATCTTTATGTCAGCAATTTGTCAGCAATTCATGGGAATCTTTGAAAATTCCCATTTTCAAAGATTCCCATGAATTGCTGACATTTTCCCCGTTCAGTAACTGATACTGTTGTGTCGACTTCTTTCTAATATACGTACTTTTTAGTCTATCATACAAATACTCATAAGACTCTTTCTCAGGTATCCCGTGGTACCTCTGAATAACAAGGGAATTGCCTCAGGGTCGAGCCAATACTGGTGTATCAGATTATCTGAGATCAACCTCTCATAAAGCTCTAAGAAATTTATTTTTTATTGCTGCACCACTTAAGGCTTTTAGATTAAACAAACTATATCAATCAAGAGGTGATCTCTAGAATGTACTTTCTAGAATGTATCTTGCAAACGTGGCCAAAATCTCTACTTCGTAATTTCCTGCTTAGGTTCATATTAAGTTTTTATTAGAGGTGCATCGGATTCCAAATTACAGACAATCTTAATTGGATTCAAAAGCAAGGTTTATTGAACACTATAAATATATATATACAGTACATGTTATTTTAGTTCTCACTTTAAGAAGGTTCCTGACAATTAGGTTAACATTAAAGTACTCTAACAACATACAAATACTCAAACTGATTATTTTATATTAGCAATATCAATCCTATCAACAAAGTAAGTACTCTAGCTAGGTACGAAGTTCATAGCAATAATTACTTTAATTCAGTCACAACCCACTCTAGATAGTATTAATGTCATTCGCAATTTGTTACTAATATCAGTCTTCACTCTGAATTTTATCTTAACATTCTTTAAGCACACATTATAATTCAATTCCATAAGGAAGCAGTAAATTTATGGTATTCATCTTTAGATCACTACAGTTCAGTTTTATATGATACTATTAATGTTCTTTCCTCTGAATCATAACATGACACAAATCCTTTCAACCATAGCTAACAAAATTAGTAAATTCTACTTATCTATCTTGGACGTTCATCACACTAATTGATCTGCAGGAAATTGTCTCTCCTTGATCGAATTTTCCATAGATTCCCTCTGCTGGCTTTAAGCACACACGTGGCTCTCTGTGCTATCGGTGAACTTTCACAATCTCTGCATGACAAGCGCATAACCCTTCCTTCTGGGGATGGCTGGGCCTATTCTCCCTCCATGGGACTACGGACCTCGAAATTCCGCTGATGCCTCGACCAAAACCCCCGGAGTGGAGGTGCTGCAACCCTTCTCCAGTTCACAACACTGAGAGCCCAACACCAGGAGATCCAGAACAAAAAAGCCTTGTTTGGGGGGGGGGGGGTTCTTGACCCTTTTATTTCACCCTCTATCTCGCTGATTCTCGCACTCCACGATGTCCACCTAGCGCTTGGAACTTTTTGTCACGTGGGTCAACGTCACAGCGACCACCTTTCTCCGTTATCCTTCTCGTGTGCCGTTGGTAAGCGATCGCCTTGGGCAAACCCCTCGCATTACTGCTTCGTGAACTTTGGATTTACATCCCCTTCAGAATTTTGTGCAAGCCATTCAACAACTCTTAATACTCATGGCTCTAACAAATATTAAATATTTACACATCCACTGTTATTTACACAAACAAGTGAGTGATCTTTTGCTTGAAATACTTGATTACTCTTTTTTCTTAAGTTTGAAACATTTAACATATTTACAAAGTTGTATTATAACACTTAGAGACAAACACATGTATTTATTTTCCTTTTCATAGGGTTATGTTTGTTAAACCGTGATAAGAGTGGAATTCCTAAATTCACAATCTATCACAATTTAATAATACCATGGGACCAAAGAATAGTATTCTCCTAAGTTGATCATAATTTCGAGCTTTGTAGTTCAGCATGTAACCTGTTTTAATCGGAGCATCAATACAATTAGATACTTTCCAAGAAAGTACAGCATGATCACTGTCACCAATTGGTAGTAAAATAGCCATATCCTTGACAGACCCCTTCTGATGCAATGAGCAAATCCAACACTCTTTGACCCCAAGTTCCTTCTTTCACATGCTGCTTGAGAAAGTTGTCTCGCAACAATTCAATAAATTCTTCTTCTTTCTTATCATGAGATTTCTCTTCTACCCAATCACTGTTTGGAAAATTAAAGTCACCCATAATGATCATTCGTTTGGTACCCATAAGGCTAAATTAGCAATGCATTTCTTCATCCCCTGCAACTGAGCTGCCAAGTCTATAGCAATACCTCCACCATATATTTCATTCTGTTAACCTCCACTTCACACCAGATAGACTCAAACTCACCGCTATATGAGACATTGTTACCATCAATGTTTTCTTGTGTTTCTACCCTAAGTGGACTTAAGTCATCTAATATAATTAGTAGCACTCCTCCTCCTCTCCTATCTCTTCTGTCATTCCTAAAAATAGTATACCCATTGCACTCAATCCCACTTACCATATCAGATTCTGATAGCCAGGTTACACTAATGCCAACAATCTTAAGCAACATCGTATTCAATAAAGCAACGAACTCAACCCCTTTGTTTCTAATGCTCCTGGCATTTGTGTATAGACATAATAAATTACCTAGCCTATTCTTTAATTATAAGAATGCAATCTATATATATAAGATATGCAATATATTTGGTCTGGTTCTAGAATTTTCTCTTTTCACTTCACATTGGAACCTAAAACATATTTTTCCATCCCTTCACCATATACATAACCATGTTTGAAGACATTCATATATTTATCACATTTGCATACCATAGCTGAACTTTCACTCACATTTTTCTCATTCCTCCCTTGATGATCTAGTTTCCCTGACTCTCTGCATTAGGTCTCACACCAAGAAGTAATTTCTCCAAGCTTCTAATGCCAAATGAATTCAAGTGCAGGTCATCTTTCTTATAAAAGTCTTTTCTGTCATCAAACACAACCCAGACATCTGAAAATTTGCATCCATATCTTTTACACAGCCTGCACATGAAATCATTTGCCCTCGTCATCCTACTTCTTAACTCAGTACTGCCATATCTGGGTAGTAATCCAACAATTTTTACTCTCTCACATTTCTTTCTCGGTTCTTCCAAAAGACCTTTCATATCTTCTCTCATACTATATTTGTCACTACTTAAATTATTTGTACCTAACAGAACTACCATCTCTTTTACTGTTCTTTTTTGGTTTTCAATTACATTTGTCATATTTTTAATTTTTGCTCCCAGGAAACTAGAAGTGGTGACTCCCTCGGCAAGCACAAATTTTAAAATTAAGTCACCATACCATATGACTTCTTTTTTCTTAGATTTGAACTGACTTACCTTGTTGTTATTAATATTTTGACTACCAGGTTCAGTACTTTCCTGCCTGTTCTTGTTTTGTTTCTTTTTCTTACCCTGTCTAAGTTCAGTTAAACGTTTTCCACTTTTTCCAATTCCTGGTAGATTTTCTAATAATTCTTTTATCAAGATATTTCTAATGTCAACATATCCTCAGATAAATTATCATCACTGCAGCAGTACTTTTGTTCATTAGGACAAATACTCTCCTCAGTAGTAACTGCCTTGTTACAATGAGTTTTTGGTACCATTTTTAAGAGTAGTAAAAAGTAATAACATTTCTGCAATTATATTATAAAATGTTATAGTACTATAATTACACTAAAAAAACTACAATAATATAATCTAAGAAAACACTTAATAAATAAAAACAAATCACAAATCTTTCAGGAGCTCTCTATCAGCACGTCTTTTCACCTGATAGCCTTGACGTCAGAATTTTATTAGATAACAATTAATATATTAGATTTATTATATATTAAATATATTAGATATATTATTAGATTTATATATTAGATACATATACTAGATATTTTCTTTTCTTCTTCCTTCCACGGTTAGGCCTACTGGTTCCGGTCTCACACCACCTTTTTAGGGGTCTTCCTCTACTTCTTTTTCCTTTTGGTTTATAATTTAGTATTCTTTTTGGTAATCTTTCTGTTGACATTCTATTTACTTGTTGGATTCATTGATTTCTATAATTTTCTATAGTTTGTAAAATTGGTTGTTGTTGTTGAAGTTCTTTTAAAATAACTGCATTCCTTTTCTTATCTAATCTAGTATAGCCTGCTGTTTTTAGAAATTTCATTTCTGATGATATTATCCTTTGGTAATGTATATTCTTCATTGTCCATGTCTTGCTTCCTTATAATATTATGGGTTTTGTTAAAACATCAAATATTCTTAGTCTAGTACCAAATTTGGCTTGAAAATATTATTAATCATGCCTATAGTTTTGGTGAATTTACTAATTTTATGTTTTGAATCAGTTTCTTCGATGTAACTTATATTACAACCAAGATAATTAAAATTATTAACTTGTTCAATTGGTTTGCTGTTTAGAACTATTTTGCTTCTTAGTGGGTTCCTGTCCTTTAAATGATATAACTTTTGTTATTTTGGTAGATATTTTCATCCTGTATTTGGTAGCAATCCTGTCAAGATTGTAGAGAGCCAACTGTAATTCGTCTTCTGTGTTAAGTGATTAAAATTTGGTCATCTGCATATAATAATGAATTTAAACAATAATTTGTTTCTAATTGAATTCCTGTTTTATTGATACACTGCCATTCTTTTAATATTTCATTTATATATATATATATATATATTAAAAAGAATTGGAGACAGGCTACATCCCTGTCTTACTCCTCTATTTATTTTTATCTACTCTGTAAGGTGTGTTGTGTGTTGTTTGGTTTTCACAGTTATGATATTTTCATAAATACTGCCCACTGCTTTCATTAATTCTTGTAGAATTCTTATTAATTCTTTTATTAATTGTGGAAGTAATTCTATTTTAATTAATATTTCAAAGAGTTCATTCCTTTGCTTTCAAAAGCTTTTTCATAATCTATGAATAATATATGAGTATTTAGATTAAATTATTATTATTATTATTATTATTCGTGACACCTCCAAGGAGTCCGAAGACTCATCGCAGGAGGACACCTACAACTGTCTCAACTACTACACTGAACCTCTACTACGAATCATCTCCATCTACGCCATCCACCGCCCACCTCCACCACAACCACAACTAGTATTTTTTGTCTGTAAATTGTGTGTGTTCTGAAGTGCCGATTTGTCTGCATGCGGGATGAAAAACCCGAGTTTCCGGGAGAAAAAACCCTGCTACCTCCGTATGAGATCGGCTAACTTTCTCTTTGTTTTCCAATTAACTGTTTTAAAGTGAAGACTGGATCAATGCATGATTGACCCTTTCTAAATCCATTTTGTTCTTCTACTAAATGTTTTGCAATATAGTTGTTTATTTTCTTTTCCAATAGTGCTGTGTATATTTATATATCCAGAATCCAACAAACTCATTCCTCTGTAATTTGAATAATTTGATTTCTCGTCTATTTTGTAAACAGGTAAAATAACTGATTTTTTCCAGTCATCTGGAGCTGTTCCTTATTGTAAAATTTTGTTTAGCAGGTTTAATAATCTCTGATGTAGTTTTAAGCTAGCGTATTTAAATAATTCTAAATTTATTCCATCATTATCAGGTGCTTTCTTAATTTTCATTTTCTTTAGAGTTTCCATTAATTCATCTAATGTTATGATTTCTGATTTATCACTTTTGAATGTTATTATTATTATTACATAACACCTTCAGGGAGTCCAAAGACTCATTGAGGGAGACACCTGATCTACAGCTCTCCATCTCCACCACTCCATTAGCTGTAGCTACCTTCATCTACACCAGCGCCATCTACTGCTGACTACCACCACTATTTTCACAGACAATCACAAACATCCATGCCAACGGCAGGATTCGAACCCGCAGCCTTTTGGCTGGAGAGCGGATATGCTAACCACTCGGCCAACCAGGCCTGTTATATCAGGAGCAGTGTTGCCTTTTTACCTCTTTTTTTTCTTCCCTAGCTCCAAAAATTTTGATCTAGCACCTAGCTCCAAATCTAGCTCCTTCAGAACTAGTTTCAGCTCTTTTTAGTTGTTTTTGTAACTTATTGTTAAAGGAATTGTTTTAAAAGTTTTCCAGATGTTCGCATTTGATAAGGAATTGTATTGTATGTTTGGTGCGAGCATCGTACACGTTTCAAATGCATGATGACGTCAGTCAGTCAGTCATGTGGCCCAACAAAAGTGCCATTTTGTCGCCTTAAAGTTGATAGCACCTCTACAAGTTAGTCTTTGCACAGTGTTCTGGTTGGTAGTTATGATAGCGAATGGGAAGTTTTTAAAGACTGATTGTAATTCGTTGCAGTAAAGAGTTGTATACCCTTCTTCAAAAATGAGCAAAGAGAAAAATAAAGCTCACAAGCAAAAATTTAGGAGGGAGTGGTTGCAAATGGAATGTTTAGTAAATGGTTGTGTGAAGTTCCTGGTGATGCTACAAAAGGCCACTGTAAGTTTTGCAGATGTGATATAGCTGCTAAATATTGTCAACTTGTAAAGCATAGCGAAACTAAGAAACATCTTGCTGCAGTTCCATATAAGGCTGTTCATATTACAAATATGCTTGTGAAAAAGTCTGAGACTGCAAACTTCAAAAGTAGGTTAGCATTATTTCTTTGTTGTCACTCATCATTCAACAGTTGCGATCATCTAATAGATCTTTGCAAAAATATCGGCCCAGAGAGTCAAATTATGACAAATGCACCAAACTAAGTGCTCTGCACTTGTAAAGAATATTCTAAATGAGTTTTTTGAAGATGATCTAACTGTGGACATTGGAGATGAAAATTTCAGCTTGCTAATAGACAAATCGAATGATATCACAGTGAATGAGATTTTAGAAATGGCCATCATTTATTATAGCAAGAAATTCAACACAATTATGCATACATTTCTGAGTATGGTGGTTCTAGAAAAGTGTGATGCTAGGGGTTGCACTGAAAAAAGAGCTCTTGACCAAGAAACTGGACATTAAAAATCTCATTGCAATTGGTACAGACAACGGCAGTGTTATGGTTTGTGTCAATAATAGCATTTATGAACAACTGAAGGCATATATTCCCTCCTTAATTTTAATTAGATGTGTATGCCATTCATTACAACTGGCAATGTCTCACACTTGTGCAGAATCTCTCCCAAGAAAATTCTAATTTTCTTGGGAGAAAATAAGAATTTTCAAGTTTCAAGTTGCTGAAACGTATAAGTGATTTTTCACATTCTTCTTCAAGAAGCAGCATACAAAGAGCTCTATCAAACTATCAATGAAAATGATGCACCGCTGAAAATTGTTAGCAATTGTGCAACAAGGTGGCTCTCCATTGAACCTACAGTAGACAGAATAGAACTCAAGCATCAAACTATAGGCCTATCTGTGTGTCAGGTGTTGTGGTTAAGTTGTTGGAGAAGCTTGTGAGAACCAGGATCCAGAGTTGGGTTGATAACAATGGTATTATCTTTGATGGAAAGCATGGATTTGCTAAAGGGAGGTCATGTTTTAGTAATCTATTTACTTATTACAATAAAGTGACTGCTTCCTTGGACAGAGGAAAAGGATACACAGTAATATACTTGGATTTCGCAAAGGCGTTTGATAGAGTACCTCATGATAGGTTGACAGTCAAACTAGAGCAGATGCGGTTGGATATTAGATTGGTGCATTGGATTGGAGACTGGCTATCTGATAGGTATCAACAAGTTGTGTATGGGGGAGTGATATCCAGGAAAAGGAAAGTCACTAGTGGAGTGCCTCAGGGGTCTGTTTTAGGTCCATTGCTGTTTAACTTGTATATTAATGATATAGGTGAAGATTTGGATGGAGATATTCAGTTATTTGCAGATGATGCAAAGTTGAGATGAACCATGAAGTGTAGTGAAGATGTTGTGGCCTTACAGGAAGACTTAAATAGATTGAGTGATTGGGTACGGAAATGGGGATGTGAGTTCAATGTTGCATAAAATTTGGAAAACAAAGATGGGATGCAGAATTTATGCTTGGTGAGAATATATTGTTGGAGGTAAAGGAAATAAGAGATCTGGGAGTAATAGTGGATAAGGATCTAAAATTTAGGGGACACATCACCAAAATTGTGAAGACAACACAAAGGCTTCTGGGAATGATGCGGAGGACACTGAAGTGTAGAAGTAGGGAAGTTCTTGTTCCATTGTATAAGGCTTTGATTAGGCCACACATGGACTATTGTGCCCAGATTTGGTCACCAGGTTTTCAGAAGGATGAAGAGATGTTGGAAAAAGTCCAAAGGAGACTGACTAAGGTAGTTTCTGACCTCTGGCATGTCAAGTATGAGGAAAGATTGAGAAGATGCAATTTGCAGATTCTGGTGGACAGGTGGACAGAGTTGGTAAGGAGTTGTTATAGGATCAATGCTGGAGAAGTTTTACAGAGAATAGTGGGAGATCAGGGGGGAACCAGAGGTCATCCCTTGAAACTGTATAAAGAGGGTGGGAGTAGGGGAGTGAGAGGCAGGTTTTTTTCGTGCAGAGTTGTGAATGATTGGAATGCCTTGCCTGGGAATGTGGTGTCTGCAAAGAGTTTGAATGTGTTTAAAACATGGTATGATGAGCTGTGTGTGTGATAAAAGGATAACATATTATTATTATTATTACCACCCCAAGACCTCCATGAGGTCTTGGGGTGGTAATAATAATAATAATATGTTTTCTGTTGGTTCTTTGTTTATTGTCAGCTTCAACTATTTGGGGATATTGATATATTACCCATAATGTATTACCCAATTACTGCATAATGATCTGTATCTAGATGTAGACCTCTATAGACTGACATCTATTATTAGATTTGTAGCCTCTTGCTTCTCAGGTATATTTGTGAACTTCTTTATGTCTAAAGAAGGAATTTACTATTTTCAAGTTATTGAACAGCACAAAGTCTATTAATCGTACACCATTTTTACTTTGTTGTGATTCTCTATTATTTCCCATACAATTTTTAATTGTTACCTATTCTTGCATTTAGATATCCTAATATGAATATGTAATCATTTTTATTTATTTTATTAATTATCTGTTGAAGCAGTTTATAAAATTCTTCTGATTCTTCCTCTTTATTCTCCTCAGGAGCATAAACACTAAATATTGGTGTTTCCTCTTTGTATTTTTAATCTTACTTCTATTATTCTTTCATTCCAATATTTGTAGCTAAGTATATTATTTTTCCAGTCTTTAGATATCATAAGTATTGTTCCTGCTTTTACTCTTTCTGATTTCTTTACACCACTATATATTTGAATGTAATGGTTTAATTCTTTAATCCCTTTTTGTTTCTGTTATAGCTGCTATTTTTATGTCATAACTTTTTTAATATTTGTCTAGTTCATTGTCTTTGTGAAAAAGTCCTCTTACATTCCATGTTGGCACTCTGATAATTTGATTATATCTTTTCCAGTTTTTCAGTATCGTATCCTTTACCAGTCCAGGGCTTGTTTCCAATTTGTCTGTCCAGTTTCTACTTGCATGAGACTTTTGAGTAATAAATTGGTCCTCTAATTTGGTTACCAGCCATATCAGAGCAAGTCTGATGACAGGAGTGCTGACTATAACCTTCAGACCAGTTGTATATATGTGTATATATATTCAGTATTTCTCTGAATATAACTCCCAACCTGGAGGACCAGGCCTCCGTATTTATAACCCACGGGGACAGGATGGCATAGCTATACCCCTGGGCACCCATTTTAGTCATCTCAAACGACATACATGAGGTATGGTGGGGCTATTCTTGATCCGGCCACCACATGGAAATATATTAGATTACATTTTTATTAATCACTGTTAAAGCAGTTCTGTACAACATATCTGACAAAGTAACAAGACAAAATGAATGAAAAATAAATGAATACAGATTTCCTATTAATGAAAATTACCTTCACTTGTGACAAACTGGATTCTTTTCAACCATGCACAATTTAGGAGCACTTTTTAACTTTCAAAACATTCTATGGAAAATACTTTTCTATCTGTTAAAAAGCTGGAAAAGTATTTCATACTAAAATGCCTAGTGCACGTATTTGGAGCATGTAAGAATATATCATAAATCAATTTTTTTTTCCCAATTCCATATGACTGCTGAAATAATTTAAATATAAAACCTCAAAGAAATATTTTGACATCCAGAGAGCCGATCACAACACCATCTTGTGCCAGCTTAAGAAAAAAGTTTGATCTATTTAACAAAAAAATGGTCTGGTTATCAAGAAATCTCAATGTACATAATTCAGGATAATTTTGGACTGTTTCACTCATTTCTACGAGGGTTGTAAATAAAGTAGTGGCAACACTGAGGAGATGTAGTTGGTAACTCAAATGTTACTCTAGACAGAGGCACTAGTTGCATGTACTGTACGTATGCACAAGGCAACACAGCCTATTCTAACAAGTGTCCCTCTGTGGGGAAGTGATTATAGTCAATGTCTCAGTGTGCAATGCTCTAAGGCAGCGCTTCCCAAACTGTGGGTCGCGGCCCCCTTGGGGAGCCGTAGGTTTTGTTGAGGGGGGCCGTGAAATAATGAAAACAAATTAAAATGTTTTAAGACTAAGTAGATTTTTTTTTTTTAAAAGAAACAGTATTTAACTTTTATTATTTATTATTTCTTTTTTTTTATTTTTTTTATATTTTAATGGAAAAATTCATACATTGGTGTTGGTTCACAAACTTTGCTTCCAATTAAGCTCAAATTCGGCACTTAATGAATATTAGTAAATATTGCTTATTCATATGTTTCATTTCAAAGCAGTGGTTAATTGTATTTACTTCGAATGCTCTCCAGGGAAGCTCCAAATCTTCCTGTCCCTTTCATCACGCGTTTCTAATCAGGGACTGTTGATATTGACAAAACTCGTTTTATATTATCAATGTCATCCGAACTAGTTTTCTGTTACCAATAAAAGTTTCGCATATACTTCACACATGAAAGAAAGCTTAAACAAGTTCATGTGGGGAGATAGTAACTCGCTTGCAGTGGTAAACAACACGCCCTCCCTGATAGCCACTATACTGCAGAGGCAATAAAAACAAGTACTTTTATTATGCCAGTGAATAAGGTATGAGGAGTCTGTTTAATATATTTCTAAACAAATAGTGCAATTAGAGACAACTGGGATAAAAACACACTAATTAATGAATCACGTGTCCCCTCATACAGAAACTATGCTGTATAGACTGAAACAAAACCATATGTTGCATGGGCAAACACAGTATCTAACTAAAAACTATTGTTATTAATTAGATGTGTGTGAGTTCGATTTCCCAAGGCAGCAATAAAATTCAACCGAACGTGTTAAAATCTCTAAAAGTGTTAAAACTAAGTAATATATATATATATATATATATATATATAGCTGACTAAATTGAATAGACTAAATTGAATAGCTGTTGTAATAGATATGGTATGAAGGTCAGCAATAAAAAGACAAAGACAATGAAAATAGGCAGAATCATTGAAAATGTCAACTGTGTTGTGAATGGAGAACCTGTGGAATAAGTAAAACATTTCAGCTACTTAGGCACAATTTTTACTGAAGATGGTAAACTAAATATAGAAATAGACAACAGAATCAGCAAAGCTGGTATCGTGGGAAGTCAATTGAATAAATTCATATGGAATAAGAAAGAAATTAGTCGGAACACTAAATTAGCTGTATACAAGACTGTTTTCAAACCAATTTTAACTTATGGATCTGAGAGCTGGGTCAGAAGTAAAACACTTGACCAAAGACTAGAGACCGCAGATATGAGAGTCCTGAGAAAGATTAGAGGCGTGAACAGATGGCATCAATGGCAATATCATATTAAAAATGAGGATATTAGGGAAGAACTTGACATTGTCAGCATCCAGGAATGCGTTAGCAGAGCTAATCTCAGATGGTATGGTCACTTAAATAGAATGGGAGAGGAAAGATTAGCAAAACAAGTGTTCTCTGCCAGGTTGGCAGGAAAACGACCCAGAGGAAGACCAAGATATAGGTGGATTGATACGGTACAAAGTGCCTTAGACGATAGAAATATAAGATCTGATAATGTTGGAGTCTTGACAAGTAACAGACTGATTTGGAGGAAAATTGTAGATAGGAAGTTAGTAATGATGTAATTTTTTCATGTAGTACTGTCATATCCTGTACACCCCTTGAGGGTACATGGCAGGAATTTGATGATGATGATGATGATGATATATATATATATATATATATAATGAATGTTATGGCAGTTTCACATATGGAATTCGGTTGAAGAGAGAGTTAGCATTTCAACTCGATTGTCAGCTATGCTTTTATCTTTCGGTTGCGCGATCTTTGTTAATACCGCACCAATCATATGCACGTTTTAATAACCTGCCTTTTTGTCTGTTTCGCGTTAGGCTTAATTACCGTAAAGGGAGAAAAGTCACAAAAGAGAAAAATGTTCCTGGTCCGGGGATTCCCTTATTCAGGTAATATTCACTAATTTTATGTTATCAGTCTGTGGTGTGCCAGTATTGGTAAGTGGTGATATTATTTGATCTATTCTACGTTAAAAAAGTTAACCCTGAGATGGATAAGTGGCTGATAAAAAAAATAAAAAAAAATCCCGCGAACAATCAGAAGAAGCAGAAACAGACTCAAAAAAAAAAAAAAAAAAAAAAAAAAGAACAGTATTTCATATTTTACCAGAACAGCCCACATCGTCTTCAGAACCAAACGGTAAGAGGCAAAAAATGTAATATATGCATTTGATTTTTGCAATATTCGCTGTGTATGTTTGCATTGAATATAAATACAATAAACATTATAATAATATATCTCTGTATTATGATTTTTTTTTCGAGGGGGGCTGTGAAATATTTTAATTTTTGCAAAGGGGGCCCTGACATCCACAAGTTTGGGAAGCACTGCTCTAAGGTATATTCACAAGATTAGAACAATAGTCCTGGATCAAGGTTCCAGTTACATGAGGTAAAACTGCGAGTGACTGTTATCGTGGTCTTAGGGAAGCCTGCAATGATAGTGCCCTACTGTACTGGACTGTTGCAAGATGGGTCAGTGCATTTCGTGCAGGACAACCCATAATTTCAGATGAACTTGTTGAGCTTGTTCAGGGACTCCTCACAGTTGGACTGTACACCAGTTAGCCCAGGAAACTGGAATAAACCACCAAAGTGTTTGGCACATCCTAAAAGATAACTTCAGTATATGCAAAATTTCAGCTCATTGGGTTCCACATCACTTGAGTAAGATGCAAAAATGGCATAGGTATGTGGTTGCTGGCCTCCATCTGGTACAAAAACAATGGGAATGCATCCCTGAATTCAATGGCGAACCCGTGTATTTACTTGGGAAGTACTGGAACATCCTCCATATTCAGCGGATATTCACCTGAATTCGTTGTAGCCATCGATGAATCTTGAACAAGGGCTTATGAGTCTAAAGTGAAGAGATAATCAACGAATGGTGCCATTCAGGATCACTCTGTCTGAAAAAAACTTTGCCAGGGACCAACCCACCAAGTCAAAGTCATGCTGATAGTCGCTCAACGTTTAAAGTGTCATTCTTCACCGTGCTGTGCCCTAAAGACAAACTGTTAACATGCAGTACTATAGACGATTTCTGGAGAAACATTTGCATCTGGTTTTAAGAAAAAGCAACCAGATTTTTTCATCGGTTCTCCACAGTGTTTGTTGCACAATAATGCTTCAATGCCATGTGTCACAACTGGTGATAGAGTTGTTGGACAAGTGGCAATGGGAAGTATTCGAGCATCCTCTGTATTCACTGGATACAGAGGATGTTCTTGAATAAACATCTGATGTGACTTTGACTTGTTTCCCAAAATGAAAGAACCTCTGGGGGTTCTTTCATTTTCATGCAGTTTCATGATGTGTAAGAGGTTCTTCAAGCAGTGAGTTACACTCTCACTGATATCGACAAGCAACATTGCTGATGGTATCCAGCAGTTCCCACAAATTTGGAAACAAGCAGAGGATGTAATTGTATAGACGTGATAAATAAACTATTTTGCATTTTGTGCACATGTTGCCACTACTATATTTAAAACCCTCATATGACAATCAAACACAGCAACAATAAACATATCGCCATACCCAAGAAGCTAATACTATCAAAAAAGTTCACTACCAGAGAAAGCTGAATGCAATCTAAGAATCTAGTTTTGCCCTGCTGTAATAAGCTTAATTATGTTAGATCATTTATTGCTTTAGGGATCACTTAAGAGTTAAAGTTAGATAATGGGGAGGAGACTAAGGAATGCAGAGAAATGATTGAGGTTTCTGACCTAATGATCCATCCTCACCTTCTTGCAGTTATTAGATAAACATCTGATATTAAATGAACAAGGATGAGTTGGAAATTAGGAACTAAACTGTATTCCATACTAGCTAGATAATACAAAATACAGTACTATCTAGATAAACATCTGATATTAAATGAACAAGGATGGGTTGGAAATTGGGAACTACACTGACTAAACTGTATTCTGTACTAGCTTAAACCATAAGCAAATCTGACGGTTCAAATTAAACTTGCAAAGAAATTATATTCTGATTTAATCCATTATCCAAGTGTGAGCAAACAAAGTTTGCAAGTGAAGTATCTTCACAACTAGGAATGCAGAGGTTGATGACTTCTACTTGTATATAGAGGTTGATGACTTTGCACTAATTGCATTCCAGAATGAAAAGCACACTTTCTTTCGGATGTGTATAATGCCATGCATTATTGAGAAGGGTCTCTACCCAGATTGAAATATTTAATATTGAGTTTTGACCTTTACTGAGGTCTCATTAATGGGGGTCAGATCCAAAAGAAATACCAAGGTTGAATAAATGCAGAAGTCCTATCTTTCCCATAAACAAGTAATAAAAAGGTATATCACATTATTAAAATTCTCTGGATTAGAGACAGATGCAGAAAGTTTTTTCACTTGGTTACAAATTAAATTAAATGAAATTACATGGGATGGTAGACCATTCCCATAATAGTATTGTATTGTCATCATCATGAGCCATGTTTTGTCCGCTGCTGGATGAAGGCCTTCCCCAATCATGACCCCAAAGTCCTACATTCATTCCTATCTTCGGCTTTTTTATTCCACTGAATTCCAACCATCTCTTTAATCTCATCCAAACCCCCTCTATCTCTTTCGTCTTCCTGAAGCTCTCTCTCCATCTCTAGGATACCATTCTGATATCAACTTTGTCCATTTTTGAATGTTACTTCTTGCAATATGACCTGTGAATTAATTAACAACTCCATATTTTAATGGTCGTTATGGCTCTCACTCTGGTCTGAGCTCTAACCCAAGTATTGCACTTCTTTCTAGAATGGTAATACTAAGTAATGATTGAAAGTCCATGATTCACTTCCATGTGTCATGATTGGAAGTAATACAACTGTCAAATATTTTTCTTTTAAGGCATATTGGGAGTTTCCTTTGAGTGCTTCATGATGTTTTCCAAAGGCTATCCAACAAAGCTGAATTTCACATGCAATTTTTTTACAATCAGCCTCTACCACAGTCTTTCGTCCTAGGTAAACATAGGAGGAAACTATATCAATTTTCTCTGTTCTTCCATTTGTAATGGCTTTTTTGGTAATGTATTTATTATTATTATTAACATCTGTCCTCCATGGAGCCAGATACTCATCATGGGAGGTACACACTATCACACATAATGCTCATCCAACCATGTCTTAAACTGATTCAATATGTCTAACATTCACAACACACTCAGGCAATGTATTCCACTCACCAACTATTCTTCATGCAAAGAACCTTCTCCTCATTCCTCTGCTCACAATCCTCATACAGTTTCCAGCAATGGCCTCTTGTTCTATCCCTGTCTCCTATTCTATGAAAAATCTCTTCCATATCAACCTGATAACAATCCCTGACTAGCTTATATGGCTCAATCATATCCCCACCTCCTCCTGTTACTCATGAGGCCTTGCAATTTACATTTTCTCAATCTGTCTTTGCACTCCACATTCTGAAGACCACTGACCACTTTTGTGAATCTTCTCTGGATCCTTTCTAACATATCCTTGTCACCATGAAAACCTGGTGACCAATCTGTGCACAATAATCCATGAGGCCTAATCAAGGGCATATACACTGGCATCATAACTTCTTTATCTCTGCATGTCAGGGTCCTCTCATCATTGCCATTATCTGATATGGCGTCTTCACAACTTGTGCAATATGGCTAGTGAATTCCAGGTCATTGTCCACCACCACTCCCAGATTTCTCATTTCCTCTATTTCCTTTAAAGTTTCCCCACCAAGTGTATACTTTGCATTCCATTGTTGCTTACCAATTCTCAAAAACCTGACACTTTGCAACATTGAACTGACAGTTCACATACCTGCCCACTGATACAACTATTCAAGTCCTCCTGTAAGGCCATAACATCCGCATTGCTCTCCCTAATTTTGCATCATCTGCAAACAGCTACATATCACTAGTTAAACCCATCCCAATATCATTAACATACAAATTGAATAACAATGGTCCCAAAACTGATCCCTGTGGCACACCACTCCTTCCCCTTTTGGAATACTGCACCTCATATACAACTTTCTGATACCTATCTCACAGCCAGTCACTGACCCAACTCAGAAGTCTGTTATCCAATCCCATCTGTTTCAATTTATTTAACAGCATATCGTGTGGCAGTCTATCAAAATCTTTTGCAAAATCCAAGTACACCATTGTATATGCATCTCCCTGCAAGGTATTTGTCACCTTGTTATAGTACATAGGTAAGTTAGTAAAACATGATCTCCCTTTAACAAACCCATGCTGATAACCACAGAGAATACTGCGGTTATCAACCCATTTCTGCATGCTACTTTTCACCAATCTCTCTAGTACCTTCACCACAACTCTGGGTATACACATTGGCTTATGATTTGAAGCCACAGCCTTATCACCACTTTTATACAGTGGAACAATTTTACCTTCTTTCCACTCGCTTGGAATCTGTGCTGTTGTAAGACTCTTATTAAACAGTCATACCAATGCTACTGCTAATTCCCTGGAATTAATCCCCTTCAGATGCATAGTGATGTATCATCAAATCCTATCGCCTTACTGACATCAAGGTTTTTTATTTCCTCAAATATCTCTGGCTCACTCACAATTAAGCCACCCTCTCCTATATCCTCTACACTTAAATTTCTCATTATTCTGCCCTGATGAGGATGAAACACCCTTATAAATTGATCATACGTTAACAATGTCCTCTACAGCAGTTACCATTCTACCATTTTAATCCATTAACATCATCTTACCATAATTATTATTCCTTCTACTTGTCACATATCACAAAAACCCTCTCTATGTTTTTTCTTTACCTGATTTGCCAATTTCTTATTCTGCATTTTTGTTTTCCTTACTGAGTCACTCTCCTGGCTTGTTTTTTGTACTCTTCATGTAACTGATTATTACCATTATTATTATTATTATTGTAATATGTAATATTATTATTACATATCATTATCATTCACACGCTGACGCTGTTATGTATTTCTTTGTCAGTTCTCAAGCAGCATTTATTTCCTCAATTTCTCATTCCATAAAATAGCTCCAAGATTATACATTAATTTTGTTTTGTCTTTGTTTATATTTAATATTTTCTTTTTGCTTTACATACATGTCCTAAAGGATATTAAAACTTCTACTGATTTTTTTAATGGAACCACAGTGAAGTGGTTCCATTAAAAAGAAGATTTGGGATTATTCCAGTATGACTCCAAAGAATCATACTGGAATAATCCCAAACTCAATGGAATTGAAGATAATTACTTTCGGCACTTTACCCAAGTAGCAAGCTTCAATCAGGGGGAAAAAATGATAATTTTTTTCCCATTGAGCTAGCAGAGGATTTACAGAAATATAGTCTACAGAACTGTGTTACTTGGATTAAAGAGGAAAGATACTTCTAAACATAAATTATAGTTTGCTATATTCACGTCATAGTCATCAGTGAAATGAGGAAGCAGCAAAGCATAAAATACTAGACATGAAATTAAACTTCTTGAACAGCAAGAATTTCCAGTAGAGCGATATCAACAATGAAAAAGAGGATTACTGGAAGAAGCAAAAAAAAAAAAAAAGTGTGAGAGTGTACTGCCAAGAACATGGCAGGGATAAATTCATGAGAAAGGTGACAATTGCAACTGAATAAATGGAAAGGTTGCATAGAACAAAACAGTTTTTACATGTGGAGAGCAAAGGATGAAAAAACTAAAAGACTGAAAGATTGCACTTGAATAAGTGTGGAATTAGATGTCTGAAAATAGTTTCGTTCAGAGGAAGGAAGGAAGAGCAAAATTTAGGAAACTAGTGCTATTTGAAGGGAGAGAGATGCTGTGTGTTTGTAAATGATCTCAACTACCCTTAAAGCAAGTGAGGGTGAGAATGGGAAAGATCAAAGTGTGCTGAATGTAGCTTCTCAAATCTCGGTTAGTCATTAAAAGATAAATAGTTACCTGAGGACCTTAATGAATATAGTATTTTATGTCTAATGACAGGAGCAATAGGAACAATGGTGATTTTTTTTTTTTTTTTTTTTTTTTTGGCATTGGCTAGCTCACTTGGGAAAAAAATTGTAGTCATTAATGAGACCTGAATGATTGAAGAGAATACAATTACAGGAATAAAATGTAAAGTATCAGGTAACTCTTCGTATAACGCGGTGCTTATACAACAAGGTTTCAATATAACGCAGTCTACAAATTGTTGTAACCCTTGTTCAACGTGGTACTTATACAACGCGGTTTCGATATAAAATGGTCTACAAATTGTAGAAACCCTTTATCTTTTCATATATTTTTCACTGCACGAGACTTAAAAATCAAATTTTATTTTCGTTAAATTTGTGTCTGTCCATGTTGCGCATGTAGTTATAAGTAGTGAATTTATATTAGGGGAAATACCCTTTAGCAGGTTACAGCTAGCATGTTTGAAAATTGGTTTTTCAAGTGCATTTTGTACCTGATGTAGAAAGTCATACAAAGAAAAAGAATATCGACTTCAAAATTCTATTAATTTTAGATAACGCACCAGGCCATCCAACAAGTTTAAGCCATCCGAATATTAAAATAACTTTTTTGCCACCTAATACTACTTCACGTATTCAACCACTCTACCAAGGAATAATATCAACATTTAAGTCATTATATTCGTCGAAGTATTCCAATTGATTTTGGAAGAAATGGAATCTAATCTAAACATGGCACTGCCTCAAGGTGAAAAGAGTTTTCAATATTGAATTGTGTGAAAATTATTTCTCTGTCCACTAAGGAATTACAACCCTCTACACTGAATGCTTGCTGGAAAAAAAATATGGCCTCAAGTCGTTCTGGAACAAAATTTTGTACCTCCAGTGGATGAAGAGCTAAGTCATATAATAAATGTCACACACATTTTTGGTGGAGATGGCTTTTGTGATATGGTTGAAAACAAAATTTGTGAATTAATTGATGAGGAAACAGATTTAAATTAGAAGGAACTGGTAGAATTAATAGATGAGGTTGAACCTAATGGCAGGGGGAAGTTTTGCCAAAGATTCTGATTATGATGAATCCATTAACGGTTGGACTTGGCAAGAAAGTTAAGAAGTTATTTTACGAATAACGATCCCTCAATGGAGCGCTCCGGAAAATTCGCGAGACAACTGGATATTTGTTTAGCTCCATTTTACTTAATAAAAGAATTGCAGCATAGTGTTAAGCAAGGTCTTATTACTGACTTCTTGATAACTAAATCACCCAAAGTATGCAATGAGAATCAGTGGTGCACCTAGAGGGGGGGGGGGGGCCAAGGGGCCAGGCACCCCCCAAAGAAAAAGGAAAAAACACTAGAAAATTTTCCAAATATCTTTTCCTAATGAATAAAATTCATTTTTTTTATTTATGTTGTGTCGTGTCTTCTATTTCTATACTGCTTATGAATTAGCGATCATTGCAGATGTTCAGTCATAGGTCGTATGCGATGCGTAGTGTGTATTCTCAAATTGTCTACTCAACTCGGCCTCCCCCCCCAGATTAAATCCTGAGTAAGCTACTAATGAGAATTATATAAAATGTCCAAGGGATTTCAATTGATGATGACGTCTGGTCACTTGAAATAAAGAGCATCTATGAAATGTTATTTTTGAAGACAGTGATGACGATTAAAATACGCACTTTATTTTATTTTGCTTAAAACATTTATGTATTATGTGCTATGAAGTTTGTGTACAATTTGTAATTTTTATAAGTTTATACTATGTATTTGTTTCATAGTTTGTTTTCTAAACTTACATGAATTACTTGAATCAGCTAAAAATATTTTTTTCTTGGATGTGCCATTGTTGTTTATATAATTAAAAAAAAAAAAGATTTCGGAACATAACCCTACTTTTTCTATGTGATCTGAGTCTTGCATAATGCAATTTATATAATGCAGCATTTCTTTGGAACCTAACATCCGCATTATACGAGGGTTACCTGTATATTGTATTTTCATGGAAGACAAAATGGTAGAAAGGATACTGATGATAATAACAGAAGAACTGCAACTAAAGAAAGGGAAGATGTTTAACAAGAAAGTAAAGTAAGCATTTTTTTGAAAATTATGGAGACAACTACCATGTTTGAATAAAAACTTAGTTTAATATAACTAAAATCTACATTCAATGTTTTGACCTTTATGTCAAGGTCATCATCTGGAGCATATAACTATACACAGAAAACAAGCTACATTACAATCAAACTGGTTTGTTAAAGATACTGACCAACCGCTACAACAATTGTTGGCCTGACCTCTGGTGAAAAAAAAAAAAATTATACATCAAAGCTAGAGTCCTATTATTAGCGTTATCTGTTGGTTGTAGAAATACATTGGGCGTAACAACAAGTATCTATCTATATACATATATTAACATCATGATTATAATTGTACATTCCAGCCAGTTGATATGGAATGGTTTCTAATACTAGTTGATGATTGGTTAGAGTCCTGACTTATGTTGGATCTTATGTATTAGGTAGGCTGAATGTGTGCCATCCAGATCCTTGGAATTTTCATGCCATCTTTGTTGTTGATATTTGGGTGGTTTATCAGGATTTCGCAGGCTTACTTAAATTTCCTTTCATACCAGGTTTTTGTGTGGTGTAAAGAGAGTGGGTGCTTTTCCAGTTGATTTGGTGTAAGGTGTTGAGCGTGTGGTCTGAGAGGCCTGCTTCACCATAATGGTTATATTTAATGTGTCTAATGTGTTCTTTCTTGCGTATAGGGATTGTCCATCCTGTTTCACCAATGTAGGGTAAGTTACAGGTGCAGCGGATGCAATAGACTCCAGGATGTACTAATGGGAGGAGAGGATCCTTAGAGGAATTAAATATGGCTTTAAGTTTAGTGGGTGGTTTGAAGGTGGCATTAAGGTTATAATGTTGTAGGATTCTATTGATTTTTTCTGATAACCCTTTAATGTATGGGATGGCTATGGTTTTACTGTAATCTAGAATCGTTTTTGTTGTTGTTTTATGGAGTACGGGACATCAGTCCTGCAGCTGCTTCAGGGTTTGTCAAGATAATCAAGGAGGCGAAAGATAACAGTAACGACTTAGGTACTGCGAAAAGATATAAAGAAAAGGGTGAGCAGCAGAAAGCACAAAAACAGAATGAGGAGTGCAGAGCTGAGTCAATTTGTTAGGTCACAACAAGTGTTCCTGATCAAAACGAGATCCGTTCCACAATTAAACAGGAGGTCGAAAGACTACAACAGCCTGTTATGGAACGTCTCAATGCGGTGCTTAACCGACTACAGTCAGGCTCTACGGAAAACGCAGAGAATTCTCACTCCCAAGATGAAAGAACTGCTATCCTAATTCGTAGGGAGGTTGAAAGGATGCAAGAACCACTACTTAGCAAAATGGACTCTATAATGAATAGACTGACGGAGCTGTCTGCCCAGTGCAAAAGCAATCCTCCTTTGTCCTCGGACAAAGCGAATGCTAGGGGGTACCATCCAGAGCCCCCCCAAGGTGTTACAGCTGCAACAAGCTGGGGCATAGAGCCATAAACTGTTTCAACAGAGAAGGCAAAACGAATGGAAACTTCTCAGAGGCTAAGTCTCATGTTTGCAGTAAGTAAGAAAAGGGGAGAAAAGGGGGGAGGATCAGAGACGACCTTGAGATGACGGCTGAAGGAAGGGTATGCGGAAGAAAACTTTGAGCGTTAATTGACACTGGTTCACAGGCTTCTATCATATCAGAATACTGTTTCAGGGAATTAGAGCCTTATGTAAGAGGGAGGATAAAGTTTCTAAGAGAGCCCATTAAGCTTATGGGAATATCCTCTTCAACTACCCAAGCTACAAGGTCTGTAAGACTGAAGATGAACCTACCCACATTTGGCATGTGTGTTTGGCACAACTTTTTAATTTTGCCAAAATACTCTTTCCCTTATTTAGGATTAATCCTGGGAAATGATTTTCTATCTAAGTACAGTTTCTCCTGTAATTATGCTAGTAGGGAAGTTTGTTTCAAAAGGAGGAAGAAATTTATAGAGCTTGGAAGGGGATCACAAGCACAGAAGAGGGGGGGGGGGATAGGATTCTTATAAGCTTGGAAAACACTAGAGAGAGAGAGAGAAGGCACAGACTAACTGAGGGAGATGATGTGCATAGAGAGTTCAAAAATTTAGAACAGAACAATGCATTTTCAAAATTGGTCTCAAAGAACCCTAATATATTAGACCATGCGGAAAGAAGGGGACAACCAGATGAAGGTGTTGAAGACAGGGATGTGCATGAAACAAGTGAGAACATACTGGTGTTGTGTCCCAATTTACGATTATTAGGCTTTCAACTATCCTTGCATGTGAAACTCTACTTGTCTTTGTCCAAATCTTATTTATATACGAGATATCACCCAAATACAAATATTCAAGATAATGATAACTAATATTTAAGGAATTGACAGCGTATACTAGAAATATAGATTAAATAAACTTTAATATATACTTTCCGATATTTCGGCAAACGTCACGTTGCCATCTTCTTGGAAACTTACTACAAAGACACGTGCACACAAGTCACTTGTGTGCACGTGTCTTTGTAGTAAGTTTCCAAGAAGATGGCAACGTGACGTTTGCCGAAATATCGGAAAGTATATATTAAAGTTTATTTAATCTATATTTCTAGTATACGCTGTCAATTCCTTAAATATTAGTTATCATGTTTAACCAGCGTATAAGCCTCTCAACAAATATTCAAGCTTCTTCTCCCCTTAGTGTCCCTAAATATTTATTTTATACTGTGCTTTCAGGACATTTAGTTTAAGATATAAAATTCAAAAACAAGAAGCAATTACCAAAATATGTCTGAGTGTGAAACTAATATGCAGTCGTGACCTTTTCTTACATCCGGGGTTCCAATTTTGTCAAAGATCTCCTACTCCTTATCCACTCTTCATGCTGTGGATTCCTCAGATTATAGAAGTAAAGTGTGCCCTTGTTTTTGACAGCATTGTCATTTAGCTTTCTACTGGTATGATTAATCCCTTTGGATTCCTTTCTGTTTACTGACAAACTTTCTATTCCTTCTATCCTCATTCCTTCAGGAACTTGTTGCTTATTGAAGAAACACCTGGTGAATTGTAGGCACTGAATTCTGCTATGTGCTTTATCCCGACTGTTTTTTCCCTTTTTAAGTTTCCTTCTCCTATTTGCCCTACTTATGCCTTCTTTCGCACCTTGGTTAGCTGTTCGAGATGCATCCCAGGTTAAGTTCCTTTCGTCAGAGCTCCATTCATCAGGGGTATGTTCACTCAGGGGATAAACTCCCTTTCTGTGGTCTACCCTACCATTTTGTCGGGGCCTAAGGTTATATACCTGGTTTGTTCTGGTTATGTTCTGTCTTGATTCTGGTTCTCATAGTTCCTTTCCCCCACCCTGGTTGACATTCGTTCATTTGGTATACCTGCCCCAATGCACTCACCAAACCGAGTGTACCTGGAGAACTATCTGTCTGAGACTGGATTCTCCTGCTCTCCTTGATATCTAACATTATTCTTCTTACTTGCGGGGCATTTATATTAGGGTTTCCTCCTTGAGGAGTATTGTTGTCCCCCTCTGTAGCTCTTCTCCCTCCGCACACATTTTCCATCGAATCTCCTTGGCATACCAACCTATTAGATCTTGTCTTGTATAATTTCAACCTATTAGAGTGGATCACCCAGGATTTTCCTTGTTTAGATCTCCCCCTTATTTTAAATGTCACCGGGGATAACTTTTCTTGAATCTCATATGATCCGACCGTCTTCCTCCCAAACTTCCCCCCTTTCTTATTAACGGAGTTTTGTTCTAGCAAGACTAGATCACCAGGATTCAGATCCATGTATTTTCTCATTTTATTAGCATAATTCCTTGCCTGTTGTGAGCAAGCTTTACTGGATTTGGTTACCATCTCATATGCAATTTTGTTATCGGTTATCAGACTATTGAGATAGTTTTGTTGATATCTGGAAACCCTGAATTTACATAGGAGTTCCTGAAATCACTAGGGAAGGTTGGCTCAAATCCATAGAGGATAACGGCAGGGGCTTCTCTGATGGCGGTATGTAGAGCGGTTCTGCACGCGAATAATGTGTGAGGTAAGAAAGTATCCCAATTCGAGATCTGGTTATCAGATAATTTTGACAAAGTAAGTTTTAAGGTCCTGTTTAATCTCTCACACATTCCATTTCCTTGAGGATGATAAGGTGTGGTGAACAGTTTTTTTTATTTTCAACAACCTACACAGCTGCAACATGACTTCAGCTGTGAGGTTGGAACCTTGGTCGGAGAGAAGTGTCTGTGGTGTCCAGTATCTAGAAACAACTAACTTAAAAAATTTGCACGCCACTGTTCGGGCAGATTGGTCCTTAATTGCTGCAGCCTCTGGATATCGTGAAAACATGTCTATGACCACTAGTATGTATCTATTTCCTTTCTTAGTGATAGGCAATGGGCCCACAATATCCATGGCTACAGCCTGAAAAGGACGTGTGGGGCTTGGGAAGGATTGGAGGGGGGGGGGGGCTTACCCACAATGCTGGACTTTTCTTGACATAGATGATAAGAGGTTACATATGACTCTACATTTCTCTTCATTCCTTTCCATATATAACGATCACACACTCTATTCCAGGTTCTATACTCCCCTTGGTGACCTGCCAAGTCAGAGTCATGAAAGGTGTATAGCACCCATGGAATCATGACCTCTGGAACTATGATTTTGTCCTTCCATCTCCCTGTATTGCTTGTTTGGACAATAAGAACCCATCTGGATCAATGTACAAGGTTTGATGGAAAGAATACTTATCGGGGGACCTTTCTCCTCTCAAAACTCTCATAAACCTCCACCCCCCCCACTGGATCCCTCCTTTGCTCCCTGATTATGCGAGACTTCTCCCAGACTTAATGTTCAAGGGGGTGATCCCCTTCTTGCCTACCTTCCCTTTTTTGAATATAGAGGAGATTATTTCCTCATTATGGTTGGTATCATTACTACGTGTAACATCCAGGGATCTGGACAGATAGTCCACGACCACGTTTGCTGAACCTGGGATGTATTTTATTTCCAAGTTAAATTCCTGCATTTCTAGTGTCTATCTAATGATTCTCTGATTTTCATCTTTCACTGAGGATATAAATGACAGAGGTTCGTGGTCAGAACGTACCTAAACTTCCTCAGAGCATAAATAATAGCGAGCGCCTCCTTTTCAATTACAGAGTAATTTAGCTCAGGAGGAAAGCTTCCTGCTGATAAAAGCGATTGGCTTAAACCCCCCTGCTTCTTCCTGCTCCCCAACAGAGGCAATTGTGTCATTGGATGCATCAGCTAAGAGATAAAACACTTCACCCAGCTTGGGGTAAGATAGGACAGGCGACTTAGTTAAAGCTAGATTCAGAAGTTGGTGTGCAATCTGTTGATCCTGTCCCCACACGAATCTCTTTCCCTTCTTTGTGAGCCTGACTATAGGCTCCATTAATTTGGAGCATTCTGGAATGAACTTCCTGAAGAAGTTGATCATTCCCAAGTACCGCCTAACTTGCCTTATAGTGGTGTGAGTTCTTGCCTTTAGTATGGCAGTCACATTTTCTTTTGTGGGTGTTATTTCATGTTTATTGACAATATGGCCCAGATATTCAACTTCCCTGAGAAAAAATCAGCATTTGGAGCACTTCAGGGATAGCTGAGCCCTGTGAAGTCTTCCCATGACTCCCATTAGTAATCTTGTGCTCCCGGATGCAAGACGAGTAAACCAGAAGATCGTCCTGGAAGCAGATAACCCCTTCTCCCAACATGTCAGATAACACAGAGTTCATCAGACTCTGAAAACTCATGGCTGAGTTCCTGCCCCCCCTCCCCCCGAGGAAGTCGACATAGTTGATACTTTTGCCATCTCATGGTGAAGGCAAAATATTTCCTATCCTCCTCCCTCAGAGGAATCTGGAAGTAGCCAGAGTTTAGATCTAGTTTGGAGAAGTACTTAGCTCCCCCCCCCAGGCCAATCAAGAGGTCCTCAATCTTGCACACAGGAAAATCTATGGGTTTTGTAACTTTATTGTTTTCTCTCAGGTCCAGTACAAATCTCAATCCACCATTACGCTTCTCTACTAAGATAAATGGACTGTTCCATCTGGAATTATTGAGATTTCTCAATAATTCCAGCTTTCTCATATTCCAGAAGCAACTTCTTGAGTTTGTCCATATGCTTGAGTGGGATCTGGTATTGTTTCAAATATATGGGTATATCGGAATCCAATCGTTCGATGCTGTTGGCACACTCTCCCTCGATGAGTCTTTGGACTCCCTGGAGGTGTCAAATAATAATAATAATATGTTGGATCTTATTGGTACAAGAAAGCGTGTTGATTTCCTCTGTGAATACCCTTGGATAATTGTGGAATACAGAGTTAAAGAACTCCATTATGTGAACCCTTTCCTGCTCTGATCTTAGATGCTCAAGGGCATCCTGGGTTAGCTCTTTTCTCCACATGTTGGATTCCTCCCCCCCCCCCCATCCTTCAATTCGATTTCCATGATCTTGCCTTTCCCCTCACTATCTCGCATCCTGAACTGTGGCCTGTACCTTTTTCCACATAGAGATAGTGTTCCACTAGCAAAGTCACACAAAAATTTATTTTTTTCTAAAAAGTCAATACCCAGTATGACTTGATTGCTAGTATCAGCAGTTTTGGGTAAGACCAGTATCTCATGCGTAACACTGACAGGGAAACAAGGTATGGAGATCCTCACCCTCACTCTCAAAGTTGAGGAGTGTTCAACTCTCGCAATTCCCATGATCTTAATGGGGATGCTTAGTTCAGTGAAGCTATCAAGGGCTATATCCCGAAACGCTTCAACGAATTTCATTGGGATCACTGATATGTGGGCCCCGGTGTCAAGCGAGAGAGTTACATGGTACCCCTTCAATCACACCTTTTACCAAAGGCAGGAGTAATCTTCCTTCCACTTCTGCTACCAAAACAGTGTGCATTTTCACCTCCTTCCCTTTTGTTGGATTATCTCCCTCGGTTAAATCACTGGCGATTTCAGTTAGACCCTTCTCATTCTCACCTGACACAGAAAGACTCAAGTCTTCTAATTCAACTGCTTCTGAAATAAGACCCGCTTCTTCAGCATTACATTGCTATAACCTCATGACCTCCGTCTCCCCTTTTATCATGCTTTGATGTTGCATAATTGATTTTGAGGGACCGAAATTCTCCTTGAAACTAATCGGGTACTCAAAACTTTTTTTTTTTGGGGGGGGGGGGTATGTGTCCCCAATCCCTCTTGTAATTGTTTCCTCAGAGAGGAGGCTTGTGCCATTCCCTCTAAAATTCTTTCCCTCTTTCTGGCCAGGTTGAAGCACGCATCCAGGTCCTGGGCCCCTTTCTTGAATATCACCTTTCTTAGTTGGTCATATAATCCAATTCTGAATTGTTGGAAGGCTAACCATTTCATGTGGGCCTCCTCTTCTGGGGATAAGAGTCTCACGGATTGTATTATATGCAATATTCTGTTTCAAAAATCAGATTCATTTTCTCCCCTCTCTTGCACGCAACCATACAATTCCCTTAATACTTGGGTGCTCCCCTTTTTCCTATTAAATTCCGAGATCAATATTTGTTTAAATTGCTGATAATCTAGGGCTTCCCTCAGCATAGGAGAGAGATCTACGAAGCTTTGGCTTTTCCAATCAGCTTACTCCGGAGCAAGACTAACAACTGAAAATCAATCCATCCTCCAACTCTTCTGAGCTCTTCTATATAACTAAAAAAATTGAAGACATCATCAGTCTCCTCGCCCGAAAATTGTGGGAACACCTGCTATGGTGTTCCCACAGTGAAAAAATTCGCTGTTATCCATGCCTAAACTACTAGAGGGATCAGTCATACTTGCATCCAGTTTACAGTAATTTACTCTTTAAAATTTTCAACAACACTTTAATTAAACTTTTGTCTCTCAGTTGTCTGATCTGCACCCAAAAACCAACTTGCTGTGAATAGCTTGTAATTAGGATTTAATTAGCTAAACTACATCCTGTTGACTGCGCCATTTATGTTGTGTCCCAATTTACAATTATTAGGCTTTCAACTATCCTTACATGCAAAACTCTACTTGTCTTTGTCCAAATCTTATTTATATACGAAATATCACACAAATACAAATATTCAAGCTTCTTCTCCAATTAGTGTCCCTAAATATTTATTTTATACTGCATCTTTCAGGACATTTAGTTTAAGATATAAAATTCAAAAACAAGGAGCAATTACCGAAATATGTCTGAGTGTGGAACTAATATGCAGTCGTGACCTTTATCTTGTAACTTAACAAAATCCCCCCCCCCCAACCAAGAGGCTGCAGGTTTGAATCCAGGCATGGTTGTTTGTGATTGTCCTACAAACTTTATGTGGAAAGGGAACCTACCACTTATTCTAGCAGAAGACTTCACTCCCAAAACCATGTGAGGTAAGGGAGTGACCATACAGCGTCTACGGGCATCACCTACCCTATTCACTAGACCTGGTCCCATCAAAAATTTGCCAGTATGTTTGTCCGAGTGGTTAACGTGTCTGCTCTCCAGCCAAGAGGCTGCAGGTTCGAATCCCACCATGGGCATGGTTGTTTGTGATTGTCCTACAAACATTGTGTGGAAAGAATCTGCAACCCTACCACTTATATAAGAAGCCTTCACTCCCAAAACCATGTGAGGTAAGGGAGTGACCATATGGAATCTACGGACATCAAATGTCTATGGATGTCACCCACCCTATTCACCAGACCTGGCCCTATCTGACTATTCTTATTCCCAAATTTAAAGAAACAAAATTTACCACAGATAAAGTCATACCTGCAGCTGAGGACTGGTTTGTGCAACAAGGGAAAGACTTTTTTCTCAGTGGACTACAAATGATGCAACAGCATTGTAACAAATGTGTAACACTTCATGTGTAGAATAATGTGTACGTTACATGATCCTACCTCAATTCCTTCATAGTGATTACCACAACTTTTGATCACACCCTTGTAAATCTACAGTGGAGTTAAAAAAGAAGAAAGTGCAAAAGCAAAATAAAGATTTTTAATTCACAAGTCAATGAAAAAAAAAATCACGTATTACAAATACTGGAGCAAGAGAATTTTGGAACTACTGAGTGATGATTTCCTAAAACAGTATGTAATGGAGTGTGGATGCTGGATTTGGTTATTGCGAATTCCAGTACCTTTAAACCCTAGATTATTAGGGACAAAATTTCTGATTTGTCCAAAATCAAGAACCAGGGAGTAAGATCATGTTGGCTTGACTTGGGGCATGGCTAATCATATGGAATTTGCAGTCAAAAGGGAATATATGTACATGCAGAACTACATGAATTCTTTCAATCTTTCCTATTTGATACCAGAGAACAGTGCCAGGTAATGCTGCCTGGCACTGTTCTCTGATACAAGTTTGAAGAGAAACAACATTAAACAGTAATGTCCAGTGTCTGGAGGATAAATCGGTATTATGGAATTATAGATAATGGAATTTTATAGATGGGTAGCATTAGCATCATTAAGCAGGAGCTTCAAAAAAGTAAATAAAATGTGGAGGGATATAAACAGGGAAAAGAATATAAAAAGAAAGGTGATGAGCATGTTTATGAGCAGTACAAGGCACTGAGATGACTAACATGGTATGGAAGGTAAAATTGTCAGAGGAAATTAGCTGCCAAGTAAAAGGAAGAATGATTTAATGAATGCTGATGGTGCATGTGATGTGACAGAAGCAGACAGAATAGTTATTATTATTGTACAGGCACCTCCATGGAGTCTGAAGAATAATTGCAGGAGACCCAAACTATGCACACAATTTATAATACCTCTTCTTGGACCCATTAACAAACAAAGTGATAATAATCAATTGTAGCAATCCATTCCATTTATTCACAACTCTCCAAGAGAAGAGAAAAACCTAGTCTGCATGCCCACTAACCACACTTTTACTCAACTTCCAGGGATGACCCTCCTCTGTTCTGCCCCCCCCCCCCCAGCCAGGTGTGGAAATACTTCCCTTGTATCAATCCTATAAAACCCTTTTAAGTAATTTAAATGCTTCTACAGGAGACTAGACCTAGACAGAATAATAACAGATGTGGACATATCAGGGCCTTATAAAGAGAAATAATAACTTCCTAATCTCTACTTGTTAGTGTGCTCTTCAATAGCCAAGTAACCTTATGAGCTACCCTAGCAATATGTCCTCTAAATGTGAACTCTTTGTCTACAATCACCCATAAATCTTTATCTTCATCTATTTCTTGGAGTACCGTTCCATCAATGTTTTACATAGCTTGTAATCCATTTATCCCAAAATGCATAACTTTACATTTCTCCATATTAAACTGACGCCCATTATCTTTTACCCATACTGACAGCCTATTACTATACTTAATTTCATATCATCAGCAAACAACTGAATATTTCCTTTCAGGTTATTTCCTGTATTATTTATGTACAAATTAAACAGTAGTGGTCCTAGCACTGAACACTGCATCACACTGTTAGTCACCAGATTTTGTACAGATTCTGCTCCTCCACATACCACTTTCTGATATCTGTCCAGCAGCCACCCTCTATTCCACATAATCAGCATCATACCCATCCCCATTTGTTCTAATTTGTATAATAGAGTTCCATGTGGTATTTGCTCAAATTACTTTGCAAAATCCAGCAGAATCATTGCATAGCCATTTCCTCTATCACTCATAATAGCATGACAGCTACTCAGCTTTACTAACTTTTTATAATCATGCTATTATAAAAAGTTAGTAAATTATTAAGGCATGACCAACACCTCATAAAGCCATGTTGCTCCTCATTGAGTATTATATTCTTATCTACTCATTCTTGAATTCTCTTTTTGACCAGTTTTTCCAGTACTTTTACCACCACACCTGAGATACTGATTGATCTATAATTTCCTGCTGCAGTCTTACTACTTCCCTTATGCAAGGGAATTATTTTGCCCTCTTTCCACTCCCTTGGAATGCTACCAGAGGCAAGAATTAAATTGTTGAAAATTTATTTATCACTAGGTTAGACTATAACAGATTTAGCTTAATCCTTTATCCCAGTGAGAGCAAACAAAGTTTGCACCTGAAAATATCTTCAGGACTAAATATAGTGTTGTACTATCTTATCCAGTAAGTAGTGCAACACCAAGGCAACTCGTGGCAAAGGTGGAGCAAGCTACCAGGCACTTCTAACCCAGTATCTCCCATAATGCAAAACACATTTCCTATGTGGATATGTATACTGTTATGCATTAAAGGGATTGGCCATCTACCCAGACTAGTTTCGACCTTTATTGAGGTCTCTTCAGTGGGAGCCAGGCCCAGAGCTGGAGATACCAGGCAGAAGCAGTAGCAAGTCATCTGTGCCTATGGGAGTTGCCAAAAGGTTTATCACCTTTTTTAAAAATTACTCTGGATTTAGAGAAAGATGTTGAAAATTTATTTATCACTAGGTTAGACTATAACAGATTTAGCTTAATCCTTTATCCCAGTGAGAGCAAACAAAGTTTGCACCTGAAAATATCTTCAGGACTAAATATAGTGTTGTACTATCTTATCCAGTAAGTAGTGCAACACCAGATGGCCAATCCCTTTAATGCATAACAGTATACATATCCACATAGGAAATGTGTTTTGCATTATGGGAGATACTGGGTTAGAAGTGCCTGGTAGCTTGCTCCACCTTTGCCACGAGTTGCCTTGGTGTTGCACTACTTACTGGATAAGATAGTACAACACTATATTTAGTCCTGAAGATATTTTCAGGTGCAAACTTTGTTTGCTCTCACTGGGATAAAGGATTAAGCTAAATCTGTTATAGTCTAACCTAGTGATAAATAAATTTTCAACATCTTTCTCTAAATCCAGAGTAATTTTTAAAAAAGGTGATAAACCTTTTGGCAACTCCCATAGGCACAGATGACTTGCTACTGCTTCTGCCTGGTATCTCCAGCTCTGGGCCTGGCTCCCACTGAAGAGACCTCAATAAAGGTCGAAACTAGTCTGGGTAGATGGCCAATCCCTTTAATGCATAACAGTATACATATCCACATAGGAAATGTGTTTTGCATTATGGGAGATACTGGGTTAGAAGTGCCTGGTAACTTGCTCCACCTTTGCCACGAGTTGCCTTGGTGTTGCACTACTTACTGGATAAGATAGTACAACACTATATTTAGTCCTGAAGATATTTTCAGGTGCAAACTTTGTTTGCTCTCACTGGGATAAAGGATTAAGCTAAATCTGTTACAAGAATTAAATTAATGAGCCTAGTCAGAGGCATTGCTAGTTCCCTTGCACATTTTCTCACAAAACTCGAGTTGATATCCCATCTAATATCATAGCTATATTTACGTTGAGATCCTGCAATATCCTAAGAACCTCCAATTAATCCACCTCTGTTCCAGCACAAGTCTCTGTCACATATGTCACAGCATTATCCTCACTTGGATGATATACCCTTGCAAAGTGGTCACTCAGTAAGTCAACTATTTTATCTGATTCTGTAACCTCATGACCAGCAGCACTCATAAAGGTTATTTTTCCATAGTTATTCTTCCTCTTACTTGCCATGTAGCAAAATAATTCTTTGGGATTTCCTTTGGCCTGCTCATAATCTCATTTTGGTTTGCTTTCCATACTGGCCACCTTTCTTGCTTAACCTTTGTACTATTCATGAGTTTGCTGGTCACTTTTTTCCTTATATACCATCCATAGCATTTTATTTTTCTGAAATTATTCATTCATCTAATTCTTACCTTAAGTATAAAATTTAATATAGCTACCCTCAGGTGCCCCTTAACTATCTCCAAAGCACTACTAACATCCTTTCCTTGAAGGGTGTTCTGCAATGGCACAGTTTCAAGCTTCCTCCTACTGGACAGAATATTCCTCATTTTTTTACAATCTCAAAAGTGAAGACTACATGGCCACTTTTCCCAATTAGAGACAAAGCACACATGTTATTACGGATGGCTCTTCTCCTATGACCAGATCCAAAACTCTTGCAATTTGAGTCCCCTCCATCACATGCTGCCGGTGTAATTATCTCTCAGCAGGTGTATAAAACAAGAATTGAAAATCCTCTTCAACAGACATATCAAAAAAGGAGAAACATCCCAAATATGGAATAATGCAAACATTATTTTACTGCATAAAAAAGGAAGTAAATTAAAACTAGAAAACTACAGACCTAGTTTGTTATTCCACATTTATAAACTTTTCACTAGAATTATAACCATTAGATTAGAAAGAAGACTTGATTCAATACAACCTTCTGAACAATCTCGTTTCAGAAAGAACTTCAGTACCATAGATCATATAGAATCAATAAGCCCGCTTATTGAAAAATACAATGAATACAACCTTCCTCTTCACATGGCCTTCATGATTTTAAAAAGCTTTTGAGTGCAAAAAAACATCATCAATAATCAAAGCTCTTTGAGATTATGGCATTGAAAAACAATTTATTGACATAATAAAATATATTTTTGAAAATGCCACATCAAATATCATTCTTCATGAAATAAGTGAAAAATTTCATATAAATCAAGGAATAAGGCAAGGAGATGCCATTTCTCCAAAATTCATCACATTAACACTGGAACACATAATGAGTAATTTAGAATGATCCAATAAAGGAGCCAATGTTAATGGAATTAAATTAAATAACCTAAGATTTGCTGATGATTTCTAACAATATGAAAGATTTAAAAGAAATGATAGAAGATCTGACAACCTCAATTACTAGAAATTGGATTAAACATTAATTCTAAGAAAACAAATCATCATCATCATCATCAAATTCCTGTTATGTACCCTCAAGGGGTGTACAGGATATGATAGTACTACATGAAAAAATTACATCATTATTAATTTCCTATCTACAATTTTCCTCCAAATCAGTCTGTTACTTGTCAAGACTCCAACATTATCAGATCTTATATTTCTATCGTCTAAAGCACTTTGTACAGTATCAATCCACCTATATCTTGGTCTTCCTCTAGGTCGTTTTGCTGCCAACCTGGCAGAAAACACTTGTTTTGCTAATGAAAACAAATAATAATGACAAACCAAAAAGGATACCTTGTTAATGAAAGACAGCATTAACAAGGTAAACAATATGGAAATTGAAATAGTAGATGAGTATGTATACTTAGTTTTTTAAAAATTGTTAACAATGAAGAAACAAGAAGTCATGGAAGACGTGAAAAGAAGAATAGGAACGGTATAGTCAGCTTTTGGAAAACTGAAGAGATTTTTAAACAGCAAAATAAAACCTGAGGACAGAGCAAGACTATTCAACCAATGTGTATTGCCTCTTATGACATATGGAACACTGGCCAATCAAAAATGAAATAATAGATAAAATGCAAAAAACAGAAAAAAGAATGGAAAGATGTCTGCTAAACATAAGATTCAAGGATAAAATCAAAAATGAAGAAATCAGAGATAAAACAAAATTTATAGATATTGGAGAAAACCAGGGGCGGCTCGTCTATAGGGACCAGGCCCCACCTATATTTGTATAAGTAGCCCAATAATCGTAGTTTTAAATGTTTCTAGTAATTATTATTTTTTGATCTATTTCCAACACGTTTTATTGTTTAATAAAAAAAATTACTGTAGTATTTTGTGGCAATATTGTATAATGCGACTTAGTACGGTCTCTGGGGCCAGCCACGGCTGGTCCTATTTTATACGTGTAGAACACTGGGCATGTATGAGGCAAGTGCATTAGCGATTGTGTTTGTTTACCGGGTGCAACGCTTATCTTGGGGCCAGTTTAGTCTGGCAAAGTCACTGTAATTTCATGTACGTACATAGTGCAGGATTCTTTGATTGTGAAGCACGTGCACTAGCGATCGTGTTTGTTTACCAGGCACAACGCTTATCTTGGGCCAGTTTAGTCTGGCCCAGTCACTGCGTTTGTACATAAATAGCAGGCGATTCTTTCATTGTTATATTATTTATTCTCGTTGTTGATCTGTTTTATTTGTTTTAGTGTGTTTAATTATTGTTGTCATTTTTTGTAATAATTTATTTTAAAGTTTAAATTTTTATTATGTCCATAAACAATACATTTTAACTATGAACAAAATCAATAGTTTATTGGAAAAACGTTTCTCGATATTTCTCGGAATCTCGGAAGTTTCGATATTGATTTATAAAATAAATAATAGAAATAATAACTTTTTTTGTTTTAACACTTGGAAAATTAAAACATTTTGCAGGGCTGCCAGCTGGAGTCGAACTAGCATCTTTGGATTTCCAGTTCATTGCTCTAGTCCGTTGAGCTATGCCCGCAACTGCAAATCTTTCGAGTTTTCGTGTTATTAATACGTTGAGCCCGTATATGTTACGTCCTAACAATTTTAAAAAATTAATAGCTCAATGCATCAGTGGATTCTGACTAAACATTGTTGTAATAGAAATAATAACTATAAATCAATAATAGAACCCACTATATAAATATTAAAAAATTAAGTTGTTTTTGGCCCCTGGCCCCACCTGTTTCTATTGTCACCAGCCGCCACTGGAGAAAACATACTGTAAAAGAAATGGAAATGAGTGGGACACATTGCAAGACTCAAGGACAATGGATGGACAAAAGTTTTATTGTGTGGCAGCCATATGAAGGCTGTGGCAGCCATATGAAAGATCAGTTGGAAGACCTGAAAGATGATATAAGAAAAACAATGGAACGCTTTGGTACCAACAAGCTCAGGATAGAAACAGATGAAGAGAACAGGGAGACACCTATAGTCAGAAGAGGCTATAAAAAGGATTAAAAGAAGAAGTGTATAAATTCTATTTCCTTCCTGCCAAGTGATCTTTCTTCCTTCTAATCTACAATGCTTGAAAAGAAGTCAACAGATACCACAGTGTGAGGAACAGCCATTGCACCCACCTTAATAAGATGTAGAACTTCCTTTAGCTGTAGTGACTGCAGCAATCCTCCAATGAGGTTCTGGACTGTTATGGGGTGGATATTCCTTGACCTCACCTGATGCTCGAGTTCATTCCGCAGATGTTCAATGGAGTTGAGATCAGGGCCCTATGGAGGCCAGTCAAGTGTGGTGACATTTATGGTGCACTGTTTTGTTGAAAGAGACAATGGTCAATTCTGTAGAATGCTACAAAGTATTGTATTGTAGCATTCTGGAGTATTGTCCAGAATGTTCACATACCTCTTGGAATTCAATGTTCATGGCACCACAAACAGAGGTCTGAGGCCAAACCAGGAAAAACAGAACCAAACCATCACACAGCTACCCCCAAATTTCATAGTTGGGAGTTATGCACACTGGTAAGAGACATTCACTGAGCATCTGCCGCACCCATCCATCTGCTCAGTAGGGGTGTTGTGTGATTTGTCACTCCATAACACAGCTTTCCAAGCTTCCACCTACCACTGTACATGCTCTTTGTACTACTGAAAACAATGTTGAATGTTGGTTCGGGTAATGTGGGGTTTGCATATTACAGTCCTACCATGGAAACATATTGTGAGCCTCAGTTCTGAATGTTTTTATGCAGGTTTGTGTTCCAGTTGATGCCCAGAATTTCATATTCAACATATCAGCCAACAAATGAAAAGTTTTACATATTATCCTTTGTAGCATCCTACAGCCACATTTGGTGAGTGTGATGGGTCATTCGCTGCAGGTAATACTTGCAGTTGACTCCCTGCGCTTCCATCTCAGTACAGAATAGTATCACTGATTGTTGAACTGGGATAGCTGAATTTGTCAAATATTTGCAGAACAGATAGGCCTGCATAGTATCCTATTACAATGCCACTCTCAAACTTTCAGTTTCCTTCTTGCAGCCATTTCACCCAGAGACAGTTGCACTGACTTGGGAGCATCATATTCCTCAAATTTATACTGGCTACAAACATGTCTCATTAAATGGCATGATGCACCTTGCCCATGAGACAGTTGCACTGACTTGGGAGCATCATATTCCTCAAATTCATACTGGCTACAAACATGTCTCATTAAATGGCATGATGCACCTTGCCCATGGGGGTGTCCATTGACTTCTTTCTGAGCAGTATTGAAGTCCCCTATAACAATCACTCAACCTGCACTCATACTAATTTGCTGATTCATGTCTTCTGGATCATCCCTGGTACCCCTGGGCTATAGCATCAATCAGCTGTATATTTTTTTAATGAGCTTGATTTCACACCAGACTGCTTCAAATGAGCAGCCACCCTCCCACCTATCTCCTATTCTTTTTGGATGCAATTCATTTGCTATCATCAGCAGTACACTCCTCCATCCTATCAGCCCTGAAAATACTAAATCCTTCACATTTCTTCCTGTAACATCTGCTGTTAGCCAAGTTTCACTAATGTGTATAACTTTTGATGAGGTTGCAACAACCAATGAATAAACAAACTCTTCTCTTGTTCCTGATACTTCTGGCATCAGTATATAGAAACTGCAGCATCCCTTTAGGCCCACAAAACTATCTGCGTTGACTACTGTATTCAATATTTTTCTTGAAAAACTAGATTCTGCACCTGTTGGTCATTCTCACTCTCCTCATGGGTGCCTTCACACACATTCACCTGCATCCACCCTAATTGCTTAAGTTTCCAGAATTTTTGCTTCAGCATGCTTAGTGGACAAAGCTCTCTCTTTACACCTAACTTAAAACCATTTAGATGCAGTTCTTCAGCTTTATACAAATTCTTCTTTCCATCCAACACATGCCACAGATTCTGCACAACCAGTGTAATGATTTGTTTGCTATCAATGCCTCCTGCTTAATTCACCTCTATCAGTGTGACAGGAAACTTACAATTTTCACCTTCTCGTTCTTCATTTTTGCTTCGTACAACTCCTCCTCCACATTCTTCCTCAGAGAATACTTCTCACCTCTCAGATCATTAGTGCCAACCAACACAATTAGTTCTTTTATTTTACCTTTTTTGTATTCAGATGGCATGATAATATCATTAATTTTTGTGCTAGGGAAATGTGTTTTTGTTATACTTTTGTTTAGTATTCCTATGATCATATAGTCCCTGTACATAATTTTCTCTTTATCTTGTTTGTTGACATGATCTCAATTTTTACCCAGGACCACCTACTTCATTTTCTTCTCAGCCTGCTAACTCTTACTGCTTCTGTAACTTTTTGATTAGGATAACATGCAAGCATGCTATTTCTTTATTTAGGTCTATTTTGTTCTCTTTTATTTCCACCACCACAAGTTCAATGTTAATTTCATCATTAATGTTGACTATTTTACTTGATACTATTTACTCTATTAACATTTGCTTTGCTCCTGCCACCTAACTGGTACTCACTGTTGAACACTTAATACACATTGTTCACCTGTTTCACTCGCCTTTAATTTTTGCAATGAATCACCTTACATGCACCGCACTGTACAAAATCATGGAAATTCAAATCACCAAACAATTCAACCTAGATGAATTACTAAGTGATCTCTTTGCAAGGACATACCATCAAGACAGACATAATGCAGTGATTAATGTGAAAGAAACTGATGTGAGAACAGAAGTCATGAACATAAGGTGTAAGGATGTTACAAAATCTCAGTGTGGATACAACCATGGGATTGCATTGGATATTAGCTTGCGTGTTATGAGGAAAGCACAAGAGAAATTGTATTGCCTCTAACTGAGTTTTTTAAGTTGTGGCACAAGCAGGGAACCTACCAACAGAGTGGAAAAGTGGACAAAAGAATTGCAAACTATTTTGCCCGCATGCTATTAAGGTGCTGGTCTTGTCTTTATTAATTACTCACTTTCTACAATAAAGCAACAATTCAGTTGGATAGGTGATGAAATTGTTACACCATGATAGTACTCAATTTTTGCAAAGACATCTGAGAGGATACCACATGGACCCCTATTAAGTAAACTGCATCTATTTCCATTTGCTGCAGTTTAGTCCATTTGCAAAGCTTGTAACAAGGAAATGATGGATTAACATCAGAGGATGTTAATCCATCATTTCCTCCGTCAACAGTATAATAAGGAGTTGAATCAAAAGAAAGCAGATGACCTGCAGTGTGCCACAAGTCTCCTTCATAATATAATGTAATCAGTAGCTTCATATCTATTTCTTTCTAGTAGACTTCTTTTATTAGTCTCGGATTATCTAACAACTTCCAGCAGTGTCAGCCACAATGAAAATTTCACTGTGGTCAACAGCTCTAGATAACATTTCTTGTATTACTATCTTTTATCTGCCTATGAAAGATATTTTCAACATAATGCAAAGTGAAAGAATACTGTGCAGATTATTAAGTTAGATTAGAAAGTTAAAGCAAGTGATGAATATGAAGCTCGTGACATGAATAAGAATGGGAAATGACAGACAGACAGACACCAAAGAATATATGGTAGAGCAGAAACCAGTATCACTGCCACACAGAGCTTTGTAGTGTTACTGCTGTTTAGTCTAATTTGTATAATAATGATACTGTGAATGATCTGAAGAGTAATATCCAGCTGTTGTTGGTAATGCTAAACTAAGGAGGACAGACAATATTTAATGTAAGTGGTATAAAAATTCTGTCAGCTGATTTAAAGAGACTAGCAGCTTGGAATGAAAAGTCTACATTATAAACACAAAAAATAGACTGCAAGAAAAAAAAAAGTGAAGCTAGTGTTCTAGGAGTAATGATGAATAAAAAGAAGTTTAATATGTAGCAAGGGTAGGCAAAAAAATAACTCAACATGTGGATGCTGAAAAACACACTAACGAGTAGGAATATGTAAGTCATTATACCTCTGTATAAGGCTAATTATATGAAAGATTTGGCCAACTGAGTTTCATGGGAAGTGGTTTAAAGTATCTAAAGGAGAGTGACCAAAATATTGAACATTCCTGAAGCATGCTCCCTATGAAGATAGAGTGACAGTTTGTTGGTTACAAAATTTGGAGTCACAAAGGCAATCTTGAAAAGGACTGCTCAAAACCATATGTTGTCACTGCAAACCATGTTCAACTTCTAGCAACACTGCTGACGTAAAATCTTTCTTTTTTTTTTTTTTGTATCCAGTGAAGACATTGAACATAAAGGCAAACTGCTTAAAGAAAGATCTGAAAAAACAGAGAAAAATGACAACACAAGAATGCATCACAGCTATATCCCAGACAATGAAAAAAAGGTCCACACTATTCTGCTTAAGAGGGCTTGAAGCTGTTGCAGTCACTCAAGCATCAAAGGTTATTTTACCATGAGTGAATTATTATGTCTGCTGTGTTTACAATGGTAAATATTAAAATTAAAACTTCCTATAGAATTACTATTAAAAGTGAGAAGAAAAATAAATTATATTTAAGTAGCGAAAATTAAAATTATATGCATGAAACAAGGTCAACGATCCCATTCAAGTCTGGCATGCTGTAAAGCACGAGTGTATTAATGTTGTGTAGGCTTCTATGGAGTGACACATATTAGAAATGCCAGTATTACTCCACATGAGCAAACCAGAAGAAATAGGATAATCTTTATTGATCACTCTACTTGTTTCATGAAAATTCTTGTGCTTAACACATAATGAATATATAATATGCTTAACCATAATGAAAAAAAAAAAAAAAAAGGAATAATAATGGAAAGCTTGCATTTACTATGTAGTTGTTTGCTGTGAACTACTGGTAACAAAATGCTGTGTTGAATTAGAATTAGAGAAGATCAGACTTGATATTGAATCATCCCATGTTTTAAGTAGCACTGTTGAGGATGTTTGATCATTTCAGCTGATTCCTTGAATGCCCTTGAGAAAGAATTGTAATCTATGTGGAGCATTTTGGCTTGCTTCTAGAATACTTGAAGTTTGGTTTCAGTTGTATGCACTGCCAGTCCTGATTTTTGTTTCCTTCTTTTGTTCTTTGTGTCCTTGATCTGCTTGGACCGGCGTGTTTTTCTAGACCTGCCTGTCTGTTCTATTAGTGCAAACCACAAGTAAGTTTATCTTGTAGATACCAGGTTTCTTGAGAGGTGGATGGGAAGATTTCAGGAGATTAGAGATCTTGCTGAGAGGATAGAAAATTATCTTTATATTTTTGAGATTTTGTCTATGGCTGACTCTATATAAGTGAGAATCACTGTTCCTCTGAAATCTTGTGTTTCTTATTCATTTGACTGTCTAGGATGTAGAATTTTGTCTACTAATGTTCTATTGTGCCATTGCCATTCTTGGGTAGGATAGTGCTTAGATAGTTGAGCCTCTTGTTTTTTTATCTATATTAATGAAGATTCTGTAGGCTCTATCATGTAGGAAGCAAATAATAACTTTTTTTTTCATGTTGGATGGTAATGAGATATGACGTGCAAATATTTTCACATGTTTGCTGGCTTCCTATACTAAATGTTCTACTGGGATACTTCTACAAGTGTCTGAAAATGGTAAACACCTGTTCACCTCCAATTCAACACTAAGTTTAATGCGAGGTTGGATATTATTAAGGTAGGTCAGAAATTCTTCTAATTGAGTAACAGAGCTGGGTTAAACAGTGAATACATCATTGACATATCTAAGCCCAACTTTAGGCTGTGTTTCCTGGTACTGAATGTTTTTTCCCCCACCAAACCACTTTCTAGTAATATAGACCACTCATCCATAACTTGCAAGTAAGCCAGCTACTTCTCTTATCTCTTCTATATTAATTAGATAAATTCCACTTTCTCATATCAGTAAAGTGATATATTCTCCCTCACCAATTTAAATATTTCCATCATATTACCTTTTCTTTTTCTTCTTGTTAATTCCTGTCCACAGAATTCAATAATTTTTAACCAATCCACATTTAACTTCAATTTTATGTTTTGCTGAGGTGAAGCAATTTTACTAAACTTTTATAATATGGTATTATTATGGAATATTTATAATGTTGAATTTTTTGCAAATGTCTGCTACACATTCTTCTTCCTCTACATGTTTATCCCACTTCTGATGCAGGGTCCGCGCATTATATTTTAATGCGCAGACCCTGCATCCACGCATTACATTTTAATGCGACTTTTTGTTAGTACACCCCCCAACCGCCTTGTCGGCGGGCCTGCTGCTGGGGGGAGGGGAGGGGGGGAACCTGCTGTGCACACCCAAGACCGGCTAACTTGGCTATGGCTGAGAAAGATCCTTAAGCTCCTCACGTCGTAGACGGGAATTGAACCTAGGACACTCCTTCCCCAGGTGCATAGAAGCGCATAGCCGCTTGGCTAACTGCACGGACAAATGTCTGCTACATTATTGATGAAATACTGAAAAATTTAAGTAAACAAAACCAAAAAAAACATCCCTCCAATAATGTTGAAAATTTATTTATCACTAGGTTAGACTATAATATAATAGATTTAGTTTAATCCTTTATCCCAGTGAGAGCAAACAAAGTTTGCGCCTGAAAATATCTTCAGGACTAAATATAGTGTTGTACTATCTTATCCAGTAAGTAGTGCAACACCAAGGCAACTCGTGGCAAAGGTGGAGCAAGCTACCAGGCACTTCTAACCCAGTATCTCCCATAATGCAAAACACATTTCCTATGTGGATATGTATACTGTTATGCATTAAAGGGATTGGCCATCTACCCAGACTAGTTTCGACCTTTATTGAGGTCTCTTCAGTGGGAGCCAGGCCCAGCTGGAGATACCAGGCAGAAGCAGTAGCAAGTCATCTGTGCCTATGGGAGTTGCCAAAAGGTTTATCACCTTTTTTAAAAATTACTCTGGATTTAGAGAAAGATGTTGAAAATTTATTTATCACTAGGTTAGACTATAATAGATTTAGTTTAATCCTTTATCCCAGTGAGAGCAAACAAAGTTTGCGCCTGAAAATATCTTCAGGACTAAATATAGTGTTGTACTATATTTAGTCTGTGGGGGCCTGGCTCCCACTGAAGAGACCTCAATAAAGGTCGAAACTAGTCTGGGTAGATGGCCAATCCCTTTAATGCATAACAGTATACATATCCACATAGGAAATGTGTTTTGCATTATGGGAGATACTGGGTTAGAAGTGCCTGGTAGCTTGCTCCACCTTTGCCACGAGTTGCCTTGGTGTTGCACTACTTACTGGATAAGATAGTACAACACTATATTTAGTCCTGAAGATATTTTCAGGCGCAAACTTTGTTTGCTCTCACTGGGATAAAGGATTAAACTAAATCTATTATTATCCCTCCAATAAGGTTAAATGTATGCAAGTGATGCATACAGCATGCAACAGAGAAAATTTAATGAATAAAATAAAACTTGCCTGGTATTTATGAAATGTATGAACTAAGTTATTAACATGTTCATTGTTTCCACAGGACTGCTTTATATCAAATAATTTTTCAAGAATGCTTCTACCTGTCTTTGGAAAAAATAAAATAAAATATTATTCCAATGTTATCAGTGTTTTATAATAAAATTATTTCATATTGTCAGTATAATTCTAATAAGTTATTCCTGAATTTTTATTTCATATAAAAGTACCAATAGAAATATATGTCACCAGACACCTACCAATATCATTTCATCACTTTGGATAAACTCTGCAAAGTTTTGAGTTTTGTAAAATATGAATCTTTCAATTATAATAACTATGAATTAATTTTAATTCATAGTTAACTGAAAGATTTGAAAAAGTTAATAATTGTTATTGATTTAAAAATTTTCATAGCAAGTAAAAAAGTCTTAAAATACATTTTTTTTTCATGTTTTGATTGATTTGTTCAATTCTTATTAAATTATCAACCTTTCACATAAAGCTGATAATAATAATATCAGATTATTAGCCAATTTAGGATAGCAATGATTGCATAAGATCTCAAAATGTGTTCAAAGTCACAATACATTGTATGCCACAATATGTTATGGAACTGGTTAAAAACTATTTCATAACATCAAGGTCTCAAAGTATTTCAAAGTGCAGAAGAATAATGAATGGAAGAACTTTTGAATTATGGCCTAAGCAAGTAAAGTTCCTTAAGCCCTTCATTACATTCTTATTCAATTAATTATTCCTTAGCAACTGTATAAATTCCACTTCCATTTTTCCATGCCCTTTTCCTCCCAATCTATGTCCTCATCTTTGAATTCCCACATAATAATTGCTCTTCTTGCATTCATTGTAGTAATCTGAGGATGCATGGCATCCATGTCTTCTTGTAGATGCCATGCATCCTCCCTACTCTATAGCAGTAACCACAATATATTTTGATCTATTGACCTCTATCTCACACCAGATAACCTAAGATGAACCATCTCTTGTTGGGGATATTAGATAAAGGAAATGGCTACACCATGATACAGCTAAATTTTGCAAAGGCTTTGACAGAATACCACATGGAAAACTATTACAAAAGTTGAAGCAAATGGGAATGGATAAGAAGCTGGCAGCATGGATGGGATAGCTGACAGACACCAAAGAGTAGTATATGATGAAGTGGAATTTGAATAAAGGTAATTAGTAGAGTGCCTCAGGGTTGTGTACTAGAGTGCGACTGCACTTTAATTTGTATACTAATTATTAATGATATAGGAAAAGATTTAAGGGGGTGGAGTTCAATTATTTGCTGATGATGCAAAGCTGGGGATTCAAGATTAAGATCAATTTTTGATTGAGTCTTTTTTTATTTCTGTATGAAAGTCAATATAAGATTTTAACCAAGCTGATGTGGAAATTCAATTACTCTATATATTTTAGTAAGTTTCATTTCTAGTTCAAAATTGGTAAAGGTCTTACAGACATCCTGCAGGATGATTCAAATAAATTGACATTGTGAACCAAAGATGATGTTTATAAATTTAATGTTGCAAAATGTAAGGTTATGCACTTTGGGTTAAAAAGATTATATACTGAGTATCAAATTGATGGTACTGAATTGCAGTAAATTGATGAATCTGGGGGGGAGGGGGTAGATCGAAAGAGAGTCGAAGTTCAGAAGATACAGTGAAAAAGTTGGTAAAATACTTCAAAGGATTACTTAGACATTGAAAAGCACAATAACAAATAAAGGGACTGAAATCTCAATAACATGCAGCCAAATTATAAGGCTATAATTTGGCTGCATGTTGACTATTGTGCACAGATTTGATCACCTTGGTTTCTTAGGGGATCACAAGTGACCAAGCTGGTGACAGGTCTGTGGAATGTTCCCTATGAGGATAGGTTGAAGGTGTGTGGGTTTAAAGTTTAGTTGATAGGCAGAAAAGATAGAACATGATAGAAACTTATAAGATATTAAAAGGGTTCTATAAGATTGACATGAAGAAAACTTTTCGATACGTGACAAACAGGGAGAGAGAAAAAAGGGATCGCCACCATAAGTTACGTAAGCCTGTTTTTAGTAAGGATGTGTGGACTAGATATTTTGCTTGGAGAGTGGTGAATGAGTGGAATGAATTGCCAAAATTAGTTGTGAATGCCCTGACAGTGAATGAGTTCAAGGAGAGGTATGATAAGTATTGTGTGTATAAAGTTTAGTGTAGGTCTCCCATGATGGGGCCTCTGGCTGTGGAAATCCTGTATAATAATAACTAAACAATAATTATGTCAAAAATAAATGAGTATATATTTGATGACATATTCAATATTAATTCCATATTTTGGTTTCATAATCTCAATAAAATTTATACATTAATAAAGTTGATAAATCTAAAATTCACCCTCCTGCATTGATAGGTTTGTTTAAACATACTACTGTTTTCTTAAAATGAATTGCCCTTAAATTTTCATTGAATATAGTTCTTCTCTCAAAATATGGTTTAACTATGAGCAGCAATTTTTCATTTTGTTATTTTTTCACAACATAATTTTATATCTTGTCTCTTTTTTCATATTTTCCATTGTTTTCCCAATAGTGAATTATTCATCAGTTTATGAAAATCTTTTTCAAGATCAAATTTTGATTGAGTCTTTTTTTATTTCTGTATGAAAGTCAATATAAGATTTTAATCAAGCAGATATGAAAATTCAATTGGTTTATATATTGTAGTAAGTTTCATTTCTAGTTCTAAAATATTTAAGATTTCTGTAATGCACTATATATTTTTCATTGTCCTATAAAGTATCAATTTTGAATGTATGAATGCGAGGCAAGTCTGGATGGAACCAAGGTTGGAGGCTCTGTTAAGAAGAGCTTTAATGATACTACACTATTGGAGTGGGAGGGGGGGGGGAGTTTTTGTGTATGTATCTACCTGTGTGGGTAGGTTTTCTATAAGCTGAGAAAGAAAGAGTACCTCTGGAGGACATGATTTGAATGCCTAGAAAAGACAGACTATTGTTTATTTCTACAGTGAACTAGATTCTGTGGTGCTGATAAGAGGAGTCAATCACATCCCTCTCAATATACAGATTACAGTAATGTCATTACAATACCTTATATCCGGGGCTCCTCCAAAAAAAAAATAATAGCCAGAACTTTTAAAAAAATGCCTCTGCATCACTTTTAAGCTTCATATGAAATTGGCTGCCCTTATCTGCTCTCCTAATGTGTCTCACAACTCATTACAAGAACAAAGAATTTTGCAACATATCATATTATGGACAAACTGAGAGATTTGCAAACATCCACCTTGAAGAACACAAGACATGCATCCACTGCTATAATTATGGTCATTTGAATCTAGCTGATCATCATCATCATTATTATTATTACGGGTATCTCCATGGAATCAGTAGACTCATTGCGGGAGACCCAAACTAGCAAAACAATATCTGTCATATCTCTTCTTGAATTCCTTTACAGACGAAGAGCTCACAACTAAGTCAGGCAATGAATTCCACTCATTCACCACCCTCCAGGCAAAAAACCTTGTTCTCACACCCCTGTTGACCACACTCTTCTTTAATTTCCAGGGATGACCTCTGGATCTTCCATCACTATTACACAGCTGAAACATTTCTCCTGCATCAATCCTATAAAAACACTTCAGTAATTTAAATGTTTCTATCATATCCCCTCTTCTCTGCCTATCAACCAACCTCTGCAATCCACAAGCTCTCAATCTATGAATGTAAGGAGCATTTTTTACATCACTCACCAACTTAGTCACTCTTTTCTGAACCTTCTCCACAGCCTCCTCATCTCCAAGGAATCCAGGTGATCAGACCTGAGCACAGTAATCCAAATGTGGAAGTATCAACACTTTATAAAGGAGAATAATAACCTCTTTATCTCTGGATGTCAGTGTGTTCCTCAACATCCAAGTAATCCTATGTGCAATCTTGGCCACCTTAGCAATGTGTCCCCTGAACTTCATCTCCCTATCTACCAACACCCCCCAAGTCCCTAGCCTCATCAATCTCTTGGAGCACTGTTCCATCAACAGCTGGTAATCTTTTAATCCCAAAATGCATGACTTTCCACTTTTCCACATTGAATTGACATCCATTACCTTTTGCCCATTCTATCAGCTTATTTAAATCATCCTGCAAACCTTCAACATCAGCTTGATTTTTTATTGAACTACCCAACTCTGCATCATGAGCAAACAACTGAAGATCTCCCTTTAAGCCATTTCCTATATCATTTATATACAAATTAAACAACAATGGCCCAAGCACAGAACCCTGAGGCAGGTCACCACTGGTCACCTGCCTCATCCTGGAATTGGCTCCTCCATACACCGCCTGGTATCTCTCCCTGAACCATTCTCCTATCCATATCACCAATTTAGTATCCATTCCCATCTGCTCCAATTTGCATAACAGTGTTCCATGAGGTATCCTATAAAAAGCCTTAGCAAAATCCAGAAGTACCACTGTGTAGCCAGTTCCTTTGTCCAACTCAGATGTCATTCTATTATGAAAAGTTAATAGATTGCTAAGGTAGGATCTACCTTTAACAAAACCATGTTGGCCTCTATAGAGTATCGTATCCTGATTCACCCATTCTTGAATTTTGTCTTTAACCAACTTTTCCAATACTTTTACCACTACTCCTGAGATAGTGATTGGTCTGTAATTAACTACCGCAGTTTTAGAGCCACCCTTATGCAAAGGAACCACTTTGCCTAACTTCCACTCCATAGGAACCATACCAAAGTTCAAACTTAAATTAAATATCCAAGTAAAAGGGTTGACAATTCCTTTGCACATTCACGCAACACCCGAGCTGATATTCCATCTAAACCTACAACAGTGTTTGCATTTAAATTTTGCAATATATTAAATACCTCTGATTTCTTAGCTTCAATTCTCACATTAGTTATTGCTGTAGGTACAGAGATATCCTCACTTGGGTGATACCCAAGTGAGGATATTTTGAAAAGTGATCACTCAGTAACTCGACTATTATATCTGATTTTGTCACCTCAATACCATCAGCACACACTAAAGTTATCCATCCGAAGAATTAAATTTTTTATGAGAGAGGACTTGAAAGTATTGTTAAAGGTAGCGAAAGAAAAGAGTGACAGAGTTAGAATGGTGAGTCTGTTACCGCGGTATGACAGAGAGGAGTTTAGAAGGAGGGCCATAATCGCAAAATGATATTATGCGCAGGTTATGCGGACAGTGTGGTGTGGAATTTGTGGACGTGTGGAGTGAGTTTGATGGGCGAAAGGACTTATACAAGATGGATGGCCTGCATTTGAATGGACTTGGTGTGCAGAGACTGGAAAAAGTGTTGCTGAATGAAGTGAAATGGATGTGCAGAACCAGGGAAACTAGAACTACCAAGGAGGGGGGGGGAGTGGATATCCAGGCATCAGTGAGACAGTTGAGTGTAAAAATGTATATAATGTACCTGAGCCAGCAATAAGGACAAAAAATGGGAATGGGATATTTAGAATAACGCATCAAGATAGGGGTGGGACAAAGGGAACACTGCAATTCATGTATACTAATGCCAGGAGTATTAGGAACAAGAAGGAAGAATTTTTGGCCTTGATTGGCTCTTCCTGGCCACAGGTTATTGGCATTAGTGAAACATGGCTGACGGAAGATGATATAGTTAGTGGGATAGAATGTGTAGGTTATAGTATGTTTAGGAGGGACAGAGAGAATAAAATTGGGGGAGGGGTGTTATTGATGATAGCTGATGAACTGCAGCCAAGGAGAATTGAAGTATTGCAGGATAGTGAAAGGAGCTCATTTGAGGCTATTTGGTGTGAGATTGATACTGGCAGAATAAAATATACAGTTGGGTGCTGCTATAGACCAGGTGATGGAATAGATGGTGGAGATGGTATGCATAAACAAATTGATGAAATGAGTGGAAGGAGGGTAATTATTATGGGGGATTTCAACTATGGTAACATTGATTGGAAGGAGGAGAGGACACATGTGAGGAAGGAAATGGATTTTATTCAATTATTAAGGGATAACTATCTGAAACAGCATGTAATTGAAAATACTAGGGGTGTGAGAGTGCTTGACCTGGTAATAGTATCTGAGAATTTGACTGTAATGAATATGACCATGTTGCCACCTATTGGTGAGAGTGATCATAAGGTCTTGACCTGGGAGGTGGCTAAAGGTGTGGAATTTGTGATTAAGACAGGGTATATGTGGAATTACCGTGCTGGCAAGTATGACAAGCTTAGGGGATTGCTTGGATCAGTGCCATGGCATGTACAACTGCAAGGGCTGGACGTCGATAGAGCATGGGAAGTGATCAAAGAGCATTTACAGGAGGTTATGGCTGATTGTATACCTAAGGTCCGAATAGTGAAACAAGGAGGGGTTAAATGGATGAATAACACCATTAAGCTTGAGCTGCAAAAAAAGAAACAACTATGGAGGGAATTTAAAGAAAGGGGTGACCTGCAGGCACACGAACGGTATAAAGTACAGGCCAGAAGGGTAACGAGTGTGGTAAAAACAGCAAAAGCCGATTATAAAAGGAAACTAGCTATGCAAGCAAAAGAGAATCCCAAACAGTTCTTTCAATATGCTGCAAGCAAGAAAAAAACTGTACATGGCAAAATGATTTTAAGGAATGACGATGGTAAAGAGTTCACTGAACCAGTCGATATAGTGGAGTTACTGAGCGCGCACTTTGCAAAAGTATATCATCCAGGTGGTGACGTTGAAAAAATGAAGGAACCATTAGTTTATATGGGAATTGTGATGAATGAAGTGGAGGTGAATAGTCTATTACAGAACCTTAATGTGAATACATCTGTGGGATTGGATGGTATACCGGCACGGGTCTTGCATGAAGCGGTTAATGAATAATCAGTGCCCTTGACCATGTTGTTTAATCTGAGTCTCAGGTCTGGCTTAGTCCCGAAGGCGTGGAAAGAGGGGAAAATAGTTTCACTGCATAAAGGAGGATCCAAGACTATGGTTGCAAATTACCGACCGATCAGCATATCAGGAGTCGTTGTCAAGGTCTTGGAGAAAGTAGTCAAGGGAAAAATACAGGAATGGATTGATGAAAATGAGATACTGTACAGAGGACAGCATGGCTTTGTGAAGGGTAGATCATGCCTCAGTAACTTGCTCAAGTTTTATAACAAGGTGACGGCTGAACTGGATAAGGGAAATGGGTTTACAGTGATACTGCTGGACCTGGCAAAGGCGTTTGACAGGATACCACATGGAATTCTAATCCGTAAACTACAACATATGGGAATGGATATAGGGTTGGTGAGATGGATAGCTGGGTGGTTGATGGAGAGAGAGATATCAAAGAGTAGTTTATTCAGGAGTAGAGTCCAAAAAACGGCCTGTGACTAGTGGTGTGCCACAGGGTTCTGTTCTTGGACCACTGCTGTTTAATCTGTTCATTAACGATATAGGGAAGGGTCTAAGTGGGACAGTTCATTTGTTCGCTGATGATGCAAAGTTGGGTAGGGCGATAGTGAATGCAGAAGATGTCAAAGTCTTGCAAGATGACTTAGATAGATTGGAGTTCTGGACTAAGGAGAATGGATGTCAATTTAATGTGACAAAACGTAAGGTTATGCATTTCGGAGTGAAAAGATTAGCAGCAGTATACCACATTGGTGGAACTGTACTCCAGGAGATTGATGAGGCCAGGGACTTGGGAGTGTTGGTGGATAGGGAGATGAAGTTTAGGGGGCACATTGCGAAAGTAGCTAAATCAGCTCATCAACTCACTTGGTTATTGAAAAATACCTTGACGAGCAGAGAAAAACAAGTTATTGTACCTCTGTACCGAGCATTGATAAGACCTCATCTCGACTACTGTGCCCAGATTTGGTCACCTCGGTTCCTTCTCGATGGGGAGGAGGTTGAGAGGATCCAGAGGCGAGTGACTAAGATGATAGCAGGTCTATGGAATGAACCATATGAGAACAGGTTGAAGATTTGTGGGTTGCAGAAACTAGTTGATAGGCGGAAAAGGGGAGACATGATTGAGACATTCAAATTGCTAAAAGGATTCTATAGGATTAATTCAGATGATATTTTTGAGATCAGGACTGGTGGTGGGAGAACTAGGGGACACCCATGGAAGCTGGGCAAAAGCGTGGTTAGCAGGGGTGTTAGAGCTGGGTTCTTTACTTTTAGAGTGGTAAATGAGTGGATTAAGCTGCCAGAGTCTGTTGTGGGTGCTATGACAGTGAGCGAGTTCAAGGCAAGGTATGATAAATACTGTGAGAATGTTGAACAGCTGTGTGAACATGATGTTTAGGGCCTCCTGCGATGAGTCTAAGGACTCCTGGAGTAGCCCGTGGTAATAATAATAATAATAATAATAATAATAATAAAAAGTCATTCTTCCTTTTACTTGCCACATAGCGGAAGAACTCTTTGATTACCCTTGATCTCATTGGCTAAGGTCTTCTCATACTCAGATTTAGCTTTTTTTACTATGCTGGTAACCTTTCTAGCTTGAGTGTAGTACTGCTCATGGGTGTACTGATCGCATTTCTCCTTGTACATTCAACATATCATTTTCTTTTTCTGCAGATCAAGCTTGATACTACTGCTCATCCATGTAACGCCTGCTTTGTTTGTCTTCCTGACCATGGGGACACAATCTGATATTGCTTTCCTCAGATACCCGCTGATTTTATCCCATGCACTGCTAACATCTTTCCCCTGCAATATGTTTTGCCATGGGATGGCTGCAAGCTCGCTCCGAAGCTTGTTATAATTGCCTAATCTGTAGTTCCGTACATACCCCTTCTTAACATAAAAATCCACAGATTTTGCAACCTCCGAAGGCAATACCACATGATCACTTTCACCAATTGGAGGTAACGAGGACACCTCACTTATACATATATCCTCTGAACCAATAACCAGGTCCAACACTATCACACCACATGTCCCTTCAGTTATGTGCTGTTTCAAGTAATTATCTCATAGAAGATGTATGAACTCCATTTCCTTTTTGTTAAGAGATATTTCCTCCTCCCAGTTTATATCACCGTAATTAAAATCCCCCATAATAATCACTAAACCTGCACTCATTGCACTAATTTGATGATGTATGAATTCAATATCTCCCCTTGTACCCCCTGACCAACAGCAGCATCCAAATGTATATTTGGTTGCATTGGTCACTATTTCACACCAGACCGCCTCAAATGAACTCTCATTCACATGTCTATCATCTTGATATACTACTTTCTTTGGCTGCAACACATCAGCTATCATCAACAGTACTCCTCCCCCTGTTCTATCTTCTCTATCCTCCCTGAATATCCTCCCTGAAAATACTGTACCCATCACATTCAATTCCAGTGACCACATCTTCTGCTGACAGCCAAGTTTCACTAATGCCTACAACTTTTGGTGAGATTGCACTGACTAATGTCAAAAATTCTTTTCTCTTATTTCGAATGCTCCTTGCATTGGTATACAAAAAATTGCAGATTCCCTCTAGTTCTAGTACCAGCTTTAGAACTGACATACAAGTCACTAATTTCAGTAGTCCCATGCCGATTTTTATCCCCTCTCTTCTGCAATTTATTCTGCGAATAAGGATCAATAAATATACTATCACTGCTAAAGTTTCTCTCTCTTACACTCAACCTTTTCAATATTAGTTTCCCTGCCCAATTACTTCAATTTGTTCAGAAAACAGTAACTTCTCGCTTATGTCCTTCCATGTTCAAATGCAGCTCATATCTAGCATACAACTGTCTTTTTCCTTCAAACACACTCCAGACCTCTTTTTTTGCACATTCTTGCAATCATATCATTCATTATCACTGCTCGTCTACTTAACTTGTAATTATCAAAACGAGGCAGCACACACACACACACTATCCCTCCCATTGACACTTTTCCTCTTCACAATATCTAACAATGTTCTTAAATCTTACTTAAATCATACTTTGGATATAATACATGCACAGAACCAAACTGTTTATGCTTAACTGCAGAACATATAAACTTACCTTTTTTTTTTTTTTTTGAATCAGCAGCAGATTTAAATAATAATCCAATCTAAATAAATACAGTTATGTACTCTGTGGCTGGCAAAATATTGGAACTATTAGTTTGTTCATTTGTGCAATTTTCTTCCATAAACCTAATTATGAGTTTAAACCAGCACCTATGCTTTAAAACACATTAAGCAATAAGCTAAATACTTTCAGTCATTTTATGTTATGTTATGGAAGACTAACAGAAATTTAGAGACATTGAATACAATAATTTGATTATATAGAGAAACCTGTGGAGAATTCATGACTAAATTTAACACACGTGAACCACAGTAGTAGGTTTTTAATTACGTAAATATTCTGTCCTGTACTGATGATGTCCTAAGATACCTAGGATGAAATATTTACGTAATAAAAAACCTACTACTGTGGTTCAAGTATGTTAAATTTAGTCATTGAATATGACAATGATTTAATCAACTGAAGAAAATGGAATACACAATACTGAAATTGCAAAAAAAAAAAAAAATGTAGTACTAAGAAAAAAACCCATTTCATATCAATAATGAAGTATTTATAATTCTAGTTATCTTTCTGGAGAAGAAAGGAAGAAGAAAAACTATCATTATTATTAATGTTATCTGAGACCTGCAGGGAGTCAAGGTCTCATTGAGGGAGGTTATACATCACCCAAAACAGCTGTCATACCTCCCCTTAAACTCATTCACACCAGATGCAATTACTATGTCAAGCGACCTATTCTACTCACTCATTGCTTTGTGAGAAAAAAATTTAGTTCTAATCCTTTTCTTAACTGCAAACAAACTTAACTTCCATGGATGCCCTGCCTCCTGTTCTCCCTCTCTACTTTCTATATAACAAAATACAGGGTGTTTCAAAGAGAATGTCCCAATTTGAAAATTGTATATATCTGCAACCATGAACCACAAATGAATGCAACTTGTACCATGTGAACGGCCTTGGGCCAGAGTTTGACGTGACGACCCCTAGATGCCACTACTAGCACCCAAATAGCCGCTATGCTTAGTTAATTGTGTATTTTACTTCATACTTGGTAATTTATTTTGTAACTGTACCACATTTTCATTATTAAATATAATTATTTGAAATTGGGTCATTCTTTTTGAAACACCCTGTATTTCCTCAACACCATATCCTATAACACCCATTCAGAAGTTTATCCACCTCAATTGTATTACCCTTCTTTCTTTCTTCTTGCTACCAGAGTCTGTAGTCCACATACTCGAAATCTGTCCTCAATCAATATAATCTTTATAATTCTTCTTTTACACTTTTTCCAAAACTTCTTTATCACCATGGAACACAGCAGACCAAATTTGTACACAGTAATCCTGGCATGACCATTTCAAGGCCTTATAAAGAGCAAAATATCTTCCTTATCCTTATATGTCAAGGTTTGCTTCAACATCGCAATTATCCTCTGAGTTTATTTGCAAATTTTTGCTATGTGACCTTTTAATTTTAAATTCCTATCCATCAATATGCCAAGATTCCTAATCTTATCAGTTTATTGTAGCATAACAACACTAATATAATATGCTGTTGAAAATCTCATGCCAAAGTGCATAATTTACACTAACATTGGACTGATAGCTATTTTCTTTTGCCCAATTTCCGGCTTACTCAAATTATTCTTTAAGTGTTGGATATCAGTAGCATCCCTGATCGCCCTGCCTATCTTTGCATCATCAGCAAAGATAGGCAGGGCAATCAAGAAATGTTCAATTGTTTACTGATGTTTGCATCATTAGCAAACAATTGAATATCACCTGTTAGATCCTTCCTAATGTCATTAATGTATAGATGGAACAATAGTGGTCCAAGAACTGAACCTTGGGGTATACCACTGACCACCATTAATCTGGAAGATTCATGCTCATCATATACTACTTTTTGATAGGGGTCTATCAATCATCCACTTATCTAAGTCAAGAGTTTATATTATAAATCATTACTCCCCAGTTTATGCAGTGGTCTTTCATGTGTTATCGTATCAAATGCCTTAGCAAAATCCAATGGTATCAGTGTATCGATTACCTTTATCCAAGTCGGGCTTGTTATAAATGTGTGTCGGACTTGTTATATGGTGGTTTCTGTATAGGCAAGAGACTGCCAATACTGATTCTCTTCAATCCCCTACACATAGTTCAGTGAGATATGGGTCAGGAACAGCCTTACAACTCTTAGAAAAACAATGTAGGTTGTTTTTCCCCTGGCTAAACCTTGGGATATACCACTGACCACCATTAATCTGGAAGATTCATGCTCATCATATACTACTTTTTGATAGAGTCTATCAATCATCCACTTATCTAAGTCAAGAGTTTATATTATAAATCATTATTCCCCAGTTTATGCAGTGGTCTTTCATGTGTTATTGTATCAAATGCCTTAGCAAAATCCAATGGTATCAGTGTATCGATTACCTTTATCCAAGTTGGGCTTGTTATAAAATTATGATCAACATTCAATATTTACAAGGCAAGCTGCTTTCATTGCTTCATGGAACTCCCACCAAACTCTCTGCCTACCATCGGTACAGAACAAGGTGTACTATGACTCACCAGACCACATCACTTTTGTAGTCTTCCAGTGTCCAGTCACGGTTCCTGACATGACTGTAGATGGACTTTTTAGTTCTTCACAGAAATTGGTGGTTTCTGTATAGGCAAGAGACTGCCAATACTGATTCTCTTCAATCCCCTTCACATAGTTCAGTGAGATATGGGTCAGGAACAGCCTTACAACTCTTAGAAAAACAATGCAGGTTGTTTTTCCCCTGGCTAAACACCTAGGATAACTCACCTTTTGAGAAACCAGTCAGCTCTGCTGTTTTCAAAATCATGGTTCCAGCCAGACGGGCATCTACAATAAGTCCTTCACTGAACTCCAAAAAAATCCTTTGTTTTTCCCATTGTAATCTAGAAAAAACAATCATAGATAATGTAATCATTATCAATGATTACACTATCCAACATCAGGATAATTTAGTGATACATTTCATTGTTCCCATGCAACTGAACTGCTATGTGCATAGGAATACCCACCATATATTTCATCTGGTTAATGAATAGCTGCTGGCCTGGTTGGCCGAATGGTTAGCATCTCCACTCTCTAGCCAATAGGCTGTGGGTTCAAATCCTGCCATGGACACAGATGTTTATGACTATCCTAACTCTTTGTGGAAAGAGCATCTGCGACCCTACCACTTCTTTTAGTAGAAGGCTTCCTCCTAAAATCCTATGAGGAACAAAAATGACCATATGGTGTCCTTTGACGTCATATGTGAATAACTAACTAATTAACAGCTTTAATGGAATGTAGACCATACATATTTAAATAGCTTTTATGGCTTACATAATGCAACTAAAATTGTATAGAATTCAGTCAAAAACTCCAATATACAGGGAGGCCATAATTTAAGAGGTGTTCAGAGCCCTGTAATGAAAAATATATTGGATTTATTTTTGCATAATTTGCATAATCTCACAAAATTCAACCAAACTTGGTGTAAGTACACCTTACACCTTAAATCAAAACCACATCTTCCAGATGTGGTTTTGATTTACAGAAAAAATAAACAAAAAGTACAAAATTGGTGCTAGGTGATATTTGCATAATCTCACTGTTTTTACTGATGAGTTGGTGATAGTAAGGAAAAGATCCAGGTGACAATAACAAATCTTATAAAAATGATTTTACAATTTGAAAATAGTGGATCTTGAGAAGTGAGGCCAGGACAAGGGTGCAAACTGATTTTTCAACATGTTGATGGTGTTGCAACTGCTGTCATAGAACATGGAATGAAGAATGCACAAGGGTTCAGCATATGCTTGGGCAATATCAAGGCAACTGGACATGCTATACTTAGAATTGTGGAAAATCCTACATCAAATGCTGAGGTTTTTCCCACACAAGATCTCCCATACTCAAGCTTTGCTCCATGGTGATGCAGAAACTAAACTGCAGTTTGCCCTCATGTTCTTAGCTCGAATGGAAGTGGATGATACAAGGCCATGGAAGATCTTGTAAAGTGACAAGGCACATTTCTATCTGAATGATAGTGTTAATTCACACAGTTGCCACATTTGGGGCTACAAATAACTCTCATGTGTTTCATCAGACTTACACTCACCAAAAGTCACAGTGTGGTGTGCTTTCACTGCATCATTTATTATCGGTATTTACTTTTTCTAAGAACTTCACCTAACAGGACCAGTGACTTGTACTGTCTCTGCTGTTAGGTATTGAGAGATGTGCATAACTTTATTGTTCTGCAACTGCAGCAGTGAAGATGCCTTGACTCCACCATATTCATGCAGGATGGAACACTACTTCACATTGGACAGCAAATGTTACAAAAACACTTCACATAACAGAGAATGATTAGTCATGAATTTGCTACAGCATTGTCACTTTGTTTACCTGATTTCAATCTCTGCGACTTTTAGTTGTGGAGGCCTTCTGAAACACATGGTGTATGAAGGACATGTTCCTGATTTAGCAACCTTGAAAGACAAAATAATGCAACATGTGAGGCAAATCAATGCAGATCTGTTGCATTCTGCAGTAGAAAATTTCATTCACAGAATTCAGTTCTTAGAAAAAGTAAATACCGATAATAAATGATGCATGCTTACAGCACCAAATGTCCATTGGCAGAATTTTGTACTATTTTTTCTTTTCTGTAAATAAAAACCCCATGTTCCAGAGTGTTCTTAGGTCAAGTTTGGATGAAATTTGTCAAATAAAAGATCTACATCTCTCTAATTACAAGATTAATATTATTATTATTATTCAGGCCTCCATGGAGTCAAAAGACTCATCGTGGGAGGTCCTTCCCAAGAACATAAAGTCTGTCAAGACTCATCAAGGGGGAGGTCCCACCCCTAAGAAACACAAAGTCTATCATACCATTCCTTAAACTCATTAACCGTTCTCGCTCTCACTACTGAATCAGGCAATGCATTCCACGGTTCAACCACCCTCCAGCAAAGAAACCACTCCTCGCCTTCTTGCTCACATTTCCTTTCATAACTTCCAGGGATGGCCTCTTGTCATCACTCCTTCCTGCTGTTCAACTAAGCGAAAGAACGCCCCAGTGTCAACCATGTAACCACCTCTCAACAGTTTAAAAGTCTCAATCATATCACCTCTCCTTCTTCTATCCACCAAACTCTGCAGTCCACATTCCCTCAGCTGATCCTCATAACCAAAATTGTACAGTCCTGAAAACTATCTTTGTCATCCATCTTTGTACCCTTACCACAGTTAATTTATCCCCTTCAAATCCTGGGGACCAAATCTGAGAACAATAATCTAAGTGTGGTCTGATCAGAGACTTATACAATGGAATGATAACCCTTTTATCTCTGCAGGTCAGTGTCCTTCTCATAATTTTGCAGCAATCCTCTGTGTTACCTTCACCACCTTTGCAATATGTCCCCTAAATTTCAGGTTTCTATCAATCATCAACCCCAGATCTCTTGTCTCCCCTACATCCTCCAGTATAACTCCTCCCATAGAGTATGCAGCATCCCATCGATGTTTTCCGAAACTCAAGACCTTACATTTTGCTGCATTAAACTGACATATCATTCATTTGCCCATCTATCTAGCTTATTCAAATCCTCTTGCAGAGCTACCACATCTGCACTATTACTAGTAATCCTTCCCAGCTTTGCATCATCTGCAAACAATGAATATCCCCTTGCAACCCACTGGCAATGTCATTGATATAAAGGTTAAACAATATAGGTCCTAGTACTGAGCCCTGTGGAACCCCACTTGTAACCCTCTGCCTCCTTGAAACTGCACCACCATACACAACTCTCTGATACCTATCAGACAGCCAATCCTGAATCCAGTTGACCAATCTGACATTCAGCCCCATGTGCTGCAACTGAAATATCAGCTTATCATGTGGCACCCTGTCAAATGCCTTTGCTGAGTCTAAGAAAATTGCATGTAATGTTCTTGTAACTTTATTATAAAAGGCTAGCATATTGCTAAAACAAGAGCGCCCCTTCACAAATCCATGTTGACTCTCACAGATAACATTACCCTCATCAGCCCAATGCTGTATACGGTCCCTCACTACTTTCTCCAAGATCTTAACAACTACTGATGACACATAGGCTGGCCTATAATTAGACACTTCCAGCCTGTTACACCCTTATGCAATGGCGCTATCTCATCTTCCTTCCATTCCCTGGGCACCTTTCCCACAGCCAGACTTTCATTGAAAAGCCAGGTTAAAGGCACTGTCAGTTCCCTAGCACATTCTCTCAAAACTTGTGGTGAAATACCATCCAGTCCCAAAGCTTTACTGACATCCAGAGTACTCAGTATCTGAAGCACACTCTCTTCCTGTATCTCTAAACCTCAAACCTACCCAATCCCTCTAGCATTAAAACTGACTCCTCTAGGATGAAATACTCCAATAAAGTGTTCATTGAACAATTCCACTATGCCCTCTGCATTAGTCACTCTATTCCCATTTTTATCTCATAATATCATTCTTCCACAGTCATTTCTCCTCTTACTCGCCAAATAGCTAAAAAATTCCCTAGGATTTTCTTTGAATCTTATGGCCAATCTTCACCTGTCTCCTTATATCTCTTCAATAGCCTCTTTTCAGATGCAATTCCTGTTTAATATTGTTTATCATCTACTTTACTCCAAATTGTGTCCTCTTCCTCACTCATGGTATACAACTTACCATTACTGCTAACAAATATTCTATCACAATTTCCATGCACTAATGATATTCCGGCATTCCAATTCCTCCCTCCATGAAACTTCCCGAAGTTGACGTCTAAGACTATTATAATCACCTGCTTTATAATTCCACATAATTTCCCATCTCTTTGATACTCCTGCATGTCTATTCATTTTCCAAGTCAAAACCATATGGTCACTCTCTCCAACCGATGGGAGAGATGTTATCTCAGTTATTATCAACTCTTCTGATGCTATAACAAAATCCAAAACCCTTGAACCTCTTGTTCCCTCTGTTACATGTTGCCTAAGACATTTGTCCCACAAGAATTCTAGAAATTCTCTTCCCCTATTGCTACATGCATCTTCCTCTCTCCAATTTATATTACTATAGTTAAAATCTCCCATAACAATCATTCTTCTAGCACTTGCCAAACTTAACTGTCTAAACATCTCCTGGTCCCCATCCTCTGTGCTCCTGGGTCTGTAGCAACACCCCACTAAATATCCTGTCTTGCCCACCTCTACCTCACACCATATGCTCTCAAAATCATTTGTCTCACTGCCTTACAAAGCCTCCACTCTTAGAGGACATAGGTCATCACTTATCATAAGCAGTACCCCACCACCGTGCTTTCCCCTCCTATCCTGCCGAAAAATGCTGTACTCAGCGACTTCTATTCCTATTATTATATCCTCTTCTGTCAACCACGTTTCAGTGATCCCAATAATTTTTGGCCAGGCTGATGCTATCTGCACCACCAATTCCTCTCCCTTATTCCGGATACTCCTGGCATTAGTATAAAGCACATAAATGCCAGTGTTCCTCTACCCAGCATTATCCCCTCTAGACTCCACTGGGTGCAGTGTTACCTGATGTCGTCTCCCTTCTCCCAAGTATCCATTCCCACAAGAGGCCACCCCTGCTATCATCTTCCCTGGGACACACTGACTCGTTCAGAACAGCAATCTCTCCAGATGCCTACGTCCTTCCTCATTCAAATGTAAGCAATCTCTTGCATACAATTCTCTTTCCTCAAATGCACTCCAAGCATCCACATATACCAGTCCTCTCTCGTCACACATTCTAGCTATTATGTCATTGAATATTACTGCTCTTCTGTAATTTGTTCAGTCATTTGTTCCTACCATCACAATCATCTCACCCACCCTTTCACCTCTCTTAATTGCCATAGCCACCCTTTCTATTGTTGCTCCTGGCAAACACTCCTCACGCATCCTATCTTGAACACCACTGATCATTGAGTCACCATACATTATACCTCTTACCATTCCCTCTCTCCTATTGTTTCCATTCTCTCCTCTTCTTTCATTCCCATAGGTCTCTCTCATTCCCTCTCCTACTGCTATTCTCTCTTCTAGCATTCCCATACCTCTCTCTCCCCTACTGTTTCCATTCTCTCTTCTTCTAGCACTCCCATACATCTCTCTCATTCCCTCTCTCCTACTGTTTCCATTTTCTCCACCCCTAGCACTTCCATATCCCTCTCTCATTCCATATCTCCTACTGTTTCCATTCTCTCGTCTTCTAGCATTCCCATACTCTCTCTCATTCCCTCTCTTCTACTGTTTCCATTTTCTCCTCTTCTAGCACCCCCCATACCTCTCACTCATTCCCTCTCTTCTACTGTTTCCTTTCTCTCCTCTTCTAACACTCCCAAAATTCTCTCTCTCCCCTACTCTGATTCAGCTTGCATTTATCTCTTCCATTCTCCTAATCTTATCTTTCATACTTCTGCTCTCATTCACAAGACATTCCACCTCCTCTTTCAGCTCATCTATCTCCCTCTGCAGGTCAGTCACTCTTAATCTAAATTCACTCTCCCAAACAAAACCATCTCCTAAACTTTCACAGTCACTCATGCCTTCCACACTATCAACTATTATTTTCTCATTCATATATATATTTTTTTCATTCTCTCCTATCACACTACTTGTCTTCCTACATTCATTCCCTTCCTGGAGCAACAAGGTTGGATACTGATATTTCTAATGCACTTATTTCCTCCCACTGCCTGCATTTCACGCAAATACGCTCTCCGCTCTCTTTAACAAGCCACATATCTAATTCCCGAGACGCATACATGCCGCAAGTACTGCATGCCACAAAGTCCCTTATGATATTTCTTATACTAGAGTTCTTAAATGGCGGAGGACTTGGCGATATGCCACTTGCAACTGCAGCTGAATCTGCCATCATTCCTTACTGGCAAGTAGCGTAATTGTTAATTATTCAATTAATAAATTACATTAAATAACTAGAAAAAAAAGTACAAACAATTACAAGCATAACAAAACATTTAAGTACACTAAATATAATTAAATAAAATGAAATATAACTAAATACATTAACGAAAACTTAGCTTCGTTTTGTCTTCTACCATTATGCATTCGATTCCGACGGTAACCAAAATATATTATATCGCGACTAGAACTAACTTCCAAAAAACAACTACTGAAGTACACTTGTATTCGGAGAAACAATTTAGCACTCAAAAATGTAGAAAAATGGGAAAAAAAAGGACTGTTCACCGATTAAAAATTACTTTCTTCTGCACAGCTCAAATTCACTGCTATGGTGATGCTAGTGCCACTCCAATTCCTATTATAGATTATAGTTTCTTTTGATGTAGTTTTCCTATTCACCAAAATACCACTCAGTATCTTGAGGCCAGAGATAAGAGACTTCAGTTTTTACAATCTGATTTCCTAGAAGACATTTCAACTTATTTAAATGTACCATCAATGCAGGCTTTTCACATGGCATAATAAGTTGTTCAAACAAACAGAAGGAATAGCAATGGGTAGTCCTGTCTCACCAGCCTTATGATTATTTTATGGAGCATCTAGAAAAAGAACTCTTTGACATTATAGTCTCTCAGCTTCGTATATGTTATATTTTGTTGATGATACATTTGCAATCTGGTCGCACAATGAGTCAGAATTACTTCAGTCCCTAGAGAAAATAACTCCTTGTACTTCAGTATCAAGTTCACTATTGAATGTGAATCCAATAATCAACTACTCTTTTCTGTATAGCTTAATAATTTTGAATCTTACAGGTTATGTTGAATTTTCAGATTATTGGAAGGCATCCTTTACTGGCAGATACATTCACTCATCCTCTGACCATCATTCATCACAAAAAAAGTGGTATTTTCAACAGTCTTGTACATAGAGCTCATATGATCTGCTCTTCTGATCCCCTTTTGTGACATAAACTGAATAAAATTAAAAACAATCTGATATGTAATGGATACAACAAAACTACCATTCAAAAAAGTATTAATAATTATCATCCTTCTACCAGACCATGATCCGATGTGAAAAGAATTTCAATACCCTACCTAAAAGGAATCTCAGGATTAGAGATAGTTGATGGAAGTTTTATGGAAGTATGACTTTTGCATTACTTCCACCTTAGTATCACCACCTCTGGATCTAGCTCCCACTGACGAGACCTCGATAAAGGTAGAAAATGGTCTGGGTAGTGATCCTTTCCATAATGCATAGCATTATACATACCCATAAGGATATGTGCCTTGTATTATGGGATACTAAGGCAAGTGATCAAACTTATACCACCTTTACCACAAGTTGCCCCAGTCCTGAAAATATTTCAGACGCAAACTTTGTTTGCTTACACTTTGATAAAGGATTAAACCAAATATGTAATTGGAAGGAATCTCAAAACAAACAGCAAGGATTCTTTGTCAATTCAATCTATATGCTTTCCAAATTAGCTGGGAAGTCTTCCTAACATCAACAAAGAACAAATTACCACCTCTTTCCTTAATGGGTGTCTATCAAGTATCCTGCATGTGTCATCTTTCCTATTTTGGACAGACTGGCTGTTCTGCCTTGATTACAATTGAAGAACATCAAGGCTATATTACATTTTTGGAATCTGACAAGCCTGGTCTTGCTTCTCACACTCACTATTAACAGGTGCAGAGTTCTTTGGAACTAGACAAAACTTCATTCCAGATTATCTTTTCTCAAAACATGTGAAACATTACAAAATCATCCTAACCTGAACTGATCAGACTGTACGCCAATATCCAAGTTTTGGGAAGTGATCACTATTAATTGTTCATAAGTTTTTTTGTTTTTAAATAATTTTTATCCATGCAACTTACTACAATTGTATACTTCAGCTGCAACTGAGGCATGAGCTAATATATACATGATTTTTGGCTCATTATTTTGAGTATATACTCCGGTATATTTCATCCATGTAATGTTGGATGAAATATACTAGAGTTTTTAATAAATTCCATATAATTTTTGTTACCTGTGTAAACCATGAAAGTTATTTAAATATTTCATCCTAACAGTCTTCACTTCACACCAGATAGCCTCAAACTTACTGCTACATGGGACATTATTATGAACTCAACTCTTTGTTCCTGATATTCCTCATTGTGTATAGACATAACAAATTACCACCTAGCTTTTCTTATACTTAGATAAGCAATCTGCTTTTCCTTGTAGTATAACTCTCTTTTTTTCTCCCCAGTCACACTCAAAAGGTCTGAACCCAAAGCATACATTTTCACCCCTTTGCCAGATGCATAACCATGTTCAATGCCATTCATATCTTTACCACGTTTGCATACCATAGCTGAACTTTCACACATTCTACCATTATTTCCATGATGATCTAGTTTCCCCTGACTGTCTATATTAAGTCTCACACCAATAAGTGATTGTTCCAGGCTCTTGATGCCAAATCTATTCAAGTCATACTAAATCCTGAATTTAAATTCAATTTATATATAAAATATATTAGACATTTTATAATATAATAAATAGTCTAGTGTCCTTAATAAAAAATATACTGGGTTACTTATTACTGAAAATAAATAGTACCAAGTCAACATTAAATTTTACATGTTCCCCACTTTTTTTTTTTTTTAAAACCAAATACTATGATACTTCTGATATGTTGCATATAACTTTTAGATGTCATCATAAAACTCTATTCAAAATAGCATTAGTCGTGGTGCTAGTGTCCTTGGTAAATGTGGCGGTCGTGTTTAGCTAGTCTAGAAAACGTGTTTTTAAAGTTAAATATAGTATGGCTTTTTGTCACAAATTGTGCTGCAGTTGTGCATCGGTTAGATACAAGTGTCCTTCAGTGGTATTATTGTTTAGAACTGTGTTGTATATATTGTGTTTTCACTGCCGTTTGTTTCACTATATCAACATGTAAAGATGGCATCCAACAAGAAACGTACGTCAGCGGCACACAGGACTTCTACTACTACACGAAAGGCTGGCTCAGTGTTAGATTTTTAGCAATGGATGCGTTGCGGAAACTGCTACATGTATGCGCCAAAAAATGTGAAGGATCTGTGGTCGGTCTGGCAAAATGAGAAGAACGAAAATGTCGACGTATGTGAGAAGTGTCGGGATAGGCTGGAGCGTTTAGGAATGGAAGCTGACATCGGGACCGTAGCGGAAGAACTTCGGCGGGAGGTTATGAAAATGAAAAATGACCTTCATCTTCTTCATGAGGAAGTGGAAGTGATCGGTAAGGAGATACTGGAAGTTAAAGCTGAGTTTAATGTGTTAAACAGAGAAATTAGGACTATAGAGATTACTTTAGCTGAAGTAACTAGAACAGGATTACATGTGGGTGAGTCTTTGGTGAATGATTCAGTAATAAATAGTATGGGAGTGATTGGGAGTCAACAAAATAAAACCACAAGTGGCCTAGAAGAAATGAGATGTAGTGAGAGTGGGAGGGTAAGTAATAGAGAGTTGAGTAATGAAGCTGGGAGAGTCATGCTGAATAGTGTAGAGAATGAGTCCATGAGTGTGGACTTGAATGAAGTTAAGAGTGGTAAAATATATGGTCATTCTATGATTAAGGGTATGGAGAGTGGTATGCATGAGGAGTGCTTGGCTGATGGGACAATAGAAAGAGTGGCTTTAGCAATAAAGAGAGGGCATGAAGCAGACAAGATGATAATTATGGTGGGTACGAATGACCTGAGAGGTAGTATAAATCGGGTAGGAAAAGATTTAAGAACATTATTAGATATTGTGAAGAGGAAAAGTGTCAATGGGAGGATAGTGTGTGTGCTGCCTCGTTTTGACAATTACGAGTTAAGTAGACGAGCAATGATAATGAATGATATGATTGCAAGAATGTGCAAAAAAAGAGGTCTGGAGTTTGTTGATGTTTGGAGTGTGTTTGAAGGAAAAGGGCAGTTGTATGCTAGAGATGAACTGCATCTTAACATGGAAGGACATAAGCGATTGAAGAAGTTATTGTTTTCTGAACAGGTTGAAGTTATTGGGCAGGGAAACTAATATTGAAAAGGTTGAGTGTAAGAGAGAGAAACTTTAGCACTGATTGTGTATTTATTGATCCTTATAGGCAGAATAAATTGCAGAAGAGAGGGGATAAAAATCGGCATAGGACTACGGTAGTTAGTTACTTATATATCAGTTCTAAAGCCGGTACAACATCTAGAGGAAATCTGCAATTTTTGTATACCAATGCTAGAAGCATTCGAAATAAGAGAGAAGAATTTTTGGCATTAGTCAGTGAAATCTCACCAAAAGTTGTAGGCATTAGTCAAACTTGGCTGTCAGCAGAAGATGTGGTCACTGGAATTGAATGTGATGGGTACAGTATTTTCAGGGAGGATAGAGAAGATAGAACAGGAGGAGGAGTATTGTTGATGATAGCTGATGTGTTGCAGCCAAAGAAAGTAGTATATCATGATGATAGACATGTGAATGAGAGTTCATTTGAGGCAGTCTGGTGCGAAATAGTGACCAACGCAACCAAATATACAGTTGGATGCTGCTATAGGCCAGGGAGTACGGGGGGAGATATTGAATTCATGCATCAGCAACTTAGTGCAATGAGTGAAGGCTTAGTGATTATTATGGGGGATTTTAATTATGGTGATATCAATTGGAAGGAGGAAATATCACGTAGCAAAAAGGAAATGGAGTTCATACATCTTCTACGAGATAATTACTTGAAACAGCACATAACTGAAGGGGACACGTGGTGTGAGAGTGTTGGACCTGGTTATTGGTTCAGAGGTTATATGCATAAGTAAGGTGACCTCGTTACCTCCAGTTGGTGAAAGCGATCATGTGGTATTGACTTGGAAGGTTGCAAAATCTGTGGATTTTTCTATTAAGAACGGGTATGTATGGAACTACAGGTTAGGCAATTATAACAAGCTTCGGAGTGAGCTTGCAGCCATCCCATGGCAGAACATATTGCAAGGGAAAGATGTTAGCCGTGCTTGGGATAAAATCAGCGGGTATCTGAGGAAAGCAATATCAGATTGTGTCCCCATGGTCAGAAGGTCAAACAAGGCAGGCATTAGATGGATGAGCAGTAGTATCAAGCTTGAACTGCAAAAAAAGAAAATGTTATGGAGAATTTACAAGGAGAAAGGCGATCAGGACACCCATGAGCAGTACAAGGCTCAAGCTAGGAAGGTTACCAGCATAGTAAGAAAAGCTAAATCAGATTATGAGAAGACCTTAGCCAAAGAGATCAAGGGTAATCCCAAAGAGTTCTTCCGCTATGTGGCAAGTAAGAGGAAGAATGACTTCGGAAGGATAACCTTAGTGGGTGCTGATGGTATTGAGGTGACAAAATCAGATGTAATAGTCGAGTTACTGAGTGATCACTTTTCAAAAGTCTATCACCCAAGTGAGGATATCTCTATACCTACAGCAATAACTAATGTGAGAATTGAAGCTAAAGAATCAGAGGTATTAAATATATTGCAAAACTTAAATGCAAACACTGTGGTAGGCTTAGATGGAATATCAACTCGGGTGTTGCGTGAATGTGCAAATGAATTGTCAACCCCTCTTACTTGGATATTTAATTTAAGTTTGAACTCTGGTATGGTCCCTAGGGAGTGGAAGTTAGGCAAAGTGGTTCCTTTGCATAAGGGTGGCTCTAAAACTGCGGTATTAAATTACAGACCAATCACCATCTCAGGAGTAGTGGTAAAAGTATTGGAAAAGTTGGTTAAAGACAAAATTCAAGAATGGGTGGATCAGGATATGATACTCTATAGAGGCCAACATGGTTTTGTTAAAGGTAGATCCTGCCTTAGCAATCTATTAACTATTCATAACAGAATAACATCTGAGTTGGACAAAGGAACTGGCTACACAGTGGTACTTCTGGATTTTGCTAAGGCTTTTGACAGGATACCCCATAGAACACTGTTACGCAAATTGGAGCAGATGGGAATGGATATTAAATTGGTGATATGGATAGGAGAATGGCTCAGGGATAGATACCATAAGGTGGTGTATGGAGGAGCCGAGTCCAGAATGAGGCAGGTGACCAGTGGTGTGCCTCAGAGCTCTGTGCTTGGGCCAATGTTGTTTAATTTGTATATAAATGATATAGGAAACGGCTTAAAGGGAGATATTCAGTTGTTTGCTGATGATGCAAAGTTGTGTAGTGCAATAAAAAATCAAGCTGATGTTGAAAGTTTGCAGGAGGATTTAAATAAGATGGTAAAATGGGCAAAAGAAAATGGATGTCAGTTCAATGTGGAGAAGTGTAAAGTCATGCATTTTGGGATTAAAAGATTACCAGCTGTGTACTACATCGATGGAAAGGTACTCCAAGAGATTGATGAGGCTAGGGACTTAGGGGTATTGGTAGATAGGGAGATGACGTTCAGAGGACACATTGCTAAGGTGTCCAAGATTGCACATAGGATTACTTGGTTGTTGAGAAACACACTGACATCCAGAGATAAAGAGGTTATTATTCCCCTTTATAAAGCATTGATACTTCCACATTTGGATTACTGTGCTCAGGTCTGGTCACCTGGATTCCTTGGAGATGAGGAGGCTGTGGAGAGGGTTCAGAGAAGAGTGACCAAGTTGGTGAGTGATATAAAAAATGCTCCCTACGTTGATAGATTGATAGCTTGTGGATTGCAGAGATTGGTTGATAGGCCGAAGAAGAGGGGATATGATAGAAACATTCAAATTACTAAAAGGTTTTTATAGGATTGATGCAGGGGAATTGTTTCAGCTGTGTGATAGTGATGGAAGAACAAGAGGTCATCTCTGGAAATTAAAGAAGAGTGTGATTAACAAAGGTGTCAGAACAAGGTTTTTTGCCTGGAGGGTGGTGAATGAGTGAAATTCATTGCCTGACTTAGTTGTGAGCTCTTCGTCTGTAAATGAATTCAAGAAGATATATGACAGATATTGTTTTGCTAGTTTGGGTCTCCCACGATGAGTCTACTGACTCCATGGAGATACCCGTACTACTAATAATAATAATAAAAAGTAGTGCAACTGGATATTCTATATGAAGATGATATATAAGAGAGTAACAATAACTGACTGTATGAATCCACACAATGGATATTTTCTGGAAAAAAAAAAAATAAAAAAATAAATAAATATATATATATATATATATATATATATATATAGTGAATAATTTTTTTTTTCAATTTCATATTACAGCTGCTGCTTGACAGACTTCATGTGCAACTTATTATTACCCTTTTATACACAATTATGAGTGAGAAAGGAAATGCAGAAGAGGTGGACCTAAGAAACAAACGGTTAATGATCAGAAGCTTAAAATTCTAAATTGTTATAAGTTGTTTAATTACATCAAATAATGTCTCTTAAGAATCTGTCTAACATTCTTTTTTGCACCAATACAGTAACTGTCTCTTTGGAACACACTAAACTGAAACAAGTTATAGTAATATAATTAAACTGTAACATATTGATCTTTAATTGACCATGATTTATAAACATCTAATGCCAACAAGTTTTGCCGAAGGGGCTGTCCGGCTTCTTCAGGGCTTATAATGGCAAGAGAAAACACTCAAAGTGGCTAGTATAGAGAAAATGGAGTAACACTCCACTGTACTAGCCACTTTGAGTTTTTTTTTTCTCTTACCGTTATAATCCCTGAAGAAGCCAGATAGCCCTGCCGGCTAAACTTGTTGGTATTAGATGTTTATAAATCATGGGCAATTAAAGATCAATACATTACAATTTAATTATATGTTTGAATGGCCAAATATAACCTAAACAGTTATAGTTATCAGTATGGTTTCATTTAGTACTGAATAATTTCAGAATGAATTAACTGCACTACATGAGGTGCTGTTGCATATATATTTTTATATCAACCTCACAAATAAAAGATCATAAAACTTGTAACACAACAGCACTACATGTAGATAAGTAATCAGAGAGAAAGAAGGTATCCATCAACATATTTACTAAAGAGCTGTAGATTGCATTCAACAAAAATACAGTAATTATAAAATTATTTAGAAATCTCCATGTTAATACCTGTTTTATATTTGTGTTTTATTGTATTAATCTGAAGAAGTATTAATTTCATAATTATGAATACTAGAAGTAACAGGAATATAAACTACAAAAAAAAGTCATCCAACCAAGGAAATTAGGCAAAATTGCATAAAACAGGTATCAGAAAGGCTATTCAAAAGAACAGAATAGACTGAAAGAAGACAAGAAGTGGTGCAAAAAACAATATTAGATTTTTAAGAGACTTTATTTGATGTAATAAAACTGTGGATGGATATTGACCATCAGCTGTTTACATTACACATTATTATTATTACTATTTCGTGATAACTCCAAGGAGTCCAAAGACTAATCAAGGGAGGGCACCAATCTACAACTCTCCGTCTCCATCATCTACACCAACGCAATCTACTGCCCACTACTACCACCACCACTAGTATTTTTGTCTGTAAATTGCATGAGTTCTGAAGACCAATTTATCAAAGGAACTCAACTGCAACCTGAATGGAGAACTTCCAGAATAAGTAAAACAGTTCAGCTATTTAGGCACAATTTTTAGTGAAGATGGTAAATTAAATATGGAAATAGACAACAGAATTAGTAAAGCTAGTATGTTAGGAAGTCAGCAGAATAAATTTATATGGAATAAGAAAGAGATTAGTCAAAACAATAAATTTGTTATACAAGACGGTGTTGAAACCAACTGAAATTCAAACCATCTGAGAGCTGGGTTAGAAATACAACACTTGATTAAAGACTGGAGATCTCTGATGAGAGTTGAAAGATTAGTGGAATGAACAGATGGTATCAATGGCAGTATCACATTAAAAATTAGGATATTAGGAAAGAACTTGCCATTGTTGGCATTCAGGAATGTGTCAGTAGAGCTAATCTCAGGTGGTATGGTCACTTAAACAGAATGGGAGAAGTAAGATCAGCAAAACAATTGTTCTTTGGCAGGATGGCAGGGAAAAGATCCAGAGGAAGACCAAGATGTAGATGGACAGATACAGTAAAAAGTGCCTTAAAAGACAGAAATATAAGATCTGACAATACTGGAATCTCGACAGATTAATTTGGAGGAAAATTGTTGATCAAAAGTTAGTAATAGTATAAATTTTTCTTGTAGTACTATCATAATTATCCCATATACCCCCTGAGGAAACATATCAGGAATTTGATGATGGAATGATGGTGCCCAACTGTGTGGAGTAGCAGCCATTTTTTTTAAATATGCATAATCATAGCATCCATGAGAAAGCAACTGCAATAAGTCTGCAGAGAGAGAGAGAGAGGGGTTATTCATTAAGTGGAAAGCCCTCAAAGGGAGAGCATTCCACTTAATGGATAGAATTAACCATCTCAGGTAGCATCCTGGTGTACTAACCCAAACATGAAAACAGTATTCAAAGTCAGGAAGACAAATGATTTAAATGTTAAGAGCTGTGCAGGTGAGTGGCTGTGTTTTGAACAAAAGCGAACAAGTTTTTTTTGAGACTGAGGATGCTATGGATACAATGCAGTCATGTTAGGATAGGGTCGTGAAAGAACCCAAAAGGAGAAAACTGATCTTGAGTCCTTCCTTGAAGAAATAAGAAAGGACTATGTTTTGATACACTGAAATCCCCTACATTATCTTTATTCCATCTGTAAATGAGGATATCAGTGAAGAAATCATGATATATACAACCACACACACACACAACCATCAATCCACAGACCAGCTCAAATCCTTTTATCCAAATTTTCTGATTGTTTATTCAACATAATTTTTTCCCATTTATTACGATAACATCTCCTCACTAAAATTATAATTTACAGGTATGAAATTGAATGGAAGTTATTTCTTTCTTGCATATGTTCATGGTACTAGTTTACAATAGATCCAACAGCCTTTCAAGTAGTGTATATATATAAACAAATACTAATATATAAATATTTATTTATATATTAGTATAATAATTAAAAATTTATAAATGCACTTTAATTCCAAAATGTCACAAATGAAATGTGTTTTTAGTAGTTATTAACCTTATCCACCGAATGCATGTCAGCACCACATTGGAGGAGAACATCACATAGGGAAATATTTTGAAGTTTAACAGCATGCTGCAATGCAGTGCAGTCATTCTAGATAAAGAGAGAAAAAAATGAAAATAAATTTTATCATAAAAGCATATAAATACAGCATAAAAACTGATTCCTAAATCTTACAATTAAAACAATAGTAGCAATAATGCACATGAATGTTAAGGAGACTTTTCCATCTATTTTTTTTTTTTTTTTATGTTGAGCCCATAGACGAGAGGTTGGTTGCATGCATATAAAAATATCACTATAAATGAACAGATTCTTATGAAATTTGCTGTTCTGTTTGGAATTTTTGAAGCCTCCATAGCTCAGTTGTTTAAATGAGCCTTTTAGTTGGAAAGACCCAGGTTCCAATCCTGCCTATGATGTGAGGAATCGGGTATTTTCAATCAAATGGTGAGTTAGCTTGTCTCATACAAAGGTGGACGATCACATGGAAACTCAGGCTTTTTGTCCTTCAAAACAGGCAAGCTGGCCGGAAGCAAACATGCAATATTCAGACATAGGCCACTTTGGGAATAACCTATTCTGTCAAATATTGTTTCAAACACTTGTGCAGTGAAATGTAGGTCTACACATAAGTGTAAATCAGAACGGGTTTGGAACTAGACAATACATGGATAAGAACAGCTATGTGTGCATTATTCAATGGAATAAGAAATCAATACTACACTATGGTTTTAACTGTGTTTAGAAGATGAATATCTACAATATTCTTAGAATCCTGAAAGATCACAAGCATTTGGAGATTAGTAGAGTTATGTGGTATTTTCTTAGACATCTTGCAGGTATGGAAAGATCTGCCTTCCTCTATATACAACCTGTTTCTTTTTATACATCATCAAATTTCTGACATGTATCCTAAGGGGATATCCAGTTATGATAGTACCACATGAAAAAGTTACATCATTACCAACTACTTATCAACTTTCCTCCAAATTAATCTGTTATCTGTCAAGGCTCTAATATTATCAAATGTTATATTTCTCTCTTTTAAGGCACTTTTTACTGTATCAATTTATTTAGATCTTTTGTACCTGCCAACCTACAAAGAACATTTGTTTTGCTAACCTTTCCTCACCCATTCTTGGTTAAGCATTTATGGAGACACAACACATTATTATTATTATTCAGGCCTCCATGGAGTCAAAAGCCTTATCGTGGGAGGTCCTTCTAAGAACATAAAGTCTGTCAAGACTCATCGAGGGGAGGTCCCCCCCCCCCCACTAAGAAACACAAAGTCTATCATACCACTCCTTAAACTCATTGACTGTTCTCGCTCTCACCACTCCATCAGGCAATGCATTCCACGGTTCAACCGCCCTCCATGCAAAGAAACCACTCCTCACCCTCTTGCTCACATTTCCTTTCATAACTTCCAGGGATGGCCTCTTGTCATCACTCCTTCCCGCTGTTCAACCAAGCTAAAGAACTCCCCAGTGTCAACCCTGTAACCACCTCTCAACAGTTTAAAAGTCCCAATCATATCACCTCTCCTTCTTCTATCCACCAAACTCTGCAGTCCACAATCCCTCAGCCGATCCTCATAACCAAAATTGTGCAGTCCTGAAACCATCTTTGTCATCTGTCTTTGTACCCTTTCCACAGTTAATTTATCCCCTTCAAATCTTAGGGACCAAATCCGAGAACAATAATCTAAGTGTGGTCTGATCAGAGACTTATACAAAGGAATGATAACCCTTTTATTTTAACATGTGTTAAAATAATTACTTTACTTAATATTAGGAAAGTAACATTCTACATTTCAACCTCTCTATTGAGGTCATCATCAAGAAAATACAAATTATGTGCCACTACACTTCACAAAGGTAAAATGAATATCGAAGCTGCTTATTAATCTTTTATCTAGCCTGACCTCTAGTAGAGAAAATAAAACTTATTTTCTCTATGGTTATGGCATTCTTGTAGTCTTTTTTGTTTTTAGTGTTATTTTTATGGAGGGTCTTATGAACTGCTTTTTTATTATAGCCATTTTTTACAAATGTATGGTTAATGATTTTGAATTCGTGATTTAGAGCTTTCATTCGAGCAAATGTGTTTGAGGGTGCTTATGACTTCTAGATTTTGTGTTGGGTGGTGGTATGAATTTTTGTGTATGTACTGGCCCATGTCTAGGTTTGCAGTAGACTGAGATGGAGAGACAGCCTGAGGGAGGACATGAGACGAGCATCTAGAAAAGGAAGAAAGTAGTTTTTGATTTCAAGGGTGAATTGGATCTGTTTGTGTTGTTTGTTCAGATGGTTAAAGAATGCATTTAATGTTTCGCAGCTGTGGGGCCAAATGGAGAAATGTCATGGACATATCTGAGCCAGACTTTGGGCTTTAGGCTGGCCAAATCTAGAGCTCGTTGCTCAAAGTCTTCCATGTAAAAGTTAGCTATTTGGGGGGGGGGGGGGGGAGTGGTGAGCCCATGGCTATACCTTCTTTTTGTAGGTATAGCCATGGGCTCACCATTACATGCTACAGGTAAAGTGCAGTGGCATGTAACTTGTATCTTATACATATGTATTTTACTGATGATGATGATGAGGTCAAAATGTCAAATATTACTTTCCTAATATTAAGTAAAGTAATTATTTTAACATGTGTGTTGTGTCTCCATAAATTCTTAACTATGAATGCTGAACACTGCGTAACCTTAAAAGAAAGAACCTCTCCCATTCTGTTTAAGTTGCCATACCACCTGAGATTAGCTCTACTAACACATTCCTGAATGCTAACAATGTCAAGTTCTTTCCTAATATCCTTGTTTTTAATATGATACTGCCATTGATGTCACCTGTTCAGTCCCCTAACTTTTTTCAGGATGCTCATATCTGTGGTCTCCAATCTTTGATCAAGAGTTTTATTTCTAACCCAGCTCTCTGATACATAAATTAAAATTGTTTTGAACACTGTCTTGTATACAACTAATTTAGTGTTTTAAATAATCTCTCTCTCTCTTACTCCATATAAATTTATTCAGTTGACTTCCTACCATACCAGCTTTACTAATTCTGTTGTCTATTTCCATATTTAATTTATCATCTTCATGAAAACTGTGCCTAAATAGTTAAAATGTTTTATTGGTTCTATAGGTTCACCATTCAGGATACATTTATGTTTTCAATGTTTCTGCTTATTTTCATTGTCTTTGTCATTTCATTACTGAATTTCATACCAAATTAATCAAAGCAGTTATTCAATTTATTCAGAGAATCCTGCTGACATGTACTGGATTTATTTAAGAGTATAACATCATCCGTTATACTCTTAAATGAGATTTATATCTCCAATTTGAGTACAATTGAAGTATACAGTAGTATCTTGCTAATCCGAACTAATAAAAACCGTGCTTGTTCGGATTAGCGAAAAGTTTGGATTAGTGACTTTTTGCCCAAGAGACAACAATAACTAGTGTTTAAGACAAAAATAATCAGATTCTAATGGTACATCAATTTAATTCTGGAAATAAATGAAGTAACTCATAGAAAAAAAAAAGCTACTGTACTGTAATGTAAAACTTAAAAAGTAATATAAGTTTATTTTAGTAAAAAATTTAGTTTGTATATATCTTTATTGTTGAAGATTTTGATTTAATAAAATTGCATAGTTCAGTACATAACTTAATTTGCATAAAAAATATCACTTTCTTATACACAACACACAAAATAAAGTTTCACAAAATAACACAAAAAAGTTTTTTTTAAAATTTCTCTCTAAAAAAAGTCTGATTTTCTTTCGCTTCTTGGAAGCTAAACTGTTTTCAAATGCTTCTTCTTGGAGCTGCATTAGCAAAAAAACTTTGTGGAATGGCGTATCATTCTGATTAGCCCATTCTATACACATATTAAAACTGTCAACTGCCTCTTCGTGTTTTACTTTTTTTTCTTTGAATTCTTTATCATCATCATCGTCTGCGAATTCATTCTGTAGCGTCATATTTATAATTTAAGCATCTGATTTGATTTTGAGTTCACTTTCAGTTCTACCTGTAATCCATTCCGTAACATCTGTTTGTGAAATTTCAACATTTGGATTTATATTTTTAACCAAATTATGCACATTTTGAATTTCTGCTTTTTGCGTATCACCGTAGTTATCTTTAAATTCTAGAAGACCACAGTTTTCTCCATGATACTCGAATTGCTTCAGGTTTGAGAATGCTACATTCTTCAAATTTATATTTTTTATTGATATGGTAACATCATAATTTTGGGAAATTACATTTAAAAGCAGGTCTTTACGATCTTTTAATTTCGTGGATTGTATTATGTTCTGATCCATTGGTTGCAACAATGCAGTACAGTTAGTTTGGAGGCAAAATAATAGCACACAAAATAATAATATATAATAAATATAATAAAAATAATAAATAAAACTTTCTTTTCTTTCAAACTGCAGTTCGTGTTACTGGAGGGTTCGGACTAAAGAGGTTCGGATTAGCGAGATACCACTGTACTTGCATAAATCTTACCAGGAACATTCAGTAGGTAAAAAAAATTCTTGTGTAATTCTCACATTCAGTTTTAATTCTCTTTTCATAGATGGGTATGGGTACTAAGAGTGCTTCAGTTCAATCATCTGGAATTTGACCCTCTGGCCATGCTTTCTGAATTATGCCGTGTAGCCAATGTAAAACTTTTATACCTCTATATATGAGCATTTCTAGTTGAATATTATCTATGCCAAATGCCTTTCCACATTTCAAGTTTTTGATGGCTTTTTCTACTTAAAGTAGTGATATGTATTTCTGATTGCATTTCTGTTGAATGTTTTCTACCATCATGCTATCACTGACTGTTTCATTTAGTGATCTCTCAGAGTAATTACTCTATATATCTAGAATATCTTTATCTTCAGTTTTCATGTCACCTTTATAATCTGATTCCTTTTACAGTACTTTTTCTGCCATTTCTGAGCTTTTTCAACAGATTATTTGCCACCTTCCTGATATTTATTTTCTATGTTCTTATCAAAGGCTTTCCATGACTTTGTTTACCTAGTTTTACACAGTGCTTTGCTCTTACATTTTTATCTGTATTCTCTAAGATTACTAGCTGATTTACTACCTTACCAGGAACTTTCCATATACTTTTACTTTTGAAACCTTGACTGCCTCTTTAACTTCCTGAGTCTATCATGGAGTTCTGATTGTTCTATCCTTGCAAATAACTTCATCACATGCCTCCCTGGCTGAATTAATATTTTCTTCAGGGCCAATGAATCTCTAAGGTTTGGTTCTTTTTTTCAAATTCTTTCATCCTTTAAGAATAATGTTGGTGTATTTAAGTCCACAGTTCACCTTTGATAGTTGCACAACTTTGATTCACTTTAAAATTGTCTTCTACACTCTTCTTTTCCATATGACATTCAATTTTATTGTCCTCAACATGAAATAGTGATCACTTCCAATTTCAAATCCTCTGTATACTCTTGTGTCCTGAACCGGTGGGAAAACATTGCTATTAACAATGACATAGTGAACAAGACTTTTCTGATTTCTTTTATCTTCTTTTTTCTATGTGAATTTGTGCACATATTTATATTGGAACATTGGGTTAGTAATAACTAGTCCATGTCCTGAACAGCTATCCATGTCCATGTCCTGAACAGGTATGTACCATTATTATTAGCTTGATTCTTTTTTCCAAGTTTTCCCAGAACACTTCTGTATGTCTGGTAATCATTTCCTATTCTGCTGTTTAGTTTTGCAACAAGGACCAACATTTGCTTTTTCATCGTGTCAGTTGTCTTCTCTAATGTCTCAAAAAAATTCCTCTATTTCCTCCTTAGTAGAACCTTTCGTGGGACCATAGGCACAAATAAGTCTAATTGCCAGTTCCCCCCATTCTGATGTGTGCCCATATCACTCTACTTGAGATTGTCTGCTATTCAAGAAGATTATCCTTATATTTAATGTTGAATACTATAGCTACTCCTTTTTGCTGATTACTATTGCCTGAAATATAACATCTTACATTTGCTGATTAGAAAGATTTCATCTGTTTTTGTCTTCTTTGTTTTGGTAAGAGCTATTATGTTGATCTGGAACTTAACCAATTTTTCTGCTAGTTCCGTTTCTTTTTCATTCATTCTTCTTTTTTCCGCTATATTTCTTATGTTGATGATGACAATCTTGAGCTCTTCTGATGTTGAGTTTTTGGATTTCTTTGGATAATGCAAAATGATGGTACGACATAATAGAATTTCTTTTTGTTTAACTATTTAATTAATGTTATTTAAGATTATATGAAATTGAGATGGACGTGGAATATCCAGTAATAGATTCATTACTACACCTAGAGAATTTTATCTAACTGCTCTACAAATCCTGGCCTTTGCACTTTATTATATAAATCACAACTTGGAATCTCCTCAAATCTAGCAGAATAGGGGGAAGCAAGATCAGCTGTTAAGTGACCTGCAAATCTCCTAAAGCAGAGATTCTCAACCTATGGTATGCGTACCACTGGTGGTACGTGAGCCACTTACTGGTACATCTAATATCTTGAATTAAATATAGTGGTAGGCCACTGGAAAAGGTTGAGAACCCCTATTCTAAAGGAACACTATTAGATTCGGTTCAGCATGCTGAACCAAATTCAACAGGGAACAAATTCTGTATTTCTCCATGATATGTGACATAACTTGTATTGCATGCTGAAAGAAAGAGGGACAAATTAAATCTAGTGATGAAACTTATCAAGTGGTGACTAGTATAGTATACCACAGAAGCATGGCTTTTCCTCTGAGGAGTGTAGCTGTCACAACCTAACTTCTGCAAGATAGTTCATTCCTTGACAATTTCCTCCAGTCTATTAATTTATGCCTGTTAGCTGAAGGCATATCCAGAACTACTAGCAGACCCATCCATGTAAAGGTGAGAGCAGGGGACCTTCCATACTAACCAACCTTCAACTATGCTACATTGTGATAGCCTAAACATTAGATCTTTCAGTGTTTTTAATGCTGAAGGTTTAAAGCAAAATAATGCAACTTATTTCGTGGCTATTTCAAGAAAAAAAGTCTACTGCTCTCGCTTTTAAGCCCAAATGAAATAATAAAAATGTTCAGTACATGCACATTCTGGTCCTTTATGAATGGACCATTAGGTGCATATACTGAAGAGTTTTATTACTGGATGAAACTTCTATCTCTCTCTCTCTTGCACCCAAAAAGAAGCAGAGGTATCCATACCTCATATATTTTTTCAAAAGAAATGCATCAGTTGATTCTTAAACAATCAATGTATAAACTAATAAAACAGATTGGCTATATATATATATATATATATATGGATATTATTTCTGGGAAAACTCTCATGTTACTCCTCTTAACAAACTATTGTATTTATGGCTATTTTGCCTGCTTCTGTTTAGGAGTGCCCCTGTTTAAATGTCATTGGCTTTTTACTCACGAATTTTTAGGGCATTGTAGATGTATATTTACCAATAAATACGTGTAGCATAAAAGAAGAGAAATTTACACATACATTTTTCTGGGTGTTGTGGCTTTTCTCCTTTCTACGACGTCCAAACTACAGTGTGTGTGTGGGGGGGGTAGGCAATGTGGGAGAATTAAAATAGAAATGGAAAAAACCCAGGTTTTTTGAATAACATATATATACATCATCATCATCATCAAATTCCTGCCATGTACCCTCAAGGGGTGTACAGGATATGATAGTACTACATGAAAAAAATTACATCATTATTAATTTCCTATCTACAATTTTCCTCCAAATCAGTCTGTTACTTGTCAAGACTCCAACATTATCAGATCTTATATTTCTATCGTCTAAAGCACTTTGTACCGTATCAATCCACCTATATCTTGGTCTTCCTCTGGGTCGTTTTCCTGCCAACCTAGCAGAGAACACTTGTTTTGCTAATCTTTCCTCGCCCATTCTGTTTAAGTGACCATACCACCTGAGATTAGCTCTGCTAACACATTCCTGGATGCTGACAATGTCAAGTTCTTTCCTAATATCCTCGTTTTTAATATGATATTGCCATTGATGCCATCTGTTCACGCCTATAATCTTTCTCAGAATAAAAAATGATGGTACAACATGACAGATATATATATACATATATATTATATTATTAGGGATGGCGGAGCGTTTTTTTATATTTATATAGGGTGGGAAAGGGTAAAAGGGGTTGAAAACAGCAAATGATTTTAAGAGGGGGGGGGAAGGGGGTTGATGAGGTGCGGTCCGTTTCGACTATGCTTGGTCGTCATCTGAACACATTGAGGAAGTGGATGCTATGTCAGGTCGGGTAGGTGATTCTGCTTTTGAAGTGTTTGTCTTATCGCCTTTCGGGCGGGGTTGTGATCTCAATTTTATGTTGTGAAACTTCCAAACCTCAGAGATTATGTAGGGCCTATGGACGTTGATAGAGTAAGCGTCACATTTTATGGCTATTGTTTCCGATATTCTAAGCATTATTTCATTGTCTTGTCCATCTACTATGATGGCCTTGTCAATCTGCGGGGTATGTTTTTGTTCAAGGGCGTGAACAGCTATTTCTGTTTTTCCTGTGATTTGTATTCGATTTTTCTTGTTGATGTTGCGTTTTTTAGTGTTTAAATGTTCTGGAATAGGGATGTTATAATCGCGGAAGTGTTCTTGTAGTCTTGCCCATAAAGACCTGATGGTGGGACCTGTGTAGGTGATATCACAGTCTTTCTGGCAGGGAAATTTAAAGACTACATTGTGGTGTTCAAATATTTCTTTTTGTGTGTGAGATTTAGTGGGTTTTAGGAGATTTGCCAATTTTTGGTTTGTGGTGAATACCAGTTTGCAGTCAGTATGTTTGAAGATGTATTTATAGGCTTTGCATGTGTTTTAGGCGTATGGTAGTTTGATCATTTTTTGTGTTGGGAAGTTTGTTTTGGTATTTGGGTTGTTTTGGTTTTTTGCCATCCTGTTTGCGAAATTTATTAGTTGTGTAGGATAGTTGCGACTTTTGAAGATCTGTGTAAGTTTTTTTATTTCTGCATTTAGATTACAAAGTAATCTAAACACAGAAAATCTGTTTGAAAATTTGTAAGCATTTATGAATTGTGATAAGATGACTGATTTTTTAACGGAATATGGATGGTATGAGTGGAAATGGAGGTAGTTTCCGATATGCAAGGGTTTGTGGTATACTTTCGTGGCTATTTTTGTTGTATGTTCTGATTAATGTCAGGTTTAAGAAATTGATGGATTTATTCTGTTCGGTTTCTATGGTGAATTTTAGTCTGTTGCTGTAACTGTTAAGGGATGCTTTTAAGGTGATAATGTATGTGTAGGATTTCCAATGCACAGAATATCGTCCAAGTATCTGCCATAAAAGGAGAAGCGGAGGGGGGGGGTACAAGTGATTCTATGTGTGCTAGGAATAATTCTGCTAGTTGTCTGCTGATGTTTTGGACAACTAGCGGAATTATTTATTTAATTGCTTTTTAATGTTAAGTAGTTATTTTTTTCAAAATGGCTGGCAGGCCACAGCAAAGAGCTCCGTTGGCCATACGTTGAAGACCCCTGTTCTATGTATTAGTCAAACAGGAAGAACTTCATGATGTAATGAAGAAAAATTATTTTTTGTCATTGTATTTGAAATCTTCGTAAATGCATTAATTTCTCTTGATAGCAGTAATGAAATTTATTACTATGAAGAAAAATTGTTGTGGTATTTATCAAACTATAAATCAGGTATTGGCTGTTCTTCAGTAACCCACTCTTCTTTACTTTAATACAAATATGAAGTGAGGTATAAACCATCTTTTGAAGATCTTTTATTACCACTATGTTAAGACAGATGACTTTCATTTCTTATTAAACTTTGTTCTGTGGCCTACCTCACACGGAAATGTTAGATCATCTCCCCCACCCTTCCCCATGGAAGCTTAAGGATATAATGGAGGTATGTTCCAAATCTTTTTTTTAATTAATTTAATAATGAGGACTATTTTGTCAGCTAAGAATAATCTAGCATTGTAAATTCATAGAGAACCATATTAATTTAAATTGAATGTTATTTTTACATGTTTTGCTATCTTTTTTTGGCTAACAGCATCTACAGGAAGATGCTTAGCAACCAAAAAAAAAAAAAAAAAAAAATCTCAAACATTTCCAACAGCCGTTATTTTTATATTTATATATTTAAAGATATTTGATTGACAGTTTAATCATGCATATCATTAGGCACATCATGCAAACCCTGCACATTGTGCAGGGTTTGCATGATGTGCCTAATGATATGCATGATTAATTTGGGACCTCTGTTAAAACATAACAGAGGTCCCAAATTTTATACGCACTAAATAATGACTTCTAGATCTCATGAAGTATAATTTCTTGCTTTCTGTTTAGTGTGTCATGTGAGTTACCTTGGATGACTTCTTGAACATTCTAACAAAAGTATTCCCTTCTCAGTAGGGCATGGAGTATTCTTACCAATCTACAGTGTTGATGTTCTGTGAAGATGTGTGCCATGAGTCCACTTCTTTCTGCTCTCTTATTTTCACCATTATGTGTGTGTTCTTTTTTTTTTTATGAATTTCAAAACCTCGAGGTTTGACACATGCACAACTTTGCAGAGGAACAAGGGATTTTGTATATTCCAGGATATTTATAGAAAACAGGAGTAACAGCAGAGGTTTACAGAAACAAACCTACAAGGATAGATATTTTCATGCAAGGCTCTTTCCAGGAATGTATCATCAGAACCTTAAGAAAACATTTCAAATTAATATACTTAAGAATGATGAAAGTAAAAGAATAACTTCCATTACTCCAAAATGGGTACTCAAAGATGTTACTGAAAAAAATAGGATTTTCTAATAACTGTATGTTAACTTGAAAATCAATTACAAAGACACTGTCTCCTTACTGTGTGTTGGCAACACATCAAGATTAAATATCCCAGTTATTAAAGTCCATCAACTCAGAACAGCCTTCAAATCATCTAACACCTTACAAGGTTCCTGCGTTTCCCTAAAGATAGCATTCCATTCTATAAACACCCTGGGGTGTATAAGATTCCTTGTTCCTGTGGAAAGGCTATTCGGTAAAGTTTTGAAAACTGAAAAAAATAAAAAATAAAAATAAAAAAATAGTTGAAAATAAGAGAGAGGAAAAAACTGGTCTTGCATGTATCCTCGCAGAACATCATCACATTGTAGGCAATAATCCTCCATGCATCACTTAGAAAAGAATACTTTTATCAGAATGTTTGAGGAGTTGTCTGAGTTAATGCTCATATTGCAATAAATAGGAAACGAGGAATACTTCATGACATTTGGAAACCATTAATCAGGGATTAATTAGGGAGGGGTGCTTAAGGGTCAAAGCTGTATAACTGAGAGGAGACCTCCACATAGCCTTTAAAGGAATGCGGAGAACCGACCAGGGATTCTGACCTAATGTCCAATCCTCACCTTCTCGTGGTGCATCCTGTTGGGTATCTACTTTGATACTGAACGAACGAGGATGGGCTGGCAATTTGGGATTTAGCCGACCAAATTGTATTCTTATTGGTTAAACTAAAATAGAAAATGATGGTACAACATGACAAAATTTCATGCCGGCTGGGGCGTCGCCCGGTTAAACAAGGCCCCCGTTGTTTTCGCCAGGGAACCAGGGCGAACAGCGAAAAGTCAGCTACTGGAACAAATCTGAAAACAAACCACAACTCAACATCACCAGAGTTAAAGATCGGTACTATCAATGTAAGAAGCCTGAATGGCAAAGAAATGGAGCTAGCTGAGGAATTAGATAAGTACCAGATCGACATAATACGGGTGACTGAAACAAAAAAGACCAAAACTGGTGAGATCTTTCTGAGCAATAAATACAAAATGTTATATTCAGGCAATGACAATAAAGGAAAAGAAGGAGTAGCCATAGTATTCAACACAAAATACGAGGCTAATCTTCTTGAATGGCAGTCAGTCTCAAGTAGAGTAATGTGGGCAAATATGAGAATGGGGAACTGGACAATGAGACTTATTTGTGCCTATGGTCCCACAGAAGGTTCTACTAAGGTAGAAGTGGAGGAATTTTTGAGGCTTTAGAAAAAGCAACTGACACAATGAAAAAGGAAAAGTTGGTCCTTGTTGGGGATCTAAATAGCAGAGTAGGAAATGATTGTGAGACATACAAAAATATTTTGGGAAAATTTGGAGAAAAGAGCAAAGCTAATAATAATGGCAAATATCTGTTGGATTTCTGCTCAGGACATGGCCATGTTATTACTAACACCATGTTCCAACATAAAAATGTGCACAAATTCACATGGAGAGAAGAGGCTAGGAATAAGAAAAGTCTCATTGACTATGTTATTGTTGATAGTGATGTTTTCTCCCTGGTGCAGGACACCAGAGTGTACAGAGGATTTGAAATTGGAAGTGATCACTATTTAATCTTGAGCAGAATAAAATTGAATTTCATATTGAAAAGAATAACATGTAAGAAAGTTTTAAAGCGAATAAAAGTTGAGCAGCTCTCAGATGTGAACTGTAGACTAAAATACACAAAGATTATTGAAGGAAAAATGAAAGAGTTTGAGAACAGGAATCAAACCTTGGAGATTCAGTGGCAAACTCTGAAGAAAACATTGATTGATTCTGCCAGAGAGGCATGTGGTGAGGTTGTGTGCAAGGATAAAAAAATCAGAACTCCCTTGTGGACACAGGAAGTTAAAGAGGCAGTGAAGGAAAAGAAGAAAGCTTATCAAAAGTTCCTGGCAAATAAGTCAGCTTTTACTCTTACAGAATACAGAGACAAATGTAAGAAATCTAAACAGTGTGTAAAACTAGCTAAACAAAAGTCATGGGAGGACTTTGGCAAGAATATAGAAAATAAATATCAAGAAGGTGGCAAAATATTCTGGAGGTTGTTGAAGAAGCTTAGGAATGGAGGAAAGAGTGCTGTAAAAGGAATTAGAGATGATAAAGGTGACATGAAAACAGGAGAAAAAGATATCCTTGAAGTATGGAGTAATTACTTTGAAAAACTGCTAAATGAAACAAGCAGTGATGACAGCACTGTGATAAAAAACACTCACCAGGCATGCAGTCAGGAATACATATCCATACTTGAAGTAGAAAAAGCCATCAAAGGCTTGAAATGTGGAAAGGCAGCAGGAGTAGATGATATTCGACCAGAAATGCTGAAGCATGGTGGTATAAGAGTCTTACAGTGGCTGCACTGCATAGTTCAGAAAGCCTGGACAGAGGGACGAATTCCTGATGATTGGAGTAGAGCTCTCATAGTACCCATATATAAAAAGGGAAATAAAACTGAATGTGAGAATTACAGAGGTATTTCCCTATGGAGTGTTCCTGGCAAGATCTATGCAAGTATACTTGAGAAACGGTTGAGAAGAATTGTGGAAGAAAAGCTTGGTGAAGAACAAGCTGGATTCAGGCCAAATAGAGGCTGTCAGGATCAGATCTTCACTTTACGACAAATAGTCGAGAAAGCATGGGAATATAACAAAGATCTGTATTTAAGTTTTGTCGATTTGGAAAAGGCATATGACAAGGTGCCAAGAGAGAAGCTATTCAATACGCTGCAGTTATATGGTGTCAATGGGGCATTATATCAAGCAATACTTAGTCTTTATTTGAGTTGTAAATCAGCAGTTAGAATTGAAGGAAGTACAGGAAGATGGTTTAATGTTAAATGTGGTGTGAGACAAGGATGTACATTATCCCCTCTGTTATTCATAATCTATATGGATCACGTTATGAAGGAAAGTGGTATTAAACATGATATCAAAATTGGAGATGTTAATGTCAGCTCTTTGCTTTATGCAGATGATGTTATACTTCTAAATAAATCTGCTACAAGTCTGCAAGATTCTCTGACTAAATTGAATAGCTGTTGTAATAGATATGGTATGAAGGTCAGCAATAAAAAGACAAAAACAATGAAAATAGGCAGAATCATTGAAAATGTCAACTGTGTTGTGAATGGAGAACCTGTGGAACAAGTAAAACATTTCAGCTATTTAGGCACGATTTTTACTGAAGATGGTAAATTAAATATAGAAATAGACAACAGAATCAGCAAAGCTGGTATGGTGGGAAGTCAATTGAATAAATTCATATGGAATAAAAAAGAAATTAGTCAGAAAACTAAATTAGCTGTATACAAGACTGTGTTCAAACCAATTTTAACTTATGGATCTGAGAGCTGGGTCAGAAGTAAAACACTTGACCAAAGACTAGAGACCGCAGATATGAGAGTCCTGAGAAAGATTAGAGGAGTGAACAGATGGCATCAATGGCAATATCATATTAAAAATGAGGATATTAGGAAAGAACTTGACATTGTCAGCATCCAGGAATGTGTTAGCAGAGCTAATCTCAGGTGGTCTGGTCACTTAAATAGAATGGGAGAGGAAAGATTAGTAAAACAAGTGTTCTCTGCCAGGTTGGCAGGAAAACGACCCAGAGGAAGACCAAGATATAGGTGGATTGATACGGTACAAAGTGCCTTAGATGATAGAAATATAAGATCTGATAATGTTGGAGTCTTGACAAGTAACAGACTGATTTGGAGGAAAATTGTAGATAGGAAGTTAGTAATGATGTAATTTTTTCATGTAGTACTGTCATATCCTGTACACCCCTTGAGGGTACCATGGCAGGAATTTGATGATGATGATGATGATAATTAGGGATCTCTATTATACGAGTGATCACATACAAGGTTTTCACAGCAGTATACGGACTTTGCATGATGTACCTAATGATATGTGTGCTTAAACTCAATCAAATGTCTTTCAGTTTATAAAAATAGTGGCTATTGGAAACATTTGTGATTGTTTTTTGTTTATGTTAAATATCTTCCTGCGGATGCTTTCAGCCTTTCTTGAATATTCACATTGCCAATCTGTAATAAATGATATTTATGTAAGTTTCCATTAACAAAACTTTAGTTAGGTTATTGGAAATATTATTTTGGGTTTTTTAACATTTTTCTTTAAATAATATAGTAATAAGAAAAATAAGTATTTTATTTAATACTTATTTTTCAAATATTTCATTATAATTTCATCAAGATCAAATATCCCAGTTATTAAAGTCCATCAACTCAGAACAGCCTTCAAATCATCTAACACCTTACAAGCTTCCAACGTTCCCCTAAAGAGAGCATTCCATTCTATAAACACCCTGGGGTGTTGGGGTGTATAAGATTCCTTGTTCCTGTGGAAAGGCTATTCGGTAAAGGTTTGAAAATTAAAAAAATAAAAAATAAAAATAAAAAAATAGCTGAAAATAAGAGAGAGGAAAAAACTAGTCTTCCACTGGGCACGCGACGTATAGCTAATGATACTGACTTTAAAAACATGCCCTCCTATTTTTATTGGCAACAAATATTAAAAATAACGTTTTTTATAAAGATTGTTTTTTTATTGGGGGGAGGGGTATAAGGGCGCAAACTAAAGTTTTGGAAAGTGATTTTTAATCGGTGAATAGTCTGTTTTTTCCCCTGTTTTTCTACGTTTTTGAGTGCTAAATTGTTTCTCTGAATACGAGTGTACTTCAGTGGTTGTTTTTTGGAAGTTAGTTGCTGTCGCGATATAATATATTTTGGTTACCATCGGAATCGAATACATAACGGTGGAAGACAAAACGAAGCTAAGTTTTTATTACTGTATTTAGTTATATTTCATTTTATTTAGTGTACTTAAATGTTTTGTTTTGCTTGTAATTGTTTGTACTTTTTTTTCTATTTATTTAACGGAATTTATTAATTGAATAATTAATGATTACGCTACTCGGCAGTAAGGAATGATGGCGAATTCAGCTGCAGTTGCAAGTGGCGTATCGCCAAGTATTCCGCCATTTAAGAACTCTATTATAAGAAATATCATAAAGGACTTTGTGGCATGCAGTACTTGCGGCAGGTATGCATCTCGGGAATTAGATATGTAGCTTGTTAAAGAGAGCGTATGTGCGCGAAATGCAGGCAGTGGGAGGAAATAAGTGCATTAGAATTATCAATATCCAACCTTGTTGCTCCAGGAAGGGAATGAATGTAGGAAGACAAGTAGTGTGATAGGAGAGAATGAAAAATATATATATATATATGAATGAGAAAATAATAGTTGATAGTGTGGAAGGTGTGAGTGACTATGAAAGTTTAGGAGATGGTTTTGTTTGGGAGAGTGAATTTAGTTTAAGAGTGACTGACCTGCAGAGGGAGATAGATGAGCTGAAAGAGGAGGTGGAATGTCTTGTGAATGAGAGCAGAAGTATGAAACATAACATTAGGAGAATGGAAGAGATAAATGCAAGCCGAATCAGAGTGGGGGAGAGAGAGAAATTTCGGAGTGTTAGAAGAGGAGAGAAAGGAAACAGAAGAGAGGGAATGAGTGAGTGGTATGTGGGTGCTAGAAGAGGAGAGAATGGAAACAGTAGAAGAGAGGGAATGAGAGAGAGGTATGGGAATGCTAGCAGACGAGAGGATGGAAACAGTAAGAGAGATGGAATGAGAGAGAGATATGAAAGTGCTAGAAGAGGAGAGAATGGAAATAGTAGGAGAGATGGAATGAGAGAGAGATATGGGAATGCTAGAAGATGAGAGGATGGAAACAGTAGGAGAGAGAGAGGTATGGGAATGAAAGAAGTGGAGAGAATGGAAACAACAGGAGAGAGAGAGAGAATGGTAAGAGGTATAATGTATGGCGACTCAATGATCCGTGGTGTTCAAGATAGGATGCGTGAAGAGTGTTTGCCAGGAGGAACAAAAGAAAGGGTGGCTATGGCAATTAAGAGAGGTGAAAGGGTGGACGAGATGATTGTGATTGTAGGAACAAATGATTTGAGTGGTAATGTAAGTCGGGCTGCGAGAAATATGAGATTTTTGCTTGAGGCTGTACGGAAGAAGACAGAGAGAGGAAAAATAGTGTGCGTGTTGCCTAGGTATGGTAATGATGAACTGAGCAGAAGAGCGGTGATATTGAATGGCATAATAGCGAGAATGTGTGACAAGAGAGGACTGGTATATGTGGATGCTTGGAGTGCACTTGAGGAAAGAGAGGAATTGTATGCGAGAGGCTGCTTACATTTGAATGAGGAAGGATGTAGGCTTCTGAAGAGATTGCTGTTCTGAATGAGTCAGCGTGTCCCAGGGAGGATGACAGCAGGGGTGGCCTCTTTGGGAATGGATACTTGGGAGAAGGGAGATGATGTCAGGTAGCACTGAGCCCAGTGGAGTCTAGAAGGGATAATGATGGGTATAGAAACAATGGCATTTATATGCGTGATACTAATGCCAGGAGTATCCGGAATAAGAAAGAGGAATTGGTGGTGCAGATAGCATCAGCCTGGCCAAAAATTATTGGGATCACTGAGACATGGTTGACAGAAGAGGATATAATAACAGGAATAGAAGTCGCTGGGTATAGCGTTTTTCGTCAGGATAGGAGGGGGAAGCGTGGTGGTGGGGTACAGCTTATGATAAGTGATGACCTATGTCCTCTAAGAGTGGAGGCTTTGGAAGGGAGTGAGACAAATGATTTTGAGAGCATATGGTGTGAGGTAGAGGTGGGCAAGACAGGATATTTAGTGGGGTGTTGCTACAGACCCAGAAGCACACAGGATGGGGACCAGGAGATGTTTAGACAGCTAAGTTTGGCAAGTGCAAGAAGAATGATTGTTATGGGAGATTTTAACTTCAGTAGTATAAATTGGAGAGAGGAAGATGCATGTAGCAATAGTGGATTGGAATTTCTAGAATTCTTGAGAGACAAATGTCTTAGGCAACATGTAACAGAGGGAACAAGAGGTTCAAGAGTTTTGGATTTGGTTATAGCATCAGAAGAATTGATAATAACTGAGATGACATCTCTCCCACCAGTTGGAGAGAGTGACCATATGGTTTTGACTTGGAAAATGAATAGTTATGCAGGAGTATCAAAGAGACGGGAACTTATGTGGAATTATAAAGCAGGTCATTATAATAGTCTTAGACGTCAACTTAGGGAAATTTCATGGAGGGAGGAATAGGAAGGCCGGAATATCATTAGTGCGTGGGAAATTGTGAAAGAATATTTGTTAGCAGCAATGGTAAGTTGCATACCACGAGTGAAGAAGGGGACACAATTTGGAGTAAAGTGGATGACAAACAATATTAAACAGGAATTGCATGCCAAAAAGAGGCTATGGAAGAGATATAAGGAGACGGGTGAAGAGAGGATGCATGAAGAATATAAGACACAGGCCAGAAGAGTGACTAGTGTGGTACGGAAGGCGAAACTGGAATATGAGAGGAGGTTGGCCCTAAGATCGAAAGAAAATCCTAGGGAATTTTTTAGCTATGTGGCCAGTAGGAGGAGAAATGACTGTGGAAGAATGATATTGTGGGATAAAAATGGGAATAGAGTGACTGATGCAGAGGACATAGTGGAATTGTTCAACGAACACTTTATTGGAGTATTTCATCCTAGAGGAGTCAGTTTTAATGCTAGAGGGATATGGCTGGTTCGAGGTTTAGAGGTACAGGAGGAGAGTGTGTTTCAGATACCGAGTACTCTGGATGTCAGTAAAGCTTTGGGATTGGATGGTATCTCACCACGAGTTTTGAGAGAATGTGGCAGGGAACTGACAGTGCCTTTAACCTGGCTTTTCAATGAAAGTCTGGCTTCGGCAAAGGTGTCCAGGGAATGGAAGGAAGGAAGTAATGGCATAAAGGTGGTAACAAACTGGAAGTGTCTAATTATAGGTCAGTCTGTGTGTCATCAGTAGTTGTTAAGATCTTGGAGAAAGTAGTGAGGGACCGTATACAACATTGGGCAGATGAGGGTAATGTTATCTGTGAGAGTCAACATGGATTTGTGAAAGGGTGCTCTTGTTTTAGCAATAGGCTAGCCTTTTATAATACAGTTACAAGAACATTAGATGAGGGAAAGGCATATACTGCAATTTTCTTAGACTTAGCAAAGGCATTCGACAGGGTGCCACATGATAAGCTGATATTTAAGTTGCAGCACATGGGTCTGGATGATGTCAGCTTGGTCAACTGGATTCAGGATTGGCTGTCTGATAGGTATCAGAGAGTTGTGTATGGTGGAGCAGTTTCAAGGAGGCAGAGGGTTATAAGTGGGGTCCCACAGGGCTCAGTATTAGGACCTATATTGTTTAACCTTTATATCAATGACATTGCCAGTGGATTGCAAGGGGATATTCAGTTGTTTGCAGATGATGCGAAGCTGGGAAGGATTATTAGTAATAGTGCAGATGTGGTAGCCCTGCAAGAGGATTTGAATAAGCTAGATAGATGGGCAAATGAATGGGGGTTTCAGTTTGAGGTTTGGGAAACATCGATGGGATGCAGCATACTCTATGTGAGGAGTTATGCTGGAGGAAGTAGATGAGACAAGAGATCTGGGGTTGATGGTTGATAGAAACCTGAAGTTTAGGGGACATATTGCAAAGGTGGTGAAGGTAACACAGAGGATTGCTGCAAAATTATGAGAAGGACACTGACCTGCGGAGATAAAAGGGTTATCATTCCGTTGCATAAGTCTCTGATCAGACCACACTTAGACTATTGTTCTCAGATTTGGTCTCCAGGATTTGAAGGGGATAAATTAATTGTGGAAAGGATACAAAGATGGATGACAAAGATGGTTTCAGAACTGTACAAGGATAGTTACGAGGATCGGCTGAGGGAATATGGACTGCACAGTTTGGTGGATAGAAGAAGGAGAGGTGATATGATTGAGACTTTTAAGCTGTTGAGACGTGGTTACAGGGTTGACACTATGGAGTTCTTTAGTTTGGTTGAACAGTGGGAAGGAGTGATGACAACAGGCCAGCCCTGGAAGTTATGAAAGGAAACTGTGAGCAAGAGGGTGAGGGGTGGTTTCTTTGCATGGAGGATGGTTGAACCGTGGAATGCATTGCCTGATGGAGTGGTGAGAGCGAGAACGGTGAATGAGTTTAAGGTGTAGTATGATAGACTTTGTATTTCTTAGTGTGTGTGGGTGGGAGGAACCTCCCCTTGATGAGTCTTGACAGACTTTATGTTCTTAGGAAGGACCTCCCACGATGAGTCTTTCGACTCCATGGAGGCCTGAATAATAATAATGATAATAATTTTAAAAAATACATACATACATACATACATATATACAGGTATCCCTTGCTTAACGTGGGGTTTGATTAACGCGCCTTTAACCCTGCGGAGCTTGCAGCTGATCTGACAGATACATAGAAAATGTTTAATTTAATATAACTATTCTAACACAATTCAGCGTATAGCTTGGAGGTCATGAGTAGCTGTGCATTCATATGTTATGAGTGATATTCTGCACTGTTTTTTGGTGTCAGTTTGATTTAACACATTACATAAAGGTCTGTGATATTTGACAATAAACTGTATCTGAGAGATACTGCGACCTCCGATGTCAGCATAGTTTTTTTTAGTTTTTTATTTATTTATTTATTTAATTCTTTGTTCAATAATTTCTAGATTGTAACTGAAAATAAATAAACCATCATGTATTACTGAAATAGAGAGCCAAAGGCTTATTTATCATACTTATCCTCTAAGAGATGTGCTATACAACGTAAAGTTTGCATTATGGAAAATACTAAGGAAAGTGATCTGGGGCTTTCTCCACCATTACTTCGAGTTGCTTATAAGGTTGCTTATGCTTGCATCTGCTGAAACATTTGGTTTCTATATACTCAGCACAAAACTCTTGTAATTTCTATATTCGGCTATGAAATAATGTTGGATTTAATATCCACTTAATTTGTACCATCATGTATTATATTTGCAGTGATTTTTCTTTGTTTTATTGCATTTTAGCACATGCTAGTAATGAATGTATCTCTCAGATATAACACGACCTATGCTGCAATTTTTACCACCGCAAGCTCCACAGGGTTAAATTTACCACACAAAAACATGTAAACATTGTGGCGTGAGCGTAATAATGTCATTCTTCCTACACAGCCTCCCACGAATTATTAATACAGTAATCGATCATGGACGAATTGTAATTTTTACCATTTATTAGATTTGATTAACTTGATTTTGATATACGTGGTAACATCGAGGGATTAATTGACCACATTACTCGAGGGATACACACACACATATATATATATATATACATATACATACATACATACATACATACATATATATATATATATATATATATATATATATACAGTTATCCCTCTACCTTCTGTCCATTTGAAGATATGTCCGTGATCCCAGAAACAATGCTTGACAACAGTGCATTCAGCGGCAATTTCCATCTGCAATCGGCATGTGTCTTCAACAGTTCCTCTGTTGATTTTGTGTTTGAGAAATAGGTTATTTGTATGTTTATCGTTAAATATTTCCCGATATTTTGTGCAACATGGCCCCTACATGCCCAATCAAAAAACTTAGTGAAGAATCACAGAAAAAGAGGCTAGCAATTGATCTTGAAATGAAGTTGCAAGTTATAAAGCAACTTGAAGGCTGGTAAACTCGTCAATGTGATCTCGTATGGCTTTGGATGGTCTCATTCTACAATGACGGCCATTTTGAAAAATAAGGATAAAATCATGGAGGCTGTGAAGGGATCTACATTAAATCGACAATAGTGATGAAGCAACGACAAGGTCTCCTATCGGTGATATGGAAAAGCTATTTGCATCATGGATAGAGGACCTGAACCAAAAGTGCATACCTCCCCCCCCCTCCTAGCACTATGACCCTAATCGCTAAGGCACTAAGTCTCTTTAACATGTTGATGGAGAAAGCCCGATTACGAATTCAACGCTTCTTCCAATTGGTTCATGAGATTCAAGCAGCATTTTGCACTGCATAATGTGGAAACGTATGGTGAATCTGCAAGTACTGATGAGAACCCTGCCAAGGAGTTTGTGGAGAAATTGGATAAAATTATTTGCGACAGCAAATATTTAATATGGATGAGACATCCTTGTTTTGGTAAAAAATGTCCGAGCAGACATTCATCCACCAAAAGCTAAAATCTATGCCTGGTTTCAAAGCTCTTAAAGACCACATTGTGATTCTATTATGGAGTAATGTGGCTGGATATAAACTGAAATCATTTGTGATTTCAGTGAGAATCCACTAGCCTTCAAAAACTTTAGGAAGCATACTCTTCCAGTTCATTATCTGAGCCCCCCCCCCCCTCCACACACACACACACACACACACACACACACACACACACACACACACACACACACACACACACACACACACACACACACACACACACACACAGTAGTTTGGACATCGCAGAAAGGAGAAAAGCCACAACACCCAGAAAAATGTATGTGTAAATCTCTCTTCCTTTATGCTACATATATTTATTGGTAAATATACATCTACAATGCCCTAAAAATCCGTAAGTAAAAAGCCAATGACATTTAAACAGGGGCACTCCTAAACAGAAGCAGGCAAAATAGCCGTAAATGTAATAATAAATATATATATGTAGAAAGTTTTTTACCTTGGGTGTATTATTAATAAAAATCTCTGGATGAGAGAAAGATGTAAAAGGTTTTTTACCTTGGGTGTATTACCCAAAGTAAAAAAGTTTCTACGTCTTTCTCTCATCCAGAGATATTTATTAATAAGGTCAAGCCCCTTTTGTCTACTTGTATAAGAGATATATATGACCTCTGCATTACTTCAACCTTGGTATCTCTCCTGGGTCTAGCTCCCACTGATGAGACCTCAATAAGGGTTGAAACTGGTCTGGGTAGTGGCCCTTCCCATTATGTATTGCATTACACATGCCTGAAAGGGAGTGTGTGTGCTATGCATTATGGGATACATACTAAGGCAAGTGATATGAAGCCATTAGCATCTACATACAAGTATCTTAGACATGAATATTTCATGAGCAAAACTTTGTTTTGCTTACTTGGGAAAAGGATTAAAAACCAAGTATAAAATTTCTTGGTATCTTTAGTGCACACAGATATAGCCATCTCTCAACTTATGTTGGGGTTCTGTTCCATCTGGCAGGATGTAAGTCGGTTTGGACGTAAGTCAATACATTAAATCAACAGAGCTATAGGGGTTATTGACTATAGCTGCAATAAGTATGGTCATTTAATTTTTAAACCTTATAAAACTGTGCTGCTGTGTGTTATGACTACTATAAAACAGGAGAATAATCACCCAAATCCTCCTCCACAATCACATCTTCATTACCTTCCCTATGTGAAGAACCAGGCTGCAGCTCTTCTGGTGTAACCTTTCTTTTTTTATTACAAATGGCCAATGTGCTTTGCTTATTCATCATCTTCTTTTCATCATAAATTTGTTTATAGCAAACAAACGCATTATCTACTTTCCTTTCTACTAATCAGTATCATTCAACATTGGGGTCCATGTCTTCAGCCTTAATCGGTAATATCGCTAACTGCAAAGAACATTTCTGCAAGAAACGTTCTTGAACTGTTTAACTACCTCTTTCTGCAACACATTGTTCCTCCAGTTTGACGAATTCTTCGTTAGTTAACTCTTCAGGGGCACATCCTATGAGTTGTACTATGTCGTTATCATTCAATTCGAGATTCAGATTGTTTGCTAGGCCCACTATTTCTTCACTCGATTTACAAAGGTCTTCATTTTTTTTTTCAAAGTTTCCAAAATCACGCACAAACCTTTTTAATGTCTTTCTCATATGCCATTCATATAGTAAGAAGTCACTTTGTCTCAAGCCACAGCACTATTTTTAATAGCATGATAAATATTGAATGCTCTGCAGAATTGCATGCGAGCCTGATTGTTTCCTTCAGTGGCAAAAATGGATTGTGAAAAAGTTCTCTGTAGATAATAAGCCATAAACATAAAGTGATTCATTGGTGGATCAATGAAGTAGTGTTTAGAGGAAGAAACATGACCTTGATCTTGGGATGAAGATCACCGATCTAAGGAGGATGACCGGGAGCATTATCTAGAATTAATAAAATTTTAAATTCTACAATTTCTTTCACACAACAGCTTCCCATTTCACTTGCATAACAGTAAATTAAGGCATCCTCAAATAATTTTTGAGTTATACACAACTTCTTATTGCTCAGATAATGAACTGGAAAAGTATGCTTCCTAAAGTTTTTGAAGGCTAGTGGATTCTCACTGAAATCACAAATGATTTCAGTTTATATATAGCCACATTACCCCATAATAGAATCACAATGTGGTCTTTAAGAGCTTTGAAATCAAGCATAGATTTTAGCTTTTGGTGGATGAATGTCTGCTCTGACATTTTTTACCAAAACAAGGATGTCTCATTCATATTAAATATTTGCTATCGCAAATAATTTTACCCCGTGATAATTTTATCCAATTTCTCCACAAACTCCTTGGTAGACTTCTTATCATTATTTGCATATTCACCATACGTTTTCACATTATGCAGTGCAAAACGCTGCTTGAATCTCATGAACCAATTGGAAGAAGCATTGAATTCATAATCAGGCTTGTTTTATTACAGATTGTGTATCGTTTATTACAGATTGACAATGTGAATATTCAAGAAAGGCTGAAAGCATCCTCAGGAAGATATTTAACATAAACATAAAACAATCTCGAATGTTTCCAATAGCCACTATTTTTATAAACTGAAAGACATTTGATTGAGTTTAAGCACACATATCATTAGGTACATCATGCAAAGTCCGTATACTGCTGTGAAAACCTTGTATGTGATCACTGATATAGTTCGCCCATCGATTTGAGGTCCCTCGACACTTCTGCGCATCTCAGAAAAAGAAGAATCCATTCCGATAATAGGGTAATCAGTCCGTATAGTGGGATGAGTTGTTTATTATTACCGGTCGGAAAATTAACTTCTCTTTTATGATTATTGTAGTTAACTATGTTGCTTGTATAACAGTTGGAATATAAAGCACGTGATTTCGCGTGTTGGCGACCAATTTGGACGTCCTTCATTTTTTTCTCCCCTTCAGCATGAATCGACTATTCTTGGAAAGACGCGAAGCAGGGACCTGGAAACGGTGGGCGAACTATATAATAGGGATCCCTAATTAATGGTTTCCAAATGTCATGAAGTATTCCTCGTTTCCTATTTATTGCAATATGAGCATTATCTCAGACAACTCCTCAAACATTCAGATAAAAGTATTCTTTTCTAAGTGATGCATGGAGGATACTTGCCTACAATGTGATGTTCTGTGAGGATACGTGCAAGACCAGTTTTTTCCTCTCTCTTATTTTCAACTATTTTTTTATTTTTATTATTTTTTTTTTCAGTTTTCATAACTTTACCGAATAGCCTTTCCACAGGAACAAGGAATCTTATACACCCCAGGGTGTTTATAGAATGGAATGCTATCTTTAGGGGAACGTAGGAACCTTGTAAGGTGTTAGCTGATTTGAAGGCTGTTCTGATTTTGATGGACTTTAATAACTGGGATATTTGATCGTGATGTGTTGCCAACACACAGTAAGGAGACAATGTCTTTGTAATTGATTTTCAAGTTAACAGACGGTTATTAGAAAATCCTATTTTTTTTCAGTAACATCTTTGAGTAGCCATTTTTGAGTAATTGAAGTTCTTCTTTTACTTTCATCATTCTTAAGTATATTTATTTAAGAGTGTTTTCTTAAGGTTCTGATGATACATCCCTGAAAGAGCCTTGCATGAAAATATCTATCCTTGTAGGTTTGTTTCTGTAAACCTCTGCTGTTACTCCTGTTTTCTATAAATATCCTGGAATATACAAAATCCCTTGTTCCTCTGCAAAGTTGTACATGTGTCAAACCTTGAGGTTTTGAAATTCATAAAAAAAAGAACACACACATAATGGTGAAAATAAGAGAGCAGAAAGAAGTGGACTCATGGCACACATCTTCACAGAACATCAACACTGTAGATTGGCAAGAATACTCCATGCCCTACTGAGAAGGGAATACTTTTGTTAGAATGTTCAAGAAGTCATCCAAGGTAACTCACATGGCACACTAAACAGAAAGCAAGAAATTATACTTCATGAGATCTAGAAGTCATTATTTAGTGCATATGGGAGGAGTTATACTGGATCTATGGGAGGAGTTATACTGGAGGAAGTAGGGGAGACAAGAGATCTGGGGTTGATGATTGATAGAAACCTGAAGTTTAGGGGACATATTGCAAAGGTGGTGAAGGTAACACAGAGGATTGCTGCTATTATGAGAAGGACACTGACCTGCAGAGATAAGAGGGTTATCATTCCGTTGTATAAGTCTCTGATCAGACCACACTTGGACTATTGTTCTCAGATTTGGTCCCCAGGATTTGAAGGGGATAAATTAACTGTGGAAAGGATACAAAGACGGATGACAAAGATGGTTTCAGGACTGTACAAGGATAGTTATGAGGATCGGCTGAGAGAATGTGGACTGCAGAGTTTGGTGGATAGAAGAAGGAGAGGTGATATGATTGAGACTTTTAAACTGTTGAGAGGTGGTTACAGGGTTGACACTGGGGAGTTCTTTCGCTTGGTTGATCAGCGGGAAGGAGTGATGACAAGAGGCCATCCCTGGAAGTTACGAAAGGAAACTGTGAGCAAGAGGGTAAGGAGTGGTTTCTTTGTGTGGAGGGTGGTTGAGCCGTGGAATGCATTGCCTGATGGAGTGGTGGGAGCGAGAACAGTCAGTGGGTTTAAGGAGTGGTATGATAAACTTTGTGTTTCTCAGGGGGGGACCTCCCCTCGATGAGTCTTGACAGACTTTATGTCTTAGAAAGGACCTCCCTCGATGAGTCTTTTGACTCCTTGGAGGCCTGAATAATAATAATAATAATAATAATAATAATAACATTTGGGACCTCTGTTATGTTAGAAATCACATACCAGGTTTACAAACAATGTGCAGGGTTTGCATGATGTGCCTAATGATATGCATGATTAAACTGTCAATCAAATATCTTTCAATATATAAATATAAAAATAATGGCTGTTAGAAATGTTTGAGATTGTTTGTTTTTTTTGGTTGCTAAGCATCCCTGTAGATGCTGTTAGCCAAAAAAAGATAGCAAAACATGTAAAAAGATAGCAAAACATGTAAAAATAACATTCAATTTAAATTATGGTTCTATGAATTTACAATGCTAGATTATTCTTAGCTGACAAAATAGTCCTCATTATTAAATTAATTAAAAAAAAGATTTGGAACATACCTCCATTATATCCTTAAGCTTCCATGGGGAAGGGAGGGGGAGATGATCTAACATTTCCATGTGAGGTAGGCCACAGAACAAAGTTTAATAAGAAATGAAAGTCATCTGTCTTAATGTAGTGGTAATAAAAGATCTTCAAAAGATGGTTTATACCTCACTTCATATTTGTATTAAAGTAAAGAAGAGTGGGTTACTGAAGAACAGCCAATACCTGGTTTATAGTTTGATAAATACTACAACAATTTTTCTTCACAGTGATAAATTTCATTACTGCTATCAAGAGAAATTAATGCATTTACGAAGATTTCAAATACAATGACAAAAAATAATTTTTCTTCATTACATCAACGATGCTACCTTCTTGTTTTACTAATACATAGAGCAGGGGTCTTCAACGTATGGCCTGCAGAGCTCTTTGCTGTGGCCTGCCAGCCATTTTGAAAAAATAACTACTTAACATTAGAAAGCCATTAAATAAAAAATAGTTTCAATGAAGCCTGAGGGCCACTAAGCTATAATGCGGTATTTAGAATTGTAAGATGCTTTCCAGATTCACAAGGAACGCTGTGCATTTGATACTTTACATAAAATCCTATAAAAATAAATATTAAATAGACATGCTGCTTCTTCAGCCATCTACCAGTGCCAAGTGGTACTTAAGTATTAGTAATAACATCGCAGGTAGATGGCTGAAGCAGCAGTTTGTTCGAGTGCACTGTCTAATGCCTTCCAGATACATCTCGAAGGTTCTTGAAACTTCATTATTTTCATATAAATACAAGATGATCTCATCCATAGCTAGTCAGTCAGTTGTGAACAGTATGATATTCGTGTATAAGTGCACACAGGTTGACTGCCATAGCCTATTGTGGTTTTATATTGCCAGACTTTTTTCATTAGTGTGAGACATATTCAGTGGACAGTAACCAGTACACGGCCATTTTGGATCATTTTTTGGGTTTACCTTCCATCACTATGGAGTCTAAGAGTAAAATGAGTAAATCAAGTGATTCTTGTTGGCTTTTTAATGAAAAGTAGACCAATTTGTACTTTTTTGTGCCGATTGATTATAAGCCAGTGTGTTTAATTTCTAGTGTCAGTGTCAGTATCAAAAGAATACAATATATAAAACGACATTATGAGACAAAGCATGCGTCCAATTTCATCACCTTCAAGGGCAGCTTCATGTGGACAAAGTGAACCGTCTCCAAATTGATTTAAAATGCTAGCAGGGTACGTTTAAAAGGTAGAGCGAAGAGAGTGAAGCGTGCATCAAAGTAAGTTATGTAATAACTAAAAAAATTGCTAAAAAATCAAAAGCCTTCTTGAATGGTGAGTTTGTGAAAAAGTGTCTCATTGCTACTGGGAATATTCAGTGTCCAAAAGTGTTTAAAAAACTGAGTTTGTCTGGGATAACTGTAGCACAATGTGTCGAAGAACTTGCCAATGACATTCAAGGAACTTTAAAAAACTGGTCGTTTGAATTTATGTCATATTCACTTGCTTTAGATGAGAGTACAGATGTTAAGGATACAGCACAACTAGCTATCTTTGTCCGTAGCATTGATCAACAACTCAGTGTGACAGAAGAACTACCAGCACTCGTACCTATGAAGGGAATGACAAAAGGCACTGGTATTCTTGAAGCCACCAAGAAAACACTCCAGCATTTCAACCTCAGCTTAACCAACCTCGTGACTGGTGTGGTAACTGATGATGGCCCTGCTATGGTGGGAAAGAACGAAGGGTTTGTTGTGCTGCTATGGAAAGAACCGGAACCAGAAGGAAAAGATTTCATCCATTACCACTGTTTAATCGAATAGAGAATTTGTTTGCGAAAACTATTGGATTTGAGAATGTCATGAAAGTTATTGTGACTGTCGTCAACATTATTAGGGCAAGAGGATTGAATCATCAGTTCCAAGAGTTTTAACCCAAGAGTGAGAAGCAGATCATGGCAATTTGGTTTATTATAGTGATGTGTGTTAGTTGAACAGAGGGAAGGTTCTTAAAAGAGTCTTTGACTTAAGGAGCAAAATACAGCAGTTCATGCAAACTAAGGGGAATCCAATCGTGGAATTAATGATCTGAAGTGGATGACAGCCTTTGCGACTGACATCTCGTTGCATATGAATGACCTAAATCTGTGGCTACAATCCAAAGATCCACTGGTGCACACTCTTTGATCACATCAAAGCTTTTGTGGCCAAGCTCAAACTTTCTTAATTACGCAGAAAATTATAAAATGCAACTTAATAACAATAACTAAGTCTTCGCACATTATGCGTGTGATGTCACGCGTTCTCTACAATTTGTCTAACTGTTTTAAACCGTTAATACATTCTCTTGTTTTTGCATTTAATACCAGCATAACCTTTCTTGTCTTGATAAAGCTATACAGTTATAGCTAGCGAAACTAGTAGACGATTATGTATAAATGTTTTATTAAATTCATAGTCTTAAAAATCCAATAGTATGTTTCAATCTAGGGAGAGATTTAGTAATTTTCATAACCAACAGTCTTCTTTAGATTTATTTTCAATGCCATTCAGTGTCAATGCTGCCAAAATGCCAGGCTCAGTACAAATGGAGTACTTGAACTCGAAAACAACTCTTCTTTGAGAGAAAAATTATTCAACGTGTCCTTGCTTACATTTTACAGACTACATTTCTGAGGACGCATTCCTTAATCTTCACTGGCATGCGTTGAAGATATGCTCTTTGTTAGGAAGCACATACTTATATGAGCAGTTCTTCTCCAGAATGAAGCATGTGAAGTCCAAGACAAAAACTCAGATTACAGACCAACATCATGAGAATACTTTACGCATAGCGACTTCCAACATTGATGCCAACAACAACAAGCTGGTCAAGGAAAAACATTGCCAAGTTGCCCATTGACATTGTAAAAAATGAATGTTTTCTTCATTAAATTATCTTTTTTCAAGTATTGGTTGTATTTACTTATTATGAACCCGACTCCTACCTACGCTCTTAAAGCTGAGTATGTTTATTTTATAGGATTTTATGTAAAGTATCAAATGCACAGCGTTCCTTGTGAATCTGGAAAGCATCTTACAATTCTAAATACCACAGTATAGCTTAGTGGCCTGTGGGCATCATTGAAATTTTTAATGCGGCCTGCACTGTCTGAAAGGTTGAAGACCCGTGACATATAGGAAATGTCCCCACAAAACCAATGGCAATGAATCAGTAGAGAGGCTTATTTCGTGTTCAGTTTTCTTGTTTTTTTTAACCATTTTAATTCACAACCAAAGACAACAATAAAACAATTAGTATATTATTTACTTCATCGTTAACAGCCACAAGTTTTATACACAGCATGTTCAGAGCACAAACAGTTTGTCAAAGTACCCAAACATCAACAATTAGTTAATAATGGGAAGAGTTTGAAATTGTAATGAACAACACAAAGAACTAAAATCTTAACCGGATTTTAACTCTGTCCTTCATTACATCCAGGAGTTTATGAAGTGTCCTGGCTTACTAAGGACAGACAGGAAGATTTGTTGACTTAGTTGAATATGTAAGAAATACATTAGTTACCAAAATTATGGCAAATTAGGACTAGCTGAACATGCCTTGGACACCTCTCCACAAAGTATGAAAAAACAAAAGTGCTACACATATGTCATTAAAAGTCAGAGAGAGAGAGAGAGAATGTTTTTGGAATCAGCAGCAGCTTTAAACTGTTCCTCAAATGACAACAAATGTGGCTGCATCAATTGATCAAAGATCTGGAAGACAGCCATTTTAAGATCAAATTAATAATTGTTTATTAACCTCAGTCTTTAGCCAACAGATGGTGCCAATATTAAGACCTTACTTCTTTGCATTGTCCGTTACAATTTTAAATTCTTCCTATTATTAACTAACTGTTGCTGTTTGTACTCTGAAGATGCTGGATATAAAACCAGAGAAATATCAGCAACTAATTAAATAAATATATCATTTATTTTCTTATTATTATCTTGATAATTAAGATATAAATATTTTGGCCAAATACATTTGATTTCTCACGTATAAAGAGCCAAATGTAAGAATCTCTAATAGTTTTTCTCGCTCATGTACATTCTGGGTCGGCTCCCACTGATGAGATCTCAATAAAGGTTGAAATCAGTCTCTGTTGTGGTCCCATAATGCACAGTATTATACCCGAAAGGCTGTGTGCTTTGCATTACAGGATACCAAGGAAATTAATATGAAGTCATGAGATTCCATATACAAGTAGTCTAATTGTGAAGGTACTTCAATTGCAAAATTTGTTTGCTTATATTTGGATAATGGGTTAAACAAGAATATAATTTCTTGAATTGTTTAATTTAGTTTCTTATTCATGTTGACTGTGGGAGGACTTGGAGTCCTCCCCTTCCAGATAAGAGAATGCTATTCCATCTGTCAATATCAAGTTACGGAAATAGTGAGACTACAAAACACACTACAGATCGTCACATATTAGTTTTCTTATTCTTGATTTTATTTTTCTTACATTCAAGATTAATTCACTTTGTTAGATCAACACCGTTACTTGTCGATTATCAACAACAAGAGGAATAGTCTCATTCAAGAAATAATACCTTCAAGTGGTATGATTTCTCTAGTCTCCCGACCCCTTTTTTTTAAACAAGTTTTTTCCAAAAAAATATGCTATATATTTCACATATTTAGTTATCACAGTGCAGAAAAATCCATATAAGAATCTACAGCATTAAGATTTAGGGAAATAGTGGTGATTTGGATTAATATTTAAATATATATATTATTACAAATGTGATATTTTCAAATTTGTTTTTAAAATAAATGACTGAATGTTTTCGCCAGGGAACCAGGCCAAACAGCGAAAAGTCGGCTACTGGAACAAATCTGAAAATAAACCCCAACTCAACATCACCAGAGTTAAAGATCGGTACTATCAACGTAAGAAGACTGAATGGCAAAGAAATGGAGCTAGCTGAGGAATTAGATAAGTACCAGATCGACATAATAGGGGTAACTGAAACAAAAAAGACCAAAACCGGTGAGATCTTTCTGAGTAATAAATACAAAATGTTATATTCAGGCAATGACAATCAAGGAAAAGAAGGAGTAGCCATAGTATTCAACACAAAATACGAGGCTAATCTTCTTGAATGGCAGTCAGTCTCAAGTAGAGTAATGTGGGCAAATATGAGAATGGGGAAATGGACAATGAGACTTATTTGTGCCAATGGTCCCACAGAAGGTTCTACTAAGGTAGAAGTGGAGGAATTTTTTGAGGCTTTAGAAAAAGCAACTTACACAATGAAAAATGAAAAGTTGGTCCTTGTTGGGGATCTAAATAGCGGAGTAGGAAATGACTGTGAGACATACAAAAATATTTTGGGAAAATTTGGAGAAAAGAGCAAAGCTAATAATAATGGCAAATATCTGTTGGATTTCTGCTCAGGACATGGACTGGTTATTACTAACACCATGTTCCAACATAAAAATGTGCACAAATTCACATGGAGAGAAGAGGCTAGGAATAAGAAAAGTCTCATTGACTATGTTATTGTTGATAGTGATGTTTTCTCCCTGGTGCAGGACACCAGAGTGTACAGAGGATTTGAAATTGGAAGTGATCACTACTTAGTCTTGAGCAGGATAAAATTGAATTTCATATTGAAATGAATAACATGTAAAAAAGTTTTAAAGCGAATAAAAGTTGAGCAGCTCTCAGATGTGAGCTGTAGACTAAAATACACAAAGATTATTGAAGAAAAAATGAAAGAGTTTGAGAACAGGAATCAAACCTTGGAGATTCAGTGGCAAACTCTGAAGAAAACATTGATTGATTCTGCCAGAGAGGCATGTGGTGAGGTTGTCTGTAAGGATAAAAAAATCAGAACTCCCTGGTGGACACAGGAAGTTAAAGATGCAGTGAAGGAAAAGAAGAAAGCATACCAAAAGTTCCTGTCAAATAAATCAGCTTGTGCTCTTAGAGAATATAGAGACAAATGCAAGAATGCTAAACACTGTGTAAAACTAGCTAAACAAAAGTCATGGGAGGGCTTTGGCAAGAATATAGAAAATAAATATCAAGAAGGTGGAAAAATATTCTGGAGGTTGTTGAAGAATCTTAAGAATGGAGGAAAGAGTGCTGTAAAAGGAATTAGAGATGATAAAGGTGACATGAAAACAGGAGAAAAAGATATCCTTGAAGTATGGAGTAATTACTTTGAAAAACTGCTAAATGAAACAAGCAGTGATGACATCACAGTGGTAAAAAACACTGACCAGGCATGCAGTCAGGAATATATATCCATACTTGAAGTAGAAAAAGCCATCAAAGGCTTGAAATGTGGAAAGGCAGCAGGAGTAGGTGTTATTCGACAAGAAATGCTGAAGTATGGTGGTATAAGAGTCTTACAGTGGCTGCACTGCATAGTTCAGAAAGCCTGGACAGAGGGACAAATTCCCGATGATTGTAGTAGAGCTCTCATAGTGCCCATATATAAAAAGGGAAATAAAACTGCATGTGAGAATTACAGAGGTATTTCCCTACTGAGTGTTCTGGCAAGATCTATGAAAGTATACTTGAGAAACGGTTGAGAAGAATTGTGGAAGAAAAGCGTGGTGAAGAACAAGCTGGATTGAGCCCAAATAGAGGCTGTCAGGATGAGATCTTCACTTTACGACAAATAGTCGAGAAAGCATGGGAATATAACAAAGATCTTTATTTAAGTTTTGTCGATCTGGAAAAGGCATATGACAAGGTACCAAGAGAGAAGCTATTCAATACGCTGCAGTTATATGGTGTCAATGGGGCATTATATCAAGCAATACTTAGTCTTTATTTGAGTTGTAAGTCAGCAGTTAGAATTGAAGGAAGTACAGGAAGATGGTTTAATGTTAAATCTGGTGTGAGACAAGGATGTACATTATCCCCTCTGTTATTCATTATCTATATGGATCACATTATGAAGGAAAGTGGTATTAAACATGATATCAAAATTGGAGATGTTAATGTCAGCTCTTTGCTTTATGCGGATGATGTTATACTTCTAAATAAATCCGCTACAAGTCTGGAAGATTCTCTGACTAAATTGAATAGCTGTTGTAATAGATATGGTATGAAGGTCAGCAATAAAAAGACAAAGACAATGAAAATAGGCAGAATCATTGAAAATGTCAACTGTGTTGTGAATGGAGAACCTGTGGAAAAAGTAAAACATTTCAGCTATTTAGGCACGATTTTTACTGAAGATGGTAAATTAAATATAGAAATAGACAACAGAATCAGCAAAGCTGGTATGGTGGGAAGTCAGTTGAATAAATTCATATGGAATAAGAGAGAAATTAGTCAGAACACTAAATTAGCTGTACACAAGACAGTGTTCAAACCAATTTTAACTTATGGATCTGAGAGGTGGGTCAGAAGTAAAAGACTTGACCGAAGACTAGAGACCACAGATATGAGAGTCCTGAGAAAGATTTGAGGCATGAACAGATGCATCAATGGCAATATCATATTAAAAACGAGGATATTAGGAAAGAACTTGACATTGTCAGCATCCAGGAATGCGTTAGCAGAGCTAATCTCAGGTGGTATGGTCACTTAAACAGAATGGGCAAGGAAAGATTAGCAAAACAAGTGTTCTCTGCCAGGTTGGCAGCAAAACGACCCAGAAGAAGACCAAGATACAGGTGGATTGATACAGTACAAAGTGCTTTAGACGATAGAAATATAAGATCTGATAATGTTGGAGTCTTGACAAGTAACAGACTGATTTTGAGGAAAATTGTAGATAGGAAATTAATAATGATGTAATTTTTTTCATGTAGTACTATCATATCCTGTACACCCCATGAGGGTACATGGCAGGAATTTGATGATGATGATGATGACCGATCAAACACACTCAGATTAATGTTTTTGAAGAGAGACAGATGGACATTGAACATTTCATCCATCTTAGGGTGATGGTGTAGCCAGTGGCTGAACAAATGTGATCAAAGCAGTTGAGTTCTATGGTAAACACTGTCACTAGAACAAAGAGTGAGTTAATGTTTTAAGAACACCACACTGTTGGGCTAGATGACAGCATGATTGTTCATGCAAATATCTTCAGGTGTATGTATACTGCCTTTTTATATAAACAGGAAAAGATAACAAACTGTTCAAAGTGTCACTAATGTGTCAAGAAAAGGGCAGAAAGTAATTTGATTATTTTTCTATTATGAAATGTAATTTAAGATTTAAATGGATTAAATATTGTTTAAATGCATTAAAAATGAATCTAATGTATCTGGTTCAGATAGAAAAATGTCAAGAATAGTTATTAGGCAGCTAGACTAAAGAATTGATCATAATGGGATTCAATGTGATTTGTTCTTTAAATTATCTCAATAAATTCTTCCTGTGATAAAAATCAGGAGAACACTTTGGAAACAATAGAGAAGATTAATATTAAGAGAGTGACAAAATGTTCTGGGGGCTATTGAAAAGGGTTAAAAATGGAAGGAAAAGTACTGCCATCTAAAAAAAAAGGGAGAAATAAAACAATGTGAGAAAAACAGAGAAATTTCTCTACTAAATGTTCCAGACAAGATACATGCATACTTGAGGCTAAGACATATCACAGAAGAAGAACAAGCTAAGTTCAAGTCAAAACTGAGGTTGTAAGGTCAGATTTTCACTTGAAAACAAACATGTGAGAAATCATTAGAATATAACAAGGCATACGGGAAGGTGATGAGAAAAGCTGTGATTATTATTCACCCATGACAGGAGAATAATAATCACTAGACTACTCGCTGTACAGCTTGGTGTCAGTAAAGAAATGGCCAGATTAATCTTAGAAATAGATTTGCACAAGAGAAAGATTTGTTTGAAGTTTGTGTCACAGACATTGACACACCAGAGAGAGCACTGGGTTGCATGTTGTCAATATTTCATTGATACAGTTGATCACGATCATCACGTGTTTCAAAGAATTATCATCAGTGATAAAAGTTAGTGTTTTTCCATTTGATCTGTAAATGAAATGTCAGAGCATGTTTTTCCACTCTTCATCCTGGCAGAAGAAAGTCAGGTTTCAAAAATCATGTGTCAAGATAATGATCATTATTTTTTCGACACTGCTGGGATTATCTACTGTGAATTTGTTTCTGAGGACACCACAGTAAATGGTCAGTATTATTTAGGATTAATGCAATATCTGCATGCAATGTATCAGGAAAGAATTGCTTCACAACAACAATTAGTTTCTAGAAAATAGGGGGATAAACATCATTTGTTGTTTTATAGCCAGTAAGCGAAACTATAGATCGATAACTACGATCTATAAGTTTCATGCCGAAAAACTATCAGCATGAAATTACATCTCCTAGGAGCTGTGTTTTACGTTATGAGAAAATATCAAGAATAGTGAGGGAGCTTGCTCCAGCTTTACTTCGAATTGCCTTCGCCAATAGTTTTTCGGCATGAAACTTATAGATCGTAGTTATCGATCTTTAGTTTCGCTTACTGGCTATAAAACAACAAAGGATGTTTATTCCCTTATTTTCTATATTAAGGTGCCAGAAAACTAGCCATTTGACTTTTTATCTTATCTAACAATTAGGTTCTGTTGCATGACAACTCACCACCGGTGCACCACCTGTGAAGCAGTTTCTGGCTTCAAAGTCGATCTGTGTAATGGAACATTTCCCCTATTCACCAGATTTGGCTCCCACAGACTTTTTCCTCTTCCCAAAGATGAAGTGTGTTGGAATTTTTTTCCACTTTGTTAGACTATAATAAATTTAGTTTAATCCTTCATCCAAGTGTAAGCAAACAAAGTTTGCACCTGAAGCATCTTCAGGACCGAGGCCACTTGTGGTAAAGGTAGACCAAGCTCTCATCACCCCTTGTCTTAGTATCTCCCATAATGCAAAGCACATCTCCTTGCGAATGCACAGCATGTATAATGCTATGCATTAAGGGAAGGGCCACTACCAACACCAGTTTCAACCTTTATTGAGGTCTCGTCAGTAGGAGCCAGACCCAGAGGTGGTTATACCATGGTGGAAGCAATGGAGAAGTCATATTTATCTATACGAGTTCCCAAAAGGTGTCCCACCTTGTTATTAAATTACTCTGGATTTAGAGAAAGATGTTGGAAGTATTTTTCCACTTGGTTAGACTATAATAAAAGTGAGACACCTTTTGGCAACTTGTATAGGTAAATATGACTTCCATTGCTTTCACCTTGGTATCAGCACCTCTGGGTCTGGCTCCCACTGACGAGACCTCAATAAAGGTCGAAACCGGTCTGGGTAGTTGTTCTTCCCTTAATGTATATCATTATACATGTCAGCAAGGAGATGTGCTTTGCATTATAAGAGAAGGAGTAATGAGAGCTTGGTCTACCCTTACCATGAGTTGCTGAGTCCTGAAGATACTTCAGGTGCAAACTTTGTTTGCTTACACTTGGATAAAGGATTAAACTAAATTTATTAAAGATGAAGTGTGCCTTGAAAAGGGAGTACTTCAGCAACAGTGAAGACATCCATGGTGGTATGACCCAGACACTGAAGGAGGTTCAAGTTCAGGACTTCAAGTTCGTGCCTTTGAACACCTGTACAACAGATGTAAATGTTGAAAGTTTATTTTTCATTTGGTCAGACTATAATATAATAAATTTAGTTTAATCCTTTATCCAAGTATGTGTGCAAACAAAGTTTGTGCCTGAAAGTATCTTCAGGACTGGGGTAAAGTGGTACAACACCGGGCAACTCCTTGCAAAGGTGGAGCAAGCTACCAACACTTATATCTCAGTATCTCCCATAATGCAAAACACATCTCCTTGCAGATATATATATATATATATAATGTTATAATGTTATGCATTAAGGGAAGGGCAACTACTCAGACTAGTTTTGACCTTTATTGAAGTCTCTTCAGTGGGAGCCAGGCCCAAGTGGAGATACCAGGCAGAAGCATTAACAAGGTCATCTCCTCCTATAGGAGCTGCCAAATGGTGTGCCACCTTTTTATTAAATTACTCTGGATTTAGAGAAAGATGTTGAAAGTTTATTTTCACTTGGTCAGATTATAATAAATTTAGTTTAATCCTTTATCCAAGTGTGTGCAAACCAAGTTTGCGCCTGAAAGTATCTTCAGGACTGGGGTAAAGTGGTACAACACTGGGCAACTCCTTGCAAAGGTGGAGCAAGCTACCAACATTCCTATCTCAGTATAAAGGATTAAACTAAATTTATTATAGTCTGACCAAGTGAAAAATAAACTTTCAACATCTTTCTCTAAATCCAGAGTAATTTAATAAAAAGGTAGCACACCGTTTGGTAGCTCCTATAGGAGGAGATGACCTTGCTAATGCTTCTGCCTGGTATCTCCACTTGTCTCCACTTGGGCCTGGCTCCCACTGAAGAGACTTCAATAAAGGCCGAAACTAGTCTGGGTAGTGGCCCTTCCCTTAATGCATAACATTAGACATATCTGCAAGGAGATGTGTTGTGCATTATGGGAGATACTGAGATAGGAGTGTTGGTAGCTTGCTCCACCTTTGCAAGGAGTTGTCCAGTGTTGTACAACTTTACCCCAGTCCTGAAGATACTTTCAGATGCAAACTTTGTTTGCACACACTTGGATAAAGGATTAAACTAAATTTATTATAGATGTAAATGTTGTGTGGAGTTGGGAGATTATTCTGAATCTGTGCAATTCACAATTCCAAATATGGTACTTTGTTTTGATATAACAATTGTTGTCTCATTACTTAATGGGCACACTGTGTAATGAATTCAGGTGATTAATGTAATGACTAACATTAATCACCTGAATTCATATTTATTTCTGAGTGCAAACTTAATTATTACCAATATGTTGAAGGTTGGATTATGTTTCGGGGGGGGGGGGGGAGAACTAGAGCATCCAGAGGAAAATAAATCCACACCACAGCTAAAAACCAACTCACTTCTGAAAAAAAAAGAAAAAAGAAAAATAAAAGCAAACTGTATGTTGTGGTTAAAGTGTTGGAGAGGTTAGTGAGAACCAGGATCCAGAATTGAGTTGACAAAAGTCAAGCACTGGCACATGATAAGTTGATAATTAAACTAGAACAAATGATTTTAGTGTATTGGATTGGAGATTGGATATCTCATAGGTATCAGCATGTTGGAGGAGGGGTGCAGGAGAGGAAAGTCCCTAATGGTGTGTTTCAAGGGTCTATTTTAGGGGCCGGTGCTGTATTAATGATACTGGGGAAGATTTAAATGGAGATATGCAGTTGTTCTCAGATGATGCAAAGTTGGGTAGGGCTATGAGAAGTAGAGTAGAGCAGATGTTGTGGTTTTGCAAGAGAAATGGAATAGACTGAGTGAATGGATATGGGGAATAGGAATGCTGGTTAATTGTTGCAAAGTGTAAGGTTTTAAAATACGGAAAACAAAGATGGGACGTAGAATTTATGCTTGGTGGGGGATATACTTGGAGATGGAGAAAATAACAGCTCTGAGGATGATAGTGAACAGGGATCTAAAATTTAAAGGACACTCTGCCAAAATTACAAAGATAACATAATGAATTCTGGCAATGATGAAGAGGACATTGACTTGTAGAAGTAAGGGGATTCTGGTTCCATTGTATAAGGTACATATCAGGCCACATAAGAACTATTGTATACTTCTGGTCATCTGGTTTCAAAATCATGGAATAACATTGAAAGGATGAAGAGATATTGGAAAGTGTCCAGAGGCAATTGACTAAGATAGTTTATAGTGTCTAGAATGTTGAGTATGAAGAAAAGTTGAGAAGATGCAATACAGAGTCTAGTGGATAGGAGGAAGGGGGTGATATGATAGAGACTTACAAATTGGTAAGAGTTGTTGTAGGATTAAGATACGTTGAGAATTTTGATGCCTCATTTTTGCACCAAATAGTGGTGTGATGTAGCATGTGTGGATATCATCCAGAATTGAGACTATTTTCTGCAAACTCCAAATAAGCTTGTCACGATTTTTTTACTGAGATTAAGACATCTAGGAAGGAGAGGGAATTGTCTTTTTCTACTTCTATCAACAAATTCTGCAAAATTGTGGAGGTTTTCTTTAGAGCCTGGCCAAATGACAAAGATATCACTGACATACACATTGATGGCTGTTTGTTCAAATGTCTCTACATACAAATTTGCTAAGTGCAGTGAAATGGATATGACAATAGTTAAGCCTTCTGTCTATTCATAATAGAGGTCTTAAAATTGAAGAAAGTCTCTCTTCTAGATAATGTTTGAAGAGTTTGACAGTATCAGCTGGAAAATTATCTTAAGATTAAGATGGTATTTTCTCTTTTATAATGTTGGTAAACAGGCTTGTGACATCTAACTTGCCCTGATGTCTATGGGATCAAGTTTAATGCCTTTTATTTTGTTAATGAAATCTTTGGAGTTTTTATATAAAAACTCCAAAGATTTCATAAAGGATGTTTTTTTTCTTGACCTGTGGAGACAGAAGAGTAGATAAATATTACAAAGGTAATATATGTTAGCAAATGTCTGGCATCCACTATAGGTCTAAGTGAAATACCCTACTAGTGTATTTTTGGATTAACATAGATACATGGGAAAACAGGATTTTTGAAATGATCTGTTCTTTGATTTCCTTAGGCCCAGTTGAAAAGATTTGTTATTAAATCACTGGTTTTGTTGATCCCACATGAAAAGTCCATGTGAAATCACTGTCTGTAAGTGTTGACATCACTAAGTTCGTTCATCTTGTCTATATATGTTCGAATCCAGTACTACAGTCACATTCCCTTTTAATATTAAGATCTTCTCTAATTTTTTGAAGATTTCTCAGTGACCAGTATTTAGCATTAAAGCTATTTAATTCTGAATGAGAGTGGCTGTTATGTCATCAGAATTCTTGGAATTTTATACAAGTTGTTGATATTTGCCATTATGTCAACTTTAAAATGTTTTTGGGAGATATAGTAATATTAAACCATTTGGCTCATATATTGTGCTCTGTTTGAAAGAATGTGTGAAGAAAGATTGATTACTATTACATGATACATGAAAGGATGTGTGCTTTGTATTATTGGGATACTAAGGAAAAGGTAAATATGCAGCACCTGACTTAAAATTCAATTAACTGCCAGTGCTCTGAACATGGATCGCTCGCTATCAAATCTGGACATTATACTAATAAAATTAACCTTCTTAACTCTTGACTTAGCTGTTAACACTAGTGCAAAAAAAATCCTCCTGTGGTCTTTTAAATGATCACAGTTTTAGATCATTTGGTCCATCTAATATAAAAATTTTGTTATTTTCTTTGCTTGTAAGTTTATTTAAATCACGTAATCTAGCCCCAGGGAAATAAACTGAAGTAACATGCTCTAACCTTTATAAAATATTTCCTACCTCTCTTACAACAGCACATGCACATTAAATTTAATAAAATTTGTGAAATAAATTTTAATAAAAGAATTTAAAAATTAAACACTGTTGTTAAATATGTTATTAATATGTAAATTACTAAACATTAGTTGTAGTAAGTTTTTTTTTTTTTTCTAATTGGTCATAAAGCAAATTACACTTGACAATAAACTATATTCGTGTTTAATTCTTTACCAAGTAAGCAAATAAAATTTGTGCATGTCCTAATGAGAGTGTGGAGAGTGGGATGCTGAGGCAATTGATGCAAAGTCAGCAGACTCTATATATAGATACAAGTAGCCTAGTTGTGAAGATACTTTATGTAAAAAACTGTTTTCTTATGTTCGGGTAAACGATTAAACAAGAATATGGTATCATGTCAAGGGTAATTTAATTTGACTAAAACTAAGAAACAGATCTTCATAATCTTCCTCTGCTCAGCTATATAATTTCAGTGAGGTAATGAGATTAAATTGATTAAACAAAATTTTGCTACAAATCAATACATCAAGAAATCATCACCATCATCATGCATATCAAGGATTTAGGCCTAGAGTGGCCTGTTCCTTAGAAGTATCATTTGAATTGTTTAAGAGTATGTCATGGTTTTCTTTTACCTAATGGCTTGTACTTTAAGGCTTGTTTTGGTAATCTTTCTGTTTTCATTCTTGGAACGTGTTCCATCCATTTATGTTTACATATTTTAATTTTTTCTATTACTGATTCTTGGTTTAATTCTTTCATAATTTCTTCGTTTCTTTTGTGATCAAATAGAGTATACTTTGCAGTTTTTCTCATAAACTTCATTTCTGCTGTTATTAATCTTTGTTTGTCTTTTTGTTTTATTGTACAGATTTCACTTCTATACAATAAGACTGGTAGGGCTAATGTATTGTATACTTTTAGTCTGGTTTGTTTTTGAACTAGGTTTGGTTTAAATATAGAGTTAATTACACCTGTTATTTTTAAATATTTTGCAATGTTTACATTTATATCTTTTTCATTTTCATATGTGATCGTACATCCTAGGTAGTTAAATGAATTCACCTGTTCTAAGATCTTGTCATCTATTACTATCTTAGTTCTTGCTGGATCTTGTCATTTAAAGGTCATATTTTTTGATTTTTCTGTTGATATTATCATACCATAATCTTTGGCTATTTCATTTTGATCTAAAATAGTTTTCTGTAAGTTAACTTCAGAATTTGTAATTATTATTTGGTTGTCGGCAAAAAGGAGAGTGTTTAAGTTCACAATAGGAGAAAGTTTAATACCTTGATGGAAATTTTTATTCCATTTTATTATTTCATTTAGGTAAATATTAAAAAGAGTTGCTGAGAGGGGACATCCCTGTTGGACCCCTTGGTTTATCTCTCTCGTATATGATAGCTCATGATTTAATCTCATTTGTATTTGATTATTTTCATATATACTTATGATAGATTTTAGGATATTATTTGGTATCTGTCTTTCATTTAATATGTTAAATAAAATGCTTCTTTTAACTTCGTCAAAAGTTAAAAGAAGCATTTATTGCGTTTATTGACTTTTTCAAAGTCAATAAATGCAATATGTGTTTCTAAATTGTATTCTCTTCTTTTCTCTATTATTAATTTTAGGCAAAAGGCCAGGTCTATACATTATCGCTCTTTTCTAAACCCATTCTGTACTTCTAAAATAAAGTTTTTGAAATATTTCATTAGTTTGATATTTAAAATTCTGCTATATATTTTGTAACAGGAATTTAGTATGCTTATACCTCTATAGTTTTTAGGGTTATCTCTATTACCTTTTTTACAGATAGGAATCACAATTGCTTTTTTCCATTCTATTGGGGGGCAGGGGGGGTTACCAGTTGTATAAATTTTATTTAAAAATAATAGGAATCCTTCATTGAATCTTGTTCCCATATTTTAACTACAGTAGTATAAATTGGAGAGAGGAAGATGCATGTAGCAATAGGGGAATGGAATTTCTAGAATTCTTGAGGGACAAATGTCTTAGGCAACATGTAACAGAGGGAACAAGAGGTTCAAGCGTTTTGGATTTGGTTATAGCATCAGAAGAGTTGATAATAACTGAGTTGACATCTCTCTCACCAGTTGGAGAGAGTGACCATGTGTTTTGACTTGGAAAATGAATAGACATGCAGGAGTATCAAAGAGACGGAAACTTATATGGAATTATAATGCAGGTGATTATAATAGTCTTAGACGTCAACTTCGGGAAGTTTCATGGAGGGAGGAATTGGAAGGCCGGGAAATCATTAGTGTGTGGGAAATTGTGAAAGAATATTTGTTAGCAGCAATGGTAAGTTGTATACCACGAGTGAAGAAGAGGACACAATTTGGAGTAAAGTGGATGACAAACAATATTAAACAGGAATTGCATGCGAACTATGGAAGAGATATAAGGAGACAGGTGAAGAGAAGATGCATGAAGAATATAAGACACAGGCCAAAAGAGTGACTAGTGTGGTAAGGAAAGTGAAACTGGAATATGAGAGGAGATTGGCCCTAAGATCGAAAGAAAATCCTAGGGAATTTTTTAGCTATGTGGCCAGTAAGAGGAGAAATGACTGTGGAAGAATGATATTGTGGGATAAAAATGGGAACAGAGTGACTGATGCAGAGGACATAGTGGAATTGTTCAATGAACACTTTATTGGAGTATTTCATCCTAGAGGAGTCAGTTTTAATGTAAAAGGGATAGGGCTGGTTTGAGGTTTAGAGGTACAGGAGGAGAGTGTGCTTCAGATACTGAGTACTCTGGATGTCAGTAAAGCTTTGGGACTGGATGGTATTTCACCACGAGTTTTGAGAGAATGTGCTAGGAAACTAACAGTGCCTTTAACCTGGCTTTTCAATGAAAGTCTGGCTTTGGCAAAGGTGCCCAGGGAATGGAAGGAAGGTAAGATAGTGCCATTGCATAAGGGTGGTAACAGACTGGAAGTGTCTAATTATAGGCCAGTCTGTGTGTCATCAGTAGTTGTTAAGATCTTGGAGAAAGTAGTGAGGGACCCTATACAGCATTGGGCAGATGAGGGTAATGTTATCTGTGAGAATCAACATGGATTTGTGAAAGGATGCTCTTGTTTTAGCAATATGCTAGCCTTTTATAATAAAGTTACAAGAACATTACATGAGAGAAAGGCATATTCTGCAATTTTCTTAGACTTAGCGAAGGCATTTCACAGGGTGCCACATGATAAGCTGATATTTCAGTTGCAACGCATGGGTCTGAATGTCAGATTGGTCAACTGGATTCAGGATTGGCTGTCTGATAGGTATCAGAGAGTTGTGTATGGTTGTGCAGTTTCAAGGAGGCAGAGGGTTACATTACAAGTGGGGTTCCACAGGGCTCAGTACTAGGACCTATATTGTTTAACCTTTATATCAATGACATCGCCAGTGGATTGCAAGGGGATATTCAGTTGTTTGCGGATGATGCGAAGCTGGGAAGGATTATTAGTAATAGTGCAGATGTGGTAGCCCTGCAAGAGGATTTGAATAAGCTAGATAGATGGGCAAATGAATGGGGTGCAGTTTAATGCAGCACAATGTACGGTCTTGAGGTTTGGGAAACATCGATGGGATGCTGCACACTCTATGGGAGGAGTTATACTGGAGGAAGTAGGGGAGACAAGAGATCTGGAGTTGATGATTGATAGAAACCTGAAGTTTAGGGGACATATTGCAAAGGTGGTGAAGGTAACACAGAGGATTGCTGCAATTATGAGAAGGTCACTGACCTGCAGAGATAAGAGGGTTATCATTCCGTTGTATAAGTCTCTGATCAGACCACACTTAGACTATTGTTCTCAGATTTGGTCCCCAGGATTTGAAGGGTATAAATTAACTGTGGAAAGGATACAAAGACGGATGACAAAGATAGTTTCAGGACTGTACAAGGATAGTTATGAGGATCAGCTGAGAGAATGTGGACTGCAGAGTTTGGTGGATAGAAGAAGGAGAGGTGATATGATTGAAACTTTTAAACTGTTGAGGGGTGGTTACAGGGTGGACACTGGGGAGTTCTTTCGATTGGTTGAACAGCGGGAAGGAGTGATGACATGAGGCCATCCCTGGAAGTTACGAAAGGAAACTGTGAGCAAGAGGGTAAAGATTGGTTTCTTTGTGTGGAGGGTGGTTGAACCGTGGAATGCATTACCTGATGAAATGGTGGGAGCGAGAACGGTCAATGAGTTTAAAGAGTGGTATGATAGACTTTGTGTTTCTTAGGGGGGGGGGACCTCCCCTCAATGAGTCTTGACAGACTTAATGTTCTTAGGAAGGACCTCCCACGATGAGTCTTTTGACTCCATGGTGGCCTGAATAATAATAATAATAATAATAATAATAAATAATAATAATAATATTTATACAGTTCTGAACCTAGCTTATCTTCTCCAGGTGATTTTCTGTTGATTGCTTCTTTCAGGCTGATTTCTAATTCTTCTTTAGTTATTCCCTTTTCATTAAGTGTTTGCCAGTTGTTTTTTTTTAAATATTTATCTGTCCACAATTCTGTGTAGAAATTTAGAAATTCTTCTAATTTCAATTCGGTGTTTAATTTTGTTTTCTTTAGTATCTGCATTTAGGTGTTTCAAAATCTTATATACATTGGGTCCTATTTTATATAAATCATGTTCTAAATTAGAAATTAATTTGTACCATGATTCTCTATGTCTTTTTCTGACTTCTCTTTTAGCTATGGCTCTTATTATTTTATATTCTATTTCATCTTCTAATCTTTTACTGCAGGTTGCTTAAGAGTCAAAGCTGTATAACTGAGAGGAGATCTCCACATAGCCTTTAAAGGAATGCGGAGAACTGACCAGGACTTCTGACCTAATGTTCAATCCTCACCTTCTCGTGGTGCATTCTGTTGGGTATCTACTTGGATACTGAACGAACGAGGATAGGCTGGCAATTTGGGATTTAGCCGACCAAATTGTATTCTTATTGGTTAGACCAAAATAAAAAATGGTACAACATCACAAAATTTCATGCCGGCTGGGGCATCGCCTGGTTAAACAAGGCCCCCATTGTTTTCGCCAGGGAACCAGGGCAAACAGTGAAAAGTCAGAAACTGGAACAAATCTGAAAACACACCCCAACTCAACATCACCAGAGTTAAAGATCAGTACTATCAACATAAGAAGCCCGAATGGCAAAGAAATGGAGCTAGCTGAGAAATTAGATAAGTACCAGATCGACATTATAGGGGTCACTGAAACAAAAAAAAGAAAAAAACTGGTGAGATCTTTCTGAGCAATAAATACAAAATGTTATATTCAGGCAATGAAAATCAAGGAAAAGAAGGAGTAGCCATAGTATTCAACACAAAATACGAGGCTAATCTTCTTGAATGGCAGTCAGTCTCAAGTAGAGTAATGTGGGCAAATATGAGAATGGGGAAATGGACAATGAGACTTATTTGTGCCAATGGTCCCACAGAAGGTTCTACTAAGGTAGAATTGGAGGAATTTTTTTGAGGCTTTAGAAAAATCAACTGACACAATGAAAAAGGAAAAGTTGGTCCTTGTTGGGGATCTAAATAGCAGAGTAGGAAATGATTGTGAGACATAGAAAAATATTTTGGGAAAATTTGGAGAAAAGAGCAAAGCTAATAATAATGGCAAATATTTGTTGGATTTCTGCTCAAGAAATGGACTGGTTATTATAAACACCATGTTCCAACATAAAAATGTGCACAAATTCACATCGAGAGAAGAGGCAAGGAACAAGAAAAGTCTAATTGACTATGTTATTGTTGATAGTGATGTTTTCTCCCTGGTGCAGGACACCAGAGTGTACAGAGGATTTGAAATTGGAAGCTCAAGACCACTATTTGGTCTTGAGCAGGATAAACTTGAATTTCATATTGAAAAAAAATAGCATGTAAGAAAGTTTTATAGTGAATAAAAGTTGAGCAGCTCTCAGATGTGAACTGTAGACTAAAATACACAAAGTTTACTGAAAAAAAAAATGAAAGAGTTTGAGAACAGGTATCAAACCTTGGAGATTCAGTGACAAACTCTGAAGAAACCATTGATTGATTCTGCCAGAGAGGAATTTGTTGAGGTTGTCTGCAAGGATAAAAAAAAATCAGAACTCCCTGGTGGACACAGGAAGTTAAAGAGGCAGTGAAGGAAAAGAAGAAAGTATCAAAAGTTATTGTCAAATAAATCAGCTCGTGCTCTTAGAGAATACAGAGACAAATGCAATAATGCTAAACACTGTGTAAAACTAGCTAAACAAAAGTCATGGGAGGACTTTGGCAAGAATATACAAAATAAATATCAAGAAGGTGGGAAAATATTCTGGAGGTTGTTGAAGAAGCTTAAGAATGGAGGAAAGAGTGCTGAAAAAGGAGTTAGAGTTGATAAAGGTGACATGAAAACAGGAGAAAAAGATATCCTTGAAATATGGAGTAATTACTTTGAAAAATTGCTAAATGAAACAAACAGTGATGACAGCACAGTGGCAAAAAACAATGACCAGACATGCAGTCAGGAATACATATCCATACATGAAGTAAGAAAAGCCATCAAAGGCTTGAAATGTGGAAAGGCAGCAGGAGTAAATGATATTAGACCAGAAATGCTGACGTATGGTGGTATAAGAGTCTTAAAGTGGTTGCACTGCATAGCTGAAAGCCTGGACAGAGGGAAGAATTCCCAATGATTGGAGTAGAGCTCTCATAGTACCCATATATAAAAAGGGAAATAAAACTGAATGTGAGAATTACAGAGGTATTTCCCTACTGAGCGTTCCTGGCAAGATCTATGCAAGTATACTTGAGAAACGGTTGAGAAGAATTGTGGAAGAAAAGCGTGGTGAAGAATAAGCTGGATTCAGGCCAAATAGAAGCTGTCAGGATCAGTTCTTCAATTTATGACAAATAGTAGAGAAAGAATGGGAATATAACAAAGATCTGTATTTAACTTTTGTCAATTTGGAAAAGGCATATGACAAGGTGCCAAGAGAGAAGCTATTCAATACGCTACAGTTATATGGTGTCAATGGGGCATTATATCAAGCAATACTTAGTCTTTATTTGAGTTGTAAGTCAGCAGTTAGAATTGAAGGAAGTACAGGAAGATGGTTTAATGTTAAATCTAGTGAGACAAGGATGTACATTATCCCCTCTGTTATTCATTATCTATATGGATCACATTATGAAGGAAAGTGGTATTAAACATGATATCAAAATTGGAGATGTTAATGTCAGTTCTTTGCTTTATGCGGATGATGTTATACTTCTAAATAAATCCGCTACAAGTCTGGAAGATTCTCTGACTAAATTGAATAACTGTTGTAATAGATATGGTATGAAGGTCAGCAATAAAAAGACAAAAACAATGAAAATAGGCAGAATCATTGAAAATGTCAACAGTATTGTGAATGGAGAAACTGTGGAACAAGTAAAATATTTCAGCTACTTAGGCACGATTTTTAGTGAAGATGGTAAATTAAATATAGAAATAGACAACAGAATCAGCAGAGGTGGTATGGTGGGAAGTCAATTGAATAAATTCATATGGAATAAGAGAGAAATTAGTCGGAACACTAAATTAGCTGTATACAAGACAGTGTTCAAACCAGTTTTAACTTATGGATCTGAGAGCTGGGTCAGAAGTAATACACTTGACCAAAGACTAGAGACTGCAGATATGAGAGTCCTGAGAAAGATTATAGGTGTGAACAAATGGCATCAATGGCAATATCATATTAAAAACGAGGATATTAGGAATGAACTTGACATTGTCAGCATCCAGGAATGTGTTAGTAGAGCTAATCTCAGGTGGTATGGTCACTTAAACAGAATGGGCGAAGAAAGATTAGCAAAAACAAGTGTTCTCTGCCAGGTTGGCAGCAAAACGACCCAGAGGAAGACAAAGATATACGTGAATTTAATACGGTACAAAGTGCCTTATACGATAGAAATATAAGATCTGATAATGTTGGAGTCTTGACAAGACTCCACCATTACTGATTTGGAGGAAAATTGTAGATAGGAAGTTAGTAATGATGTAATTTTTTTCATGTAGTACTATCATATCCTGTACACCCCTTGAGGGTACATGGCAGGAATTTGATGATGATGATCTTTTACTGCTTAACCATTTGTGACAGGCTTCTTTTTTCATTTTGATTATTTCTTTAGTAGTATCATCCCATATCTTCAGTTTTTTTCCTTTTATTGAATTTTTTGGTCTTTCCTAAGCTTTCATTTGCTGCTGCATTTAGTATAATTTTTATATTAAGACATTCTATTTCTATTTCTTCATATTGTTTTATTTTATCTAGATATTGGTTAATTCTTTGTTCATATAGCCATTGTATATTTGTGTCAATTAATAGTCTAGTTTTACAAACAAATGTTTTAAATTTTCTTTCTGTTCTTGTTACTTGTAGCCATTTAGGTGGTAATCTTAATTTTATTTTAACAAGGAAGTGGTCACTGTTTATTTCATATCCTCTGTGAACTCTAACATCGAATGAAAACTTTGATGTCTTTTCATTTAAGATAAAATAATCTAATATTGATTTCCAACCTCTTGCTGCCCAAGTATATTTATGTGTGTCTTTATGTTTATAGAAAGAATTCATTATTTTTAGGTTATTATAAACTACAAAGTCAATCAATTTTTTTACCATTCCTGTTTGGAGTATGTTCTCCATATATTCCTATGTTATTATTAATTTTCGTGTTTCCAATTCTTGCATTTAAGTCTCCTGCTAAAATTACATAATCATTTTTATTTATTTTATTATATATATTTTGTAGATGATTATAAAATTCAATATTATCCTGTTCTCTTCCTTCTTCTGGTGCATATAAACCAATTATTGTTAAATAACCTCTATCTATTTTTATTCTAGTTCCATTATTCTTTCATTCCATTATTTATAATGTTTTAACTGTTTTGAAAGGAAGTAACGAATCCAAGTCATGACCCCTGCTTGTGCTCTTTTGGTCCGTCAACTCCACTGCATATCACATTAAAATTTTCGGTTCTCATGGTTCCTTTTAATTTCTTTTTTGTTTCAGTGATTACTGCTATTTTAAAATTTCTTTCATCTAATATTTAGTATAATTCTATTTCTTTATATGCTATTCCTCTTACATTCCAATTTGCTATATGTATTATATTTTGTCGTTTCCATTTTCGTTTTACCTTTTCCATTCCAGTGTAGTTTTCAATACATTCATTCCAATGACCTTTTTCTGTCAGCTTAAAAGTTGAATTATGTTCTCCATGTCAGACTAGTCACCTGACATGGAGAACATAATTAGTGGTAAGGCTGCTACCTTAAGGCTTTTGAACTAGCCTTTTTCCAAATTTAAATCCATAGGAGGAATAGGGTATATTGAAGGGGAAAGAGTAGATAATAGGAGAATAGAGTAGAATTATAGTAAAGATTTATAAAGGGGACATAGTTGTAAGGCCAGAAATGGAAAGACCCCTATGGCCCTCGAGTACTCGAGGGCCAAGAGTTGGCTGAATAGGCCTTATAGGAAAGATTAAAGTGAGTGGATCTTCCTCAAAGTAGAAGAGGAGAAGGAGGATAGATCCAGCTAGGGGTCCATGGGAGTGCCACTTCCCTTATTATCAAGATGATTGCCCCTTATGGCCCTGTTGGTCCACGAGTCCTTATTCAGTATATTCAGACCACCCCACCATATACACACACACACACACACGCACGCACGCACGAGCACACACACACACACACACACACACATGGTGGGTCCCCTATCCGCCACCCAGGGAACGCGCTCTCTAGGGTTTACAGGGTCCCTCGAGAGTACTTCAAGAAATATCTACCTTAAAATATTAACTGCTTAAGTTATTATTTTAGTGTTGTTTACAATTTAAGAAATAAGAGTTGGATTTAGTGACAGCTTCAAAGGATGCAGCTATCAATGAAATATCCACAAGAGACCTGTTGTTGAGTGATTGTGATACTAACTTAGAAGGGCTTATGGTAAAGAAGGGATATATATACAAGGCGTTACAAATTTTCAGAACACATAAACACAAAAACTATATTTACTTATCTGTAGACTAGCAGCTACTATCACCTTCAAAGTAATTGCCTTGTACAGCAATGCACTCAATTAGAAAATGCTTCCATTGTTAAAAAACCTTTCTGGAATGCATCTTCTGGAATACGTTTTACTACTGTTACCACATGATGTTTGATGTCCAAAAATATGCATCCTTTCAAGGCATTCCTCTTTTTTGGGAGCAGCTCTCCACCCCCTAAAAAATTATAAATATGGAGAATGGTCTGATTTTGTGATAGATTCTTGTTCAGCCAAAGTTCGGGTCTTGTCTTATAAAAAACTTCATAAAATTTATCCTTGTTTAATGAATTCAATGTGAATTATGTCCTTAAGACTGAAAAACAAACAAGCATTGTCTTGATCTATGATTGTGACATTTGTGCCTTTTTTGGTCTTGGTGAAGATGTTTTCCATTGCATGATTTGCAGTTTTGTTTCAAGCTCACACTGAAAGCAAGTTTCATCACCAGGAATAACTGTCAAAAACAGCCAATTGTGAAGAAAGATGAGAACAAACATCAAGCCACCACTGATTTTGATTTCACTCAAAATTCAGAACAATCTTTGCAGAAATAAATTTTTTCATTCCCAAATCGCTCAAAATCTTCTTCACTGTTTCTCTGTCTAAATTCAATTCTTTTGCTTTCAATTGAACACTTAATCATTTGTCAGGCCAAACTAATTATTATTATGACATCTCCAAGGACTCATCGCAAGAGTACATGCCACTCCACACAACCCACTGCCCACATCACCACAATCTATCAACTACACAATGCTATCTACCTCCACTAATAATGGCTGAACTTTTGCTGTATTCTTAGATGCTGTTTGATGAATTTATTGGTGCCAACTGTTTCATCATCTCTCACATTTTCCTATCCCTCTTTAAACCTATTATATTACTTAAATACACTATGGCATTATGGTGATAATGCCATGAAAATTGGCATCACCACCATATTGCTATAGTGCATATGAGCAGCAGAGTGGTGACCATGGCAGTATCTGTAGAACAGACAAAGTGCTGAAACATTAAATGTTTGTGTGTGTGAGAGAGAGGCTGAAGTGACTCTATATGGTAGGGATCATCAATGAGCCAAATTGCTCTCCTCTTAACAGTGTTGAGAATTTTTATGGTGGTTTTAGGTACATCATCCCACATATGTGAGCAGTATTCTAAGGATGGGCAGATTTGGGATTATTATCATCATCTGACCTCCATGGAGTCAAAGAACTCATTGCAAGAGTAAATGTTTATTCACTCATGCCAAAAGATCATTGAACCATGTCTTGAACCGATTCACAGTTGCCATGCTCACCACACTTTTAGGCAATGCATTCCACTCACTCTCCATGTAAAGAACCTGCTTCTCACTCCTTACACAGCTTCCATGGATGGCCTATCCATGCCACCTTCTATGAAATATTTTCTCCACAATAATTGGTAACAACCCCCCCTCACCAACTTATATATCTCAATCATATCTACTCTTCTTCTTCTATTCACAAAATTCTGTAGGTTGCATTTTCTGAATCTTTCCTCATATATGACATTCCATAGACCAGACTTAGTAAACTTTCTCTATACTTTCTTCAATATATCCTCATCCCCCTAAAAACAAGGCAACCAAATCTGTGCACAGTAGTCCATGTGTGGCCTGATCAAAGCCTTATACAGGGGAACCATAACCTCTTTGCCTCTGCATATCAATGTCCTCCTCATTATTGTCATAATTTGTTGGGATGCTCTTACAATTTTAGCAATGTGATTCCTAACCTTCAAATTTCTGTCCACCATCACTCCCAACATCTCTCATTTATTACTCATCATCATCATCATCTACTACTCCACTTCATTCAAAATTTCTTCATTAATTGTATACTCTGCATTCCAACTCTACTTACCAACTTTCAAGACCTTGCATTTTGCAACATTAAACTGATAGCATCAATCATTTTCTCACTTACATAGTCTATCCAGATAATCCTGCAAGGTCATTAATGACAAGTGAAACAATAATGGTCCCAAAACAGATCCCTGCAGCACTCCACTAGTGACATTCCTCTTTGGGATTCCTCATATGCAATCTGCTGATACTTGTCCAACAGCCAATCACCTATCCAACTTATTAGTCAATTATCTAATCCCATCTATTTCAGTTTCAGTTCTGATGATATAACCAGATCTCAAAATCAGATCTAAGACTCTTAACACTTGTGTGCCTCCATTACATACTCCTTAAGATTATTGTCCCTTAAAACTCAAAAAATTCATTTTCCTTATTCCCTGATGCTATCCCTACATTCCATCAATAGTGCTGGTACTTGAAATTACCTGTAATGACCACCTTTTGCTTGCTCACTAAGTTGACTATACATTTTTTGTCTCCCCCTTCTATATTCCCTGGCCTGTAGCAACATTCCACCAGATATCTCATTCCATCAACATTTTTGAAGTAACAAAGAAAGGTTCCTCTTCACCTTTGAAGTGTGGAAAGGGAAAGTGATTTGTTATAATATAAAACCAATAGTAAATTAAATTAGAAATGGATGCAATTAAAATTTCTTATACAGAATTGAGAACACTGATAATTATGAGCATCAAATGTGCACCACGAGAAGGTGAGGATTGAACATTAGGTCAGAATCCCAGAATGCAGAGAACCGATCACGATTTCTGACCTAATGTCCAATCCTCACCTTCTCGTGGTGGACCCTGTTAGGTATCTACCTGGATACTGAACGAACGAGAATGGGCTGGTAATTTGCGATTTAGCCGACCAAATTGTATTATTATTGGCTTAAACCAAAATAAAAAATGATGATACAGCATGTCATGCTGGCTGGGGTGTCGGCGGTTAAACAAGGCCCCCGTTATTTTCGACAAAAAGATATCTTTGAAGTATGGAGTAACAACTTCAAACAACTGCTAAATGAAACAAGCAGTAATGACAGCACAGTGGTAAAAAACACTGACCAGGCATGCAGTCAGGAATACATATCCATACTTGAAGTAGAAAAAGCCATCAAAAAACTGAAATGTGGAAAGGCAGCAGGAATAGATAATATTCGTCCAGAAATGTTGAAGTATGGAGGTATAAAAGTCTTACAGTGGCTGCACTGCATAGTTCAGTAAGACTGGACAGAGGGATGAATTCCAGATGATTGGAGTAGAGCTCTCATAGTACCCATATATAAAAAGTGAAATAAAACTGAATGCGAGAATTACAGGGGTATTTCCCTACTGAGTGTTCCTGGTAAGATATACTTGAGAAACGGTTGAAAAGGATTGTGGAAGAGAAGCTTGGTGAAGAACAAGCTGGACTGAGGACAAATAGAGGTCGTCAGGATCACATTTTCACTTTACGACAAATAGTTAAGAAGTCATCGGAATATAACAAAGATCTGTATTTAAGATCTGGAAAAGGCATATGACAAGATGCCAAGAGAGAAGCTATTCGAAACGCTACAGTTAAATGATTTCAATGGGGCATTATATCAAGCAATACTTATTCTTTATTTGAGTTGAGTCAGCAGTAGAATTGAAGGAAGTACAGGAAGATGGTTTAATGTTAAATCTGGTGTCTGACAAGGATGTACATTATCCCCTCTGTTATTCATTATCTACATGGATCACATTATGAAAGAAAGTGGTATTAAACCTGATATCAAAATTGGAGATTTTAATCTCAGCTCTTTGCTTTATGTTATACTTTTAAATAAATCTGCTACAAGTCTGCAAGATTCCCTGACTAAATTGAATAACGGTTGTAATAGATATGGTATGAAGGTCAGCATTAAAAAGACCAAGACGATGAAAATCCGCAGAAACATTGAAAATATCAACTGCATTGTGAATGGAGAACCTACAGAACAAGTAAAACATTTCAGCAACTTAGGCACGATTTTTAGTGAAGATGGTAAATTAAATATGGAAATAGACAACAGAATCAACAAAGCTGATATGGTAGGAAGTCAACTGAATAAGTTTATATGTAATAAGAGAGGAACTAGCCAAAACGCTAAATTAGCTGTATACAAGTGATATTTCTCTACTGAGTGGTCCTGGTAAGATATATGCAAGTATACTTGAGAAACGGTTGAGAAGGATTGTGGAAGAGAAGGTTAGTGAAGAACAAGCTGGATTCACGACAAATAGAAGCTGTCAGGATCACATTTTCACCCAATAAAGATGACAGTTATTAATATTAATATTATTAGACCAGAAATGGAGAACCTCAGTTCAGCAGTGCAGATCATTCCAAGGAGCTGATATTGATTTGGACCACAGCTTGGTGATTGCGAATATAAGACTAAAACTGAAACAGAAGTACAAAGGGATGTTCCAGAAAGCTAGAGACATCTCAAAACTAAATGAATACAGGCTAAGAACAGCATATCAGAACATATTGGAAACTAAGCTTAAGACCCCAAGTGAAAAACAAAATATAAATACAAGAGCAGAATGACTGACTACAGTGCTAAAAAAAGTAGTAGAGAAAGTAATTCCTGAAAGAGAAAAGATCAACAAGAAATGGATAACTCAGGAAACCCTAAAATTGGTACAAGAAAAAAAAAGAGAACTGAAACTTAAAAGAGATAATTCAGAGGCAGCAGATGAGTTATACCGTCAAAAATGCAATGAAATACGAAAAGCAGCAAGATCTGATAAAGCCAAATGGAGAACACAAAACTAGAGAGGTCTACAAACTTATAAGAAATGTCAATAGGAAGTGGCAAACAAGATCAGTAGCAATCAAAGATGAAAATGGTAAAGTATTGATGGACAAGACAGAAATCATACACAGATGGACAAGATATTGCAGTGAACTATATAAAAATCAACTAAATGATACTGCAACAGAAATAATCAAAGAACTAAAAGCAATCTCTCCACCAGCAGAGATCTTTGAAAATGACATCTTGGAAGAGGAGGTGAATAAGGCTATAAAACATCTCAAGAATAACAAGAGTCCTGGAAATGACAACATAATAGGCGAGATGCTAAAATATGGGGGAAAATCAGTTGCAAAAGAAATACATAAGCTATGTAATGAAATATGGAGATCAGGGTATGCCCCCGAAGAGTGGAAAAAATCGGTCTTGGTTGTTCTTCATAAGAAAGGCAGTGCTTTAGAATGCACCAATTACAGAACTATTGCATTAATGAGTCATCTTGGCAAAGTGCTGATCAAAATACTAACAGATTGCCTGAAGGGGCATACGGAGGCACATCTTCCAGATGAGCAAGCCGGATTTTGATAAGATCGAAGTACAGTGGAACAAATACTCACACTAAGACTAATAGCAGAGAAAGCTCAAAAAAAAAGATAAATTGCTGTTTCGTGGACTTCCAAAAAGCATTTGATAATATTGACCAAAATATAACATGGGCTGTCTTGGAATCCTATGGTGTGGACAATAAATTGATCTGCCTGCTGAAAGATATAAACAGCCAAGCACAAGCAAAAATCAGAATAGCAGGTGAAACTGGAGATTGGTTTGCCACTAGTCCAGGCACAAGACAAGGGGACCCAATATCACCAATCATCTTTATCACACATCTGGGAAGAATACTAGATAAAATTAAAGAAGAAGGTGGAGGCATTTCAATAAATGGCATGAGAATAAACTACCTCTTCTTTGCAGATGATATCGTCCTGATTGAAGAAGATGCAGCAAGCCTGGAACAGACATTGCAAACACTATACAGAGAAGGAAAAAGATATGAACTAAATGTCAACTTTCAAAAATCTAAAACAATGATATTCAGACAACAGGAGTTACTGAACAGAGTTACAATAGACAGATTTCAACTGGAAAATGTGGAACACTTCACATACCTTGGATGCCACATGATGCATGACTTGGACCCAAAAAAGAGATAAAAATTAGAATAGCCAGAGCAACAACTATTTTAAAAGCCATGGACAAAATAAGGAAGAGCTGAGCTATAAAGATGCAAACTAAACTGTGCACTGTAGAAACCTGTATCTTCAGCAGCATGCTCTATGGATGCAAGGTCTGGGTACTCCTGAGAGAATCTGAAAGGAGGATATTGTCATTTGCGAAGAAGTGCTATAGAAAGATCTTGAGAAAAGCTGGATATAGAAAGTGAACAATGAGGAAATCTACAGACGAATACAACCAAAAGAAAACCTGATCCAGAAAATAATCAAAAGGAAACTACGTCTATTTGGCCATACATGTAGAATGAATGATGAGAGAAAATTAAAAACACTGTTTGGAATGATTGAAGGAAAGAACAAAAAGAGGAAGACCAAACAGAGAATAGGGCGATGACATTGTCTGGTGTGGAAACTCTATACACAAATTGAGTCATCTTGCACAAAACAGAATGCAATGGAAGAATCATATCAAGATGGCAGCAGACACCTACAGTCATTGGACCCATGGTTGTTGATGATGATGAAGGATGACAGTATTCAAGCCAATTTTGACTTATGGATCTGAGATCTGGGTCAGAAGTAAAACACTTTACCTAAGACTAGAGATCTGCAGATACGAGAGTCCTGAGAAAGATTAGGGGCATGAACAGATGGCATCAATGGCAATATCATATTAAAGATGAGGATATTAGAAAAGAACTTGACGTTGTCAGCATCCAGGAATGCATTAGCAGAGCTAATCTCAGAGGGGTCACTTAAACAGAATGGGAGAGGAAAGATTAGCAAGACAATTGTTCTCTGCCAGGTTGGCAGGAAAAAGACCCAGAGGAAGACCAAGATATAAGTGTATTGATACAGTAAAAAGTGCCTTAGAAGATAGAAATATAAGATCTGATAATGTTGGAGTCTTGACAGGAAACAGACTGAATTGGAGGAAAATTGTAGATAGGAAGTTAGTAATGATGTAATTTTTCATGTAGTACTATCATATCCTGTACACCCCTTGAGGGTATATATCAGAAATTTGATGATGAGCACCAAACAAAATAAAGCAGATAAGCAAAAAGCAGAATCCGACAACCAATATAGTTAACTTAGCATTAAGACTAATTAGATTGGTATCCTGTACAGCTAAAGCTATTATATCTGGATGATGATGAATGTTGTTTGTAACTTGTATTCAAACTTCATTGAGAATATTTTTTGGTTTTGAATAGTTTTAAAAGTTAGAATAACTACTCTTAAAACTATTTTTATATTTAATTACTGACCAGTCTTCAAGAAGGGAGACCAGAGAGATTGCAGCAACTATCGTGGCATCTCTCTGCTCAGCCTGCCTGGGAAAGTATATGCTAGGTGCTTGAAAAGAAGGTGCAGGAGCATAGTTGAGTCCAAGTTCCAGGAAGAACAATGTGGCTTTCGTCCTGGTAGAAGCACAACTGACCAAATCTTCACTTTAAGGCAAGTAATTGAGAAATCTTGGAAATATGCCAAGAATATCTACACATGTTTTGTGGACCTGGAGAAGGCATATGACCGGGTTCCTCAGGATAAGTTTTGGCGAGTAGTATAGGAGTATGGAGTGGATGGCCAACTATTAGCTGCCATCAAGTCCCTGTATGAATGCCCAGTGTTTTGTGTCAGGGTAAAATCAGCACAAAGTCTGAACCTTTCACAGTCTCCATTGGCCTCTGCCAAGGGTGTGTTCTGTCACCCCTCCTTTTCATAATATTGATGGACTGGATTGATAGGCACAGCTGAGGCAGTGAGTATCAGAATTGGAAGATGTAGCATTAGACGTCTGCTTTTTGCAGATGACCTGGTTCTGCTTAGCTCTTCCAGAGATGACCTCCATACTTCTGCACAAACAGCTAAAAACCTGGATAGGTTTGTAGCTGTTTGTGCAGAAGCCAGAATGAAGATCAGTGTGGCCAAAACTGAAACATTTGTGAACTCAAGACAACCATCCCAGTGCACTCTACATGTGAATGGAGTCCCACTGAACCAGGTGGAGAAGTTTAAATACCTTGGGTCCATATTCACAAGTGATGGAAAGTGGGACGTAGAGCTAGATATCCAAATTGGCTCAGCAAGTGCAATATTGCAGCAGCTTGGCTGTTCGGTAGTATTGAAGCGGGAGTTAAGCCAGAAGGCAAAGCTGGCTGTCTTCAATACAGTCTATGTCCCCAGCCTCACCTATGGTCATGAGAGTTGGGTAATGATCGAAAGAATGCGGACACAAATCCAAGCGGCCGAAATGAGGTTGCTTCAAGGGGCTGCAGAGCAGACAAGACTCAACAGAGTCAGAAGCTCTGCAATTCGGGAAACCCTCAATACTCAACTGCTGCTTCTCCATGTTGAGCGATCACAGTTACGTTGGTACGGGCACCTGGTCAGAATGCAACAAGCGAGGCTCCCCTCAGCAGGTTCTCTTTGCCAAGCCAGAGGGTGGGAGGCGATGTGGAAGGTCAAGGACTCGTTGGATAGATTATATCCAAAACCTTGGGTGGACACGTTTGGAGTCCCACCAGAACACCTAAGCTTGGTGGCAGAGGATCGTGACCACTGGAAGTCCTCTTGCAGCTACTGCCCCCACAACCCAATTAGGAAAGGTGGGCCTTGAAGATGAAGAATACTGACAAATCTCAATACAGACGAAATATGACTAGGGAGTAATTCTCGTAAATGCATTATAATGGAAGTAATATGTCTCTGAGAAGATGTGCCTTATTACAGTAACGGATAGTTGAGTAGGAGAGTGAAAATACTCTTTGGGTTTGAGTGTAGTATGGATGAAAACAAGAATTTACTGTATACTGCAATATCCTGCTGAGCTGCTATTCTATTATTACTTGAAAAGTTCAAAACTCAGTATTTATAAATTAATTTGCTTTAACATGACTTTTGCAGGCAAATAAAAGCAAGTATTACACCAACAGGTGCTTATATATTTGACAAAATGCACCTAATAATAACAATTATTTTCTAAAGTAATTATAGTAATTTTTAAACAATTCTTAAATGCACTTCAACTGCTTTTTATATCACACACTTTGGTTGCTGATTTTTCTTACTTGAAATTGGAATAATTTAAACACAGTATAAATGAAAAGTTTAAAATAATCCAAAATGTTATTTTTCTTAATGATCAGTTTATTATTGCAATCAATCATAATTACAATATCACAATTACATACTAACCTTATCTCTCAGTTCTAAATTCAATCCTGTATTACACAAAATATATACAATCTGTTTTCTTGATTTTTCTCGTGAACACATCCCATTATTTTTTAAACTAGAATTAGTCCATGAGTTAGCTAAAACATGTAGCAAACTTTGTCCATCCTGGAAATTAAAATTAACCAACTGTTATAATAATAAGCAATGCACATAACAATTACATGATATTATTATTACTATTATGAAGAATGCAACATCAGAAACCTGGAGAAATCATTTATTAGGGTGAGACTTAATTCAGAAACTCACCATATGTTTTGGGACTGAACATTTTAAGTATATGTATGGAGTAAATGGGGAGGGGAAGGAAAATGAAGCTGTCCAACTAAGCCAGGATGTAGCCAATTATGCCTATATGTTAATGCTAATGCACAAAAGTCATTAATGTTAACATTCCCTAGTTATTGTCAACATTAATTGAAACACAGTGTTAAAGTACAAAAAAAAATTATTTCTCACTTTAACTTAGCAACCATGCGCAGAAGTGTGTCAAATCCTTGACACTACTGTGCATGGCAGAAGAAAGCAAATCGTTCCAATAATAGGATAATCAATTTGTTTTGTGGAATAAATGTTTATTATTACATGTCAGAAAATTTGCTTTTCTTTTACGAACATTCCAGTTTTTAAAGAGGTAACTATTTTGCTTGAATAACAGTTGGAAATTTTTATGTATAAAGCACATGATTTTGCATGTTGGTGGTGACTTTGTACATCCCTTATTCTTTTCTCCCCTTCAACATGAATTGACTCTTCTTGACACTCTGCCAGTTACAGTTCTCTTAACTGTGGGCATACTACAGTGTTCACATTAATGGGTAGAGGATAGTATATGACCGAAAAACTGTTAAAATAAGCTACCAGCACATGCCCGTCCACTGTTTCGCATTCAGAATCCCAGCAAATGTCAGTTGTCAAAAAGTAGAATTAACAAGTGCATATGTAAATTGCAGTTATTAAAAAAATTATTTACCCTTATAAAAATGAAAGCAACAAGTTCAGTACAATCATACATGACAGAAAAGTTTTATGCTATATTTTTAATGCAAGATTTTAAATTAAATAATTTTGTGATAACGAAAGAAAAATATTGGTCACTGATAGAAGATATTAATTGAATCAAATTCACAAATAAAAAGGAATCCTCTTGGGACTATAGAATTATACAGTGATATGATGTACTTTCCATGCAAGGATCCATAACCTAACAAGAAAAAATTATTACTTTATCTAATGATATCCTAATGAGATAAAATTCAAACTTCATCTAACGATATTTAGTTAATGTGTAGCTCGATTATTTAGTTTAGTTAGTTAGATAGTTTACACGTTATCTAGTTAAAGTATAGAGCACATTTTTATTTTTTAACTTTAACTGAAAGGTACAGGTAATGTGAACATTACTTAGGGAATATGCAGATTAATGGAAATTCACATATTAGCAATAACATATACACAAATGTCAGGAGCATCAAGAAAAAAAAAAGTTGAGTTTGTTGCCTTGGTGAATATACCAATAGTCTTCACCAATAGTCTTGGTGAAGACTATTGGTATTAGTAAAACCAAGATGGTTTTACTAATAATACCAATCCTGCCATAGATTATACCAGATGAAACCTATGAAGGAGACAGATGGGAAAACCTACATGGCCCATTCAGCTGTTAATGAGAACCTGGAAGACAACTACAGGTAATCCTCATATAACGTGGTACTTCTACAACACGGTTTCGCTGTAACGCGGTCTACAAATTGTAGCAACCCTTGCTCAACGCGGTACTTATACAACGCAGTTTCGATATAATGCGGTCTACAAATTATAGTGACCCTTTATCTTTTCATATATTTTTCACCGCGCAACTTAAAAATCAAATCTTATCTTTGTTAAATTTGTGTCTGCCCGTATCGCGCATGTAGTGATAAGTAGCAAATTTATATCAGGGAAATATCCTTTAGCATACATATAATCAATTGTTTACCATGTAAAGTGTTAATTATTGTTGAAAATTGTCTTCGTTTTCTGCAAGGAAAGCGCATTAAAAATCATAAGTGTGTTAATCTCAAGCTGAGAACTTTATTTTCTGGTGAGTTACATACAATATGTAATGCTTTTTTTATGTAAAAAAATTATTTTTAATATAGTAATGGCCACTTAGAGGCTTTTGCGATATGATTGAAAACGAAATTAGTGAATTAATTGATGGGGAAATGAATTTAAATGAGGAGGAACTGGTATAATTAATAGATGACGTCGAACCAAATGGCAGGGAAAGTTCTGCCAAAGATTCTGATTGTGATGAATCCGTTAAAAAATTCAGTTTAAAGAAATTAGCAGAAGGATTGGACTTGGCAAGAAAGTTAGGAAACTATTTTACCGATAATGATCCCTCAATGGAGCGCTCCAGAAAATTCACAAGACAATTGGATATTTCTTTAGCTCCATATTATGAACTTAATAAAAAATTGCAGCATAGTGGTAAGCAAAGCAAGGTCTTATTACTGACTTCTTGATAACTAAACCAGCTGAAGTATGCAATGAGAATTCTGCAAATGATGTCCAAGAGATTTCAAGTGATGATGATGTCCAGCCACTCATAAAATAAAGAACATCTACAAAATGTTCATTTTGAAGACAGTGATGATGATTAAAATATGCACTTTATTATGTGCAATGAAGTTCACGTACAATTTTTAATTTTATAAGTTTATACTATATATTTGTTTCATAGTTTATATGTTTTTTTAACTTACACGAATTACAAGAATTAAATAAAAATATATTTTTGTTGGGTATGTCATTGTTGTTTATTTAATTTAAAAAAAAAAAAAACTTCGGAACCAAACCCTACTTTTTCCATGTAATCTGAGTGTCGCATAACGCGATTTATATAACGCGCCATTTCTATGGAACCTAACATCCGCGTTATACAAGGATTACCTGTACATGAAACCAAAGTGTGTTAGGTTTAATCACAGCATCAGAAAGCAACTCAGTTAAGGATGTGACTGTTTTGTCACCAACTGCTGAGCATGATCATGCCATACTGAACTGGGAAACAGTTAAGCATATGGATATTCCAATTAGGACAGATTACATGTGGAATATAGCAGGAAATTATGGTAAATTCAGGAGATAATATATGAAGTCTAATGGTATACTGAATATGGATTTCAATAGTGCATGGGAAGCTTTGAAAAGATGCCTGATCTTAGAACTCCCTAGAGTTCAAAGATCAATCTGGGTAACATACAAAGAACAAACTGGGTAACAGTGAAATGGATGCAAAATTCAAGAGATCCATAAGAAGATGTAGAAAAAATATTGAGAGAATAAGGATGAGAAGAGTTATGAAATATATAAAGTTTAGGACAGAAAAGTCATGAGTATTGTACAGAAAGCAAAGTCAGAGTATGAAATGAAACTGAAGGAATAACTTTACAAAATTCAAACAGTACTTCTATATATCAATCTAGTGTGTGCATCATGGCAAACAGTATTACCTACCACTACATTGGATGAAAAGATAGAAGTCTGCTGAATACATTATAAAAAAATTCCAAAATACGGACAGATGGGATATCAGTATATATGCTAAAGAAACATCCAGCTGAACTGGTAGATCCTTGACATGGTTGTATAATTTGAGTCTCAGCTCAGGAAAGATCCCAGCAATGGAAAGAATTATGATATTCCATTGTACAAGGGTGTTGCAAAAACTGATATATTATTATTATGATATGGGCAACTCCATGGAATCCACAGACTCATTAAATGAGGTCCTAAACATTATGTCAAACATTATCTGACATTCATGCAATATCTATCATAAGTCACTTTTAACTTTTTCTTTTTTTTTTAATTTCGTGTGCAAACTACAGAAAATGTAAGCACATACATGTAAATGATTAAAAGCATACATTTAAAGAAATAGACATTAAAAAAACTGGGATATAAGGCATACATTAAAAGACAAAAATGCCACTAGCATGAAATATTGTTAAGTAAAAAACATAAAATGTCAAATTTCACTCATCAAGTGACTAATATATTATTATTATTATTATTATTAAGAGAGACCTCCAGGGAGTCAGAGACTCATCGAGGGAAGCCACATACTACACACACAAACCAGCTATCATACTTATTCTTGAATTCATTCACACTGCTTGCACTCAAAACATCCAATGGAAATCCATACCAATCACACACCACCCTCCGAAAGAAAAATCTAGCCCTCACACCCTTCTTGGCAGCCTTCATTCTCAGCTTCCAAGGATGCCCTCTCATCCTTTCCCCACCCTCCATAAATTGAAAAATTTCATCAATTGGAATTCTGTATGAACCTTTCAGAAGTTTGTAAGTCTCAATCATCCCTCTTTCTCCTGTTTGCTAGTGTCTGCAGTCTACAAATTCTCAATCTGTCTTTAATCAGTATTCCACAATCCTGATATCATTTTTAACACTCTACTTTGTACTCTCTCCAATATATCAGAATCACAATGGAAACCAGGAGACCAGACCTGCACACAATAGTCCAAGTGAGGTCTTATCAAGGCCTTGTAAACAGGCAAAATAACATCCTTATCTTTACATGTGAACGTTTCTTTCAGCATTGCAATTATCTTTTGAGTTGTATTTGCAATCTTTGCCACATGACCCCTAAACTTCAACTTCTTATCTATTAACACTCCAAGATCCCTAGCCTCATCAGTTTCTTCTAGCCTAATCTCACCAATACAATATGACAATGGATATCTAATCATGCCAAAGTGAATGACTTTACATTTACTGGCATTGAGCTGACACCCATTTTCCCATGCCCAAAATTCCGGCCTATTCAAATCATTCTGCAAAGACTGCATATCAGCAGCATTGCTGATTACCCTACCTATCTTTCCATCATCAGCAAATAACCGTATGTCACTTGTCAAATCCTTCCCAATATCATTAATGTGCAGATTAAATAACAATGGACCAAGCACTGATCCTTGTGGTACACCACTTGTTACCTTAAACCTTGCAGACTTAGATCCCCCATATACCACTTTTTGATATCTGTCAGTCAGCCATCCTCTTATCCATGCTAATATTGTATAACCCAAACCCATTTTCTCCAATTTATGCAGCAGTCTGCCATGCTGCATTCTGTCAAAAGCCTTAGCAAAATCCAAACGTATCATGGTGTATCCATTCCCCTTGTCTAGTTCAATGGTAACATAGTTATAGAATGTGAGCAAGTTGCTAAAACATGACCTTCCCTTAGTAAACCCATGTTATTCATTGCAAAGTAGAGATTCACTGTCAATCCATTTCTGAATGCAAGCCCTAACCAATGTTTCCAAAATCTTCACCACCACTCCTAAGATAATAATTGGTTGATAGTTGGATATATCGGTCTTTGTACCACCCTTGTACAATGGAATTACCATACATTCCTTCCATTCCTGCAGAATCTTCCCTGTTCTGAAACTCATATTAAACATCCTGGTCAATGAAATGGCCAGTTGAGCTGAACACTCTTTTATCACACATGCTGATATTCCATCAGTCCCTATTGCTGTATTCTACTCAGTTTGTGCAACAGCTCTAATACCTCGGCCTCACACACCTGTGTTTCTTCATCTAGTGAAGAGGTAACAGTGAGCTCAATGTTGTATTCACCAGGTTGATAGCTTTTAACGAAATGGGCAGTCATTACCTGAACAAGACATTACCTCTTCTGCATCTATAACCCTCACGGCATCTGAATTCAGAAGCATTATTCTTTCATATTCATTCTTTCTTTTACTTGCAGCATATCGATAGAATTCTTGTGGGTTGTCTTTAGCATGCAGAACCAATTTCTTTTCATAATCAGACTTTGCTTTCCTTACAACAGTTGTGACTATTCTAGCCTGCTGCTTATAACATTCATAACGGACGTCATCCTTATGCAAACGGTATTCCTTCCACATCGGCATTTTCTTATGAATCTCTTGCTTAATAAGATTACACATCCATTTGACTCCTACTCTATTTATTCTTCGAACTCTCAGGACACATGCTATTATCGCATCATTTAAGTATTGTTTAAATGCTTCCCATGCACTATCGATATTCTTTCCACTAAATTCAGTATACTTCTCAGTTGGTTCTAATTTCCAGCTTTGTAGTTTAGTATATAACCTTTTCTGAATGGAACATTCATAAACTTCCCAAGTGAGTACTGCATGATCACTGTCATCAACTGGAGGCAGAATAGTTATGTCTTTAACTGAAACACCCTCTGACACTATAATCAAATCTAACACTCTTTGACCTCGAGTTCCTTCTGTCACATGCTGCTTGAGGAAGTTGTCCCACAACAGCTCAATAAATGCATTTTCATTCTTCTCATGAGATTCTACTGCTACCCAATCAATATTTGGATAAAGTCTCCCATTATGATTACCCTTTTCGAGCTCACCTTTTCTATTTGGTGATGCATTTCTTCATCACCAACAACCGATCCACCAGGTCTGTAACAATACCCCACTATTTAATTTGTCTTGTTAGATTCCACCTCACAACAGATGGCTTCAAACTCACTGCCACATGAAAGTAGTAGTAGTATTACTACTACTAAAAAAAGTAGTACTACTAGTACTACATTAGTACTACTACTAATGAAAGTAGTAGTAGTTAGTAGTATTACTACATTCATAGGTCTCAACTCTAACTGGATTTAAGTCGTCCAATATCATTAGCGGCACACCCCTTTCTTTCCTATCCACTCTATCCTTCCTAAAAATACTGTACCGATGACACTCGATACCAGTTAGTAGGTCTGATTCTGATAGCCAGGTCTCACTAATTCCAACAATCTGAAGTCGCAACATATTGACTAAGGCAACAAACTCTACCCCCTGTTTCTGATACTACTAGCATTCGTGTAAAGACATAATAATCTATCTGTATGTTCTTTTGTATATTCTTGTTTGCAGTCTGCCTGTGTCAGGCAGACTGCAAACAAGAATATACAAAATCTCTATTCTTCTCTAATGCCTTACACATGTAGACATCTTTGCACACACACACATGATGGGTCTGAACCGGAAGAACACAAACCCGAAATCATTCTCGCCTCATCAACATTTCCATGACAAAGCCCATTCCCATCATTAACACAGCTATATACCATTGTCGCTCTTATACTCACATTCACGCCATTCCTCCCTTTATAATTTAGTTTCCCTGACTCTCTGTGTTAGGTCTCATACCAGTTATTAGTTTTTCCAGACTCCTGATACCAAATGCATTCAGGTATAG